>NC_080695.1:47988381-48659224 GCF_030445035.2 Dasypus novemcinctus | reverse complement strand
CGCAAAAAGATAACAGATATTATGGGAATGAACACCACAGTTCAAGAAATCAAAAATACACTCGCAGCAAATAACAGCAGATTAGAAGAGGCAGAGCAGAGAATTAGCGATGTGGAAGACAGTACATCAGAAATCAAACAGATAGTAGAATTGGTCGATAAAAAGATAGAAAAAATCCAGCTAGGACTAGGGACCTGAATGACAATGCAAAATGCACAAACATACATATTATAGGCATCCCAGAAGGAGAAGAGAAGGGAAAGGGGTCAGAAGGAGTGTTGCAGGAAATAATGGCTGAAAACTTCCCAAATCTACTGAAAGAAACAGATGTACATATCCAAGAAGCACAACAAACCCCAAACTTCATAAACCCCAACAGGCCCACCCCAAGGCATATACTTGTCAAATTATGCAATGCTCAAGACAAAGAGAAAATTCTAAAAGAAGCAAGAGAAAAGAAAACCATCACATACAAGGGAGGCTCCATAAGATTAAGTGCTGATTTCTCATCTGAAACCATGGAGGCAAGAAGACAGTGGTATGATATAGTCAAGGTACTAAAAGAAAAAAATTTCCAAACAAGAATACTCTATCCAGGTAAACTAGCATTCAAAAATGATGGAGACTACAAAATATTCACAGATAAACAGAAATTGAAAGAGTATGCCAACAAGAAACCTCCTCTTTAAGAAATTCTAAAGGGAGTTCTGCAGGAAGAAAGGAAAAAGCAGGACAGACAGAGTTGGAGGAGAGTGTAACAGCAACAAAAAAAGACAAAAAGAAAAGAAAAAACAAACAAACAAACAAAATATGACAAACACAAGCCCAATCAAAATATGGCTAATATAAATAATTCCTTGAAAGTAATAACACTGAATGTCAATGGATTAAACTCACCTACCAAAAGATTCAGACTGGGACATGGGATAAGGAAATATGACCAATCTATATGCTGTCTACAAGAGACACATCTTAGACCCAGAGATTCATGGAGGCTGAAAGTGAATGGTTGGAAAACAATCTTACAAGCAAACAATAACCAAAAAAAGGCAGGAGTAGCTATATTAATATCAGACAAAATAGACTTGCAATGCGAAACAATTGTGAGAGACAAAGAAGGATACTACATATTAGTGAAAGGGACAATCTGTCAAGAAGAACGAACAATCATAAATATTTATGCTCCTAACAAGGGCTCCTCTAAATACATGAAGCAAATGCTGGAAAAAATAAGTGAAAGAATAGATACATCTACAATTATAGTGGGGGATTTTAATACACCACTATCAACTCTGGACAGAACATCTCAAAAGAGAATCACTAAAGAAATGAAATATTTGAACAGTATATTAGAGGAGCTGGATCTAATAGACATATACAAATTATTACACCCAAACACAGCAGGATATTCATTTTTCTCAAGTGCACATGGATCATTCTCCAAGATAGACCATATGCTAGGCCACAAAGAAAGGCTTAATGAATTCACAAAGATCAAAATCATACAAAATAATATCTCTGACCACAGGGGAGTGAAGCTGGAAATTTGCAAGGGCCAGAGGCCCAGATTTCACACCAAGATATGGAAATTAAACAGCACACTCTTAGAAAAACAGTGGGTCAAAGAGGAAATCTCAAAAGAAATCAATGAATACCTTGAAACAAATGATAATGATAACACAACATACCAAAATTTATGGGATGCAGCAAAAGCAGTACTGAGAGGGAAATTTATACCCATAAATTCATATATCATAAAAAAAGAAAGAGCAAAAAATGAAGAACTAACTGCACATTTGGAGGAATTAGAAAAACAACAACAAAGTAACCTAACAGGAAGAAGAAGGAAGGAAATAACAAAGATAAGAGCAGAACTAAATGAAATAGAAAATAAGAAAGCACTTGAAAAGATAAACAAGACCAGGAGCTGGTTTTTTGAGAAGATCAATAAAATTGACAAACCTTTAGTGAGACTAACAAAGAAAAAAAGAGAGAAGATGCAAATACACAAAATAAGAAATGAGAAAGGAGATCTCACCACTGACCCCACAGAAATAAAGACGATCATAAGAGGATACTTTGAAAAACTATATTCCATCAAAAATGACAATTCAAAGGAAATGGACAAATTCCTAGAAACACATAAGCAGCATATATTGATGAAAGAAGAAATTGATGATCTCAACAAACAAATCACAAGTAAAGAGATAGAATCAGTCATTAAAAACCTCCCAACTAAGAAGAGCCCAGGGCCAGATGGCTTCACAGGTGAATTCTACAAAACATTCCGGAAAGAACTAACACCAATCCTGCTGAAACTCTTCCAAAAAATCAAAACAGAAGGAATATTGCCTAACTCTTTCTATGATGCCAACATTACCCTAGTACCAAAGCCAAACAAAGACACCACAAGAAAGGAAAATTACAGATCAATTTCTCTAATGAACCTAGATGCAAAAATACTTAACAAAATACTTGCTAATTGTATTCAACAACACATTAAAAGAATTATACACCACAACCAAGTGGGTTCATTACAGGTATGCAAGGATGGTTCAACATAAGAAAATCAATCAATGTAATACACCATATAAACAGACTGAAGGGAAAAAAATCACATGCTTATATCTATAGATGCAGAAAAAGCATTTGACAAAATACAGCACCCTTTCTTGATAAAAACACTCCAAAAGATCAGAATAAAAGGAAATTTTTTGAACATGATAAAGAGTGTATATGAAAAACCTACAGCCAACATCGTTAAAAATGGAGAAATCCTAAAATCCTTCCCTCTAAAGTCAGGAACAAGACAAGGATGCCCACTGTCTCCCCTTCTATTTAACATTGTCTTAGAAGTACTTGCTCGAGCACTGAGGCAAGAACCAGATATAAAAGGCATTCCGATTGGAAAGGAAGAAGTCAAAATTTCATTATTTGCAGATGACATGATCCTATACATAGAAAACCCTGAGAGATCTACAACAAAGCTTCTAGAACTCATAAATGAGTTTAGTAAAGTTGCAGGTTATAAGATCAATGCACAAAAATCAGTAGCATTTCTGTATACCAATAATGAACAAGATCAGGAGGAAATCAAGAAACAAATACCATTTACAATAGTAAATAAAACTATCAAATATTTAGGAATAAATTTAACTAAAGATGTAAAAAACTTATACCCTGAGAACTATATAAGACTGTTCAAGGAAATCAAAGAAGACCTAAATAAATGGAAGAATATTCCTTGTTCATGGACAGGAAGACTAAATATTATTAAGATGTCTATCCTACCAAAACTCATCTACACATTCAATGCAATCCCAATAAAAATCAACACAGCCTTCTTTAAGGAACTAGAAAAACTAACTATGAAATTTATTTGGAAAGGAAAGAGGCCCCAAATAACCAAAGACATATTGAAAAAGAAAAACGAAATTGGAGGAATCACACTACCTGACTTCAAAACACACTACAAAGCTACAGTAGTGAAAACAGCATGGTATTGGCATAAGGAGAGACACACAGACCAAGGGAATCTAATTGAAAGTTCTGGTATAGAACCTCATATATATAGCCATATAATATTTGATAAAGCACCCAAACCCTCTCAACTGGGAGAGAATGGCCTATTCAACAAATGGTGCCTGGAGAACTGGATATCCATATGTAGAAGAATGAAAGAGGATTACCATCTCACACTTTATACAAAGATCAACTCAAGATGGATCAAAGACCTAAATATAAAAGCCAGGACCATAAAGACCTTGGAAAGCAGTGTAGGGAAACATCTACAGGACCTTGTAATAGGAAATGGCTTCATGAATATCACACCAAAAGCACGAGCAGCAAAAGAACAAATAGATAAATGGGACTTCCTCAAAATTAAAGCCTTCTGCACCTCAAAGGAGTTTGTCAAGAAAGTAAAAAGGGAAACTACACAATGGGAGAAAATATTTGGCAGCCATATATCCGATAAGAGATTTATAACTTGCATATATAAAGAAATCTTATATCTTGAAAAGAAAAAGATAAACAACCCATTTAAAAAATGGGAAAAGATTTAAACAGACACTTCTCCAAAGAAGAAATACAAATGGCTAAAAAGCACATGAAAAAATGCTCCAAATCTCTAGCTACCAGGGAAATGCAAATCAAAACTACAATGAGATACCATCTTACTCCCATAAGATTGGCAGCTATGAAAAAAACAGAAGAATACAAATGCTGGAGAGGATGTGAAGAAATGGGAACACTCATCCACTGCTGGTGGGAGTGCAGAAGGATCCAACCATTCTGGAGAACAGTTTGGAGGTTTCTCAAAAAACTAACCATAGATTTGCCATATGAACCAGCAATACCACTGCTGGGTATATACCCAGCAGAACTGAAAACAAGGACACAAACCGATATATGCACAGCAATGTTCATAGCAGCATTGTTCACTATCGCCAAAAGTTGGAATCAACCCAAATGCCCATCAACAGATGAGTGGATCAATAAAATGTGGTACATACATACAATGGAATACTACTCGGCTTTAAGAACAAACACATTACAAACACACATGATAACATGGATGAATCTTGAGAACCTTATGTTGAGTGAAGCAACCCAGGCATTGAAGGGCAAATACTACATGACCTCAATGATATGAAATAAGCAGGTTGCCTCAGAGAGCTAGTGACTGGAAGATAGGCTTACAGGAAATCGGGGGGTAGAGGAAGGATGTAAGCTGACATCTACATGGATGAAATCTATGATAAGCTGGAGGTAAGTATATGTACAAGGAAGGTATAAGATGGGGGCATAAGGTTACCTTTGGGGGGGCTTTGCGGGCTTGAGGAGTCTAGGGATAGGCAGATGGGTAATATTGCCCAAGAAATTGGGGGGAGGGTGGGGCAACATATGAACATAGGAGATTGTCAGGTGTTGGTTGAGAGTATAATGCTGAGAAAAACTTTTCAAAATATAATTAGTAAAGTTATCTGTTTAAGATACTCAAAGAGGATAATCTGATGCAGGACAGACTCCTAGGGAATATCTGAATGCTCATTTTGCCAGAGTGGGTTATACCATTGGGTAGAGACCCATATAATGAGAGTGAAGGTAAACCTACATCCTGGGGAGGACTAATGCCATCAAATAGAGAGAACTGTATCTCACAAGAGAAAGGGTGGCTTCCAGGGCATTAGGGCAGTTGAGCAAGTCAAGCCATCAACACTGCTGCAAGTATCTCTGAACATGGCTCCTCAAGAAATGAAGATTGACTGTCACTGTGGGCCCCAAGGGGAGGGGGAAGTAGATATTGAATAGATGGAACCAAAGTAAATGTGAGAGCAAAAGAAGTGTTTCACAAGAGTACACAAGGATGGATATAAAACATGTAATATTACACCAAAAACATATAGGGGATGACAGACTAATAATGTAAACCATAATGTAAAACATAGGATAACTAAAAAATTTAGAAAACTGTATAGCCTAAAGCATAAACCACAAGGTAAACACAAATGTCACCTTGTTTGAAAGCTATTTTCTCAATATCTATACATCAGTTTCAGTAAATATGACATGAATAAGTTAAAAGATTATTGCTGTGGAAGGGAAAAGGTTTTATAATGGATATGTGGAAGTACTGTATATTGTATATATGAATTACTGTGATCTAAGGCTCTTGGGAAGAGAAGCTCAATAATTAGGAAAAAAGAAAAGAAAAAGATAAGATGTAGAATTTTTCCAAATCAATATGTATTCTATATCTAACCTTTAAACTCATTGCTATATTCCATTTTACTAGTAAGGGAACCTGACATTATATTGGGCTTCACTTTTCAGGAAGTTTTGGATCACAGAGTGGTTCAACAATGGCAGTGGAGGAATCCTGGTATGGGATGTTATTGACAGGCGATATATGTTTGACAGGGAGTTATACAGGGCATGTGTCCAGGGTGCATGGAAATGTTTGGATATACTCATAGTGGAAACAATTAAAAACAACAGCTGGGGGGGTACTGGGTTCCTGGCTGGGGGGGGGGGGCTCTGTCGTGGTCCCTAGGGGAGCAGCGGCAGTCCCCCAGGTGCAACGGTAAGGATCAGGAAGGAATGAGGGTCCAACAGTGAGCCCCTGATACTAATGACTATGCTTGTGAGCCTATACACCTGAAATAAGAACAAGGCCTAGAGCAGCACTTTGCCTAAGAGTTCCCTCCTGACAGACTCCATGTTACTCAAATGTGGCCAATCTCAAAGGCAAACTCAGCATGTAAATGCAATGCCTTCCCCCCAGCGTGGGACATGACACCTGGCCATGAGCCTCCCTGGCACCGAGGGATCACTACCAAGTACCAGCTGATGATGCAACTAGAAAATGACCTTGAATTAAAGGTTCAACGCAGACCAGCAGAATATCCCTGTCTACATATAATAACAGGAGTTTAAAATGCTGTTTGACCTAATGTAAGGGGGAAATGGAAAGGAGAAATGAGTTTATATGGCTATGAGTCTCTAAAAAAGAGTCTGGAGGTTGTCAGAAGGATTGCCCTTATGCACACCTGAGCAGAGTCTCAGAGACAGATAACGTAGATACAACCCCAGGTATTTGTCCTTTTGAGGGCTAAAGAGACCCACAGGTTCTATGGTCATGGCAGATGGGGTTCACTGCAATGCCAGTTGGCCCTTCTTTGGAGCTGGTGTTTCTGCATGATGGAGCTGGACTCAGATGGGATCTCTGTTCACAAACCTTTCATGCTACTTTACTGGAATTGTAGTTGATGCTGGGGCTTAAGATATATGTAGGGGATTTGAATCTCTGGACTGACAATATGATAGCCAGGTCCTGACCTCAACAGACTTCAGCTCCTACACTCTGATTTATTGGACTTACCCCACTCAGCTAACAAGGAGTTGAAGAATGTCAACCACCACACCATGGAGCCTAGAGTGCCTACAACTGAAAGCAGGAGGATTGCATCCAATATCCATGTGGAATCTAAACCCCCTCTTGATATAGATGTGGAATGGACACAACCAAGCCAAGGTCCACAGGAAGGAGGAATACAGTAAGGCTCAGAGTGGACTTAATGATATTCTATTCATGAACTATTATGGTTAATAATCGAGAAAATGTGGCATTGATGTGGAAAAAGTGGACATGGTGGCTGCTGGGTGTGGGGAAGGGGAGGAAGAGAAGAGATGTGGAGGCATTCTTGGGACTTGGAGTTGTCCTGGGTGGTGCCCCAGGGACAACTGCCAGATATTGTATGTCCTCCCATGGCCCACTGGATGGAACATGGGAAAGTGTGGGCTATGGTGTGGAACACGGGACATGGGGTGCAGCGATGCCAGGAGATGTACTCACCAGATGCAATGGATGTGACATGATGATGCGGGAGAGTGTTTTTGGGGGGGGACTGGTGGGGTGGGGGCAGTGGGGGCAAATGGGGACCTCATATTTTTTTAATGTAATATCTTTTTAAAAATGAATAAATTGAGTAGAATTTGGAAAAAAAAAATATAGTAGAAGTTACCTGATGGCCAAAAAATAAATAAATAAATAAAAATAGACACCTTCCTTGAACGCGTTACCAACGAGCGCCATCTGCTGGCCGTCCAGGAAAGCGCAGGATGAAAAACTGCTTTTCAAAATCTCTCATGTCCCAGAACACTTGGATCTGATCTGCACCCCCTTACTGGGTCCCTGGCCCTATTTTGATCACTTAAGCTGGAAATTTAAAGATTTAGAAAGCACAAGTGATTTCTCTAAAAATTTTCTATGTATGAAGGCATAGAAAACCAGAATTCAGATTTAATTTAATGAAGATAATAATACATTTATAGATACATCTTTTGGCCACATAGACTGAACATTTGTTAGTGAACATTATTCTCTTTCTCCCTGGAAATTAATTGTATTTCTGCAGTTAGAATTTGAGGCAAGTTTCACCGTCAGTCAGTAGGGGTTATGAGAGCAACTCCCTTGCAGGAAAAAAAAAAAAAAAAAAAAAAAAAACCAGTACCAATCCATTCTGAAAATATGCTTGGCAATATTAAAAATTCAAAAGGAGAAAGTGGATTTTTTTACACTGGTAAATTGAATTCATAACGGAACTGTCCTTTCCAAATGTCTTTATGTGCACCAAATGTGTAATAAGACAGTTTTGATTTTGATGATTGTTTTTTGTCTGGCTTTAAAAAGCCAAAGAGAGTAACACTTTTTCCTAAAATTTCAGACTGTATTTTTAAAACATGCTTCTCATCGAGCTAAAGGATAAACCACTTTTTCAAGTCAAGGGAAGTGAGACAATTTCTATTTGGGTAAAATTAAGCATTCTTATTAAGCTACATGGCATGAAATATACTGATAGTAAAGCTTTGAGGGAGTCCAGAGTGGTGATCTATAATTTTGCTGCTCAGTAAAGCTCCTCCCTTTTTAGAGTAACATGCCTTCCTCTAATTACACTTATGATTCAGGAGGAAGTTCCCATCAAGATTCTGCACTTACTACTGACAGGCCCAAGAGTGCTGATAACTCCTGGTTAGGAAACTCAGAACACACACCTCTGGCCATAAATGCTAGGTCCACAGATGGAAACTTCATCTGGTCTGGGCCTATTGGAGCTCTCCTGCCAATATTTCTAAACTTGGGACCAGAGAGAGTAAAGCTGAGAAATGTATGGTGTTGAGGCCATCATGTTTGACCATGTAGGAAGCCCATCTGCTGTGTAAAGCCAACAGACAAGCAGTAGTAAGTGGAGACAAAAGAAAGAATGAGTCCAAGTGGTGCCCAACAACCTAGAGCCACTTGACTTTCCAGCCAGATATATAAGCATTCCAGTGTTTCCCCACCCCCTCTTCTCCCCTTCAACAATATGAGTAGAATTTCTTGGTTTCTGACCAATCTATCTAAAGATATCCTATGAAATTAATACAGTTGGTGAGGGGGGGCAGAGAGAATTTTAAAAATTAATAAACTTTTTCAATACATGAGAAACTATTTTTTTGGTGGTAATGGCAGAAGAATACAAAATAATCCACACTTACCCAAACACTTGGGTAAAGAACGATCCCACAAACCATTTGCCATAAAGGTTAAGGCTGAAGAGCCCAGCAAGTAAAATCCCTTCTTGCAGTGATACATAACAGTGATTCCATACTGAAAACTCTCAGGGAAATTCTGTTGCCCATGATGAATGGCCTTTTCTACACAGCCTGTATCTGAACAGTTCACCACTGGAAAATAAAAACATTTTATACATCATTTAAATACATCTATAAATTATAAAGAAAATGTATCAGAAAAAAACTCAAGTCCTCACCATTTTAGAAAGTTCATAAAAGTAAAACATTACTAGCTGAGTTTTATCATGAAATTCTATTCCCTTAATGAATTCTTTTTATTACTTTGGGCCATTATACTTCCAAAAATGTCAAGTTTATAAACACATTGAAAACTATAGCAATTTCAACAATATGTGTCTAATTTCCTTTAACTATTTCCTGGTAATACGTTTCTTCAATATAGTCTAAAAATAATTTTCTTGGCTAATACTTTTTTCTGGGTCAAGTTTTCATGTTATAAAAATGGTAAAATATCAAATGTGGCCAGTCTCGAAGCCAAACTCAGCATGTAAATGCAATGCATTGCCCCCAGCGTGGGACATGACACCCGGGGATGAGCCTCCCTGGCACCGAGGGATCACTACCAAGTACCAGCTGATGATGCAACTAGAAAATGACCTTGAATTAAAGGTTCATGTGGACCAGCAGAATATCCCTGTCTACATATAATAACAGGAGTTTAAATTGCTGTTTGACCTAATGTAAGGGGGAAATGGAAAGGAGAAATGAGTTTATATGGCTATGAGTCTCTAAAAAAGAGTCTGGAGGTTGTCAGAAGGATTGCCCTTATGCACACCTGAGCAGAGTCTCAGAGACAGATAAAGTAGATACAACCCCAGGTATTTGTCCTTTTGAGGGCTAAAGAGACCCACAGGTTCTATGGTCATGGCAGATGGGGTTCACTGCCATGTCAGTTGGCCCTTCTTTGGAGCTGGTGTTTCTGCGTGATGGAGCTGGACTCAGATGGGATCTCTTTTCACAAGCCTTTCATGCTACTTTACTGGAATTGTGGTTGGTGCTGCGTTTTAAGATATATCTAGGGGATTTGAATCTCTGGACTGACAATATGATAACCAGGCCCTGAGCCTCAACAGACTTCAGCTCCTACACTTTGATTTATTGGACTTACCCCACTCAGCTAACAAGGAGTTGAAGAATGTCAACCACCACACCATGGAGCCTAGAGTGCCTACAACTGAAAGCAGGAGGATTGCATCCAGTATCCATGTGGAATCTAAGCCTCCTCTTGACATAGATGTGCAATGGACACAACCAATCCAAGGTCCACAGAGAAAATGTGGCATTGATGTGGGAAAAGTGGCCATGGTGGCTGCTGGGTGCGGGGAATGGGAGGAAGAGATGAGATGTGGAGGCGTTTTCGGGACTTGGAGTTGTCCTGGGTGGTGCTTCAGGGACAATTACCAGACATTGTAGATCCTCCCAGGGCCCACTGGATGGAACGTGGGAGAGTATGGGCTATGATGTGGACCATTGACCATGAGGTGCAGCGATGCACAGAGATGTACTTACCAAATGCAATGGATGTGTCATGATGATGGGAGAGAATATTGCTGTGGGGGGAGTGGTGGGGTGGGGGCGGTGGGGTTGAATGGGACCTCATATTTTTTGAATGTAATATTTTTAAAAAATGAATAAAAAAATGTTTTAAAAAATGGTAAAACAAAACTTGGTGAAGTTTGTTCATTTATTTACTTATATCCAAGTGTAATATTTTAGGGCAGCATGTGACACAGTAATCAATTACTTTTTCTTCTCTCCCAAACAAGCATTAATGCTTCAATATATGTGCCAAACATTAATTTCTGTTACATGGCTAATACAAATAATGACAATTGTTCTGTTGAAACTTAATAGAAATGTAAACCAAGCAAACCTCTTTGCAAATAGTCGCACAGTAAGGTGGTCAGCTGTGACTTGCAGGACATGCTCTGGTTAATCTGAATGGCACTCTATTGGTCTGAATGCCTATTGGCATCTGTGAGGGTATTAACAATGTGCTTTCTCCAGGTGCAGAGGAAAACGAAAGAGCCCTTGACTAGCTCACATTTGACCCAGTGCAGCAGCGAAAGAGATAGCTTCTCTGGAGGCTGCACTCTCCCCAGATATTTCTCACTCAGAAAAATGTTGTGACACTAATTCCCAGGCAGCCACTACAAGTTGTGGGTCCCAAATAACAATATTTTTTTAAAAAGAAGAGACTAATGCCCTAATCACTGGTATTCTTGAACTTTAGATTGCATTAGAATTACCTGGAAGGTGTATTAAATGCTGAGATCCAGGATCCTCCCATTCGTTCACCTAGCTCACTGCCATTGGAATATTTAAGTAATAAAAAATTCTTGACATCAATGAAGACTCCATGACCTCCAACTGGGAAACTTGACTTGATCCTTAAGTTGGAAGCAATTTGCAAATACTCCAATCTGAGAACACATTTTTTTAATCCTGTATAGTAAAGGGGTCATAAAGAACATTTATTTATTTATTTATTTATTTATTTCTCCCTCTCCCTATATTGTCTGCTATCTGTGTCCATTCGCTGTGTGTTCTTCTGTGTCTGCTTGTATTCTCATTAGGTGGCTCTGGGAACTGATCCTGGGACCTTCCAGAGTGGGAGAGAGGCTATTCTCTTGCACCACCTCAGATCCCTGGTCTGCTGTATCTCTTGTTGTGTCTCCTCTGTCTCTCTTTGTGTTGCATCATCTTGCTTCATCAGCTCTCGGCATGGACCAGCACTCCTGCATGGGGCAGTACTTCTGCATGGGGCAGCATTCTGTGTGGGCCACATGGGCCAGCTTGCCTTTACCAGGAAGCCCTGAGCATTAAACCCTGGACCTCCCATATAGTAGACGGGAACCCAATTGCTTGAGCCACATCTGCTTCCCTAATATTTATATAAAATCTTTCATATTTATTTCTGACTCTCCATCAGGAGAATCTTCTGGAGAAAATTATGGTAGAAATAATTTGATTATTTGGATATGACAAGAAAATATTTCAAGTCGCTTGTTGCAAATGGATGTTTGGACATATGGATGGAAAGCGAGCATGTTACCTATCAGAAGAGTTAATTAATGTCAAATCAATACAAACAAATAACTTTTCAGTCTGTATTATTTCTCCTATTTTTTCATATCTAGGGATCTAGTGGGTTGAGGTGTCCACATCTGACATATTTCAACTGCCAGCGCACAATGTATAATGATGACTCAAATTACTTAAGCCATTTTGCACCATATGAAATGACCAATGAAGTTAATGGTGTGAATACATGTCAATCCAAATCAGAAACTGCTAAAAATACTTTTCAAAATTTGGTTTATGACATAATGTTAAGCAAAAGGTGATGCACCAGAGAGAAACTGATAATCAGCTCAGTGTGAAAGTCTGTACCTTAACATCTTACTCCTACTAAAACCTGACATCCAACTAAAGTTTACCACTGAAAAGTAATGGAAATACTATCTATACTTGGATGACTGGGAAACGTTCAGGTGGTTACACCAAATGTATCCCATGGGTATATTTGTGAACTCGTGGGAGGTAAGGGAAGAAATTAACATAATTATCAGTAATATGCCCAAGGTCACAAAGATAGTTACATTAAAACTGTATGAGGACTAAGAACCCCTGATTATCTGTCCAGTAGCACATATTTATAAAAATCCATAAGTACTTCTAAAACATGAATTGCAAATGAAATCCTTATAGAAGACTGCTGGAAAATTAAGGTCTCAATAATGTTTTATAGGTTATCTATTAACCTTTTTTTCCCCTTTTTTATATGGTTCTTTCTCTGAGAGAAATCAAGTGCAGACAAGATTTAATTAAAGAAAAACAAGTCAACATATAAATATAGATAGAATATGCTATCTCCTACAACTTACACTTAAAATAATTTATTCTCTTCTAAATTTTGAGCTTGCTCTCTGTTGTTTTTCATCCAGTTACAGACTATTCTCTTTCAGTAAGTAGACAACCTGATTAATGAAACATATTACAATATTTTTGAGACATGATAGTTGAGCTGTTTTACTTTATCTTCAATTTTTGTTACTGTTCATTTTCCTTTGGAATGCTTCAAACTATAGGACTTAGCAAAGCACCAAAACTCTGATTGCTGCTCCATGGAAACCAGCTTTATTGTCTTGCCATTCATGTCATCTCATTAACCTTCCCTGGTTTTCTCTGCTCTCCCTAATTCCCTTCCCATTTATTGAAAACAATATCTGTCCCACATTCTTGTTACCATTCAGAGCCCACAGCAATAATGACAGTTCCATGAAAATCTCTCTAACTATAGGGGAATATGACCAGTTTCAATCCTAGGCTCCTTCTCCAGCTGTTCCAATCTAAAAATTTCACCACTCTCATTTCTTCTACATTGTTTGACTATAGGGTAAATGGCAATAACAGTATATAAACCACAAGAGTTTAGCACCATAAATAATATCATGGATTTTTGAGTTCTGACTTGAGGTGCTTTAGGCAGTTCAATTGTTATGATAACTTTGTAGACTTATTATTTGATTCCAGCCTGCATGTAATAAATTCTTACATTAAAAAAATTTAATTCCAATAAGGGTAAAACAAAACAATATCTTTGACATGTATTTTTATGTTATTTATTTATACATTTAAATGTGTTAATTAATGAAAAAGCATCAATAAGATTTTACCTAAAGGGCTTCTGAGATAATTATAGCAGATACATCAAAGTATAAGTTGCATTTCCAAAATTTTGTGAGAAATTGAAATTGCAAAATAGAATCAAAAGCACTTCCAACTAAGGGATCAACACTATTTCCTGCAAGTAAATTGTTGTGGTTTTTGTTTTGTTTTGCCTTTAGAGTATAATGATGCATCTGATTGTCTTGTCTAGCAGCCCACTTCTGTATAAGATAAGCCTTGGGAGAAATTCATTTTGTTTTGAAAGGCAAACCCTAAAGATGACATTTATTTATTTATTTATTTATTTATTTATTTATTTATTTATTTCCCCCCCTTGTGACTTCTTGCATGCTGTCTGTTCTCTGTGTCCATTCACTGTATATTCTTCTGTCTGTATTTGTTTACTTTATTTCCCCTCCCCCCTTGCAGCTTGCTTGTGGTCTGCTCTTTGAGTCCATTTACTGGGGGTGCTTCTGTGTTCTCACTTGTCTCCCTTCTTTTTGTGGCAGTCACCTTTTGCTGAGTTAGCTTGCCACTGTTTCTGCAGGTCGGGTGGCACTCTGCAGCATGTGGGTGAGCCTGCCTTCACAAGGAGGCCCCAGGAGGCAAACCGAGGGACTCCTATATGGTAGACAGAGCTCATCTGATTAAGCCACAGCTGCTTCCCATGTTTATTTATTTTTAATTTCATTATCATTCTTACTTTAAAAGAAAATACAAATTGTCAGAATTAAACTGAATACTAAAGGCTATACTTGTATGTGAAATTTTAGAAACAGATAGTATATTAGCAGAGTTGCCTCAAAGTGAAAATGCACTGGTAACTCCTGGTTTTGGAACAAATAGATTACTGATAATTACAGGGGGAAAATCATGAAAAACTACATGTATATTTCCAAACGGGCTATGAGGAATATATTGAGAATAGAAAAGCAAATACTTTTCCTTATATTTGGAAGTGTACTGAGAGGTCATGTTTTCATTTCCCTGCTATGTCTAAATCAAAGACTCCTGAAAGGTATGACACTTCCATGACCATCATTCTCTCACTATGACAGATTATTAAAGGGAAGTGATAGGGAGAGAAATAAACATGTAGTAGAGAGGAGGATGGCATGATGGAGGGAATGTTTAATTCAGAAAAAAAATGTATCCAGTTGAGATTAATAATTCAAATATATTTACTTCATTATTGCACTGTGCAAGACCAGGGAGGAAGTGATAGGTAATAGTCCTAATCTCAGAGATGCTTAGTGGTTGATTAGGACTAAGAAGTTGAACAGCCTAACAAATGCAATATCCAATGTAAAACACAGGAGACTGAACAATTATGGTTGTTAATAAAGTTAATAAAGTTAATAAACCACTCAGTTGTTTATATTGCAATGAATTTTAGATTTTTCTGTACTTTTAAACTTATACATATTTATAAATCTATTTAACCTGGCAACTTAGAATATACTTCACCATGAAAAGAAGTTTTTATATGCACCTTTAAAAATATATTGAGAGGGAACCAGGAAGATGGCAGTGGAGTAAGGATCTCCAAAGTCAGCTCCTACTACAGGGCAGTTAGTATACACCCAGAACTCTCAGGAGACCAGAAGAGCATCCTGCAACATCCTTGAAGGAATGGCAGGCGTAGACTGCCCATCTGTAGAGAAGACTCATAAGTAGAGTGCTCCATACCTTGCATGTCAGTACCCATCCTCCACCAGAGGCACAAGCCATCTTGTAACTGTTCAGTGGCTGGAACTTAAAGCTCTACTTCCCCAAAACAGGGGAAGAAGAGATGGTTGGGCATCAACTTCAGCTACTGATGAGTAAAGTCAGCAGGTTAAAGTATAATCCTGAGAACAGTTCACTTTGTGCCTGATGAAGTCAGAAAGAGGCTGGGAGCTGCCATCTTAACTCCATGCCTGGCACAAGGGGAAATGGGGTGGACTGAAAATCCCAGTGCTGGTGGGGAACAGCTTCTTCCCATCCAGATCAGACTGCAGTTCTAACTGGGGGAAACTGTGCCAGCCTCTCTGGGAAATTACCAAGCAAGACATGGAGGCCAAGTGATTGTCCTACTTTGGCAGCACAAGGTGCCCTGCAAGCTATTCTGTGGCTGGAATTGGAAACTCTATTTCCAAAAAACAGGGGAGAAGGAGATGGTTGGCCACTGATTTTGGCTACTGATTAGTAGAATCAGCTGGGTAGGGTATAACCCTGGGAACACCTGGGGTATGAATCTGTCCAAGTTACAAAGAGACCAGTGCCTGCCATTTTGATCCTGCCCCCAAACTGAAGGGAATCCAGGAACAACAATCACAGTGATAGTGTGAACTGGTTTCTTTTACCCAGATCAGCCTGCAGTCCTAGGATAGGCTTCAGCCCCACCTCTGGCAGGGAAGATGTTGGTGGGCCCTGCAGCAGCCTATCCTGGTAAATGCATGTATCTTTGGCTGACACAGACTGAATAATTGGAAGTCTACCAGGGCAACTGCAGTCATTTGGACTGACACTGCATAGACTGCTGCCCACACCTGCAGCTGCATTCCTGCCCCAAGAATAGGAGAAAGGGATGTGTAGCCTTATCAGTCTCTCTGGGCAACTATAGTCTAGGCTTGCATGACTTGGATCATTCCACACAGCTCTGACTCTGTCCAAACCTTGGCAAAGGAGAAAGTTTGGAGAAGCTTGAGCCTTCACAGCTTATAGTGCCAACTGCATCCTAACCTCTTACTGATCAACCAGCAAGGGAGAAAGGGCAGGAAGCCCAAATAGACAAACTCTGAGAAACATACTAATCAGAATGTCAAATGCCAAAGACAAAGAGAGAATTCTGAGAGCAGCAAGAGAAAAGTAATGCATAACATATAAGGGATACCCAATAAGATTAAGTGCTGTTTCTCACCAGAAACCATGGGGACAAGAAGACAGTGTTCTGATATATTTAAGTTACCACAAGAGAAAAACTTCCAGCCAAGAATCATATCTGGTAAAATTGTCTTTCAAAAATGAGGGCAAGATTAGAATATTAACAGATAAACAGAAACGGAGAGAATTTCTAAGCAAGAGATCAGATTTTCAGGAAATACTGAAGTGTGTGCTAGAGCCTGAAAAGAAAAGCCAGGAGAGAGAGGCCTGGAAGAGAGTCTAGAAATGAAGAGTATATCAATAAAAGTAACTAAAAGTATCAAAAGAGTGGTGAAAATAAAATATGACACATAAAACTCAAATACTCAAGAATAAACCTAACCAATGATGTAATGTGCTTGTATTCAGAAAACTGTAACTCAATGTTAAAAGAAATGAAAAAAGGCTTAAATACCTGGAAAAACACTTCATGTTCACAGATTGGAAGACTAAATATCATTAAGATGTCAATTCTACTCAAATTGATATACAGAGTCAATGCAATCCGGTAAAAATTCCACCAGCATTTTTTTGTGTGTGTGTTGAAAACACAACTATCAAATTTATTTGGAAGTTTAAGAGGCTCTCAATAGCCAGAAATGTTGTTTGGGAATTCTGCACATGTGTATGATTGTTTTATAAGTTTACAACTTCTGTCATAAAAAAATATATATTTAAAAATAATAATAGGGTGGTTTAGGGAAAAAATATGCCAAATGTAGGATAAGGATTATAATTAGTAGTAAGATTTGATAATATTTTTTCATAATCTGTAACAAATGTTTCATGACAGTGCAAGGTGTTGGTGGAGGGTTGATGTATGTGACCCCAGTATAATGTTATGCATGCTTGTTTTGTAAGTTCACAGCTTTTACTATATACTTATTGATTATGTAAGTTCATATATAAATGATATAAAGATAATAATATGGTGTGTTGGGGGAAAATGCTTTGGTTAGTAGTAATATTTTGACAATGGTCTTTAATCTTTAGTTCAAAATGTTTAACAACATTTTGCAAGGTATTGGTGGTAAGGTGAGTTATGAGAGTCCTGTATAAAGCAATGCATGTTTGTTTTGTAAGTTCACAACTATTACTATATACTTATTGTTTATGTAGGTTTGTGTGTGAGTGGTATACTTCAATTACTTTTTTTAAAAATGAAAAAAAATACATTGAAATTATTTTTAAGTATAAGTCCCTTACGTTTGAATTTTAAGTACAGGGAAGGCTACAGAGAAAGAGCCTGGGAAAGAGGCCAGAAGTTGGAAATCAATGGGACCTGGAAGAGAAAGGAGAAGAGGAAGCCATGTGAACTGTTCTGGAAAAGAAAAGTGAAGGACCAAGGATCTCTGGCATCCAGTCCCAAAACACCACGATGTTCTGGCAAAGAGCATTGCCATGATGATATATCTCGATTTTGTACTTCTCCTAGCCACAAAACTGTGAGCCAATAAATTCCCATTGTTTAAGGCAACCCATTGCATGGTATTTCTTTGAGCAGCCAGGAAACTAAATCATGTTTGAACTCTTCAGACACCTAGATTTAAGCTTCAAGTTTTCTCAAAGGGCCCATTGTTTTAAGATGATTGTTGATTGTTAAGCTACACAAAACTGTGCCCAATTTACATTTGGAATAGTGCATAGAGAATAGAAACTTGTTACTTCTATAGATAGATTGGGAATATGTAAGTTTTAAAACTATCCAATTTTCGAAAAGGATCATGTTCACCCATCATAACTATATCAAAAGCATCTGCCTAGTTCAGGAACACATGAAATACAGTATCATATTCCATGTGTAAGTGATGCAGGGAATGGGAATGTGGAATTGATATGCTATACTATTTCCATTTTTGTTAAAATATGTTTATTCAAATTCAGGGTATCACACACTAAATTGGCAAATACATAAATATTTTCCTTCATTGCTTTCTTCTGGAATTTTTTAAAAAGAAATGTTCAATGTAGTAGAACTTGAAAGGTTTAAAGGGAACTATTCTAATAAAAATTATGAATTGAATGACATCCATGGTGAAGAAGGAATTGTCTCATTGCCCTACACCCTAAGGGCTAAGTCAGAAATCAGGACTAGACAGTAAGATATTTCTTTCTCCCAATGACAGCTGTCAAAGCCATATGGGAAATGCATCTGGCACTCTTGATGTAGTCTGTTGAAAACAGCAAAAGGATGCTAAGGTTGGGCCTGATGCCTGCTGAACTTCACTTTGTGTAGTTGCTGTGCTTTAAGATAGAAAAAAGAAGAAAGAAAACACTGTTTCCAGATCTGTGTGGATTTATTTTATTTTTAGCTTAAAAAATAATTTTTTTTTCCTGTACATTTACTCAACTCTTTTTTCTTGTTTTTTTTTTTTTTTTCATTTTCTTTTAATGGCTCATTACAATCTGACCACAAACAGGAAAATCTTCATAATATAAAACTAGGAAATTTAAATTATTTTTTTGGAGTGGGCTGGATACAACTTAGTTTACTAGAATTTAAGCTAAATTCTAGTACTTGTATTATAGCTCTGCATAATATACTTTTACTTCTCAATAGAATGAATTACAGAAAGTTTCAAAGAGAAAGATGAAAATAACTCTGCAATATTCAGTGCATTGCCCACAATAAACATTTCTTAAATTTATTCATTTACTGAATAATGTAAGATAAAAGGAAACAGGATAGCAGGACCTGAACTTTCTGATTTTTCACAAACTGTGCCTCCTTACACAGAGTGTTTTCCCTTTGAAGGTTGTATCTGTGAAGAAAGAGGCTATTTCAGGGTAGAGGTAGACAGGTTGAGCCACTTTCTAGAAATCTATACCTAATTTAGTCCCACTTTGACATAGATTTACTCAGAGTTCAGTTCAGAAATTCTGTATGGAGTTGCTCTGGCATTCCATAAAACTTCAAGAGATGACAGCAGTTCTATGACCTTGCCAGTAGACATTTAGCAATGTTACTGAGAATTTAAGGAAAAAATATACACATACCTGCATAATTACATGAGATACAACATCCTATAACTTCTGTGAAATTATTCAAGGAACCCCATAATGGAAGAATCATGTTAAAAATCCCCAGCAAGTTTATTAATAGAGAAGCTAGTTGTTAAATTCAAGTTTTTGAGATTTCTGCCATTTTTCTAAAAGCTTCTCATTTTATCATCTTTGTGATAAAGCATTTTAAAAATCATGCTTTTACTACTTTAGTAAATATGTATGTAAATCTCATGTGTTAGTTTGTATTCCTTAGCCCACAAATAAAAAAACAACAACAACAAAGCACTATACAGGGGGAGAGTGTATACTACAATGTAATCTATAATCCATGCAATGCAGCAGTGCTCCAAAATGTAATCACTAAATGCAATGAATGTGCCACAATGATGAAATAAGTTGTTGATGTGGGAGGAGTGAGGGGGGAATGTGTGATATATGGGAACATCTTATATTTTTTAATGTAACATTTTTTGTGATCTTCAAAAAACAATAAATTAAAAATAAATAAATAAAATAAAATAATAGAAATTGAGTAGGCAGACACTTTGGAGATGATTTCATGATTTTTGATCTGCCTGCCACTTGATTGATATTTGTCAGTCCACTAATCTCTTCATTAGATTTATTTGAATTTATAATCATTAAAATTAAGAAGTTTCCTACTTTGCTAGCTTCAAGAAACAATCTCTTGGCAAGTTTCATTATATTATCCAAAGAGAAAAACTACAATTATCTACAAATTATATTACAGTACTTCTCCTATCCCCAATACATACCTGTTTGAGGCAGGATTTTCTTCATATACCTCAACAAAACACAAAGTATTTCATCAGATGGAATGTAGCAACAGACAAGTTCTCTGTATGTTATTAAACCAGCCATTTAAAAAATTGCAAAATCTCACATTTTTATTGAATAAAATATAGTTTTTAATTATAAAATACAATATTTAAGTTCATATAAAATGGGGATTATTTTTAGTGCATTAATAAATACATTTTTCTCAGTTTTAATGTATATTATGGTGGCCATCAATAGATAAAGCCAACATAAAGAACACCTACTTGATTTTCTCAATAATTTTTCAAACTCCAGAAAGATGCTGAAGACATAAGGTTTGAAGACAAGATATTCAAGAGTAGAAGACTTTGGTACGGGCTCTCCAGCATGTAGGATCAGATAACTGAAAATGAAGTTCTGACACTTTGTTTTTGCCATTTTAACGTCCCCTTCTCCCTATTCCCCCCTTTTCCCAAAGTCTAACATGCTATTAATAAGATTAATACAGAATCTTCCCAGCTGTTGTCTGTCAGTCAGTCTCACTAAGCCTGAATCTCAAAGGTTTGAGAGGCCTGTTTTTATGAAGGGCCTTCTCCTAAAGCAGGAGTGTTGTGCTATGCGGAATGAATTCTCACTGGGTTTCATTTCAGGGTATCTTTTATCTCATGGGATTTTATTTTGTTTGGTGGTCATAATTTCTTATATTCAGTGTTTTGTTTTTCCTTTCCTAATTTATGATTAGTTCCATGGATTTGGTTGAACGGTCACATGGCAGTAGCATTCTGGGGAATCATTGTCGTGTATAAGGGATTCCTCCAAACTTTTTCAAAGTTTAAGTCTTTGTAGGTGATAAAATTAATGTAAAAACAGCGACTGCCTTGTGGAAAGGAGTCTTTAGCATGGTTACATTAGCAGGCGAGGTTAAAACTTGGTGTCAGATGAAGGTCCTAAGTGAAATCTGAATGGCTATTTCACTGACGTCTGTTCTTACAGAAACCTAGTGCTTGCCTTCCTTCAGCGAATGGATATAGTAGTAGTTGGGATTACCATACTTTTCCTGTAAAGGGTAGATCATTTGCAGCAACACTTCTCCCATGGAAAGTTTCAAGTTAGTAGTATTGGCTACATAGTTCTTCTATAATGGAAGTCTGCATTTTTCCTGTGTATTATAAAGTAGGAAATGATTGGATTACTTTAACATTATTTTGCAGCATGTAGATCATAGAGAGAAGACCTTTTTTTGTGTGTTTTTTTAGCCAAGTTTATTTGCTGATAATCTTCTATACAATATGTTCTTCACTCTTTCTTTTGTTTTTATTTTATAAGACTCATTAAGGTCATCAGTTTGAATGCTTTAGTGAAGATTGTTTGCAGATTGTACTTTGGTCTCATGGTGTTTTTCCTAGTCAATTCACAATAAACCAAATGTACCCATTATGGAATTTTTAAGTATTTTTTATTGATCCCTATCCATACTCTGAAGATCTACTACTTGGTTCTACTTTGACTCCATTATTCATTTTACCTAACAAAGTGAGGTGACTTTTTGGCAAATGTTAAAGGAGTAGAATGATTGGGAAGTGGATATGGTTCAGCTGATGGAGCATCCGCCTGCCATGTAGGAGGTCCAGGGTTCAAACCCAGGGCCTCCTGACCCATTTGGTGAGCTGGCCCATGTGCAGTGCTGCCATGCAGAGGGAGTGCCATGCCACGTGGGGGTGTCCCTTGCGTGGGGGGGCCCCACATGCAAGGAGTGTGCCCCAGCGAGGAGAGCCATGAGGTCAAAAGGAGTTCAGCCTGCCCAGGAATGGTGCTGCATGTGTGGAAATCTGATTCAGCAAGATGACGTAACAGAGGGAGACAGATTCCCAGTGCTGCTGACAGGAATGAAAGTGGACACAGAAGAGCACATGGCAAATGGACACAGAGAGCAGACAATGGCGGGGGGGTGGGGGGGTGGGTGGTGAGAAATAAAAAAAATAAATCCTTAAGAAAAGAGTAGAATGATTCAAAAAAAAGACAGACCCTAGCAACACACTGTGTGTGTATTAATATTTGCCCTTGAATGTTTGGAATTTTATGTCCTACCCTAATCCTCTTGTACATGGCACTTTAGTTGAAAGTGTGGTATTTAGAAGTATGGAAGAATAAGAATTGTGAGGTAGAAAGAGCCCTGGATTTGAAGTAAAGGAATTCTAGGTTTGTACCTAAGCTTCCATTATCTAGCAATGGACATCAGAACAAATCTCTTTGGTTCTCTCTTCTCTCTTGTAAAATGAGGATTTTGATTAGTGGTCCCAAGCATTTCATATACCATAAAACTGTCCACTTCAAAGAAATGTTTACTGTAATTGCAATTTATAATTTTTAACCATCTGATTTTTTTAAACTGAGGTGCAACTTGCATAGAGCAAAATTCACCTTTTTTGGTGTCATTTCTATGAATTTTGACAAATACAGTTGTGTTAACTACCATCACAATGTAGAGAGAATAGTTCCACCATCCCTCAGATTTCCCTCTAGCTTCTTTGTAATCAGCCTTTCTCCCTGTCCATCACCAGGGTGTTTTTTATCCCCATAGTTTTGTCTATTCTAGAATGTCATTTAAATAGAATCATAGTTTAATTTGTAGTGATTTGAGTCTGGCATCTTCATTTAGCATAAGAGCAATTTAATTTTAATTACTTTTGATTTTTTATTTTAATAATCCTACATGGCAAGTGAGGGAATTTTGGAAACATCTCAGAAAAGGCAAAGATTCTTTGAGATAACAGCTGTTAGTATTTTTCTTTTCAATGGTGTTTTCAATGAACAGGTGACTTTCATTTCATAGTCATTGATAACTAACTTCATTCCAATGTGGTTAGAGATGATGCTTTGTGTGATTCCAATATATTTTTTTTAACATTTATTTTATTGAGACTTATTTTGTGATCCATTCTGGAGAATGACCCATGTTTACTAGAGAAAATATGTTTTGTGTTGTTATTGGATGGAGTGATCTCTATATATGTTAGGTCTCGCTGATTTATAGATAGCACTGTTCAAATCTTTTGTTTCTTTACTGATCTTAGGGATAGATGTTCTATTCATTATTGAAAGTGTTTTATTCAAGTCTTCAATTCTTATTGTAGAATTATCTATTTCTCCTTTCAGTTCTGCCAATGTTTGCTTCATTATTGGAGTTCTTTTATTAGAAGTGTAAATGTGTATCATTTTTATGTATTTTCTTGTTAGAGTGAGCTCTTTAAAAATATTTAGTGTCTTTTTCTGTCTCTTATAACAATTTTTAACTTAAAGTCTATTTTTTTCTGATATTATTATAGGCACTCCAGTTCTCCTTTGATTACTATGTGCATCTTTTTTCATCCATCCTCTTTGAACCTATTTGTCTTTGAGTCTAGAGTGAGTCTATTGTAATAATATTTAGTTTGATCATACATATTTAAAATTCCATTCTGCCAATCCAATCTTTGGCTTGTTATTGGAGAAGTCAATCCATTTAGAGTTATATTAAGATAATTACTGATAAAGCTTACTTCAGCCATTTTGCCATTTATGTCTTTTTTGTCCTTATTTTCCTGTATTACTGCCTTATTTGGTACCTAGTTGACATTTTGTATTGAAACAGTTAATCACCTGCACCTTTCCTTTCCTACATATTTATTAAGCTATATTCTTAATGGCTACAAGGGGGTTTACACTGAACATCTTAAATTTAGAAAAATCTACATTGAATTGATATCAATTAAATTCAATAGGATATACCTATTCCTCCCTCTTTATGTTGTCACAAATTACATCTTAATTCTTTGTGTGTCTTATAGAAATATAATTTTTTATACATTTGTATTTTGGATCATGTAAAAAAAATAGTGTCACATACAGAGTGGTTTCAGCTTACTGTCTAGTGTTCTTTCCTTTCATCATGAAGGACCCTTTTTAGATTTCAGGGCAGGTATAGTGGTCACAAATTCCTTTTGCTTTAGTTTATCTGTGGATGTCTTGATTTCCCCCGCACTTTTCAAGAATACTTGACTTTTTTTTTTTCCATTTCAGCATTTTAAATATGTCCTCACACTGCTTTCTGGCCTCTACAGTTTCTGATGAGAAATTGGTACATAATCTTGTTGAGCATACTTTTATGGTTTATTTTATTTTATTTATCTCCCCTTTCCCCCCTTTGCTCTCTGAGTCCATTTGCTGTGTGTTTTCCTGTGTCCATTTGTATTATCAGGCAGTACTGGGAGACTGCATCTCTTTTTTGTTGTGTCATCTTGCTGTGTCAGTTCTTGATATGTGTGGTGCCACCCCTGGGTGGGCTGCACTTTTTTCATGATGGGCGGCTCTTCTTGTGGGGCACACTCCTTGCATGTGGGGTTTCCCTATGCTGGGGCACCCCTGTGTGGCATGGCATGCTCACCACATGGGTCAGGAGGCCCAGGGTATAGAACCCTGGACCCTCCATATGGTAGGCAGATGCTCTATTAGTTGAGCCATGTCCACTTCCCTATTGAGTATAGTTTATATGACTCTCTGGTCTCTGGCTGCTTTTAGGATTCTTTTTTTGTCTTTGTACTTTGACAGTTTGAATATGTGTTGCAATGTGTATCTCTTTTAGTTCATCCTATTTTAGTTCACTAAGATTATTGAATGAGAATATTCATGTCTTTCATCAAATTTGGGAAGTTTTGGGTGGCCATTATTTGTCAAATATTTTTTCTTCCCCTTTCTCTTCCTTCTTCTGGGGCACTCCTTGTTAGAATGTTGGTATGCTTCATGATATCCACAGGTCCCTGAGAATCTTTTCACTTTTTTTTTTCATTCTATTTTCTTTCTGCTGCTCAGAATGAATAATTTCAATTATCCAACCTTCAAGTTCACTGATTCTTTCTTCTGCTTGTTCAGATCTGCTGTTTGACCACTCTAGTGTATTTCTTTATTTCAGTTATTCTGTTTTACAGCTCCAGAATTTGTTTGGTACCTTTCAAATTTTCTAATTCCTCCTTTCATCATGCTTTGTTTTCTTGCTTGCCTTTATTTCTTTTCCATCTTTTACTTTGGTTCATTGAACTTTAAAGAATTAAGTTAACAACTATGAATAGTTTTTCCTATGTTTAGATTTCTTCAGGGATAGTTACTTTCATTTCATTTTTTTCTTTTGCATGGGCTATCTCTTTTTGTTTCTTTATACATTGTGTGTGTTTTTTTGTTGTTGAAGTCTAGAGTATGGATATTCTGATGTGTTAACGCTGGAACTCAGTTTCTCCCCTTTCTTCAAGGTTTGATTTTTCTGTTGGTGGTGGTGGTAGTAGTGGTGATAGCAGTGATGACGGTTGTTGAAGGCTGAAATTTAGATTGGTTCTGTATAAGTCTCTCCTTTGATGCTTAACCCAGTTCATATTGAACTTATAAATCAAACTGTAGTTTGGCTCTTTTCAGGACTTTCAGAACATGGTCCTTTTGTGGGTATGTGTGGTAGCTTTAAGGATTTCCCTAATGAGAATGCTCCTATATGTCCTATTTTCCCTTCAAAAAAGAGAGTTTCTTTTCAACTCCCCCTCCTAGGCCCCAAGCATGTCTTACATCTCAAACTCAGACGGCTATGGTTTGCTCGTTTCTGTTATACCTCTCTGCCCTGTTTCTGTACTCCAGGTAAACTTCAGGGTAGGCAAACCAAAGAAGTGCCTTGAGTCCATCTTCCAGGAAGTGGTTCAGAACATAGAAACACACCTTGTGTGCGCCACTCTTAGACACCAGGGTCCCACACAGGGAATGTAAACTGCCATGCTAGGAGCATGGCCACTGAGCTCCCCTCAGCCTCGCAGCCTGCTGTGCCCAGCCAGAGAATGGGGTGGGCCCAGGACAAGTGATAGCATCCCATAGGTTTCCTACCTCTTTCAGGTTTTCATTTTCTTGATTCAGTACTCATTTTGTTGTAGTGAATCCTTAGTAATTTTCTGTCAATTTTGGAAAATCGTTTCTGCCATATTTAACTTGTTGTTTGATGTTTCTGAGGGGGAGTATTCACCAAGAATGTTTACACTGCCATCTTGCTGATGTCACTCCCCATCTGCCTATTCTTAACGATGAAATGTTCAAGCCACTTCAAACTCAGTTGCTGTCTGGCTTCTTTTGTTCCACCAATCAGTCATTTGGTTAATTTATATTGGTTATGTACTGTGTGCCAGCCCTGTACAGGTTCTCAGGATAGATGAGTGAACAAGACAAAAGAATCTATGCCATCAAGGAACTTACATTATAGTAGGAATTGTCAAAAATAAATGAATAATATTATTTCTGTGCTATAAAGAAAATAAAACAGAACACTGGTGTACAGAAAGGTGAGATAAAGTTGCTGATCTAGCTAGGTTGCTCAAAGAAGACCTGTTTTCTTTTGGCTGAGAAGACAGTAATTTGAAGGTTTGGCTGAAGGGTATTTCAGGCAAAGGAATAGCATATGCAAAGAAGCATGCTTGGATAGTTCAAGGGTGAAAGAGAAGACAGTGTGACAGAGTCCTTAAATCTCATTCTAGATGATATTAATCATTCCCATGGTTTTAAATATCATCCATATGAGCTATGAGACACCAAATATTTTTGAAAAACATTTCCAAAGTCATATTGCTTAGTTTTTTTAAGTTTTTACTTATACGACACAATTCATTTTTCCTTTTTTTTCTTTTTTTTTTTTAGTGGAAAACTTCATGTTACTTTTAGTATATTATTTTCCCTGCATTCTTTCTGGGTCTGACCAGCTATATATTCTATAATCCCAATATTTGATATATAAACTTCTGTGTAATAATATTCCTCATGACATATTCCTTCAGATGGGAATCACAGAGACAGAACCACAAAATATTAGAGATGAAAGTAAATAAGAAAATAGACTAAACTACTTGTAAAAGTACAGAGTAACTAATATTTGTTGTACTAGTCTCTTTACTGAGCAAAATTGGGTTCGTTGTATATACTTTCATTAAATCCTCAAAATAATTTTGAATAATAGATACTTCATGTGAGTAAATGAAAATGGAGGCTCATGAAGGTGTACTGCCCCATGATCTGGCATCCAGCAAAAGCTCCTACTTTAATCCTGGTTCTGCCATCCTCCACACCTTGAAAGTTGTGTAACCTCCTGGACCTCAGCTTCCATAACTAAAAAAAAAATTAAATCTTTGAATTGTCTTATTTAATTCTTTACCACTAAACTTCTTGGATTTTTAAAAACTTTTTTGAGGTACCAGGGGCAGGGTATGAACCCATAACCTCATATATGGGAAGCCGGTACTCAAACACTGAGTCATATTGGCTTCCCTGAGTTGATATTTCATTTGTTTTGCTTGTTGTTTGTTTTTGGTTTCATCAGGAGGCACTGGGAACCAAGCACAGGACCTCCCATGGAGGTGGAAGCTCAGCCACTTGAGCCATATTCACTCCCATTTTCTGGGATTTTGTACTACAAGTTTTTATTTTATTTTTCAGTTACAATCCACCAAGACTGATCTCTAATTTTCCTAGTTTCTCAGGAATTAAGTTTTGCCTTTCCAGTATTAAAGGGTTAGCTAAATTAGCAAAATGTTATCTTTTGCTCCATCTCCCAAAGTTTGTTTTCCTAAGAAAACAGATTAAAATGTTAATGTAATCAGTGTTTTCGGACATTCCATATCCAGTGGGACCTCCTTGCTTCCACTCACACTGTTTCCTTGTCTGGGATGCTCTGTCCCCACCAGCCTCCCTACTCCTCTCTACACTTCTACATTTATCTGTCTCTCATGGCATTTAATTCTTAGAAGTAAAAGTCTAACCTTTTTTCCTTTCATTTTTCCCTCCTTCTTTGCTCTCCTTTTTTCTCTCTTCCTTCTAATTCCTCCTCTATTTACCTTTTATTCCTTTATTTATATTCCCTTTTGCTTGTAATCACTTTCATAAAAAATGAATTATTTTGGTTTCAAGAAACACATAAGGAAATGGGGGAGAGGTCTCTTCTTAGGATACATGTGTACTGGAACTAGAAAGCCATAAAGAACTTGACTCTAGGGACTAGTTACTCTTTTTGTGCTCTTCTCATGAGCAGTGTGCTCTCTGGAGGCAGGTAGACTTCCTTCAGCTTGGCAGTTCTGCCTTCCTCTTAGAAACAGCACGTGTCTGTGTTTCCTCCATTCTGAATAGGGTATTCTTCTCCAGAACTGTTGTGACTCTTGCATATCTGTTGACTCTCAATGACTCTTAATGGCATCTTTTCAGCTATAGCTTTCGCTGCTTATGGCTTCATATCATTTGTCCTTCATTACTAACATTTTCAGAAAAGGGAAATAGCAAGGCCCTGAACATATATTAGTAAAAAATTCAAATATACGTAAGCTACTGGTCAGTGGAAGCATTACATGCTTTGAATTGAAATTCCCACCCTTGACCCAAATTTTACTAGATAGGGAAGCTGAGTAAAGTTGTTAGTAAAGCCTGGAGGCTGGGCAGGGATGTTTCATAGAGACAGGACATGGGCTAGAAGGCACGATGGAATAAAGTTAGAAAGATATAAGGTTTCAGTGTTTTGGATACCAGATAGGTAGCGTGGTCCTTATTTGTTGTCCAATAGAGTCATTAAGAGTTGAATTTTTCAAGAATGTAATTGAGGTTTCAGACATCAGAAGCCAAAGTATATTTTAAAGGAATTAATTACTTTACATTAGAAGATAGTTTAATTAAGTCCATGATAGCAGAGTTAGAGGTGAGAAATAGGTGAAATTTAGATGTAAAAGTTATAATATGCATTTAATTACAATGCTCTTTTACAAGTCAGCAAATTAGAGTATGTAGGGAGAGTAGAGAGAGAGGGCCAGAAAAAATAGCCTCATCATTGCACTGTAATAAAGTAAACACTTGGAAATGTCACCCCTTACCTCTCATACAAGAACTGCAAGTTCTGCAAGTCTAGTTGGTTAGTGGGTGTTTCACTGTCAATCCATTAATATTAAATATTAAACAATATATATCACAACAATACATTTTTGTGAAATGGATATGGCTTAAGCACTTCAGTGCCTGCTTCACACATGGGAGGTCCAGGGTTCAGTCCCAGGTGCCTCCTAGAACAAACAAAAGTCAAACAACAAGTAAATAAATGAAAAAACAACTCAGGGGAGCCTATGTGGTTCAGTGGTTGAGCACTGGCTCCCCGTATATGAGGTCTCAGGTTCAATATCTGGTCCTGGTAAAAAAAACAATACATTTTTGACAACTTATTCCTGAGCAAACTACTCCTTTCAAGCCTCTAATGTTACAGTGATGATAAGAATTTGCCATTTGAATTTTAATAGTTCTTGTTCTATATATTTTTAAAGAATTTGTAGGTATTAACTAAGTTTTCTGGGATCCAAACTACTAGTAGACATTGTACAAATAATCTATAGAAAGAAGCATCTGAATTTATGTTATGTAGGTATAAATGTCCTATGTAAGGCTCTAAGTTGAAATAATTCTATTATAGATAAGTGAAAGAAATCCTTAAAATAACAAAGTGTTGCCACTGAAATTATTATTTAGTGTGTGTAATTTTTTTTTGAGGAAGAGGTAATTGGATAAGTTTCATCCTTGCTGAAATAAAATTTCTTACAAATCAAAAAGGGAAAATGCCTTTTAAATGTAGATATTGCTTTTCATTTCAGAGAGGAAGTACTGAGTCTACAAAAGGTTGAAAGGAAAACAATGTCAGTGTTGACTTCTGTTAAACTGATTATAGCAGGAAGTTCACAGGTTCCCCCAAACACATGTCCCTAGAGAGGGTTGTCTATCATTTAAAAGTCACAGAAAGAGCAGGGATGTTGCTGCTAGGGAATTTCAAGCAGAATGTGGTCTGCGTAACAACACATGCTTTATTGTTAGGAACCTAAAAACACATCACCTTGCTGAAGGTCTAAAATGGTTAGAGCTTGTCTCAACTTGATCAAGCTTAAATGTGCCTTTGGATTTCTAAACAAATAATCATCAACAATAAAAATACACAGTAACAATAAATTATAAGAGCAAGTACTTTAAAATGTGTGAATTTATTCAGATTTTTCTTAAATTGGTTTATTCTAAAATGAATCAAACCAAATTTGAATTCATAACTTATATCATGAAATCATATATTTAGATTTAATATTTTGGACAATCACAGAGCTAATTCTCCAGAGGTAATTTATGTCCTCACATGTAAAGCCTTTGAGGATGGCCTTTTTATTGTATGAAAACTGCCATCGAATGTGTTTAAACAAAGCTGTGTGTTTGGGTATATAGATGAAAACACTTTTTACTGTGGTTTTTGGTACTCAGCATCTTTTTATTATTAAAGATATTTTAAGAAAATAATTTTATTTTGAAAGAATAAAAATATTATTTTATAAAACCTCCTTTTAGTTTACAAAGCTTTTTAACAAACAATATCTCCTTAGCTCATAGCAGCATAGGGTATGGAATTACACTTGGCTTTTTTTTTTTGGTTCTATGATCTTTTATTTTTTAAATGTTACATTCAAAAAATTGTAAGAGGTTCCCATACACCCCACACTCCCTCACCCCATTCCTCCTACATCAGCAACCTCTTTCAAAATTGTGGCACATTCATTGGATTTGGTGAATACATTTTGGAGCACTGCTGCACCACATGGATAATAGTTTACATTGTAGTTTACACTTTTCCCCAGTACATTCAATGGATTATGGCAGGATATATAATGTCCAGCATCTGTCCCTGCAATATCATTTAGGACACTCCAAGTTTCGAAAATGCCCCCACATCACATCTCTTAATCCCTCTGGCTTTTGATGTCAATTTGATTAAAATTTAATTTTTTATTAATATCTATGGCTTGTGCCCTGTGATATTTGAAAAGATATATTTCAACAAAATTAGAGTTTAAAGGATGCTAAGCCCAGTAAATTTTCTCTTTAGAAATATTTATCTGGGGCACTAAGGACCCTGCTTGAAGTAGGTTGAATTCCATGACACTTTCCATTTTAAAGAATTAGTTTTCTGTACAATTAGTATCTCTTGATGCTGATAGAATAGGTAGTTGGGATTTATGGAATTTATTGTTTGATTATACATAGCCTGCTTGTCACCAGTCTTTTTCTTTCATTTTATGTCACTAACGGCCTATCTCTGTTTCAGAAACTCACCCATATTTTACATTTAATCACTCATCATTTTTCAATTATCTTCTGCCATCTGTCATCCACTCAGGCTTATCTATTTCATTCTGTGCTTCCACAGCATTTCAACTAAGTATCTTTTCTTCAGTCAGGAAGCTATTTTGGCATTATCTTTCAAGAGATGGAGTGCTGTTTTTATATTACTTGGATGGGAATCTCCAATTTCTCCCATTTTATTCTACTACTATTCCATGGGGGAAATTTTTTTTAAAAAAGGAGAAGTAGACATTTTAAAGTCTTGTTTTAGAAGAATTACACTTAAATTATGCTATTTCTGATGAAAAGAATGATAGTCATTCATCCTTGATAGAACTGTCTTCATATGATACGTATTTTGCTTGAGGGATTATAAGAAACATTTACCTAGTGATGGCAGTAAAAATATGGTGAAAGTACTATTCTGTACTGAAGTTTAAAATGATCAAAAGTCAATATATTTAGTAGATAAATCTTTAATTGTTAATTCTTTAACTCTAGTACACCACTGCACACTGATTGGGAAACTTTCACTAACACATAACAAACACTATGAAACAATCAGGGTTGGAGGAAAAAGTAGAACCATCTTAATGATGAAAGTTGATATATTGGTAGGTCACAGATTTATGAGTCACTCGATTATTTTTAAATGATATTGAGAAAGTTATTTAGGAAAGGAAATGTTGAAATCCAATTCATTTCTCACATCATATAGCAAAATTAATTTTAGGTGACAGAATCCAGGAATGGGGGTTTTCCATGAAGAAGAATCAAATAATTATTTCCACAACAATCACATCCAAGGTACCAGGAGAAGATATAGCTACAAGATATGCCACCCCAAGCATTAACGAATATATAATACCTAGATTGTATAAATTGATCCAGGGTCAAAAAAATGTGTTTCATTAGCATATTGTAATACTGAGAATAAAACTTAAAGGAGAAAGCACCAATAAGGGGAAAATGCAGCCTATCTATAATTTCAATGTAGACTTCTTTGAAAAATCTAAATTCAGACATAGCAAATTAAAATCCAAAGATTCTGAAAATTATGCACAATGACCAAATAGTGTGTAATCCATGAACACAAGTGTGATTCAAAATTTAGGAAATCACTAAATAAAAGAATCACATAAAGAGGTTATAAATGTCAATCATATTATCCCCCCCTCTCCTAGGACATATACCAAAGCCTTTGTTCTTGGAATTTCTTCCCAGAAGTTTCATCTCACTAGGCTGTTAGGCTAAAACAATGTGATTCGATTATTTTCCACTCAATTTTTCCCAGTCTCTCTATCTAGTGAGTAATTTATAACTCAGTGATCTCCAATCTATTTGACTCTCAGTTTAATGGTCCCCCAATTTTTCCACACAGGATTAACTGTCTTAGGGGAATTCCACAGACAAGGCAATGAGTGCTTTCAAATTGTTTCATTTAACATTTCTTGCTCCTTTTATTAACAATCACAGTGGATTAGAAAGGTGGAGATAAACTCATATTATAAAAATCAAAGGCCACAAACTACTTATAACAAATTGAAGTTATTTACATCATTTATTCACTCACTCAATAAAAGTTTACAGTTTTTCTAATACATTCCAAGCACTGTGCTAGGAAATGGCAGTGAAAGCTCTTGAAGAAGTTCTTGAAGAATTTTTTTATAGGAATATTATTTTAAAAGTCTATCCATATAAAAATATATATGATAGATGTAAGATAAAAGAAAAAACAATAACAAAGTCCAAGTTAACCAAAAACAAAAATTCACTAGATTTTTTTGATTGATAGAAGTTTGGGATGTGATAACATAGCCAAGTGGCTGGTTGATAATCTTGTATGTGGACCACGTAACTACAACATGGATAGAAGGTACCAAGAGCAGAAAACAGAGAACAGAGACTTTTACCAATTTGTCTTCTTATCATTTGTGGTTTTAGCAGGAAACAGATGGTACATACTTTAATTATAATTATTCATAGAGGATTTAATAAAGTGAGTAGTTGCAAAGATGTAAAGAAGGGATAGGGAAAGCATGTCCTGGGGGTTGTTCCCAACTCCAGATCCAAGAGACCTGGGGAGGGGCTCATGCAATAGCTCTGGAAAAAGGAGTACAGAGGTGGGTGGCAGCCAGCCTGAAACAAGCCAACAGAGAGGAATTCTGGGAAACAAAATATCCAGACTTCACCTTTCTTTTCCCTACCCAGCTCCTGCTTGAATCCCCATTGGTCAAATTCAGCTAGAATGTTAAATTACTACAGATGAGCCCATCCAAAATAGATAAGTAGAGAAAGTAGACCTAGAGGGAAAAAAGAGAAAAGGGAGATATCCACCAAAGTCCTCTCAAATAGGATATAATTTTTTAAAAAATTAAGTGTTTAGCTAAGTACTATGATCCTGAAATCCCATAGAGCAGCTGCATTATAATTCATTAATGATCTTCTAAGCAGAGTTCATGTGGCATATAGTGTAGCTCTATGAATCCCCACAGATATGAAACAGCACAGGATACTGTTTCAACTCCAGGGATTCCACAGAGTGAATTCAGTCTCTCAGTCCTCTGCTTCCCCCTCACCCTGGAGCTAGAATTTGGAGATGCCCTCTTGGGACAGGAGTCCTCCCTTCAACTGCCACCAAAAAGCAGGTACTTCAGAAAAATCAGACATGAGATCAAGCTGGAGAGCTTGTTATGGAAGAGCTAACAGACCAGTGTGTCAGGGAAGAGGCCCTCTGCCTGTACTCCTGATGCTGGACAAAGCAGCCGCCTCCCTAAGACCTGAACCCTCTGTGTTCAGGAGCCTCCTCTCGCCCCAGGGCCTTCAGCTCAACTGTGCACTCCGTGCAGACGGAAATGATGCTTCTAAGTAGGATGGGGACCAACACTGCAGCCAGAGGTCATAGGTCAAGGATGTTCCCTACAAAATGGTTTAAGTTCACCCTGCAGTCTGCCTTGGGCACAAGCCAACCCCAGCTCCCCTGCTTTATAAGTGGAGAGTCACCATTTTTTTTTACAGTCTATCAAATTTTAACACAGGTATAGATGTAGTTGGATTCAACTATAGCATTTTATAACTTGTTTTATACTTGTTTGCGGCGGCTTGCTCGGTCGGTAGAGGTGGGGTCTGGCTGCGGACGAGGGGTCGGTCCCGCTTGGGACGAGGGGTCGGTCCCGCTTGGGACGAGGGGTCGGTCCGGCAGCAGACAAGGGATCGGTCTCACAAGGGGTTGCATGGTTCGGCTGACGGGGTCGCCTGGCGAAGCCGGCGACGAAGGGGTCGCCCGGCGAAGCCGGCGACGAAGGGGTCGCCCAGAGAAGCAGGCGATGAACTGGGGACAAGGGAGGCCAGGCCCTTGTCGGGGGGCTCTCAGGACTGGAGGGCGCACGGCAGAAGAACTACCGCGGAGACAAGGTAAACACGCAAGTCCACTTTACTGAGGGAGAGGCAACAGTTTTATAGGGGCTGGGGAAGGCTGATTGGTCGAAGCCAGGCCCTGTTCTGATTGGTTGCCGGCGAAAGGTCAGTGGGCGGTACTGGACGGGGGAGGGGTGGTGGTTAGGGATTGGCTGTCGCTGTTGCTGGGGGAAGGGGCAGGGTTTAGGGATTGGTGGCTGCTGTTGCTGGGGTGGAGGGCAGACTTGAGTTTCCTGCCCACGCCTGGCTGTTGCTGCTGTCGGGGGAAGGGAAAAGGGCAGACTGGATTTTTCCGCCCACGCCTGGCTGTTGCTGCTGTCGGGGGAGGGGAAAAGGGCAGACTGGAATTTTCCGCCCTGCGCCTGCGCAGGGAGAAAGAAGGCGAAGGGTGCCACCCCACAGGCATCGTGTGGCGCCATCCGGGAGGAGGGGCGGCCGCGGAAGCATGGCTGCCGAGAAGGGGAGACCCGAGGGCACTCTGCGCCCATGCCGAGCTTCCTTCAGGGGTGGCGGTGAGTCCGACCTGCCACCCTATTATGGGGGCAGGGGCTTGGCCTGCCGAGGCTGCTCCCCCGCCAGGCCAGCAAACCACACTTCAGCCCGAGGGGTGACCGCACTTGTTCCTTCTGTTTTGTGTTTAATTCCACCCTTCTTTTGTATGATTTAAATATTTTTAGACTTTCATTGTAATGTCTGTTGTTTTTTTATCCATACCTCCTTGCATTGTTTTCTAGTGGCTGATCAGGGGATTGCATTACACTTCTTCAACTTTTTGCAGCCTAAGAGTTGACATTAGACCACTTGTACTAAATATGGAAACCTTTAAATTGTATAGGTATATTTAACACCTGCCATTTTGTTATATTTGTTCCATGAGCTACATCTGCGTAGGTAATAAACCCCACAAGACAAAGCTATGACGGTGCTTTAAGTAGCCATATGTGTTAGAATGAAATTAAGAAAATGGTTTTGTATATTCAATTATATTTACCATTTCTCATGCAGTTCATGCATTCATGGAGATTTCTATTTTTCCGGTATCATTAACCTTCGAAGGTTAATGTTTTTGGGTTTTGGTTTTTGGATTTTCGCTTGTTTTTAAATAAATCCAGTCCGCTTGGGAGGATCCCGACTGGGAGCAAGAAAGGGGGTGCGAAATTCAACTTACTAGGCCGATCTTGTCCAGGTGACTAATGCCTGGCTGGCTGGAGCACTCACTTGGTTAGTACAAAAAGCGGCCGGGTGGCTGCGCTCCGAGACCGAACCCTAGAGCCCGCCCAGCTCCCCGAGCTCCCCAGCGCATTTGGCCTCCCCCTCCCCTGCCAGCTCTGCCCCCAGCGGGCTCTGGGCAACAGCCCCAGCCGGGGGTCTTTGCGCAAGGAGCCCGCCCACCCCCACGCGGAGTGCAGAGGCGGCTGCCGCGTCCTTAGACGCCGGGGGGCTCCGTTAGGCTTGTAGGCTTGTGGCGCCACGTGGCCTAGGGGCGGCTCCGCCGGCTCCTGCCCGCCCCGCTCCTTCCTCCCGCGGGATGCGCGGTCGGGGTGCGGCTGTCAGCAGTTCATTGTCTGCTCCTCAGCCTCCAGTGCCATCAGAGCAGCCCCAGCCTTCGTCATCCCATCCGTCGCGGGGCTGCTGTCCTCTGCTGGGTCCCTCCCCTCCCCTTTGGTCTCCCAGTGCCCTGGGGTGCGGAGGGGGACGAGGTGTCAGGAGGGGAGCCTGGGCACGAACACCTCCTGCGTCGGCTTCTGGGGGCGCTGATCTCTGCGGGGACAACCAATTCCTGTTTGTTTTTCCCCTCTAAATCTTGATATTTTAATTATACTTATATACTTTATGCTTTGCTGAATATAAAAGTCTGGGTTGACGGTTTTTTGATGATTGGTCAGTATGTTTCTTTCTTGAACTTTAAAGATACAGTGAAACCGTCTTCTGGTCTCCATAGTTTCTAACAAATCAATTTTCCCCAGTTTGTAATATGTCCGGTTCTTCCTGGCTAGCTTCAAGATTTTGCCTGTATCTTTGGTTTGCAGCAATTCGACATTTATGCACTGGTAGGTTGTACTGTCTCCAAATTCATCCACTTTGAGTTTTGCTAAACTTTAATCTGTAAATTTGTATCTGTCCCCTAATCGAGTCATTTCTGGTTATTATTAAATAATCTTTCTGTCCCATTCTCTCTTTCCTCTTCTAGGAAACTTCCCAAATCTTAGATTTTTAGAAATCGTCTCACAGGTCACTGAGGAGCTATTCATTTTTTCAAATCTATTTTTTTATCTCAGACTTGAGAATGTCTATTGATTTATTTTTAAGTTCACTGACTCTCTCCCCATCATCTCCATTATTCTCTTAAAACCATCCAGTGAATTTTTGTTACAGATAATTAATTCTTTCAGTACTAAAATTTATTTCATTTTATATTTTTTCTTTGCTGAGGTTTCTTACATTTTTATTCACTACCTTTTCTTTACCTTACTAAGCATAGAGTATTTCCCATCAAATTATATTTTTTATAGAAAACATATTTGCAACCAAAGAAAAAATTACCTCATTAAGAAAAATGAATTCTTGGTTACTAGTGAAATTTGGGCATATTTTTGCATTTTAGTTTTATCAAGTAGAATAATTTGGGTTATTTTTATTTGAAGTTAATGAAAATAGCTGGTGTGGAAGGGGGTAGGTTAGGAGACAAGCATGTTTGACCTCTGATGGACCGATTGTTCCAGTTATTTAGGATGAGATGGCATTGGGTTACTTACTAAGCACTTACAAAATACTGAAAGGTAATTTTAAGTGATAAGGACCAAGAAAGTGAAAACATAAATGTCAAAAAATATACATTGAAATTCCACTTACGATGTAAAAAGCTAAATATCTAAAAAGATATAGCCATTTTAAATAATATTATATAGATTTTTTTAAAGTAATTAGAAAATGAAGACACATGAAGAATTGTTATACCATGAAAAAATCTAAAAAGTTAAATATAAAATTGCATCTACAACATGGTTACAATCCTGTAAAGTTATGTCACCAGAAGGATGAGGACTGAAAGAAAAATAAAAATTGTGCAGTGGCCACCAGAGTTTCTGAGGGATGAGAAAGGGAAGAATTGGTGTAATATGGGGGCATTTTTGGGACATAGGAGTTGTCCTGCATACCATTGCAATGACAGATACAAGCCATTATGTATTTTGTCATAGCCTACAAAATTGTGCAGAACAGAGTGCAAACTATAACTGTAATCCATGGTTAGCAGCAATGCTTCATTATGTGTTCATCAACTAACAAATGTACCACACTAATGAGGGATGTTGTTGATGTGGGAAAGTGTGGAAAGGGGAGGGAGTGGGACATATGGGAATCCCTTTTCTAGGTGACCTAAAGCTTCTTTAAAAATAAGTTTTTAAAATTGTTTTTGATTTGTTGGGAATAAAAATTGTGATTAATAGGTTATCTTTTAGAGTTCTGTAAATACTATAATGTTGACTGTGTAATAAAAATATCTATTTGAACTTTGTTTTTTATTTTAAAATTTAATGAATGAACATGTATTAAGCTCTAGACTCATATTAAAACCTCAGATTTAAAATGTGAATTATAAGTGTAGAAGATACTTTAATTTAAAAGCAATAATGTCTTCTTTCTTTGAAGGGTTTAATATTGTTCTAGAGACCTGCCAAGTTAACTTGAAGAAGTAAAAAATAGATGGCTCTGGAGTTCAGTGCCATGTGAGTTGGCCCTTTTTTGGAGTTTGTGTTCCTGAGTGTGATGCAGTTGAACTCAGATATGACCTTTCTAAACATGCCTCTTCTGTTACTTTTACTGGACCTGTGGTTGGCACTGGGTTTGGTGTATACTAAGGAGACCTGAATCTCTGGACTGTCCATATGACAGCCAGGCCCTGAGTATCAGCAGACTTGCAACTCATACCCTCTGGTTTATTGGACTTAGTCTGGCCAGCTAACAGGGAGGTGAGGAAGGTCAACCACCACACCAGGGAGCCAAGAGTGCCTACAACTGCAAGCAGGAGATGTGCATCCATCATCCATGTGGAATCTAAACCCCTCTTGATATAGAGGGGAAGCGGACATAACCATCCCAGGGTCCTCAAGCTGGAGGAATAGAGTATGGGTTAGAGCGGACTTACTGATATTCTGCTATGGAACTATTGTGATTAGTAATGGAAAAAATTGTAACATTGATGTGGAGAAAGTGGCCATGGTAGCTGCTGAGGGTAGGGAGAGGGAAGAAGCGATATGATGTAGGGGCATTTTCAGGACTTGAAGTCATCCTGGGTGGTACTGCAGGGACAGTTGCTGGATATTGTATGTCCTGCCATGGCCCACTGAGTGGACTGGGGGAGAGTGTAAACTGTAATATAAACCACTATCCATGTGGTGCAGCAGTGCTCCAAAATGTATTCACCAAATGCAATGAATGTGCCACGATAATGAAAGAGGTTGTTGATAGGGGAGGAGTGGGTTGAGGGGGGTGGGGGGTATCTGGGGACCTCATTTTTTGAAAGTAACATTCAGAAAAATTAAAGGAAAAAAACACTATCACTCATTTATCTCCTTATTCATTGGTACATGCATTAATTATTCATTATGTTTTACTTTGTGCCAAACACAGAAATAAGTATTAGAATGAGTAAAACATTGTCCCTGCCCTCAGTGAGCTCTTAGAATACTGAACGGCAGGCTTACAAATGAGAACAAAACCAAGCAAAACAAAACTTCTAATAGAGGCTTGCTTTGCTTTTTAAGATACAGATAGATGTTGTCTCTAGATTGCCTGGGAAGAGCTGATGGAGAAGAGATGCTGTTCTTGGATGCTGTTCTGTTAGAAAATGGCAGGATAATTGAATATTTATAAAATTAAATATAGAGAAAGCGCTAGGGACCCCTAGGGAGAAGGGGACCCCTACTTCCTCTTTTAGCTCCCTCTTGAGTTTTTCTTGTTATCTTTTGAAATATGAGATCCCCACCAAGCCACCTGACTCAGATAGCCAATCAAGCCCATGTATTGTTCAACTCAATACAAAATAAGATGGATGAACCCTTGTCCAATCAATAGGAGCCAAGCTAACTACCTTTTTCTCTCTACAAAACTCATTTGCCATCCCTTGAATCCCAAAATCATTTCCATTCATGACAGTGATCTGGCTTCTGCTGCTGCAGCAAAACTTTGACATCCTGAATAAAATGCTACTGTCTGCAAACTTGACTCCAATTTGACATTCAACAATCTTTAATGGATAACATAGAGTCAAACATGGAAAGAAGAAAAGTTGAAAGTAATGGACTTCTAAAGCAGGATTAGCATTTGAAAAAAAACTGAAGATTGGGGACCAGATATGGCTTGGGGGCAGTGGAACACAAGTCATATCTACAGAGAAACAAGCAGTAAGTGTGGAAAGGTAGGCAGAGAGGTGCTCGTGAAGGCCCATACGTGCCATTAATATAATTATTGTAGACTTTTTAGACTGTTTGCTCATTTACATTTTAAAAGTTATATCCAAATAACATCACATTTTGTGACAGAAGTAGCTTTCTTATCACAAAATGGGACAATTGGGCTATTTTCAGCTCCGATTCAAAATGGGCAAATTCTGTAACATCTCTGTAATTTAACTAATTTGATAGTTAGCTTTTAAATTAGTTTGTGTTATCAAGTCTAATATCTTAACTGTATTCATTAAAATAATAAAATGTAAAAATATTAACGGTTTCAAGATACATTATCAAAGCATTCCAGATGGATGAAAAAGTTTTATTTGATTCAAATAGGAAAATGCTAATAAAAGCAATTGAATTTCCAGGAGTCAAATCATTAATAAAACACTACAAGCAAGTTAGAATCAAATATATTGTTTTAATGGGGCTGGTTATCTTTAGATTTATAGCTACTCCCAAATGATAGCAATATTTACAACATGTTTCAATTATAACTGTAAAAATACTATGAATTATTACCAATATTTTTGGAGATTTTCCTATAGCAGACCCAGCAGCAAGTACTTTATACTTTTTATCTCATCTAATTATCCTGTTAATCAGGTACTTTTATCTTCATTTTAAAGGAGATATAGCTGAGACTTAAATTCTGAATAAATTTCCCAAATTAATTTAGCCAACAATTTTTAGAGTAATGATTCAAACTAAGGTCTTTCTGCTTTCAAAGCCTAAAATGAGGCAAGACTTGGAATCAGTTCACTTTTCCTTTATCTATGACAACCTGTTTCATGTTTTGTAAGACAGAGCAATCTGCTAAATTGGGGGGAAATAACAAGCTACTATCAAATTCTGTTAATAGGAAATAAGTTCTTCTCCCTTAACAAATCCATTTTTACTCTGATGTATGAAAATTAATCAGGTTTGTCATGGTATGCCTAACTATGGGCTGTTTTTAATGGTTATGAAACTATCAGGATACAGAGTTTGACTTAATAACCTGGTATGAACTGCATTCCCAAGGCTGATTTTTATGGTGCATGCATTAGAATTTCCATATATTAGTTTCCAGTTGGCTGACTACTCATTCCTGAAAAGGAGATAAAAAATTCTTAAGGTTAATTTTTTTCCCCAGGAACAATATGGCCTTTGGTCACAGGATGTTAGTATAATGGAAACATCCATGGTGATTTGCATATATGAAGTTAACATTTTGTAAACACTTTTCATTTAAAGCAATTTTATTAGCAATTAAAGACTTCTTTTTAGTGGAGAAGATGAATCAATTGCCTATTCTGACATGTTATTTTAGAATCAAGGTAGCCCTTCCCTATTACTGAACATAAAAAAAATAAGAACGCTGTTCTCCAACATGACTAATTTTTTTGTAGATGTTTAAGCAAAGGTGGTTTAAGATTTAAACCCATAAAAACCATATAAATGGCACTGAGAATATGAAGATGGTATGTATATATCTGGAAGGAAAAAAAGAAAAACTATGCCTCACTTACTGATATTATGCCTCAGAAACCAGGCTGTGGATACATGCTTTTTTCTAGCCACAGAGATAAATAACATTTTATTTGAAGAAATCAGGTAGAAAATTTAGCAACTATTTCTCTGCGCTGCAGAAATTAGGATCCCCCAAACATGAATTTTTCTGTTACCTTTTGCCTGTTTTTAAATTTGTTGTCTTATTTTTCTAGGGTTGCTAAGACATATACCACATGATGGGTTGGCTTGACCAAGAATTTGTTGGCTCATGGTTTTGAAGGCTAGAAGAGCAAAATCAAGGTATCAGCAGGGCATCTTTCTCACCGAAGTCTGTAGATTCTGGAATTGGCTTTCCTCTATCCCCAGAGCTCCTAGGCTTGCATCTGCCTCTGTCACATGGCGATGCCCTTAATGTCTTCCTCGGGCTCTTTCTGAAGTCTGGCTTTCCTTTATGAGGCCTCCAGTCATAAGAAATAAAGGTCCACCTAATTCAGTTTAACACACCTAAATAGGATCATAGAAAAACCTATTCAAAAGTGAGTTCATCCCTTAATTGATGGGTCTATTTACAAACTCACAGGAATGTGGATTAAGATTAAGAACATGTCTTTTTTTCAGGGTAGATGATTCAACCTACCACAGTCATCGTAATGCCATCATATTCTTGTACTCAGGTTGCTTTTTGTGTATGAAGACTCTAGATATATAGCTTACTGTATATTTGTTACAGATGCTGAGGGCAGGGAGAGGGAAGAAGAGATGTGATGTGGGGACATTTTCGGGACTGGGTGTTGTCCTCAATGATACAGATGCCGGACATTATACATCCTGCCATAACCCACTGAATGGACTGGGGGAGAGTGTAAACTACAGTGTAAACTATCATCCATGTGGTACAGCAGTGCTCCAAAATGTATTCACCAAATGAAGTGAATGTGCCATAATGATGACAGAGGTTGTTGATGTGGGAGGGGTGGGGTATCTGGGAAACTCTTATATTTTTTAATGTAACATTTGTTGTGATCTATGTATCTTTAAAAAGACAAGACAAATAAATAAAATGAAAATAAAGAAGTAAAAAAGACAAGACAAATAAATAAATAAAATGAAAATAAAGAAGTGACTTACTTTGTCCAAATTCTTTTAATACTTACCCAATATGTGTTGGTGGTTACACACACTTTATATATGATAGGACTGTGGGCAGCACTGGATTTCAGAAAATGATCAGAGAGTGGAAAAAGAAGAAGAGGCATAAATTAGGGCAGTAGCACACAAAAGATCAGAATTTACTGGATTTCCTTTCTTCCCCATCCATTCCACATCATGGTATGTCATTCCAGAGCAGCTCTGCAAGTACCCTCAGCTCTCTTGCCATGCATTCACAACATACAGCCAATGACCATGCCAGCAATTGTCCTAATTTATTCCACAATGCTGGTCACTGCTAAAGGAATTCACACAACTATTTGGATATATTTCTCTTCAGATTCACGGCATTAAACTTTAGCAGCCAACAAAACAATTTGCATCATTGTATCTTTACATATTTCTCCTTAATTCTTCAGTTCCTTCTTGTGGTATCTTCAAACATCAAGTAGCCCTATGGCAGGTGAGAAAAGAACTGCTGCTCTGCTCATCATCATAAAGCAAAATAAACAAGAAAAAAAAAACAGCCAGTGTCAAGAAGCACTGTCACTCTTTTCCAACCTATAGCTTCCACCGCCACCACCCCCCCACACAGAGATCATGGAGTTTCCCAAAAATGTATATAACCTCCCAAATTTTCATCCAGGAAGTGCAGAGGTAGAAGCAGTAACCTTAGTAGTGCTAGTGGCATATGAGTAAACTCGGCTCATATCTAACACTATTTTCCCATACATGTTCGAAATGCATTTCAATCCATGCCCCTAAGTGAATTGACCCCTAAAATCACAAATGTAAGAAATGAATTCTGAACGCTATTAATGAATTCTGAACACCCTCCAGGAGGAATACTTGCCTGATATGTGGTAGAACAATGAGATAGGTCCATGGGCAATAAAGCATAGATCCACTATCATCTAGGGGATCAACTTGGATTGCAGAATATATATTGCTATTGAAGGACCTGAAAGTTCTGGGCCATGGGGCAGAAATGGAGAGAAATGGGGGAAAAAATCACACACATGAAGCCAATGTTAAAAGGTGTTGATATTAATGTAATGGAGAGGGCCTGGTGAGATTTCTCTTACTGCTGGATCTTAAGAACAGGTGATTCTTGTGAGAGCCTATGACTTCACCCTGCCAGGAAAAGAGGGATAATTTTTACCCATTTGAAAGTAACTGACTTAATTACTCCCTTTTATTTTATATTCTGAATCGTGAAGAAGACTCAGCTGTATTAGGCTTTAATTTATGTTGCTGTCTTCTCTGATATAAAGAGAGACTGAGGTATAGCCAGGGACTTAGTCCTTAATCAGCTTCCTACAGTGGCTGCAGGACTCATGGAGAAAATTCAATTCCATACTGTTTCTTACTATAGCTCTTTCTGCCATCCCCTGTGCAGACTCTCTAGCCATGGTAAATTCTGATGGACTATCAGAGCTCCAAGACAGTTTTTGTCCTTTTAGCCTAAGACCTATATTTATTAATACAACAAATATTTATTGAGTACTTATGTTTTACCAGGCACTGCTTATGCACAGGCTTACTAATATAAATTATATGTGTATAATCCCTGCCTTCATTAAGATAACAGATCAGGGCAGAAAACCAGTTAATAAGAAAGATGAATTGGCTAACTTCTCCCTGTTCGATAACAGTGTGAACTTAATGAAAACAATTAAATCCAATCCAAGGAGCAACTTAATAACAATTTTAGGTCTTAGGTAAAATATGAAATTACCTAATGACAATAACTGAGGGATGGAAGATGAAGGCCTGTAGGAGAAATGTTTTTTACTTTGCTTTTTCCCATATGTAGAATTACACAGTTTTGTCTCCAAAGTTAATTAATGGACGGTTACATGTGATGTGGTAACTACGCAGGTGATGGAAACAAGCCTACCCACCATTCTAAATGGTAAGGTACTGATCCAGAACTGAAGGAACCCGGTTGATCAGAGCCCTCTGTTCTCAGGAACTTCTGAGATAAAGAAAAGTAAGTGTTCACTGAGATGAGACCCAAGAAACAATTTTATTTTCTAGAAAATAAGAAGAAACAATTAATAAAACCAGTTTTCATAGAAGGGGTAGGGTTTTCATTTCTTAGGCTGCTTCACGCAGATACCATGAAAGGACTTGATTTAAACAATAGGAATTTATTAACTTACAGTTTGAGACCAGGAAAATGTACAAATCAAGGCATCATCAAGTCAATGCTTTCCTCCTGAAGATCCTTAGTTCCTCAGCTACATGGCAAGGCACATGGTAGCCTGTGCTCCTATCTCCCTTCTCTTCTTGGTTTTGTTATTTTCAGCTTCTACTTTTTTTTTTTATCAGCTTTCTTTCTTACTTTCTTTCTGTTTTCTAGTCATTCTTTTAAAAAATATGCACATATTAACAACCAGCAAGATGATGGCAGAGTAAGAATCTCCTAAAGTCAGCTCCTGCTACAGGGCAGTTAGTTAACACCCAGAGCTATCTGGAGCTAGCTGAAGCACCTGTTTTGGGGCTCTGGAAGACCAAAAGAGCATCCTGCAACATACCTGAAGGGATGGAGGGAAGAAACTGCCCATCTGCAGAGAAGATTCCTAAGTAGAGGACTCCAGGCCAGAGAAGCCAGTGCCCATCCTCCACTGGTGGCATAAGCTGCCCCAGGAGCTATTCCATGGCTGGAATTGAAAGCACCACTTCCCCAAAATGGGGGAGGAAGAGACAGTTGGGCACCAACTTCAGCTACTGATGAGTAAATTCAGCAGGCTAAGGCATAATCCTAAGAATAGATGAAGTTTGAACCTGTCCAAGTCAGAAAGAGGACAGTAGCTGCCATCTTAACTCAATGTCTGGCACAAGGGAGAGCAGGGCAGACTGAAAAGCACAGTACTGATAGGGACTGACTTTTATCCATCCAGATCAGATTGCAGCTCTAGCCTAGGTTCCAGCACACCTCTGGCAGGGAGGAGGTTGGGGGGACCTATGTCAGCCTCTCTGGAAAACTTCCAGCCATGTTGCAGACGATGGTGATTATCCTACTTTGGCAGCACAAGTTGCTGAGGAGCTATTCTGTGGCTGGAATTGGAAGCTCCATTTCCCCAAAAACAGGGAAAGAGGAGATGGTTGGCCACTAATTTTGGCTACTGATTAGTCAACTTGGTCGGCTAAGGTATAACCCTAGGAACAGCTAGGGTGTGAATCTGTCCAAGTTGGAAAGAGGCCAGTGGCTGCCATTTTGACTCCACCACCAGGATGTAGGGAAGCGAGGCTGACTGAAAATCACAGTGACTGTAGGAACCAGTTTTTTCAACCAGATTTCCTATAGCCTGGGCTAGGCTTCAGCACACCTCTAGCAGGGAGGAGTTTGGCAGGCCCTGCACCAGCCTGTCCAGGTAACTGTAGGTACCTTTGGTTGGCACGTATTGAATAATCAGAAGTCTACTGGGGCAACTGTGGTCATCTTGGACCCACACTGCATAGATTGCTGCCCACACATGCAGATCCATCCCCGCCCCAGGCAAGGAAAAGGGCCATGAAGCTTCATCAGTCTCTCTGGGCAACTATAGTCTAGGCCTGCACAACTTGGATTATTCCACACAGCTATGACTCTATCCCTACCCCTGACAGAGAGAAAGTCAGGAGACGTTTCACTGGTCCCTAGGGCAATGGGGCAGCTTGAGCCTCCATAGCTTATAGCTCCAAGTACATCCTTGGCTCCTATTGCACAAACAGCAGGGGAGAAAGAAAAACTGCACTCAGAAGAAACGCTCTAGTAAGCCAGATGTCCAGAGACCAACAAAAAGTTACAATCCACACCAAGAAATAGGATTATATGGCCCATTTAAAGGAACAAGACAAGCCTCCAGATGACATAAAGGAGTTGAGACAAATATTCATAGATATTCAAACAAATCTCCTTAATAAATTCAATGAGATGGCTAAAGAGATTAAGGATATTAAGGAGACATTGGGTGAGTATAAAGAAGAATATGGAAGCATACATAGAAAAATAGCAGATCTTATGAGAATGAAAGTTGCCATAAATCAAATAAAAAAACATTGGGAGCATATAATTACAGATTTGAGGATGCAGAAGAAAGGATGGGTGAGCTTGAAGAAATGGCCTCTGAAAGTGAACATATGAAAGATGGAGAAAAGAATGGAAAAAATTGAACAAGTTCTCAGGGAACTAAATGACAGCAAAAGGCATGCAAACACAAGTGTCATGGGTATCCCAGAAGGAGAAGAGAAGGGAAAAGGGGCAGAAGGAATATCTGAAGAAATAATGGTAGAAAATTTCCCAACCCTATTGAAGGACATAGATATCCATGTTCAAGAATCACAACATATTCCCATCCAAAAAAAATCTGAATAGACCAACTCTGAAATCCATACTAATCAGAACGTCAAATGCCAAAGATAAAGAGAGAGCATTCTGAGACCAGCAAGAGACAAGCAATGGATAATATATAAGGAATATCCAATAAGACTAAGTGCTGATTTCTCACCAGAAGACATGGAAGCCAGAAGACAGTGGCATGATATATTTTAAGATACTACAAGAGAAAAACTTCCAGCCAAGAATCTTAAATCTGGCAAGATTGTCTGTCAAAAAATGAGAGTGTAATTAGACTATTCACAGACACACAGAAACTGAGAGAATTTCTAAGCAAGAGATCAGATTTTCAGGAAATAGTAAAGGGTGTGCTAGAACCTGAGAAGAAAAGACAGGAGAGAGAGACCTAGAAGAGATTCTAGAAATGAAGATTATATCAATAAAAGTAACTAAAAGTGTCAAAAGAGTGGCGAAAATAAAATACGATGGATAAAACTCAAGTTGTTAGGAATAAACTTAAACAACAAGGTAAAGCACTTGTATTCAGAAAATGGCAAGTTAATGTTAAAAGAAAATTAAAAAGTTCTAAATAACTGGAAGAACATTCCATGCTCAGAGATTGGAAGACTAAATATCATGAAGATGTCAAATCTACTCAAATTCCGATACAGATTCAATGCACTCCCAATAAAAAATCCACCAGCACTTTAAAAAATCTAAAACAGGATTATCAAATTTATTTGGAAGGGTAGGGGGGCCTGAATAACAAGAAACATCTTTAAAAAGAAAAGCAATCCTCATCTCCAGTTTTTAAATCATATTACCTAGCTATAGTGGTAAAAACAGCATGGTACTGTCATAAAGACAGACAAAAGACCAATGAAACCAAATAGATGGTGCAGAAACAGACCCTCACATATAGGGTCAAGTGATTTTTGACTAGCTAGTGAAGCCCACACAGCTCGGGCAGAAGAGTCCATTGGACAAATGGTGCTGAAAGAACTGAATATGAAAGAACTGGATATCCATCGCCAAAAGAATGAATGAGGACCCCTATTTCACACCTTATCCAAAAATTAACTCAAAATGGATCAAAAACCTAAAGTAAAAGCAAGAAACATAAAGATTCTAGAAGAAATTGTAGGAACATATCTTCAATCCCTGGAGGAAGGCGGTGGGTTTTTACAGGAGATATAAGGAGGACTGAGATGGAGTACTGATATTTAACGTATGTAGAAGTTTAAGTAGCTTTACTGTAATAGTGTGGAAATGTATAGGGTGGATGGTAAAAAACAATAAGTAACAGCTAATTTAGAAATGGGAGCCGAGTGGCCCCGCCTGCCCGCGCGATCGGGGGGCGCCCGCCGAGGCGAGCCCGCGCCGCCGCCGGGGCCTAAGGTGGCCACGCTGCTCCGCAAGATCCGGCCGATCCGCCTGCACCACCGGGACACGGAGGACCCAAGCACCCGCACAACTACCGCGTTGGCGGCGGCGGCGGCCCGCAGAGCGCGTCGCTGCGCGGCAAGGGCGGCCGGAAGAGCGGCGGCCACCAGCAGCCGCGGCCGCCCCCCGGGGGCGACGCGAGCCCGGGCCCTGCCGGGCGGGGCCGGAGGCCCGGGAGGCGGGGGCGGGCGGCAGCACTGCACGCAGGTGCGCAGCCGGCGGCTCCGGAAGGAGCTGCAGGACATCTGGCGCCTCAGCGACCGCGTCATCTCGGTGGAGCTGGTGGACGGGAGCTTCTTCGACTGCAACGTGAAGCTGCACCAGGTGGACAAGGACTCGGTGCTGTGGCAGGACATGAAGGAGACCAACACCGAGCTCATCCTGCTCAACCTCACCTTCCCCTTCTCGCCGCCCTTGGTGCGGGTGCTCGGCCCGCGCCTGGAGAACGGCTGCGTGCTGGACGGCGGCGCCATCTGCAGGGAGCTGCTCACGCCGCGCGGCTGGTCCAGCGCCTGCACGGTGGAGGCCGTCCTGCGCCAGTTCAACGCCAGCCTGGTGGAGGGCCAGATATAATTAAGCAGAGCTGGAAAACGAATAGCCTAGTGAGCCTGTTGACTTGGAAATCAAGATTGCCTGTATGATTAAAGAGCCAGTGATAACGTTTGGCATTTCCTTGCCACTCAAAAAAAAAAAAAAAGAAAGAAAGAAATGGGGATGTGTCTGAATTGGTAGCCTAGGGATGTAAATACCCATTGACAGAATGCTAGAGAATAATCTAGGAAATGAATAGCACTGTAAACCAGGAGGTGGATGAGAATTGTGGATGATGGTACAGATGCAAGATTGTCCTTTGTGAGCTAGAGCAAATGTACCTCACTACTGCAGGGTGGTGGTGTTGTGGAATTTAAGAGAAGTTCAATTATTTGAGTATAGAGAGGCCAGGACTCAGGAATGATTTTGAGAAGGAAAAATGGTTTATTGACGGCCGGCCGGACTCGGGAGCTTTCTGTTTGAATCCCGAGCCCCGAACAAGATTTTCAAACGTCTTTTATACAGAGAGGAAAGGCCAAATGGTCCCTTTGTTTCAGTTCTCAATAGGCTTCAATTAGCATATATCTCTTCCACATCTTAGGTAAGCTTTTAGCAAGGACTCCAGACATTCTAGATAAGCCTTGGTTTTTGCATTTCCCCTAAATACTTAAAGTTTATAGCCCTTGCTTTGTTAAACATTTCCTGGGACTGGAGCCTGCTGTCACTATCCCTAAGGGCAGGACTGCAGCCTCTTACCGTTCCACACCCACAAGTCAAACAACTTAGTTATTTCTGAAGAGACACAAGTCAAACAGCTTAGTTATTTCTGAAGAGACAAAGAGCCTTCCACCCATAGCCCACATCAGTGGCAATGTGGAGAAGGATGGGGAGAACACAACTGGAGTGACCTACGGACTGTGATTAGTAGTAATAATATAATATTCTTGCATCTATGCCAAATAAGTACTGTGTTGATAATGGGGATCTATGGAAAATGTGAGCCAAATGTACAGTATGGACATTGTAACAACCAGATGATATTATCTTACCTGTAATGAATGTTCCACCACAGTGTGGTGTGTTCGTAGAGGGATGTTGTTTGGGAATTCTGCATATGTGCATTATTGTTATATAAGTTTACAACTTCTATCATAAAAAACCTATTTTAACCCTTTTATTCAAGGTCTTAGAAAAATTAAAGTAAAAATAAATTGGGGTATCAAAAAAGAAAAGATGATAAAGCTTTTTTTTTGACATTTTGTCTTCATCACTGCTATAGATGTTGCCCTGTATGCACAGTGGCAAGGCAATTTCTTCCATTTATTACTCATTGTCTGCATTTCTTTTTTTTCTACATTATTATGTTTGTCTTCACAAAAGTTTTAGATCACAGTAATTCATACAACATACAGTACCCCCACATATCCAACATCAAACCCATTGTCCTTTACCCAGCAATGATTTTTTTACATGTTCATATTGTATTTGCTGCAGCTGATATACAGATATTGAAACAACAGCTTTCAAACATGTTTCCATTTGTGTTTACATTATGGTTTATATTTTAGACTATACAATTTTCTAAATTTTTTAGTTATCTTATGTTTTTCATTATCATTTACATTTTAGCCTTTAGAATTTTAAACATTTTTGGTGTAATTTAATAACATGCCCTATATCCATGACTTGGAGTTGTCCTTGGTGATACTGCAGGGACATATGCAGGACATTGAATGCCCTGCCATGGCCCACTGGGTGGACTGGGGGAGAGTGTAAACTACAATGTAAAGCACTATCCATGTGGTGCAGCAGTGCTCCAAAATATATTCACCAAACACAGTGAATGTGCCACGATGATGAAAGAGGTTGTTGATGTGAGAGGAAAGGGGTGAGGGAAGTGAGGGGTATATGGGGCCCTTATATATTTTGAAAGTAACATTTAAAAAAATAAAGAAGGAAAAAAATAAAAAATAGAAAATTAAAAAAATTTTTCAATTTGAATAAAATATCCATCGACTATATATATATATATATATACTAGTAATATTTTGAAAATGCTCTTTAATCATTAGCTAAAAATGTTTTTTTAAGATTGTTTTTATTTCTCTCACCCCTTCCACCGATATCTGCTCTCTGTTTCATTCTCTGTCTGTTCTGTGTCTGTTTGCATTCTTGTCAGCAGCACCAGGAATCTGTGTCTCCTTTGAATGCATCATCTTGCTGTGTCAGCTCTCCATGTGCGTGGTGCCCCTCCTGGGCAGGCTAAACTTTTTTCACAGGAGGCAGCTCTGCCTGTGCATGGGGCTCGCCTTCATGGGGGACACCCCTGCATGGCATGGCACTCCTTACACACATCAGCACTGCACATGGGCCAGCTTACCACATGGGCCAGGAGGCCTTGAAATTGAACCCTGGACCTCCCATATGGTAGGTGGAAAATCTATCAATTGAGCCAAATCTGCTTCCCAGATTAAAATGTTTAACAACAGTGCAAGCTATTGGTGGTAGGGTGTGTTATGAGAGTCCTTTAGGATGTTATAGATGTTTGTTTTGTGAATTCACAACTATTACTATACACTTATTATTTATGTATATTTATGTATTAGTGATATACTTCAATAAATCAAATCTATATATTAATATTTAAGTAATAACAAAATGTTAAACACAAAAATATAAGGATTCCCATATGCCCCAATCCCCACACCTCCCACCCTTCCCCACATCAACAACTTTTTTCATTAGTTTGATATATTCATTGCAATTGATGAACACATTTTGGACAATTGCCATTTATCATGGATTATAGTTTACATTGTAATTTATGCTTTCTCCCACTCAAATCTGTAGGTTATGGGAAGATATATGAAGACCTATATCTGTCATTGCAGTGTCATTCAGGACATTTCCAACTCCCAAAAATACCCCCATATTACATGTCTTTTTCCCTCTCCCTGCCTTCAGCACCTCCATTGGCCTGGGTCTCCACATCAATGATACAATTTCTTCCATTGCTAGAATCCCAATAAGTCTATAGCAGAATACCAGTAAGTCCACTCTTGACCATATTTTATTCCCCAATCCTGAGGATGCTGGGATGGTGATGCCCACTCCATCTCCAATTGAGAGGGAGCCTTGATCCCATATAGCTGATGGATAGTACTCTCTTGCTTGCAGTTGTAGCCTCTCTCAGTTCCTTCCTATGGTGGTTGTCCACTCTCACCTCCTTGTTAGTTGTCCTGGGTGAGTCCAGTGAACTGGAGAGGTGTTGTAACTCCACTGAGGCTCAGGGCCCAGCTGGCACATGAACAGACCAAAGATTCAAGTCTCTTGGACATGCACTTATCAAGTCCAGTGCAAACTATAGGTTCAATAAAAGGGACAGAAAAGGCATGTGTAGAGAAGTCACAACTGAGTCCAACACTCAGGAGCACAAACACCAAAGAAGGGCCCAGTGGCAAGGCATAAAACTCTGGAGCTATGTGCCATGACTGTAGGATATGAGTGTCTCCAAAGCCCTCAGGAGCCCCACTATTCGGGGTAGTATCTACTTTGGCAGTCTATGAGATCCTGTTGAGGCATGAATAACTGTTACCTCTTGGATGACCTCATGACTTGCTTTGGTGCCTCTTAGCCATATGAACTCATTTTTCTTTACCTTTTTACCCTTTTATTCAAGATCCTTTCCAGATGCAGTGCTACTTGGTGTGGTAGTCATCCCTTGGTGCCAGGGAAGCTCATCCCTGGGAGTCACACCCCACACTGGGAGGAAGGTAATGCATTTATATACTGAGTTTGGTTTAGTGAGAGGTAACATTTTAGCAACATGGGGCTCTTAGGAGGTAACTCTTAGGCACCCTACAGTACTAGGCTAAGTTGTAATTTCAAGAGCAAAGTTTCAAAAGCATAGTCATTGATATCAAGGTCCTATTAATGTACCATCAGTCTTTACTAGTCATTGCCCTGAAGTTGGAGGATTGTTGCTTTTCCATTAGAAAATGTGACAGAACTTCCTAGGATGGGAATTCAATATTCTTTTGGTCATTGTGTGAATCTCCACCCACTGTGAAAATGCCCCATGAACATTTAAACATAATTATATTACTTATATGTATGCCCAGGTGAACTTCCTCCCATGTATCTCCCATCACTGACAACACTCCCCTGCCACAGCTGTAACCCTTCAGTGATGACAAACTTCTTCAAAATCAAAATCAAGAATATTGCCAAATACAATTAAAAGGAAAATGAAATAACAATGATTGGTTTAAACATAAGAAATAAAATATATAATAATTTAGAAAAACTGAAACTTAAATAAAATTAAAAATTGGAATATTAAAAAAATGAAAAATATTTTAAAAATTAAAAATTTGTCTTTTATTGCTGTTATATGATATCATGTATGTACAGTGACACTTTCTTCCATTTCTTTCCCAGTGTCTTTTTTTTTTTTTTTCATTTTGTCTTCAAAGAAAGATTAGGTCACAGTAAAGTCACCTACAGAATACTGGGGACCCCCATATATCCAACATCCTCCTCTTTTACCCCTTCCCATATCAATAACCTTTTTAAATGTGGATAGTACATTTGTTACAACTGATGTACAAATATCGAAACGTAGCACTATGGACAATGGTTTATATAATTCCGCACTCTAGACCGTACACTTTTATAAACTTTTGATGAAATCCAACATGGCCTGTATCCATTGTTGCAAGATCATTCAGAACCTTCTATTGCCCCCTAAATACTCCCTCCTCCATCTACACTATTCCTTGCTCCCCCTCACCTCAGGGTCTACAGCAACCACCAGGCTTCACTTCTTGAAGGATAAGATTCAAAGTAACTTGTAACAACTCTGAGGGCTTGACACACTGTTCTGCCCTCCCCTGTTAGGAACCTCCTGGTCTGCCCTCCCCTATTAGGAACCTCCCATGTTCTTGAAAGACTCCCACACCTTTGTTTGAGAACATCTGCTGTGTTGTTTCAGTAGGTGGAGACCCACACAATGAGCAATTCTTTCTCGCTCATTATGTGGGTCTCCACCTACTGAAACAACACACCACAACAAAACAATCACTCACACCTTCTTTAGAAGACTGCCCCAGGTGCACCCTGTCCCGAATGCACCCCTATTCAACACCCTAAAACAGTAACTCTTCCTTGTCATATTGCTGAGTAGTTTCAACCACATACCCACAAATCACCAGTGTTCACCTGCTCTGTCTTCCAGCCCTCCCCCCAATTCCACACACAGTTCAACCCACCCACCACCCTGGCCAAACTTGCACCAACTAACACAAAAGTATCACTACACCCCTTTCATATCCCTTCATTGCACAACTACTCACTTCTACCTTATCAAACATTTCACCCACATGGGCATTGGCTCACAACCTTCTTCTCCCTGTTTCCTGTAAACCTATCTTACAGATGCTAGCTCTCTCAGTGTCTTCAATCTGCTTAATTCATATCAGTGAGGCCATGTAATATCTGTCCTTCAATGCCTGGCTTGCTTCACTCAACATAAGGTCCTCATGATTCATCCATGTTATCCCATGTGTTAGTATTGTGTTCCTTTTTACAGCTGAGGAATATCCCATTGTATGTATATATCACATTTTGTTTATCCATATGGGTTGACTGCAACTTTTGACAATGGTGAATAATGCTGCAATGAACATTGGTATGCATATATCTTTTTATGTCCTTGCTTTCAGTTCTTCTGGGTATATATCCAGCAGTGGAATTGCTGGATTATATGACAGAACTGTAGTTAGATTTTGAGAAACCACCAAACTCTCCTGCACAATGGCTGGAACATTTTACATTCCCAACTGCAGTGGATAAGGGTTCCCATTCCTGCACATACTCTCCAACACTTACAGTTCTCTCTTTCTTTAATAGCCACCCATTAAACGGGTGTAAGATGATATCTCATTGTAGGTTTGATTTGCATTTCCCTAATAGCACATTTTGTGTGCTTCATATCCATTTGTATTTCTTCTTTTGAGAAGTGTCTGTTCAAATCACTTGTCCATTTTTTAATGGGTTATCTTTTTTTTCAAGATATAGGCTTTCTTTATATATGCTAGATATTAGGCTCCTCTCAGATATATGGTTACCAAATATTTCTCCCATTAGGTAGGCTGTCTTTTCACATTCTTGGCAAACTCCTTTGAGATGCAAAAGTTTTTAAATTTGATAAGGTTCCATTTATCTATTTTTTCTTTCACTTCTTGTGTTTTGGGTTGAAGCTCAGGAAACCATTTGCTATTACAAGTTCCTGTAGATGCTTCCCCGCATGATTTTCCAAGGTCTTTATTGTCTTGGCTTTTATATTTAGATCTTTGACCCATCTTGAGTTGGTTTGTGTATAAGGTATGCAATGGTATTCCTCTCTCATTCTTTTGGATCTGGATATCCAGTTCTCCAAGAACCATTTGTTGGAGAGTCTACTCTCTCCCAGTTGAGTGGGCTTGGTGGCCTTTTCAAATATCAGCTGACTGTATATGTAAGGGTCTATACCAGAACTCTTAATTCCATTTCATTTGTCAGTATGTCTATCCTTGTGTCAACCATGCATTTATGACCACTGTAGCTTTGTAGTGTGATTCCTCCAATTTCATTTCTTTTTTCCACTATGTCTTTGGCTCTTTAGGTCCTCTAGTTCTTCCAAACAAAAACCATAGCTAATTTTTACAATTCGATAATAAAAGCTAGGTTGACATTTATTGGAATGGCATTAAATCTGTAGATCAGTTTGGGCATGATAGACATCTTAATGATAGTATTCCTATCCATGAACAGGGAATAGTTTTCCATTAAGTCTTCTCTGATTTCCTTTAACAGTGTAGTGTAGTTTTCAGTGTATAAGTTTTTTATGTCTTTAAATATATTCCCAGGTATTTGATTTATTTTCATTTACTATTGTAAATGGTATTTTTTTCTTGATTTCTTCCTCAGATTGCTCATTATTGGTGTGCAGAAATGCTACTGATTTTTGCACATTGACTTTATCCCCTGTGACTTTAATGAACTCATTTATAAGTTCTAGAAGTTTTGTTGTAGATTTTTCAGGGCTTTCTATGTATAGGATCATATGTCATATGCAAATAGTGAAATTTTGACTTCTTCCTTCCCAATTTGCATGCTTTTTTTGTCTTTATTTTTTTAATGTTACATTCAAAAAATATGAGGTTGCCATATACCCCCACCCTCCTCACCCCAATCCTCCACATATAACAACAACCTCCTCCATCATCATGAGACATTCATTGCATTTGGTGAATACATCTCTGAGCACCACTGCACTTCATAGTCAATGGTCCACATCATAGCACACACTCTCCCACAGTCCACCCAGTGGGCCATGGGAGGACATACAATGTCTAGTAACGGTCCCTGCAGCACCACCCATGACAACTCCTACCCCCGAAAATGCACCCACATCACATCTCTTCCTCCCACTCCCTAACCCCAGCAGCCACCATGGCCACTTTCTCCACATCAATGCCACATTTTCGTCGATTACTACTAATCACAATAGTTCATGAATAGAATATCAGTAAGCCCACTCTAATCCATACTCTATTCCTCCATCCTGTGGAACTTAGAATGGTTGTGTCCACCCCACGTCTATATCAAGAGGAGGCTTATATTCCACATGGATGCTGGATGCAATTCTCCTGCTTTCAGTTGTAGGTACTCTTGGCTCCCTGGTGTGGTGATTGACCTTCTTCACCTCCATGTTAGCTGAGTGGGGTAAGTCCAATAAACCAGAGTGTAGGAGTTGCAAATCTGTTGAAGCTCAGGGCCTGGCTATCACATGGTTAGTCCAGAGATTCAGGTCCCATGGGTATACATTAAACCCCAGCAACAACTACAGTTCTGGTAAAAGTAACAGGAGAGACTTGTGGACAAAGATCACATCTAAGTCCAGCTCCATCACACAGAAACAAATTCCAAAGTAGGGCCAACTGAGATGGCACTGAACTCCATCTGCTATGACCATAGAACCTGTGGGTCTGTAGCCCTCAGAAGAACCAATACCTGGGGTTGTATCTACTTATTCGGTCTCTGGGACTCTGCTCAGGTGTGCATAAGGGCAACCCCTCTGATAACCTCCCGGCTCTTTCTGGAGACTCATAGCCCTGGTGCCTTTTATATCTGTTTCTTTCCTCAGTGCACAAGCAAGTACTTCTAACACAATGTGTTACATAGGAGTGGTGAAAGTGGGCATTCTTGTCTTGTTCCTGATCTTAGAGGGAAAGATTTTAGGATTTTACCATTTTATATGATGTTAGTTATGGGTTTTTCAAATATACCCTTTATCATTTTGAGGAAGTTTCTGTCTAATCCTATCCTTTGCAGTGTTTTTTGTTTTTTTTTTAATCAGGAAAGGGTGCTGTATTTTGTCATATGCTTTTCCTGCATCTACAGAGAGGATTATGTGATTTTTTAAATCTAATCTCTTTATGTGTGTATTACATTGGTATTTGTATGTTGAACCATCCTTGCATATCAGGGATGAAATCCACTTGGGAATGATGTATAATTAACTCTGATGTGTAGTTGAACATGATTAGCAAGTATTATTTTGAGGATTTTAGCAAATAGGTTCATTAGAGAGATTGGCCTGTAATTTTCCTTTCTTGTTGCATCTTTGTTTGGCGTTGTTATTAGGGTAGTGTGGGCATCACAGAAGGAGTTAGGGAATGTTCCTTCTACTTCTGTTTTTTTGGATGAGTTTAATCAGGATTCGTGTTATTTCATTTTGGAATGTTTAGTAGAATTCAACTGTGTAATCATCTGGTTCTGGGCACTTCATTTGGGAGGTTTTTGATGACTAATTCAATCTTGTTACTTGTGATTCGTCTGTTGAGTTCATCAATTTCTTCTTTTATCAATATAGGCTGCTTGCGTGTGTCTAGAAATTTCTCTGTTTCCTCTAAATTATCATCCTTGTTGGCATATAATTTTTCTAAATATCCTCTTAAAAGTGGTGATTTCCTAATCCTCATTTCTTATTTTGTGTATTTGTGTCTTCTCCCTTTTTTCTTTATTAGCCTACCTATGGTTTTGTCCATTTTATTGATCATTTTGAATAACCAGCTTTTGGTTTTATTTTTTCTAGTGCTTTTTAATTTTCTATTTCATTTAGTTCTGCTCAAATCTTTGTTAATTCCTTCTTTCTACTTCCTTTGGGCTTAGTTTGTTGTACTTTTTCTAATTCCTCTAGTTGTGAAGTTATGATTTCAATTTTAGCTCTTTCTTCTTTTTTGATGTATGTATTTATGGCTATGAATTTTCCTCTCAGTACATCTTTTGGCACACCCCACAGGTTTTGATATGTGGTGTTGTCATTTTCATTTGTTTCAAGGTAGTTACTGCTATCTTTCATAATTTCCTCCATTACCCATAGTTTGTCTAAGAGTGTGCTGTATCAATTCCATTCTTTGTGCCTAATCTTGTCCTCTGCCCATTAATAATTTCCAGCTTCTGCATTTTTGGGACGTGGAGTTGTCCTGGATAGTGCTTCATGGACAATTATGGGACATTATAGATCCCCCCAGGGCCCACTGGATGGAACGTGAGAGAGTCTGGGCTATGATGTGGACCATTGACTATGGGGTGCAGTGATGCTCAGAGATGAACTTACCAGGTGCAATGGATGTGTCATGATGATGGGAGAGAGTGTTGCTGTGGGGGGAGTGGGGGGCGGGGGTGGTGGGGGTGAATGGGACCTCATATTTTTCATAATGTAATTAAAAAATAAATAAATAAATAAATAATTTTAAAAAATTTTAAAAAAAAACAAAAAAAAAATAATTTCCAGCTTCATTCCATCATGGTCATAGTAATGACTTTGTATAATTTCAGTCTTTCTGAATTCACTGAGACTTTTTCTGTGGCCAAGCCTGTGGTCTATCTTGGAGGATGATCCATGTGCACTTGAGAATAAATTATATCCTGCTGTATTTTTGTGTAATGTTCTGTACATGTCTATTAGGTCCAGATCCTCATATGTATTATTCAAAATCTTTGCTTTATTATTCTCTGTCAAGATGTTCTAACAGCGATAATGGTGTATTAAAGTCCACCATTATAATTGCATAGGAATCTATTTCTCCACTTAGTTTCTCCAATGTTTCCCGTATGTATTTTGAGGCTGCCCTGGTTTGGTGAATTAATGTTTATGATTGTTCTTTTTTCTTGAAAGATTCCAACTTTTACTAATATACAGTGTCCATCTTTGTCTTTTAAAATAGTTTTGCATTTAAAGTCTTTTTTGTTTGATATTATTATTGCCACTCCCACCCATTTTGGTTGTTGTTTGCTTGAAAATTGTTTCCAGCCATTCACTTTCAGGCTTCTTGAATCCCTGAGGCTAAGGTGGATTTCTTGTAGACAACATATTGTTGGGTCATATTTCCTTATTCATTCTGCCAATCTGTGTCTCTTGACTGGAGCGTTGAATCCATTAACATTCAACATTATTACTGTCAAGGAGTTACTTTCATCAACCATATTTTTTGGGGGGGTTTATGAAAGCCATATGTTATTTTTATTTCTTTTAATTTTTTACACTCTCCTCCACCTCTATCCTGTTTTTACCTTTCAACCTGTTGCACTCCCATCAGTATTTCTTAAATGGCAGGTTTCTTATTGGCCTACTCTCTTAATTTCTGTTTATCTGTGAATATTTTGAATTCTCAATTAGTTTTGAATGCCAACTTACAGGAATTAGAATTTTTGGATGGAAGTTCTTTCCTTTTATCAGCATAATTATGTAATACCACTGCCTTCCTGCATCCACAATTTCAGATGAGTAATCAGCACTTAATCTTATGGAGCCTCCCTTGCATGTGATGGTTCTCTTTTTATCCTAATGCTTTCAGTAATCCCTCTTTATCTTGAGCTATGGACAACTTGACAAGTATATGCTTTGGAGTAGGCCTGTTGGGATTTATACTGTTTGGCATATGCTGCTCTTCCTGGACATGTATATCTCACTCAATAAGGTTGGGAAGTTTTCACCGATTACTTCCTCCAACACCCCTTCTATCTCCTATCCCTTCTCTTCTCCCTCTTGGATGCCTATAATGCATATGTTTGAGCATTTTGTATTGTTGTTCAAATCCCTAATTCCCTGCTGGATTTTTCCTATTTTTATATTTGCTTGTTCTTCTATCTGTTTGATTTCAGATGTACTGTCTTCCACACTGATAATTCTTTCCTCTGCCTATTCAAATCTACTGTTACATGTTTCCAGTATATTTTTTTATTCCTTAGATTGTACCTTTCATCACCATCATATCCATTATCTTTTGATGTATGTTTGCAATTTCTACTATGTTCTCCCAGTGTATTCTTAATGTCCTTGAACTCTTCCTTCACTTCATTAAGTTGGTTCTATAAACTGGATTTTAAAAATATGACTTTACTTTACCAGAACTGTAGTTGGTACTGGGGTTTAGTGTATACCCAGGGGACCTGAATCTCTGGACTGACCATGTGATAGCCAGGCCCTGAGCCTCAACAGATTTGCAACTCCTACACTCTGGTTTATTGGACTTACCCCACTCAGCTAACATGGAGGTGAAGAAGGTCAACCACCACACCAGGGAGCCAAGAGTGCCTACTACTGAAAGCAGGAGAATTACATCCAGCATCCATGTGGAATATAAGCCCCCTCTTGATATAGATGTGGGGTGGACACAACCATTCTAAGGTCCACAGGATGGAGGAATAGAGTATGGATTAGAGTGGACTTACTGATATTCTATTCATGAACTATTGTGATTAGTAGTAATCGAAGAAAATGTGGCATTGATGTGGAGAAAGTGGCCATGGTGGCTGCTGGGGTTAGGAAGTGGGAGGAAGAGATGTGATGTGGGTGCATTTTCGGGGGTAGGAGTTGTCCCGGGTGGTGCTGCAGGGACAGTTACCAGACATTATATGTCCTCCCATGGCCCACTGGGTGGACTGTGGGAGAGTGTGGGCTATGGTGTCGACCACTGACCATGAGGTGCAGCAGTGCTCAGAGATGTATTCACCAAATGCAATGAATGTCTCATGATGATGGAGGAGGTTGTTGATATGGGGGGCGGAGTGGGGTGAGGGGGAGTGGGGGGTATATGGGGACCTCATATTTTTTAATGAAATATTAAAAAATAAATAAAAAATATGGCTTTACTAAAAGAAAAAATGAGTCTGGGATCACACATATATTTATGGAAATCAAATTCACTGACATCATTTATCATCTTAGAGTTCCACATTTATTGTATCTAATTAACATTCTGGTTTAACATAAAGAAAGTTTTTTGTAGTTAAACCAATGATGTATGATGTATTGGTTGGTTGTTTTCATTGAATAATATCATTATGTAAAAACTGTTAATAAATTGTTGTGGAAGTTTGTCCAAAATTTTTTGATAGAATAAGATGTCTCGCCATAATCCCCAGGACTGGGAATATTAGGGGATTACATAACCCTCTGTAATTATGCTGGTAATTGGAAAAAAGGCAATTTTGCAGATGTGATTAGGGTTACTAATCAGTTGACATCTTGTCACTCAGAAGGGAGATTATGGTAAGGGAAAAATAACCAGTGAACTATTTAAAAGCAGAGAATGTATTCCAACTGGTGGCAGAAGAAAAATCAAACTAAGTGTGAGAAGTCAACATGCCATTGCTGGTTCTTAAATTAAAAGGAGTCAGGGAGCTGTGTGAGGACGAAAGCAGGCAAATTCTAGGAGTTAGGAAATGGGGACTTCATATGAGGCAAGGAACTGTTTTCTGCAATGTGAATGAGCTTCAAAGTAGATTGAAAATTCAGGAAACGTAAAGATAATTGGCACACACTTGCACATTATCTAATATCCCTGACATTAAAAATTCTCTGATCATGAGCAGAGATCTTTACCCTTCATTTATTTATTTGTTCAAACTGTCATATGCTGCCTTTTGCCAGTGACCTGCTTGGGAGTATAAGTTGAGGATATCCCAGGATTTTGGGTTTAGGGGATGGTAGAGGATATCCTTAGCTCTTAATGTGTGTCTGCTTTGACTTCTCAAGGTAAAAGAGGATGGGGTTTTGGCACCACACCTGCTCAGAGGTCTAATTAAGGCATTTTTCATCCTCTATTTTTAGAAGAAATATAACAAGAATGCATTAATACATTTTGGAGCTATTTAAATAAAGGCTCAGTATAAATTAGACTTTATCCTGCTCCTTCTCTTCAATATTATGTGTATGTGTGAATGGAGAACAGGCATAAGTGGGGTGATTGAGATTAGAAAAGGAAACGATACCATTCAGCTTGCAGAATGGGCAAGTGTGAAGTAGATTTTATAGTACACAAAATTTTTAGGAGGAATTTGGAGGTGATGGGACCCTGTATTGACAGTTGATATTACAGTTTCCAATGATGAGGAATAGTTGCCAGCTTCCCCAAGAATCGTTTCCCAGGCAACCAGAGGTGGGGAGAAATGCACTTCTTCCCACCTCTCCATGTAGCCTTGCTGGAATTCTATAGAGGCCCAGCTACTTCCCTTCCTCCACTTTCACATACTTGAGAACAGGAGGGTACTGGAAACTTCCAGATCTGTGGAGTCTAGGCACAGAGCAGGTTGGGAGGTGGTGGTACTCCTAATCACCTACCTGCCTCAACAGAAAGTTGACTCTTGGTCAATGGCCTGTGTAAAGACCCTGAATTACTTTTTCTCTTCCACTTTCAGAGAGGGAAGACAGCTTGGTGTGAAAGATACAGATGTATGGCTGAGTGTGGAGTTCACACTTAGCTAGGAGGCTGTTAAACACAATAAGCCTAGGTTTGAAGTCTGTGTGGAACTGGGAATGTTCTTTAAAGCAGTATTCCTTATCTTCTTCCACTTCATAGCATGAGGATTCCAAAGAATAGGGATAGCAGAAAAAAAGGCATTAGCAAAACTGAAAGGTGAAGAAACACATGATGTTTCCCTTTAAAGAATACATCACAAACAATCCACAAGTATTCAGTTTACTTTCCAAACTCTCATGGGGAAATTACTTTAAAGGTACATAACGGTAGACCTTGGGGTGGGGCCATGTCTCCATGCCTACTCCCAGCCAGAGGGGTTCAGGAGTAGGAACTAGTTTCCAGTGATATCTGGACGCAGTGCTTGGGTGTTTCTTTTCCTTTTCCTTTTTTTTAAAAGATTTATCTACCTATCTATCTATCTATCATCTATCTTCCCCCTTCCCCTCCTCCTGCCCTGCTGTTTTTGCTGTGTGTCATATGTATCCAGCATGGCTGTAATTTAACTTTGAACTCAAAATTAATGTCTCCCCAAGTAGTAGGTACCTTGAGGTATGCAGTCACCTCTTCACATAGTCTTCAGAGTGGCTGGCTTGAAGGTTCAGTCAGCTGGCTCTGCAGATAATGTTTCCTGTGTGGCCACTAAGAACACCTTATGAAAAATGAAGTGTAAATTTAAGACAAGGTTTTGTGTTAACTGAGTGGAAGAAAGAAAATGAAGAGAGAGGAAGTGACCAGCTGAAGAGAAGGAATGCAGGTACCCTAATAAACACTGATTCTCTCCCCCCCCCCCCCCCCCCCCCCCGCCTTTTATCTCTCTCTTTCTCCTTTCTCGCACACACCCACACACAGCTCAAAGACTCAATTCATTGTGCCTGGCCAATGCTCTGAAGGGCACTTTGTTGCAGTCTCTGTTGATTTCGTATGGGCTTTGGATTTAGTTTCAAGGAAATGGGTGCTAATATTACAAGCTTTTTTCCTGAGCAAGGGGGAATTCTTTCCTTCTTTCTGTCCCTACTTGATGAGAATGGCTAAGATCTTACTGTCACTATGCTGTTGCCCCCAATGCAATTGGCTTGCTGCAAATTGATCTTTCTAAATTAGGTAGAACCATTTAAATGCCCCTGGTTTAGCCTCAGAGCATTAACCACAGGTATGTTCCACACCATGTATAAAGAGTACAGTGGTTTCGGGGTCACTGGGCCCCTTCTTAGCCCCCTGAACTCTAAACCACAAAAATCTCCAGATGGGTCAACATCTTTGTCCACACCTATGTTGTCTGGTTGAAGCTTGCAAAGGGCCACACAGAACAACTGTCAGCAAAGAAAATACCATAGATTTTGGTTAAAAAGGAGGCAAATTTAATATGGTATCTGCATGATATGTCTAGTGTAAGGAGCCTGGAGATGTGTGAGGAGCTACCAATGGACCTAGGATCAAGAAGGGAGAAGCAAGGGGGAATGAAGATACTTGGCTTTCAAACTGTATGCCTTTACTTCTTTTTCTTGCCCCATTTCCCTGTCTACAACCTCCAGAACAAGGTTAAATAGCAATAATTAGAATCCTCATCTTCTTATTTTGATCTTAGTTTTATTCTACATCTGGTATTTGTGGATTTTTTGTAGATGGGATTTATCTGATTTAGGTAGCCCCTTTTAGTCTGTTTATCATGAAAGGGTGTTGGGTTTTGTTAAATGTTTTTCTGTTGATATAATCAGGTTTTTTTGCCCTTAATTCACTCTAATACTTTTGAGGATAAGGGGTATACAAGATCATTTATAGCTCTGAGTAATAAAAATGTGGACTGGGCATCCAAACATAAGTGCTTCATTTGTTTATGACTCAACCATCAATACTTTCTTTAAAAACTTAGACCCATTTCATTCTTTCCTTCATTCAGCAGATATTTGTAAGTTCCTATAAGAAGCTAGGTTTTTTGTGAAAGGCAGAAATTACATAGAAAAGAGGTAAGCAGGTCAAATATAATTTATTGCTTGTTTTTGTATAACCTGAGATTTAAATTGATATTCATATTTTAAAGGGTTAAAAAATAAAAGGAAGCATAATATTCATGGCAGGAGAAAACTGTAAGAAACTAAAATTTCAGTGTTTGTATATAAATTTTTATCGGAGCATAGCAACACTCATTTATTTATGTACTGTCTTTGGTTATTTTTGTGCTAACATGTCAGAGTTTGTAGTTGCAACAAAGATTATGTGGCCACAAAGTCTAAAGTATTTACTGCCTGTCCCTTTACAGAAAATGCTTGCCAACCCTTGCTGGAGATGAATCAGATGCAGCCTCTAATTTGAAGTAACTTCAAGAGGGAGGTGACTAAAAAGTATTCAAGTCAAAATAATACAGAAGGTAAAACAAAAGGCCACTACACCAGGGAATTAAGAGTGCCTACAACTGCAAGCACAGGAATTGCATCCATCTTCTGTGTGGAATCTAAGCACCCTCTTGATTTAGAGGTGGAGAGGACATCACCATAACCAGGGTCCAGGTTGCTGGATGGGGGGCAATGTATAATAATATTTTAGTGTTTTTGTTTTTGATTGGGGAATGACATGGGGAGAGAAGAGGTTGGAAATATGGATACAAATCATGTTACAAAATGCCTATATTAGAGTGAAGGTTTGAATTTTATTTTGAGGATAACGAGGGCTCACTGAAGGAATTTAAGAAGGGACTTAACTTGATGAAACTTGAGATTCAGAAAATTCACTCAATACGAAATTGTGGGTGACATATACCTGAAGACAGAGACTAAAGACATGGAGCCCTCTAGTGTTCAGTAGGAGTAGATGACTGCATTGAATAGGAGTTCAGAAAGAAATCACTAGAAGTAGAAGAGAGAAGAGTGGCAAAATGAAGATATGTGCTGTTTCTGCTAAAAATTGTTCAATAAGAAAGAATACAGAAGTTCATTATTATAAAATAAAAGCATTTTATCATGTTGAAATCTACCAAGGACCAGAAATCCAGAAAAGACATAGTAGGGATGGTTTTTTCATCTCCACAAGGTATGATATAGCTGAAATGGCTAAGGGCTGGAATAACTTGAGTGAGATCACCAGTTCCCTGTTCTAAATCTAACACTCATGTGGAAGGAAGTATCTACATAATTTTGCTAAATGAAGTGCTGGTGATTGATTTCGGGACCTCATACATGGGAAGCTGGAGCTCAATCCCCTGAGCTACACACACTCTCAGTATAATCTTGAGATGATAGCTCGAATGTAATGCAATATTTAAGTGACCTAAATAATTTTGGTCCTTAATTTCAATTAATTACTAAATGATTTGTAATGGGTACATTATAATCATTCAATAACTGCTCAAACTTTTATTTGGCAGTTGCTATTTCAGAAATTTCTTCCTCCACTTATTATTTCAGCATTCTAAAAATCATACTGTATATAGCTACATATACCCAAAAACACATTAATTACATCTGTCTTTGGAACATATGTGGCAAAACATTTGGCTTATTTTGAAAGAATATATTTTGGCCAAGTCCTGAATGTGCACAGAAGCAAAGTACAGAAACTTAGTGTTTTATGTGTATCTTGTTGTGTATAATGTCAAAGAGTATAAAATTTGTTTTTACCTGCTTGAGAATAACGTTGCCTTCCTGATTTTGATAGCACTTAACAATAAAAATTAATCTATTCTTTCAATGATATAAATGTCTACTGAACAAATTATTGAACAGAGTGATTCAAACTTTGATGAATAAATTTAACATTACAATATATGTTGGAACACATATCTTCTTAAATATATAGGTGTGGTGGTTTGATATTATTTATGATTCCAAAAATAGATATTGTGTTCATAAACTTTTCTTTTGTTAGGCATGATATCCCTTTGGATGTATTAAATTCAAAGGTTTCACATCTACTTTATTAAATCATGCTTAGGGCTTTGATTTCACCCTGTCATGTAATGACCAGGTATAAAGGGGGAGATGGAATTGTACTACATGATTTTGCAAGCATGGATACAGACCACATCAAACTTATCCAAATCTATAAAAGTGCATGGTTCAAAATGTAAAACAATGTAAATTATTGATAATGGTTAGTAGCAATGTTCCAATACTTGTATATCAATTGTAACAAATGTACCATCCACATGTAAAATGTTATTAAAAGAAGAAAGGAGAAAATTAACTGCACTCTGGGTATATGGGAATCACCTATATTCTGTAGGTAACTTTTCTGTAACCTAAAGTTTCTTTGAACAAAATGAAAAAAATTTGACTCTGGGAGAATAAATGGAAACAAATGTCACTGTACATACAAGACAACAGATCTTAGAGTGATGATAGTCATAATGTTTTCAAAAACCTTAATTTTTAATTCTTTTCATTCTTTCAAACTTTCTAAATTTTTAAAAAACTTTATTTGTATTTTTAAAACCATCATTATTATATCATTTTCCTATTAATTGTATTCAGTTATTTTGTTGGCTACAATTTTGAAGATGTTTTGGATAACTGAAGGGTTACACCTGTGACAGTGGAGGATCATTGGTGCCGGGTGTCAGAGAGTGGCGATGCATGGGAGGAGCTTCACCTGGGGTATACCTGTAAAGAATATGAATGTGTTCAAATGTTCATGGGGCATTGTCACAGTAGGTGGAGATCCACACAATAACCAAAGAAATATCGAATTTCCATCCTGGGGAGCTCTGCCACATTCTCTAATGGGACAGCAAGAATCCCCTGAGTAAGGGGCAGAGACTAGGGAAGGACAGACCCTTGATTGTGATGACTATACTTATGAATCTTTACTTTGAAATTGAAAGTTACCATAGCATTATAAGGTACCCAAGCATTGCCCCCTGAGAGCCTCCTTGTTGCTCAGATATGGCCTTTCTGTAAGCCAAAATTGAGTGTATAACTGCATTACCTTCCCCTCCGTGTGGGGCATGACCCCCGGGGATAAGCGTCCCTGGCCTGAGGGATTACTACCAAGCACCAACTAGCGATGCAACTGGAAAAAGACCTTGACCAAAATGGGGAAAGGGTAAAGACAAACGGATTTATATGGCTAAGAGATTTCAAAACGAGTGAGGAGGTCATTTCAGACGTTACTCTTATGCATGTCTCAGCAGGAAATCATAGACTACCAAGTAAATATTACTTCAGGTAGCAGGGCACCTGAGGACTCTGGAGACATCCAGACACTATAGCTAGGGCAGACAGCTCAGGAGTTTGGTACCCTGCCCATGGGACGTACTCTGGAATTCACACTCCCTAGTGTGATAGAGTTGGACTCAGTTGTTTTCTCCCTGCACATGGCTCTGTTGCCCCTCTATTTGAACCTATAGCTTGTACTAGAATTGTTAGTTGTGTGTCCAAGAGGCTTAAATCTTTGGGCTGTTTAAGTGCCTGTTGCGCCCCGAATCTCAACAGAGCTGCAGCACCTATTTTAAGTAGATTTTTAAGAGCACTGACTACAGATAAGAAAATTACATTTGCAATTCTTTTCTAGCCATTTTCATTCTGAACCATTGGAAAAGACCTTTTTTCTGTATTTACCAATCAGTTTGGTAAACACTCATTTAAAAATATGTGAATAATAATATTATATTTGACTGGTTGGATTTCTCCTGTAATAGAATTAAATTGGTTTCTGTTTATAAAATCCGTCAATCTAAAGGAAGCTCCTAACATAGTTATTTTACCTTATTAGTTACTTCAATAGATAACTCTGTCCACAGAGTCCCCCGCTATATACATTTTGTATCTTAAAGTGAAGTATCCTGAGACAATGCTAAATAAAAATATCCTAAACAGTATCTCACACAAATATTCCAATGACTTATTAGTGCAACAAACTAAAATTTTTGAATTATGAGTGTGGATGCATATTTAATTACCAAATTGCAATTAAAAAATTAATAAGCCCCCCTGACTTCTTAACCATATTTTAACAATTATTAACTCCTTTTTAAAAATGAGACTTCTGTTACTGGCAAAAATAATAATGTCTTGACTGTCTTAAGTCACTTTCAGACATATTTTTAAATTTATTTTAATGGATATCTCAGTTTTAGACCATATTTTTTAGGTAAGGTTTTAATATACTAACTTTACATAATAGATTCTTACATAATAGAACAGGAAATATTTTCACCATATAAATACAAACAAGCTTCATATTTCACTTTGCAAAATATATGTCTAGATTGATGACTTAAGGCTTGGAATTCTTGAATATTAATTGTCTGAATTGGTTAAGTTTTTAATAAAGATGCCTAGAAGTTGTTCAAGATATTTATGTTTTTCTTTGAGGTTCTTATGAAGTCTACAGGGTTGGAGGCTTTATAGGCTGCTTTTCAGTACACTTATCCCTAAATGCCAATCAAAACCTGAGAAGACAAACCAATCTGGATTAATACAATTCATTTTAAGAGAGGACATTGGGCTGTCAACAGAGTTTGCTGCTGTCGCTATTCAGAGCCAACCATAGCTTAAATGAACAGTACTAGAAAACAGCCCAGGTATTTTTATGAAACAAGGACTTAAATTTTTAAGGAAATAGAACTTTCCATGGATAAAAACAACTATTGTTTTAAAATAATTTCCTCTACTTATTTTTTTGTAAAACATAAATCCAGTATGAAGAAGATAGTAAACACATTAGATGGCTGTTAGAACATCACTTTAATTGGTTTTAGTATTTACTCAATGATCTAATTTGACATGAATTTCATGTTTTGGTCTTTATATTCTATTTATGATATTATTAGAATGACGAGAGATACAATAGTAAAGTATTCTCATGATGTAATTGGAAAAGATGGTATCATCTTGAAACAATATTTTTAAAAGATATATACATTTTTTCACCCTGACCCAAGAGTTTATTTCCATATTTGGAAGCTGGACTTGAAAATACAATGAAATCAAATTAAATTTTTGATTCCACTTTTTATTTCAAGCCAAGGATCTACCATCTAAATATTAATTGAAAGGATTCAGTTTAAAATGGCACAGGAATTTATACATGTAAAAATATGAGTTTAAATGGAGAGTAGTGTTAAACTTTTATTATGAGACATGATACAGCTAAACAAAGTTTTATTAAATTAAATTTTAAAAAATTGTAACTATGTAATTGTGTATTAGATTAATATCAGGATTAAAAATTATAACTAAATATTTGTCTAGTTGTCTTTAATGATGTAGAATGGTAAAATACAAAGTGAAATTAACATTTTAAAAGTCGACTAATGTGCTTTTTTTACTCCTTCACTATAAATTCACACACAGCTAGATTCCTTTACTTTTTTCCCCATGGGATAGAAGTATTTAGCATTTCAAAGATCTACAGAGTTGGCAGTTTCATTATTTTTCTTTCAAGTTACTGTATTTTTAGTGTTAGAATATTAGTTTTAAAGTAACTTTTCTGTTTCATTTGCAATCTTCATAAACAAAGTACTTGATCCATTTATTTTAGCTTGATATTGCAAAAATTTCTAATAAGTCATGAAAATTAGGCAGCCATTTTTATGCCATTTTTTATGGCAATTATGCAGAATTTTTAAGGTAGCCATTCCTCCTCAGAATTAGAACATTCAAAAGTCCAGGTCTCCTTCTTTCACCATTCTCCATTAACTTAATTTCCAGCATCTCCTAAGAAACCCCTACCATCATGCGCTATTAAACTAGACTACTTTTTAAATTTTTTCCTAAAACTATTCCTACGTGTCTTTGCTTATACTGCCAGATGGGTTGAAGCTGTATGAACCCCAGAAACATATGTTCTTAAAGTTAATCCATTCCTGTGGGTGTGGACCCATTTTAAGTAGGATCTCTTGCTGAGTAGGATCTTAATTTAAATGTGACCCATCTCATTCAGGGTGGGTCTTAATCCTCTTACTGGAGTCCTTTATAGGAGAATGGATTTCAGACCAAGAGAATTAAGTCATGGAAGCAAGAAGCAGAAAACAATGAAATTCTGAAAAGAAGGGAAACACCCACAGGTACAGTGATGGACATTGCCTTGGGGAAGAGGAGTCCAGGATCAGTGGTAGCTGGTTGCATTGCCTGAAGATTCCTTGAATTGGACATTTTTCTCAGCCTTGAAACTGTAAGCTTGTAAACTAATAATCTCCCATTCTTAAAAGCCAACCTATTTTATGGTATCCACTTGGGCAGCGTTAGCATTGTTCTTCTAGTTAGAGTGTTCCCTATGTCCAAGTTTGAAAGACCCTTCATGGCCCATTACTAAACTGAAATTTAAAAAAATATAAAAATTAATATATAATTATAAAAGTTTAAACAGAAAATATCTAGGGTAAAATTAATAAACACTCTTTCCCCCTTCTAATCTCCCAAGTCAGTGTAATCACTCTAGAGTTAAAGGCTACTGCCATCATAAAGATTTATTTTCTTAATCACATTCCAAGTATCCCAAGTATATGTCATTCTTTGTACATGCAATTCATTATCATATTCTCTTCGAGTTTGGCTTTGCATATAAATATTCCCTGTTTATTATTTTGTTACCCTTGAAGGCCAGGGATTTTTTTTTAAGCTCACTGGTATTTGCTGTGTTCCTGAAATACCAAATAGGCTCAGTTTAGCATAGTAGATTCTCAATAAATATTTGTTGAGTAAATTATAAATTCTTGAATATGTTCATTTTAATATTTAATGTGTTAATATACTAAAAATATGAATTGCTCCCAAGAAAAATTATCTTACCATCTCATCTTAGAAAAGGATAGTTCCAATTTCTGTTGATCCCATGCTGACAAGTGAGGACTGGATGACCTATTAAAATGTACCCAGGATAACACTCAAAAGATACTGATTGACCAGTACTATAATCTGAGTTGATCATATACCCATTTTGAAAAGGAGGAGGATCTGAGCAGTTCTGTAATTCACAGGCTGAAACAAACAAAGAACAAAATCAAATTCATATAAGATTACATTAGTCTAAAATTTAGAGGAAGAATATGATTAGAAATAGCCTTTTAAGATGAACGTTTCTAAAGACAGATTTTAAAAAATAACTTTTCCAATTACCATCTTGAAAAAAGCAATCAATGTAGAAGATTATAACAACATGTATTTATGAACACTATGTTCTTTAGAAGTATGGCACATACCAATAATGAATTTGACAATATTTAACTTAGCAAGTATATTAAATGAATTTAATAAAAAAGTACAGTAATACAGAGGATAATAAAAAGTGTCTCTGAAGAATGCTTGGTACAAACAGCCCTAGTATTTCCTTTTAGTTTAAAAGTGAAATATACTACCATTCTAAACACAGTGCTTCTAAGTAGGAAATACATAGTTGTTTCCTTTTCTTTTTAGTTTAATTATCAGATATATATATAACAGGGAAATTTATTCTATTTTCTTTATTTCTTGAAAAAATACCTGTAGAATCACCAAGCTAGCAATTACCATCAGTATGACATTTTTACAACATATAGCTTATTATACTTTATCATTAAGTCCTTTGTGTGCTCTCAAATAAATTCTAGGTAAGATGATAGATAATAAGTGCTATTGCAATCTGTGTGATTCAAAAATTTACCCATAAATTAGTGACAGTTAGCTAATCCATAAATTAGGTACAAGACACCTTCCAGACAATTTTCCCGCATTGACTCTGGTGCAGGGGAATGAATAATTTAAACAGTAGAAGTTTACTATATCATCTTTTAATCTTTAGAGTATGCTGTTATACCTAAAGGTGACAGAGAATTCACTTCTAATACAATAAGGAAGCCACATTGTTCAGAACCAATTCCTGAGGAAATTGTGCTCAGCTGCTTCTTTCCTGTATTCCTGTTGAAAACAGATCAATGATTCTGAGTCCCAGGCAACACACAAGAAGTTTAAAAAGAACAAGAGGTCATCCATTATTCTCCTCACAATCAACTGAATATAGAGTAGTAATATAAAGGAGGCAAGTGACTGCTAGAGAGACCTTTCACAGGGAGAATAAAAAGGAAATTTTAATTTTATATTTAAGTTCTTTAACCACATGATCAACTTTGATGAATGTGTAGCTTTGAAATTTTAAAATAAATGCTGAAAGGCTTTATGCTCTTTGATTTGTGCCAGGCATTTTCTGTGGTTTGGGGTTTATTTTTCTGCATGTATTACCTGACAAAAGGGAGGTGGGAGAGGTGGGGACATTGCTAAAGGAACAAAATAGCTGAATATACAAAAATGATGGGCATATGAAAATGTCTAAGGCACAGGAATATTAAGCAGTTCTTTAAGACTGAAATACAGAGTGTGGAATTTGGAAATGCCCAGAGATTAGACTTTCATTTTCCCAGAAGAGGAATTGGCCTGCCTAACATACTAAGTGGACTGGCTTTTACTATAAAACCAATGTGGGAAGTGGATGTGGCTCAAGCAATTGGGCTCCCATCTACCATATAGGAGGTTCAATATTCTATGCCCAGGGTCTATTGGTGAAGACAAGCTGGCCCAAGCGGGGAGCTGGCCCATGAGGAGTGCAGGCCTGTGCAGAGTAGTGACATATAGGAATGCTGCCCCACGCAGAGGGCTGCCCTGTGCAGAGAGCTGGCGCACGTGGAGATCTGACGCAGCAAGATGACACAACAAAAAAAAGACACAGTGGAGAGATAGTAAGAGGCACAGCAGACAAGGGAGCTGAGGTGGTGCAAGAGAATGATGGCCTCTCACCCACTCTGGAAGGTCCCAGGATCAATACCCAAAGATGCCTAATGAGAATACAAGCAGACACAGCATAGCAAATAGACACAGAGAGCAGAAAACAGTGGGGAGGGCAGGGAATAGAATTAAATAAATAAATAAATCTTAAATTAAAAAAAACAATGTGGGAGCGACATGGAAAGATATCAAGTAGGGCTACTAAGTGGACTTGAAATTTTAAAGATCAGCATAGTTGCTCCTTGGAATTTGGTGTTTGTCTTTATTACCATTTGCCAAAAAAGTAAGCATTAATTATCCTATGGAATTAATAGGTTTTTCTTATTTAATAGCCTAGTGAAATGGCATTTTTCTCTTTATATTAACAATATTCAATGCTAGTGAATCAACTGGATCATTTGATTATTGCAATATAATTTGCATAATCCTTTGCAAAAGCAAATTGCATATAGACATAAAAATTCATTTTTACCATTTGACCTAGTAATATCATTTACAGACATCTCTACTATAAGAATAATTGCAAAGAAGAACTCAGTATTCAAAGCTGTTAGTTACCATGTATGTATTTGTTTTTTCATATTTTCAAAATAATAAAGATACCATGCTGCAGAAAAAAAGAACACGATAGTTAGACCCTATCTTTAGTTAGCAAATTAAAAGAAATCCTGAATTTTACATTTCTGTTTTCTTTGATTTTTTAAAATTATTTTCATATCTTCAGCTGTGCAGTGTCTCGGAACAAAAGTCAAGTAAGCAACTGAAGAGAAACTGAGAGCAAGAAAGACAATAAATGGCAAAGGCTTTTTTCAACATTGCTGGATAATTCCTAGCATTGACTCCCCAAAGAACCAGAGCTGAGCAAAACCTAGTGTTAGACAAAATCGTATCATAATGGGAGTGAAGTAAACAGTACCTAGAAGAAAGTACTGGAAAGTATCTGAAAATCACGACTCCACCACTCATTCTGTCACATAAACATGAGACCCTTGTGTAATTATTTCCTAATTGTTCCCAAAGTCACGTCTTGACGGTACCATATAAAGATGGAATGGAGTGCTACCTACTCATCAAGATTGTAAAGAAAATTAAATAAATTAATTTATAGAACTCTATAAATTATGCTATAAATGGTGTAATTTTGTTGTAATTTCTAACATACCTGAATATTTTAAAGAATTACATATATGATGAATTGATTATAAGAAATAGAGAATAAGTGTTTGAAGGTATGTATTTACAGTAACAGAATGCCATTCTTCCACACATATCCTTTAGAATTCAATGAGTAGGTGTCGGTTTTATTTACAGAAAATCAAACATAATTTACCAACAATAGAATGAATTTTATGGTGCTGCCTTTTTGGTGAAGCTACATTGCAATATGGGACTTCGGGGAAGGAGACACTCTCTCTATAAGGACTTATTCCAGGTCAATAAGCATTATAAGCACAACTGTTAAGAGAAATTTAAAGTACTAAAGATCATTTTCAAAAGGCAAAGAGATTTTAAGTCACAGTTTTTTGAAAATGGAATTTGAAATTTACCATAAAGATAATACTTGCATGGTCTGTGAATGAGTTATCTAGTTGTTTTCATATCTTATAAGTAGAGTATGGGACTGTTCAAATCCTCCACATAATATAGGCCTTCAAGAGGAAAAATCTAGAGGTGTCCAAAGGAAAAGAGTGTTCAAAACCATAAGAAATAAGTATGTTATGATAGAACACACCTCTCCTCATGATGGAGGCGGTGGTGCTGTGCTGTCCCGGGCCGGGCCTGAGCCGCACCACAGGGCGCGCTTTTATGGCGGCAGGAAGACTCCCCTCGCTCTGCCCGCGGGCCCCTCGCCTCTTTCCCCACCTGCTTTGCTGGTGCAGGGATTGGCACCCCCACAGGTCAAGTGCCCATCCCTCGTTCGTCGGTCCTGGCTCTGTGTTCACGCTCGGCCCCCCTCCGCGGCAGGGTGGTCTCGCTGTTGCTGCTCAAACGCGCCTCGCCGGCCCCTCGCGGGCCCCTGGAGCGCTGCGGGTTGTGCCTCAGGCGCCCGCGGGGAGCGGCGGCGCTGCTCCCGTTCCCGGCGCCCCGCTTGCCCCGCCGCAGGTGCTTCTCCCTTGTGTGCGCCAGGTGCCGCAGGGGGTTCCCTCTGCGTGAGAGGGTGCCCCTGCGCGTCCCACTGGCAGCGCTGCGACCAGCTTTTGGCCGACCGCGAGGGCTCCCCGTCTTGCCTGAGGGGGTCGTGCTGTGGGCCCCCCACAGGCCTGGTGATTGCCCGGAGCTTTAGTGTTGGGCCTTCCCTACGGAAATGCGCGAGGATGGCGGGGATCTGTGTGGGCCAGGCAACACTAAAACAGAAAGTCAACAGGAATTTGTCTTTCTTTCCCTTTCTCTTTCTCTATTTCGTATGTATACATAACCTTTTTCCGATTCCTCCATTGTGCTTCTCCCTAGGACAATCTCACAAAACACAGCCCAGGCCACTTCTCCCTCTTCAAAGCGCCAACCGAAGTGAAGGCCATAAAAACACCTCTCTTGAAAACCAGGGCTAGATGTCCTGGAAAATAGCCACAGGGCATGGTATCTCTCCTTACAAAGTTGCTTTTCAAGTCTAAAATTATTTTATAGACCTATGTCACAAAAAGAACAAATAATTTCAAACTGTGAACTATCAGCAAATTCCCTTCTGAATTATACTCTTTAGATGAAATCAGCAGGCTTGTTCTCATTCTTGTATTTGCTTTAAAAATAAAATATAATAATAATAAAGTCCATTGGAGAAGTGAGTCCTCTAATACACCAAAAACAATGCTAAAAAAGAGAAAAAGCTGTCAAAATGGCTTGCAATTTCCATGGGAGGAGAATCAAATAAAATTATATTCAACACAACCTAACCATCATGACCCCGCCCGCAGGTCAAACGAACCGGCACCTGAAAGAGGGAGTGGGAATTGGGGGACAAGAGGCGAGAGAAACGGAGACAAGACAGGATCTGATCAAGTCTCCGTTGATTGAGGGTAGAGCATCAGAATATATACTAAGGGGAGGGTATTAGCAGGGGGTGATCGGCTGATGAAGCGGCTCTTCCATATAAGGCAATAAAATGCTGTTACACCACTTGCTATAGGTTGCGAGTCTTCAATGCTGGTCATGGTTTCAACATCTTGTTGCGCAGGCACGACACTTTTTGCCCGGGAAACTGGGGAAAGGGGAAGAAGAAGGCGGAAGCACAGGGGTGGAGTAGGCGTACTTATGAAAACCGCCATGGTGCTGGAGACCGCAAATGCACGTAGCTCCAGGCGGCTCCCCACACCATCACTGGAAGATTTCACTCCTGATTTAACATGCCTTTGAGGTATTAATACAAGCACGCACACATACACACACTCACACATTCACTCACGTATTTTTTAATAAAATGTAATACAATGCATTTTGTTAAATTTTGTTATAGAGTTTGTTGGATAATTTAAGAACTGCAATCATGTTCTCTTTAAGGTTGGATAAAAATGAGGCTGAAGGGTGCTGGATTATTTCTGCTAATATGATTAACCTCTGTCAAAGGGATCAGTATGGAAGATTGCAAAGTTGTCTTCCAGTTTAAAACCCCATGATTCAAATAGCCATGGACTACTCTAAGAGTTCAGAAAAAATGAACTTTTTCCTCTCTTTTAATGGCTCTGACACAATCTTCCCGTGTGTGAAAAATAAATGAGGAAGTATGTCTATGTATGTGGAAGAATGATTTTTATCACCTCTTCATTTATTGAGTGAAATAAATATTATTTATGGTCTAAGTTATAAATGCTATTATACATGGTATAATATTCATGCTTTCATCAAGCTTACACTTTAAGAAGAACAAAAAATTAATGTATAATTATGAAATAATTTAAAGTTGTGTAAACTATTGTTAAATAAAATAAATAATAACTGAAATAAAGGCAAAACAGGTTGATGGTAATGCAGGCTTGGTCAAAAAACCCTCTTTTGAATAAGTGACATTTTAACTGAGTTCTAAATGGTGAGAAGGTACAGAGCAGGTAAAGACCAAGGAAGGAAGGCTTTTCAGGCAGAGAAAGTAGTATGTTTGCTCAAAGATAGAAAGAAGTCACTTGTCTGAAATAAGGTGGAAAGTTCAGGGAGATGGACTTTTTAAGCCATTTCTCCCAACAGTTGCGTTCACAATCTTGCTTCCTTCTATGAGAAACAAATAGGAGATTCAATCAAACATGTTTTAGCAAATAGACACTTCTTCTAAGTTCAGGACTCATATAAGGAGTATCTGCTAGGCAATAAAAACAGAAATGCATGGCTTATTTCAGAAGTGTCCGAAGAATGTAAAAGGCCAAGTATTTTTTTAACTTGTGAATTATACACTTAGATTATTAATCAGTTAAGCTTTTTTAGACCTCTGTGCCAAATTTCTTATTTAACGCACTACTTCGTATATAAATAATAACATCAATTTCTCCCAAACTTTTGATGTGTAATATCACAAGTCATTTTTATTTTGTAAGTATCTTTCCTAAATTTGTATTTATATAAAGGACCATTTTAGGAGTCTGAGTTAAAGTAACTAAAAATAATAAAATAATTATTTAGTATGCTAAAAGAGATAATTTTTGGAAGAATCCTTATTGAGTATTTTTTAGAGTAAGGGCAAGAGATTTTTCCATTACCTGTTTTGATATTTATCTTCACATTTAAAGATTGTGGCACATGAAAGTGTATGGTTTTTTGAGGTATAAATTTGAATAATATGTACTATAGGCTTGACTATGGGAGAGCACTCAATCAACTGTCAGAATTCTCATCCAAGCAAGACTTTGTTCTCTACTCATCCTGAAAGCATTAATTTGTGTAAACTGATTTTTAAAATATAAAATGTTTGAATTTAACAAAAACAGCCATCAAGTAAGAGAATAAAAATATTAAAAAACCGCTTCCATTGAATCTGATAAAGAAGTTAACTTGTAGTATACAGATGTAAAAAAAGATTTTCAACTGAAGTCCGACAACTTGTTCATAAATTTCTGTGTTCCATACTTAGGAATTGCTAAAGGTTTTAAGACCTATCATCTAGTAAGTTGTATAAGATTTGTTGTACTATCATGGAAAATTTGAAAGAGAATCATCATCAACAGAAAACCTGCTCTTGAAGTCCAAAAGCCTTGAAGTAGGTTTGCAACTAGCTCTGTGATGTGAGCTAGACCTACATCCCCCCCATATAATGCCTGTGAGATCTTGGATATAACATTTAAATTCCATGCCTTCATTTCTTCATCTATGAAGGCACAATAAATATACCCATCTTTTAGCAGAACCACAAGAATTAAGTGTGATGATAAATGCAATGAACCATGATTTTCATACATTAGTTCAATGAAACCTAGACTAGACTGCAAGGATTTTCTAGTTTCTATGACAGAATATGTTACACAAGTTAAACACTTGAGCACTTCTGATAATATCTCCTTGATGAAGGTTAACCAAAGAGGAATAAACTACTGCTTCTAATGTCAGAAATTAATGTGAAGGACTTTGAAAAATCTGTACCTTGTAGCAAGAAAATGGCAGTTTAAACACAATATTAACTGGAAGCCCTACTTGAGATCTTGAAGTTGGGTTGTCCGTAGGAGCTAAAACAAGTAGTGTGGTCCACAGACTTTCTCAAATGCACACATGCATAAGCTTACCAGTGTCCTCATAGGCTGTTCTAACTTCCTTATTTAGTGCATCATGTGTCTTTTGTAACCAGAGATATGATCCTGTCTTTCATGTTTAAGATATATATTTTTGCCCAAATGTTAATGCTTTGATTCGGTATCTATTTGGGAAGCCAACCCATATTGTTAAGATAGCAGTCACTCGTAGAGTTTTTCTGCTAAGTGAATCCTCTCCTGGGAGATCTATAACAAAATTCCTTGTTCACAATTGCAAGTACAATTGTATCTCCTGTTTGACTAATCCAGGAGTGAGCGTCCAGTGTTCTTTATATGTTACAGCCTTTGTATTTTAGACAAAGTATAAATTTGACTGAGACAAACTGTTGAAGTCACTGAAGTCAAGGACTGTGGCCTCACAAAACATGATTGTGAATGTGCCAGCCTGGACTCAGACTCTGTGATCTCAGCTGCCTCAGAAGCTTGGGTTAGGCTGACAAAGAAACAGGCAGAATATGGACACCTGAAGCTAGTTTGCAGGTGGTTAAAAAGGGAGAGTAAGCCCCTTGCCCTTGCTCCTTCAGTGAAATCAAGGTTGCTCAGGATATTATATTGTAAAGAAAGAGTGATTCAGTTTTAAAAACATTTTGCTTTCTTTATTTTTTTTAAAGATTTCTTTATTTATTTCTCTCTCCTCTCCCCCCCCCCCCCCCCCCGCCACCCGGGTTGTCTATTCTCTGTGTCTATTTGCTGCATCTTCTTTGTCCGCTTTTGTTGTTGTCAGTGGCACAGGAATCTGTGTCTCTTTTTCTTGCGTCATCTTGTTGTGTCAGCTCTCCGTGTGGGTGGCACCATTCTTAGGCAGGCTGCACTTTGATTCATGCTGGGCGGCTCTCCTTAGGGGGCGCTCTCCTTGTGCGTGAGGCTCCCCTATGCGGGGGACACCCCTGCATGGCATGGCACTCCTTGCGCACATCACCACTGTGCATGGGCCAGCTCCACACAGGGCAAGGAGACCCAGGGTTTGAAGCGCGGATCTCCCATGTGGTAGACGGACGCCCTAACCACTGGGCCAAGTCCATTTCCCAGAAACATTTCAATTTCTAATTCTAGAAATTATAGTTGTATCTATAAGGAGTAGTTAATACAAAAATACAATCAGTTAGGATGAATTCTTCAGTTACTAATGGTACATAAAATCAGTTTAACTGCATCTCCTTCTAAAGGAGGAAGTGATATCTATAAACTACAGCCCATTTTCACATAAATCCAGTTCAAGCAAAATTCATCAGTTTTATATTGTATTGAGGAATAAGTGGATTGAACATAGCCTACTATGTTTTTAAAATAGTGTTTAGCACATACAGGGAAAAAGAAAAAGAAAGAAGATATTCAACTTCTCCGAATGCTAAATTACAGAAACTAAATGGCAAAGGAAGTCACTAAAGTTTTTATATGACAAAATTTTTAAATACTATGAAAAGTCTAAGGGCCAGAAAGCCCTATATACCATAAGAGTAAGGGAAGGCAGAGAATTTGGTATAACTCAAGGCCATTTTTAATATAGGAATCCACTGTTTGGATCTGGTGTAATGACTATTATTTACATCTATCAATCCTGAGCAGCAATTTTGTCATGTTTAAATTATAAGCACTTAATATGATTGCTAAAGGATTCATGTATCATCTTTCTAATCGTTATTATATTTGGTAACTATTATCTACTTAGTTGAAAACTATCTTTACATAATCATATTTTACAATTATTGATTTACTAATAGGGTACATAAACTTAATTTATTTAACAAATTTCTGTCTCTGCTATTTCATTTTTCAGTTCTGTATACATAATTTAACTCAAGACAGCTATATCTACAAACATTTTAAAACAATATTATAGCCATAAATAAAAGATACGACTTAAAAATAAAGTGTAGAACACAAACACCATTTGGAATAACTAGAAATATTTGCATGATTTATACATCTTCTTATGAGTTATTAATAATACCCTTAGCTTATAATAAATCACAAGCAGAATCTAGAAAATTTAAGGTGACTTAAAAATCAGTTAAATATCATTTTGCCAACTTATACATTTTATATAATGATAAACATTGATAAATATTGATAAACTACTAGAGATTGAAAATGTAAATCTCTATGAGATATGATATCCTAACCTCAAAAAATTTTATTTCTTAAATTTAATCTGTCTTTATAACTCTCAGTTATAGAAAATCAATCATTTATGATAAAAACTAATATTTTGTAAGGACAACTTTTTGAAAATGTGAAAATTTGGAATTAGGTGTCAAATCAAGCAAACATTCAGTCAACCAACCAGATACTTGGTCTAGTTGAGGATTCACCAATTCAGTGCTTACAGGGTCAAGCAGGCCACTTCAAAGAGCAAAGCATTCCAGAAGCCAGAGAAAACTTTTTAACTTTTTAAGTAAATGCTGAAAAAAATTACATTTTTCAGCTTTTCTTTAGCAACAGGTTATTACAAAGCAAGTATCTGCTAACTAAATGCAAGACAAATTCACCACTTGAAGCTCCCCAGGAGGCTCTACAAAGCTGGTTGGCCTTTTTTTTTTTCCCCTCCAGCCTTCCTGTTTCGTGTCTGAATGTGGCCCTAATATTAGAGGAGAAATATCCATCCTCCAATAAGGACGAAAAGGCAAAGCAAATCATAGAACTTTGACTTTGATATCTTTCAATCAGTAGATTGGATAGTGAAAGTCCAGTCTACCTCTGGAACTTTCATTAGATTACATATTGAGAAGTTTTTCAGCATTTCCATTTTAAAAAGAATTACATATATATATGTATAAAATAATTGTATTTGTTTTCAAATACTGAATTTGGAATAAACACCTTTGGAAAGATGCTTGCATTCATAAAACACCCTTTGGGAAACAAATCATCTTGGAGAAAGCCAGATACTGGTGCAGGGAAATCTAAGGGATTCTTAATCACACAAAATCTATAATATCCTCATGCCCCTTCTCAGGAAATTGGGCCCAAACAATTCTTTCCACTTTAAGTTGTAATTGTCCAGGTGATTACTCACTAGGCCATGACTGACTAGTCTAGAGGCAAAGGGTAAGCAAGCAGCAGGTTAAGCAAGAGAAAACTTCCCATGTGGAAACACTTCAGACTGGATAGCAGAAAACCAATCTAATTTCTTGTGGATTATTAATCCTGGACACAGGCAGTTTTCCCTTAATTAAACCTGTTCTGCAGGTTTGCTATCTACCAGGCTGAGACAATAATGTCTTCTTGGAAACTAATATCAGATACACCAAGATGTGTTGGTAGCAAACATTGTGAATGTGATCAACAGCACTGCATTATATATTTGAATGTGGTTAAAAGGGGAAATTTTATGTTGTATATATGTCATTAAAATAAAAATTTTTTAAAAAATCCATGGGACTGTACAACACAAACAGTGAACCCAAAGGTAAACCATGGATTATAGAAAGTAGTAAATTGTATTTTCCTCAATTGTAGCACATGCACTACATGAATGCTAGGTGTTAATAATAGGATGGTGTATGGGAACTGGGTATTTTGGGTATGATTTTGCTGTTAAACCACAACTTTGCTAATAAAAAATGATTTCATTAAAATTATTTTCTGTAAAAATTAAAATAATGTTTATAATGCAACATACATAATTTTTTTCGGCATGTCAGGATCTTCATTTCAAATGGAAAGTTTTAGATTAAAAAAAAGTTAAAACAGGCTTCTTTCCAAAAGTAAACTGCTGCCTGAAAGAGTAATCATTTAACTTATTAACTTCATTTGCATATCAATACTGCATGGAAGAACTTCAGATATCTGTGTTAAAGACATTCTCAATGTTTCTTTATATGTAATCTTTTTTCCCCAATTTGCATAGGTTTTATAGAAAGGAGAATAGTGATCGAAGTTTCAATTGTTTCAGAATCTACAAAGACCAAATCCAGTGACCAACATCCATTAAGAGCGATCATACTTTCTAAAACACAGGAACGCAGGTATCCTGAAAAAGAAAAACATGGATATAAAGGCAGAAAATTAGCATGGATGGAATCACATCAGAATATGTAAAGTTGTCTAATTATCTAGTTATTTATGTCCTCTTTTATTTAAGGTGAAAGGAGAATGTGAAGTGAAGAAAGAAGCCAAGTCAGGAAGCTGGAAATAAGTCATGGAAGAGCATATTTCTTGACCCTCCTGCTTCCTATATTGTTTTAATTTGGTTAGAATGTGAACTTGAAGATAAAATTATGCTAATATAATTGTTAATGTTTGTTGTTTCAGAAAAGTGACAGAGATGTTTATATAAACTCAACTTTACTACTTTAGAGCGGTGGCTGCCGCTGCGGCACTGCAGGCGGGTCACTGCAGGCGAGTCGCTGCCGGGGATCTGGCCTACGCCACGGCCGGACCGGGGCGGCAGCGGGCGGCTCAAGGCTCGGTGGGACGCGCGTTTGATGAAAGAAAAACCACGGAGACGAGGTCTATGCGCAGGTCTAATTTATTAAGGAAGTGCTTGGGGTTTTATAGTGCTGGGTAGGGGAGGGGTTGGGGCTAGGGCGGGCTAGCTACGGGGTGATAGTGGATAGGTGGGATTGGGCGGATGGCTATGAGGTAGGCAGTGGCTAAGGAAGAGGGCAGGTTATATGTTGGCAATGTGAGCGGGACTGGCGGGAAAGACCGCAACGGCTGGAGGGGGAAGATAACAACGGCTGGGAGAGGGGGTGGAGGGAGGCAGTAACACTTTAGACTTATTTGAACTTTGTTTCTCTTGTGTGTGTGTGTCCCCTAATCACTTTAGTGTTGAATCTTTACACTTATAAACTGCATTTTAAATAACCACAGATAATTTTGATGGATGGAAAATAAGGTAAGAGGCAGAAGTCCAGAGAACAGTGCCATTATCATTCATCATTATGGACTTTTATTTTATAGTCAAGAGAAAGATGAGTCAATATTTGGTCAAACATTTATAGAACAGAAAATATTCAATTCAGCATTTGAAGTTTCTCAAATCCTTAATATGCATGACTTTGCACTTTCTCTGCTTCTACCCCTCAGAGTCCACTTTTCTTCCTTGTTGCTCACTTTGTCTTTATTTTTGCATATATCATTATCTAACAGTTTTCTTTTAGATACTGGTAAGAGAGTCTAATGGATTACATATGTGCAGTTTGTTACCTATATACCTGTATTAAGTGGAAGGCCAAGTGACTCTGTGTTGAGAATGATGATGGGATTCCTCTACTAGTAGGGATTCAGAGTCTGAGTCCCCAACCCCAAACTCATTCTCTATACACATTTAGGTGCTGCTGGTGTCTTGGCCTCAGGGGAAAAGAGAAGCCATTCTGAACAATAAAGGAATAACTATATAAAGCTGAGACCATGGTGAGAAGTGCAATCAGGAAGGACTGAGAAAAGCAGGCTAATAATATACAATGAAAGAAAAACTTGTGAGAATGCACCCCAGGCTGGGCTTTGAGCATGCAGTGCAGTAGAGGTTGAAGGCAGGGCTTGAAAGGAGGAAGGATGGAATATACTGTGAGCATTAGCACAGAGAAGATCAGGTGAGGGGTCTGCAGAACTTGAGGCAGCAGCAGCCAATACTGGTTGAGAGCACAGGCTCTAGCACGAAAGTTCCTGGACTCAAATCCCTGTCATTCTATTGACTAACATTTGTCCAGGACACGCAATGTCAAACTTGACCTCAGCTTCATCACTACTAAGGGAAATGGTGATTTGGCCAACAGAGGCCTGTTGTAAGAACTAAGAAAATGATTCCTTGTAAAGTTCTTAGAAAGTTTAATATAAGTGTTTGATAAATATATCATGAGGAAATCTGCTGATTTTCAGAGGCCATGAAATTACATGGTGTCTGAAAAATTACACCTGAATCTGTAAGAGGAGAGCCACAGCTGACATCTGGATTACATATGATAGTAAGAAAAACACATCTCAAGTCTCAAGGCATGTGTTAGAAGTATTTATAGAGAACATGTGACTCATAGATTTTTAGCAAAGCTATTTTAGCAGCCAAAAAACTTGAGTTTAAATAAGTGAATCTGTCAGGTGTCATGTCAATACATGAAAAATTGTTATTTGACTATTCCCCATAGTCAGTGCTCTTCAGATAAATGGTTTACTGATTTTACAAACTGTGAGGCAAAAGTGGACCCCTTAAAGTTACTCTGTTACAGTTTAAAAACTATTTTTATATTAATGAGGTGAATAAAGCATTGAAATTAGAGTCTAAAAATTTTATCATTTCCCTTTCTTCATTAGAGTGATTACTACTTTGGAGTCAAGATGACTACTTTGGTGTCGAATTTCAAATCATAATCTGCACATAGCTATTCATAACTCCACAGTTTGTTCTACCTCCTTGAGTCTCATTCTCCTTATCTGTAAAATGTGCATAATGTTCACTTAGAATTTAAAAGACAAAGCATGGAATGTGGCACACAATGAGTGCTCAATAATAGCTACCACTGTCATTATTTTTAATATAATGAAATATGGACATTTAACTCTTTCAGAACTCACACTATTTCAATAAGATCAAATGAAGAAGTATTATAGGTTGAATTGTGTCACCCCAAAAGACATGTTGTGGTACTAGCCCCTAGTACCTAAGAATATTATCTTATTGGAAGGTAATGTCATTTCAGATTAATTTACTTATGATAAAATGAGATCTAATTGGATGAGGGTAGACTTTTAAACCAACATGGTGGGTACCCATATAAGAAGAGAAGAGATGGAGACACACAAGGGAGAAGGGCGTGTGAAGACCAAGGCAGGGGAGTTACAGTGTATGAGCCCATGGAGTGTCAAGGAATGCTGGCCACCTCCAGAAGTTAGGAAGTGGCAGGGAAGAATTCTTCCCTAGAGCCATCGGAGAAAGCATGGCCCTCCACCACTTACTCCTGAAGCTTTGCCTACTTCTAGACTCCAGAAGTGTGAGACAATGAATTTCTGTTGTGTTAAGCACTAGGTTCATGGTAACTTGTTATAACAGCCCAGGAAAGTAATGAAGAAAGTATATATGAAAGCATTAATAAAACACCCTTTTGTTTTGCAGATTTAATGCATTAACATTGAAATATTTAGTTAATGCAGACTTTTGATCAATATGTAAAAATTTATTATGTATTTATTGTTTTGCTATTTCAGAGCCCCTCCTTCTTAAGGAAACTGCCCCTCTCTCTCAAACTATTCCAATTTGATGAAGTCTGTTAATCATATTTTCTTACCATGTGACCTGAGCTGAGCTAGTATAGAGCACCAATCTACCTGGTCTCAGAGATTGGACTTGGGGGGCTGTCACATAACTCATGCTGGTCCATTAAGAATGTATTCCTACAAGCTGCACTAGGGAAGAAGAGTCCAGTTGTTGCTGGCTAAGGAAGGCTAGAATGTGGCCATCCTCACTACTCGAGTCCTAGATTCCAATCCTGCACAAGTTGAGCTGGAACACTGCACTTACTGCTTAGCTAGCTTGATTGGGTTTCTGTCAGTTACAGTTTTCTTCACTACAATATTAATTACAATATTACAATAAAGTTTTCTTCACTACAATATTACTTAGATCTAGCCACTAATTAATGGTACTAATTTATGGAATCCAGGTTAATCCAGGAAATTGATCAAGACTGTGTATCTTCACTATTTTACTTCTTACCAATATATGAGCATATCTATAGAATTCAAAGTGAGCAGGGACTTAACTGTGGTCTTTTAGCTTCCTCCCTTTAAGGTGGGGTGGGAATGGAAGAAATAGAATGAAAATAAGAAAGCATGGTACTGGTGTGTATTTCAGTATTGGTAGCTCTACTCAAGGTACATCCAGGGCTATTTGCACACATGGGTAGAACAATCAGTGCCCAAGGTAATCACTGATAAGCACTGCAAATCCCACTATCTTTGCTAAACCAGTAATTATTTAGTTTAAGGCAAAATTCCAAAATGGAGTCCACTAAAAACCAAAACGTTATGATGACTGGACATGTGATATTTGTGCCAGGATCTGCATTGGATAAGTAAATTGGCCAGCAATATCTGGCAATGAGTAGGGATTAAAATAGATTCAATTTAAATAAGCTATTAGAGCATAGAACTTAACCTAAAGGTAAGCCTCATAAATGCCTAAAATGCGGCTGCAGCACAGCATAAAGCCCCTTGGCATCTGCGGTAGTAGAGCATCAAGTGTGGAGGGCACAATTATACACTGGGGACCTACTGTGAGTCAGGAACTGGGCTTCATGCTGAGCACAGAGCGAGGTAAAAATAGAACTGATTCCTCTCCCCATGAGGTAAATTCTTTCTGATTAGACATTCTTTAAAATATAAATATACTATCAATTCCTTATCTTAATAAATCTTATGGAATATTGTCCATATAAACTAATACCACAGTAGCAAAAATTATTCCAAATTTCATTGCCTGTGATGGCAGGGGGGCTCTACTCATGGAGTTCCTAAGAGACCCAGCCTGACTAAGGAGCGATTATCCTGGTGACTGCAGAACTCCACTTAAGACAGGGAGAGAAGAGTGAATCATGTTCTCATGACTCCCATTTTATAGGGCGTTCACTCCAATGTCATCAGCTAAAGCAAGCAACACCACCACTTACTCTTAAAAGGGTAAGGCTGTGCATCATGACCCTGTATCCAGAAGTCAGGAGGATGGGATACATTTGGAGAGCAGCACCAATGGCTACCTCACCCAGAGAATTCCATGGTGATGTGAAGCTTCACAACAGGAGATTTAGCCTAGTCTGTGTGAAGAGAAGATGCCTCCTTTAGGAGAATTATGCACAAACTGAGTGTAAAATCATTACTTAAAGGAGACTGGGGTTAAAGAAGAGAGGACTGCATGTGTAAAAACCATCAGTAGAAAGAGTCATAGCCACTTATGTCATTGGAATGTCCATTTGACTGAAATGCAGTGAGTGAGTTTAAGGTTGGAGGAAGAAAAAGCTGAGGGAGTTGGTCTGTTACTGAATTTTTTACTGGGGATTGAACCCAGGACCATGTATTGTCACTCAACCAGTGAGCTATATCTGCTCCCCAAAAAGAGTTGATTTTTTTGTTTGTTTGTTCATTTGTTTGTTTGTTTATTGGAAGTAACGAGACTTTGTACATAGGAAGAAGGTGCTCAACCACTTAAGCTGCATCCACTTCCCTGTTATAGAATTTTAACTGTAGAATAAGTACATAGGAAAGCATGGTAAAGCATTTAATCAAGAAAAGGACAAGTCACATTTTTCTTTGGAAAGATGAGAGAAATAGTAAGAATAAATGTGATAAACCTTTAAGAGGTGAAGAATTTACTAGGAAAAAGGTGAGGATGGTTCAGACTATTAGTGAAAATGGAGATAGAGAAAATGAGATGGATTCCAGAAATATATTTGAGGTGGAGAAAAGGACTTGGTGATTGATTTAATAGTGGGGTGAGGGAGAAAAATGGAACCATGAATAGCACCAATTTTGTAGCTGAAACAACTGGATAAAAATGTACCACTCAGTTATTATGATGGACAAAACCAGAGGATGAGCATATTTGGAAAGGAAAATTGTGAGGTCATTTCAGTCACAGGGTTCAAGAGCCTTGGTGATACCAAGTGGAGATGTGGTATCGTGAGTTAGAGATCTAGTTCTGGAACTCAAAGAAATACTGGAATCAAGGACATAAATACAAGAGTTAATTATTACTACTATCATGGTCTTTGACTCCATGAGTGTTGGTGATGCTCAGGGAAAGAATATGATGGAAAAATATGGAACTCCAACTAATTCCTCTACTAAAGTTGTCAGAAGAAGACAAGGAATCAAAGAAAATAAAGGAATAACCAATGTGATAGTATAAAAAACAAGAAATTATGTTCTCATTGAAACAAATGGGAAAAATGTATTAAGCCAGAACAAGTGGTTAACAGTTTTACTGAATACTTCCAAGAAACATGAGAAATGAAGAATACCCAGTGGATTTATTCATCCAACTGAAAAAAAAAATGGAAGAACTTGTCAGTAGAATAGTGCTAAAGCCAGATTAAAATGATTAAAACAGAAAGAAGTGCGGAAATTAAGAAAATTAGTGAAGATAATATTTCTAAATTTTTTTCTTAGAGCACAGGCACTCGAGGAAAATAGGGGCCAAAGGTGCATTTATATATATATAATATATATGTATATACTATATCTATCTATCTATATATATATAAGTAAATGTGTGTGTGAGAGAATGTGTGTATATATGTGTATGAGAAATTTTTGAGTCTATTTTGAATGCTGTTGGGAAAGATCGAGTAGAGAACTGACAGTTGAAAACGCATTGGATAGAAGTTAACCCATAGCTTAATTTTTCTGAAACAGTACAAAGGAAGGGAGCATAGAGCCTAGAGCATGGAATGGATTTGACTTTGGTAGGGAAACATGCCTATTTAAATGAGAGAGAAAGAACAGGTAATAGGTGCACATGCAGGTGAATTCATGGATTTATTGTAGGAAATCAATTCTTCTATGATGTCCTTTATCGGTTTGTGTGAGTGTGTGCTTGTATGCCTTCCAAATAGGAAGTGACAGTGTTTGCTGAGAAAGAAGGAGTAGGCATATGTTTAGGTAACAGTTTAAGTAACAATATTTAAGAGTTTGACACAAATTAGTAGCCTCTTTCAGTATTAAAATTTTAAAGCCCTGTTTCCAAGTTAAGTCTAGAAAATAAAGGAAAGCAAGTGCTTTAATGAAGTTTATAAAAAGCCACTAGATTTGACATTTTCTACTTCATTTGATGTAACAATATTCAAGAAAAGGGCAGTTAAATCATTTCATACAAAATGAAATTTTTCAACTTTTTCACGCATCAAAAATTCTTTGGTAATGTGATTCACACTTTCTTAAGGATTTCATATTTAGATTGATTAAATGGGATACAGTTCTTTCACTGAGATTTTTTTCCTAACATAATTTGAACATGAATTTATAGTATGTATAGCCATGAACTTGAGCTGAGAGACCCTGCCACTGCCAGACCAATTTCACCATGAATTGACTCTCTCTACAGTAGTCCTGAAGGAACAAGAAAAAAGTACAATTGGCTAAGAGGAGACACAGTGGAAACCACTGTCTGAAAGTTAAGTGACAATAGCCTTAGGAGAGAGTCTAAGGAGAAGGAGGGAATGTGGTTGGAGATGTGAGAATAAGTGCAGCCAGCTATGCCTCCTGAGTCTATAGCAATGGCTCTTCTACTAATCAGAACACACTTCATTAAAAATTATTTCCATTCTACATGTTTTTAACCAATGAATGAGCATGCCATATAAATATCAAAGGCACATTTACACTTTTGATTCCTTACCTTGATAAGCAAGTTTAAAGCCTTACCGGCTTTGTGAATGATCACTGTAAAAGTGGATGAGAGTTTCATGCGTTGTACTCAGCAACACTGAAGGTAGATCTGTACCACTGAACTGCCCAACCACAGAGCTGCAGTGAAAAGGGCCATTTTGAATTTCAAGGTAATTATGATCAGCTTCAGTAGAAAAATTCAGAAATTGACTACAGGCATCTATGAAAAAAATATGGAAAATTAATGAAAATTAATATCGAAACTTGCAAAATAAATGTTAGAAAAAAATGATTAAATATTAGTTTTCCAAAATAACAGTTTTCTATTACACAGAACAGTGTAGTGAATTAGTGCACACATTTTGGATTACAACAGATCTTGGTTCACTTTTACCTCTGCCACTGGTGGTTGTGTGATCTTTCATATAATTAACATCCATGCCAACTTTTTGTGAAATATGAATAATCATAGCACCTGCATCATAGAGATATATGGGTATAATTCTTAGAATAGTGACTGATATGGAGGCCAATGATTTTGCTTTATAATTATTATAAACATGCACCTATGGTTATAATTGTATGTCTTTGCATTCATAAGTTAATCAACAGCTTTATCAAGGTAGAAGCATTTACAGGTCTAAAAAATGGAAGAAACTTTAAGTGGCTTTTCAACAAATTGAATGATCAAAGCATTGTACAAGAGATTTATTAGTTTAGCAAGTGAATATTTTCTAATGAATTTTATATGCAAAACAAATTACTGATGTTTATAAGAAGTCTAATCTGAAAAAAAGCTACCATAACTGTCATGATTCAGTCTAACAGCTTGGCATAATTCACCATACTGAAAGACAGTCCAAATGATCAGTATCACTGGTATCATATTAATCTGTGTAGTAGATAAACTATAGGTGATAATTTAGAAGAAAATAAAAATAAAAATAATTTAGAGTTATTTGCTATGGTATTGCGCCATTTTTGGAAATTTATATGATTACTGTGACTAAAATATTTGAATTCATTTTAATAGTTTGAATTCAAAAGACATTAGACTTTGCATAAATCCATGCAATCAAGTTGAGTAGGCAAGTCTAAACTAAAACTTCACAGCTAATATAATATTCTCCCGACATTTGAGAAAAGCTCTAGTTTACACTGTTCTTCTACTGCTTTTATCTTTTACTTTTTCTTCTTCTTTTTCTTACAGATGAGAATGGCTCTACTTTAACTTTTCACCTAATACATATGATAATTATTTCCTAGGTTGGGAATAGTATGGATTATATTTATTTTGTTTACCCTGCGTAAATGTAAATACAGAGAAACTTTCAGGGAGAGAAATTTACACAGATTTTGAAAGAAAACACAGTTATCAAAAAACAGAATTTGGTGCAAAAGGAAGTAAAAACAAAGCTCAAATACAGAGAATAAACTAAAATTATTCAATAAAATTTAAAGTCATCCAAAAAAAACAATTTCAATATTTATGAAGAAATCTTTGGGAGGAAGACAAATAGAGTAAATAATGGCCCTTGTTTTTTTTAAATAAAATTTTATTGAAGTATATTCTTCACACATGAACATAAATAAACAATAAGTGTATTTTAAAGTAAGTTAAATGTTGTGAACTTACAAACATCACGCATGTCATACAGGGCTCCCGTATATCACCCCATTACCAACTCCTTGAATTGTTGTAAAACATTTGTTACAAACTATGAAATAACATCATCAAAATATTACTACTGACTATAGCACACATCTTATTTTTTGTGTATTTTCCCCCCGGGCCACCCGATTATTAATACCCTGTATTAGTATTATAAATGTTATGGCCTTTTCTAATTTGACATAAAGTAAGGCCAAAGTTATGGGTGGAATTGCATCCTCCAAAAATATACGTTGAAGTACTAATCCCCAGTACCTTAGAATGTGAAATTATATGGGAAAAAAAGGTTCTTACAGACAGAATTAGGCAAGTTAGAATGAGGTCAGAGTGGATTATGGTAAACCCCTAATCCAATATGGCTGTTCACTTTCTAAGAAGAGAGTTGAAATAGACTAAGAGAAAGAAGGCAGCCATATGACACTGCCAGCAGAGGTTGAGTTAGACCACAAACCAAGGAATGCCAAAGATAACCTCCCAAGATCGGAAGCCAGAAGAGGGGCATGCAACTTATTCTTCTCTAGGACTTCTCTACAGGGAGCATAGACATTTCAATACCCTAATTTAGCCTTCCAGCCTCCATACCGTGAGACAATATATTTCTGTTGTTTTCAGGCATCCAATTTGTAGTACTTTGTTATGTAAGCCTTGGAAACTTAGGCTGTCAAGTATCATCATTGGGGATGAAGTTGTTAACTAATTTTCTCCTCACAATTGCCCAGCAAGGCAATTGATATTATTATTAGAATGTTACAGGTGAGAAAACTGGTGCTCAAAATACTAGGTATTTTGTCCAAAGCAATAGTGGAAGAGACAGAATTAGAATTTAAACCCAACTCTGACTTACAAAGCCCTCACAATTTCTTGTCTAGCATCCAAACATGCTAGACAAGAGCTGGGAATCTTATGTTAAAAAATAGATATGTGGAAGTAGAAATGTGGAATGTTTCAAGGAAAGGCAAAGGAAGCAAAAAGCAGAAGAAAGTATTCTTTACCTGATCCATCAAAAGTTATTTTAGAATAGATAATGGGGTTCATATTACATCATCCAGCTCTATTTATTAGTGATATATCACCACCAGATGAAGACTATCGAGTCTATGGGCCTCCTGGCCACTCTAATACTATATGCAATACGTAATTCTCGTCTTAGTATTGGAATGACTCTAAAATTAATTTTTAAACATTTCTGTAAACATTTAAAAATGTCAATTATTGAAAAAAATTTTAAAAAGTAAAAATGTCAATTATTGATATTTGCTTAACAGCCTTTGATGAGCAATCTTTTCTGTAAAGATTAGCAAATAAATCTGTAAAAGAAAAGACACACCAGAAGCAGGAAAAAGAAAAAAAAAAGAAAAGTGAGTAATAGCAGTGAAATAGCAGCAACACTTACGGGTTTTTGGCCCAGGGTAGCTTACACACCAGTTCATGACTTTTTCCCTCACCCATTGCAAAGCACCCATTGCCAAATTAAAAAGAATTTCCTTTATAGTATGCCCCACAAATCAGGTCTAGTAAATAGACCGTACTAGACACTGTTTTTATTGTGTCTACTCTAGGGATGCCAGCCCATGACATCTATAGAGTTTCATAAATACCAAGTCTCCTCTATCCCTGACAGGTGGATTGCAAAAACTGACACAAAACTAAACTAAAACAACCTGTTGAATTACTGGCATTGCTATGTAGACCCAAAAGTATCAAACAGGATGTAAAACTAGGACAAGACTGGGCCATTTAGAAATATTTTATTCTCTATTGGAGTGGAAAATCAAATAGGAGGGAAATAGCCTAGTTTTAGAGGTGGATTTGCAGGCTTAAGATGTATTTATCATGAAAGATTTTGGAATTCATGGGTAAAACAGAAAAGAAAGAAAAGGAAGACAGCAAGCAGATCAAAGAGTGAAAAATATTGAAGATGGCCAATGTCTCAGAAGTATAAGAAATAGTGAACATGGTTTTTCACTGATTGGGAATTACACTTGAAGTGGAAATAGAATGACAATTATGAAAATTATAATATTGTGAGTAGAATTAACATTTTAAGCAGGGTAAAATATCCATCCATATATCAAACCACCTACTACATATAAGGAAATAGAACAAAGCTCATCTTTGATCTGGTTTAAAATAGATTTATTTAGCTATTTAAATTTCAGCAAATTGTGTTCAATTTGACAGCATAATGTCAAAATGAAGGAATTAAAATAGAAATAACCTAAGTATCCTTTTATTATCTCACTGAATATTTTTTAATGTTATTCCAGCAGAGAAACCAATCTGAATGCCTGCCTTTGGTTGGAATTTACAAAGCACATTTGCATCCGATTCTAGTTACATATGTAAATTAAGTGCCAGTAAGGAGTCACCTGCCCAAGTGAATTTTGCATCTGTGCTTTCACAAAAATTGAATAGTTATGTGATCATGGTTCAGAGTAAACCTTCATAATAATTGATAGAACATATGACTAATAATCACTCTATTACATATCTTCTTCATGTAAAAATACAAGCCAGAATATTTAATACTTACAGAATTCACTGAAAATTTATTCTAAAGAATATTCTGTAGAACCCTTGCCTTTCTTGATTGTCAAAAACCATGGTAATTTTGGACAGCATGATATGCAATATTAGTGCACTGATTATTAAATTAAAAGGTAAAGCACAGAATACTTAGCATTCTGTTAAACGTGCCCTTTCAAGAAAACAGAAATTCTGAGTTAAATGAGCTCATGCAAAACAACACAGAACAGCAGCCCAAGTTTGTGAAAAGGAAAGAAAACTACTTCATGATATCAGATAATTTTATTTAACTATTAAAAGCAATTAACACTTAAACCTTGCCTTTTCTCTGTCAAGCATTTGTATTAACTTAATCCTCCAAAGAGTTCTATGAGATTGATATTTTATTATAGCTATTTTTAAGAAAAAAAACAGCATTTAAAAAATATTTTTGTAACTTGAGTAACCAGTAATTGATAGAACTAAGATTTCTATTCATCTAACTCAGAGCCCCAAAACATAAGCAACCATCACATATACTGTCCATGCATCAAATATTTTCTGCCAAAAGTCCCTTTCGTCATTGCAAGACACAGGCTGCCATTCTTTCAGTGACACAGAGTATAGGATAGTTGTCACTGGAGTGAGGAAAGAAGAGAGGAAACTGGATTTCCCTTGATGGCAAAGCAACCAATCACTTTTGCCCACTCTTATTAACTGGCTGATTCTTAGACTTGGAAAAGAAGTATGATTAATCAAATCAATTATTTGACTAAACTAATAACTGTTAATTAATGAATTGGATAATCTATTGGACAGTCCCATGCATATCCAGGCAAATGGAAAGATTTGAAACACCCTGGTATATATATTATTAGAATTAAAGTTTAAAAACAAAACAAAAGATAGGACTACACAACACAGTGAACCATATCATAAATGATGGATTATAGTTAATAGTACATTTACACAAATGTTCTTTTTTGTTTATATGAGTTGTAACAAATGTACCACACCAATGAAGGTGCTAATAATAGGGTGGTATATGGGAACTCTGTAGTGAATGCATAGTTTTTCTGTAAACCTGTAACTTCTCTAATTGAAAAAAATATGCTGTGGTAAAATCCTCTATGAATGAAAGACTCAAGAATAGGCAATAATGTCTCATGTTCTGGATTAGTGCCAGTATTCAGTGTAGTTGGAGGAGCAAGAGTCATTCATGCTTATCAATTCAAAAATCATTAATGTGCTGGACAATAAAAAATTAACACTGACAATGAAGGAACCTGGGCTGTACATTCAGATACTACAGAAGTATTTTAAGAAATGAGGTAGCTAACTTTTTGATATAAAACTTATTTTTTAAAATGCTCTGTACAAGAAAAATAGGAACTTTTTGGTCAATTCTCTCTTACTAAATAATATACTAGCTCCACTTACAAGCTACCAAAATCTTATGATTTTCATATTTCTTTTCACCTAAGCAATTTCTCCTGCATAGGTAATATTTATGTGAATCTTATGAAAATCTTTGTGCATTTCTTATCTTTCTCAACCTCACTCAGCTAAGATGGAGTTGAAGAAGGACAACCACCACACCATGGAGCCTAGAGTGCCTACAACTGAAAGCAGGAGGATTGCATCCAGTATCCATGTGGAATCTGAGCCTCCTCTTGACATAGAGATGCCACGGACATAACCAATCCTAGGTCCACAGAGAAAAGGTGGCATTGGAGTGGAGTGGGAAAAGTGGACATGGTGGCTGATATGGGTATGGGGAATGGCAGGAAGAGATGAGATGCGGAGGTGCCTTTGGGACTTAGAGTTGCCCTGGATGGTGCTGCAGGGGCAATCACCGGACATTGTAAATCCTCCCAGGGCCCACTGGATGGAATGTGGGAGAGTATGGGCCATGATGTGGACCATTGACCATGAGGTGCAGAGATGCCCAGTGATGTACTTACCAAATGCAATGGATGTATCATGATGATGGGAGTGAGTGTTACTGGGGGGGGAGTGGTGGGGTGGGGATGGTAGGGTTGAATGGGACCTCATATTGTTTTTTTAATGTAATATTTTTACAAAATCAATTAAAAAATAAAATTTAAAAAAAGCACACTTGTATAAGTGGAGAGAATTCTATGATTCTAGCCTCCAAAATATCAAAAATTGCTGGGTGAAAATGCATAATTCTTTGTTTCATTCAGCCATAGACACTGAATCAGTACCTAGGGCATCTAGGGGCCAGGTAGAGGAATCTACATTTCAACAACTCTACCTCCACCAAAGATTCCTGTACACAGCAGTAGTTATCACTGAACTAAGCTTGCTATATTTTCCTTGTTATAAAATGTGCCAAGTTTAAGAAGATATGATTCCCAATAAATCTAACATTCTCTTTGGATCTTAAGTAAATAATTTTCCCAGAATATCTGTTTTCTGATATTTATAGTGACACTCCAAGGAAACATTTTATTTTTAAAATTTATTTATTTTTTATTAGAGAAGTTGTGAGCTTACAAAACAATCATGCATAATGTACAGAATTCCTGTACAGCACCCCTCCATCAACACCTTACATTGTTGTGGAATATTTGTTACAGATTTAAAAAAACATCATCAGACTATTATCACTAACTATGGTCCATAATGGTTAATAATACAAATACAAGAAAGTTTTCTTGTGAACTAGAACAAATGCATGTCGCTAACACAAGGTGATAAGAATATAGTGATGCATGGAAAAATACAATTAATATAATTAATATAATGCATGGACTATAATTAACAGCAATATTGTACTATTCTTGCATCAAGGTCAAAGAAGATCCTATATCAAATATCAAGGGTCAATAATAGAGGCATGAGATTTTTGTTCTGGACTAAGGAAAACATTCAAAGATGTCCTGGGATGAAGACACTACAACTCTGTGATGACAGTGACAGTCACTGAGTGCACACTTTGGATATATAATGTACAAGGCACGGGACTATATAGCACTGTGCACCATGTGGTGGAAGATGGACTGTGGTTAACAGTACAAATCTGAAAGAATTCTCTCATTAACTATGACAAATGTATAATACTCAGACATGTGTTAATAATAGGGGGCATATGGAAAACTATACCAAACATTTTACTTTGTAATTATGTCCCAAACCTTAGGAAAGAGAGAGGACTGAGAGAAGATCACTCTTCCCCACAATTCTCAAAGCAGGAAATCTAGGGTAGAGAAAAAGATACTAAATGTAATAAGTGTGCCAGTAGGTATTTGTCAAGAAAAATAAGTTCAATCTATATTATTAATGTAGACTACTTATTCCATATATGTCTTCTCACAACATTAACAAGCAAATATCTTTTTACTTTTATCTTCCATATGATTACCAAGGTCATCCTGACAACAGAAATTTTCCAGATAGACATTTATTGTGACTTCAGCAGGAATAACTGCCTACCCTCTCCATATCCCTCCTTGTCTCACTACGAAACCAGGGCCATTTTCTCAGCTGTATTTACATAAAACCTTTCAACACTATTCTCAGGTTTGGGTACTAAAGGGGAGCAAGAGGTTACAGAAGAGGAGCAATAACAATGAAGAGACAGTGGTCACCTCTGCTGTTTCCCAATTGTGTTTTAATAAGAAGCTTTGGAGCTCTTGATTGAAAAATACAGATTCCTGAACTTCAATCCAAATGTACCTTCTTAAAATTTCTAAGAAAGAGATTTGAGGTTTGTTTATGATTTGGGAGATTCTGGAAGGAACCTCGTGCTAAAAATAAGGAAAGGATTGCCCCAGGGATAATGGTAGTGTTACAGATATAAATCCACAGTGAAATAAGAGAATCTAGATTGGAATAAACTGATGAAAGGGGAAGAAGAATGTCATTCATTTGAATTTTATACCTATTAAATCTGAGGTGACCCAGATTAAAATATTTCATGTGCAGGGGAAAACTTGATTTGGCATTTGATAACAAGACTAGCGATGCTATTCTTGCTTTTGTTTTTTATCTAATTTTAAAAAAATACATAAATCACACAAAATGTTACAATAAAAAATATAAGAGATTCCCATATACCACACTCCCCACACCCCCACATCGACAATATCTTTCATTAGTGTGTTACGTTCATTGTGTTTGATAAGTACATTTTGGAGCATTGCTACACAGCATGGAAGGATGCTGTTTTTGTTTTTTGCTAGTTCAAAATGGAAAAGCAGTTTTATTTCATATTCATTTTGGATTAAGTGAGAAATCAGCTGGCGATTAGAACTCTTCTGGTTCATCCAATCCTTGAGGCTCTACGAGCTTTATTTATTTATTTAAATTAAAGTTAATAGATTACAAGAAATGTTGCATAAAAAAACATAAAAAAACAAATAACATAAGAAGTCCCCATATACTCCAATCCCCATCCCCCACCACATCATTTTTGTAAATTTTATTTTTTTGAAGATATATACATCACAAAAAAAAGTTATACTAAAAAATATAAGAGGTTCCTGTATACTCCCCACTCCCCCTCCCCACTCCTCCCACACTAACAACCTCCTTCATCATTGGAGCACACTCATCACACTCGGTGAACACATTTTCAGGTACTGCTTCACTACACAGATAATAGTTTACCCTGTAGTTCGCACTCTCCCCCAGTACATTCTGTGGGTTATGGCAGGATATACAAAGTCCAGCATCTGACCCTGCAATAACATTAAGGACAACTCAAAATGCCCAAAATACTCCCACATCACATCTCTTCTACCCTCTCCCAGCCCTCAGCAACTACTGTGGCCACTTTCTTCACCTCGATGATAACTTCTATTACTCATCACAACAGTTTTATAGTAGAATCTCAGTAAGTCCACTCTAGTCTGTATTTTATTCCTCCATTCTGTAGACTCTGGGATGGTGATGTCCTCTCCACCTCAAGAGCAAGAAGGGGTTTATATTCCACATGGATGATGGATGCAATTCCTCTGCTTTCAGTTGTAGGCACTCCTGATTCCCTGGTGTGGTTGTTGACCATCTTCACCTCCCTGTTTGCTGATCTGGGTAAGACCAATGAACCAGAGAGTAGGAGTCACTACTGTGCTGAGGCTCAGGGCCCAGCAGGCACATGGGCAGTCCAGAGATTCAAGCCTCCTGAGTATGGACCATCCCTAGCCCCAACCACAGGATCAGTAAAAGTGACAGAAGAGGCATATGTAGAAAAGCCACATCTGAGTCCAGCTCTATCACACTCAAGAGAACAAATTCCAAAGTAGGGCCCTCTGACATGGCACAGAGCTACAAATCCATCTGCCATGACTATATACCCTGTGGATCCCCGTAGCCTTCAGGAGAACCAGTACCTAGGGTTGTATCTACTTTGGCTTTTTCTGGGATCCTGCTGAGGTTTGCATAAGCACGACCCCTCTGGTGACCTCCAGAATCTTTTTGGAAGACTCTTAGCCATATCAACTCATTTGTCTTTGCCATTTCCCCCTTTTATTCAAGGTCAAAGAGCAGTTTTTAACAACTGATCCAAATGTAGGATGAGATATTCTGCTGGTCAGAGTTGATCCTTTTATTCGAGGTCTCTTTCTAGTTGCTTCTCCAGTTAGTGATTGGTAGTAATCCCTCGGTGTTAGGGAGGCTCATCCTCAGGAGTCATGTCCCACATTGGGGGGAAGGTAATGCATTTACATACTGAGTTTGGCTTAGAAAGGGGCCACATTTGAGCAACATGGAGGCTCTCAGAAGGTACCCTACAGCTCTACACCTAGTTCATATTTCAGGCACACAGATTCCTAAGCACAGTCATCAGTATCAAGGGCTCAGTATTGGACCATCCTTCCTTGTTGATCTTTGCTGTTGCACTTGGGGGATTATTGTTGTTCCATTGGGGAATGTGACAGAGCTCCCCTGAGTAGGCACTCAGCACTTCCTCAGTTGAAGTTCGTAACTGTAACTACTATAAAAATATCCAACATATATCCTAGCATATTTATGTTTCCTATATACCTGCCCTGGAGAACTCCCCTCTACCCATGTGCCCCCCATCAATAACACCCTACACCAGAGTTCCTCCCCTGCCCTATTGAACCTCTTTGTGGTCCAAAACTTCTTCAACAATGAATCCTAATATACTGCCAAGTTCAATTAATAGGAAATGGAAATACACTGATGGGTTTAAAGTTTAGAAATAGAATACATAGTAATTTAGAAATACTAAAATAAAGTAAAAATAAGTTGGTGTATTAATAAAATGAAAAATATTATAAAGCTTTGTCTCTAATATTTTGCCTTTCATCACTATAATAGGTGTTCCCTTGTATGTACAGTGGCTAGGCACTTTCATTTCTTCCGCAGTGTCTACATGTACATCCTTTCTTTTTTTTTCTAATTTTTAATTTTGTCTTCAAAAAAGCTTTAGATGACAGTAATTCACATACGCAATATAGGGGACTCCCAGATATCCATCATCGAGCCCTTTTCCCCTTTCCCAAGCAATGATCTCTTTACATGTTCAGTTATATTTGCTGCAGGTGATGTACAAATTTTGAAACATAGTTAACAAACATGGTTCCATTTGGGTTTAAATTATTGTTTATATTTTAGACTGTACAAATTTCTAAATTTTTAGTTTTCTTATGTTTTACATTATAGTTTACATTTTAGTTTATAGACTTTTGTACACTTTAGATGTAAGTTCACATGTCCATCATTGCATGACCTTGTGGAGCACTTCCAATGCCCCCCAGTTCCCTGCTTCCATCCATGCTATATCTCTTCCCCTTCCCCTCAGGGCGCACAGAGTCACTCAGTCTTCACTACTTGAGGAACCATATTTACAGATACTGCAACAATGCTGAAGGTTTGACATACTAGACTGCCCTAAATAATTGGGAGCCAGTGATCCTCTTGAGAGACACAGTTCCCTCTCTTTGGGAACATCAGGTCTCTCCAGGATGTGGGTACAACTTCACACTCGTTTATGGGCCTCCAACCAATGATATAACACACTATGACAAAATAAGCACTCCCATACTCCCTAGAAGCTTACCCCTATACCAGATGCTCCCCCACTTAGCACCTTAAACACATGATCCTTCCTTTATATATTTTATAAAGAGTTTTCTCAATGGTAGAGTTTCAACCATATACCTGATGTTCTCCCATATTCAATGATTCCCCCCAGCCCTCTCCCCAATTCCTTGGGTCAACTGACTCATCATCCCAACCCTAGCCCCTCTCAAACCCACAAAGCCCCACTGAAATGTATCCTTATGCCCCCATTTTATCCCTTCCCTGTAAAAACACTTACCTCCAGCTTGTCATAGACTTCACCCATGTAGGCATCAGCTTACAACCTTCCTCTCGATCCCAGATTCCTTTAAGTCTATCTTCCAGTCTTTAGCTTCCTAAGACAGCTAGGTTTGCTTGTTTCATATCAGAGAGGTCATATAGTATTTGTCCTTCAATGCCTGGGTTGCTTCACTCAACATACGGTTCCAAAGATTCATCCATGTTATCACTTGTGTTTGTACTGTATTCCTTCTTATAGCTGAGTGTATTCCATTTTATGTACATACCACATTTTATTTATCCATTCATCCATTGATGGGCATTTGTGTTGATTCCAACATTTGGCAATAGTGAATAATATTGCTATGAACATTGGTGTACATATATCAGTTTGTGTCCTTATTTTCAGATCTTCTGGGTATATACCCAGCAGTGGAATTGCTGGGTCATATGGCAAATCTATAGGGAACTTTTTGAGAAACTGCCAATCAGTCCTCGAGAATGGCTGGATCCTTCTGCATTCCCACCTGCAGTGGACGAGTGTTCCCATTCCTCCAAATCCTCTCCAGCACTTGTAGAGTTGCTTTTTTGATAGCTGCCAGTCTTATGGGACTAAGATGGTATCTCATTGTAGTTTTGATTTGCATTTCCCTAATAGCTAGTGATTTTGATCATTTTTCATGGGCTTTATAGTCATTTTTATTTCTTCTTTGGAGAAGCATCTGTTCAAAACTTTTCCCATTTTTTAAAATGGGTTGTTTGTCTTTTTATTTTCAAGATATAGGAGTTCTTTATATATACAGGATATAAGTAAGTCTCTTATCAGATATATGGTTACCAAATATTTTCTCCCATTGTGTAGGCTCTCTTTTCATTTTCATGACAAACTCCTGTAAGGTGCAAAAGGCTTTAATTTTGAGGAAGTCCCATTGATCTATTTGTTCTTTTGCTGCTCGTGCTTTGGGTGTGAAGCTCATGAAGCCATTTCCTATTACAAGATCCTGTAGATGCTTTCCTACATTGTTTTCCAAGGTCTTTATGGTCTTGGCCCTTACATTTAGGTTTTTGGTCCATCTTGAGTTGATTTTTGTATAAGGTGTGAAATGGTAATCATCTTTCCTTCATTTACATATTGATATCTAATTCTCAAGACACCATTTGTTGATGAGGCCACTGTCTCCCAGTTGAGTGGGTTTGGTGGCCTTGTTGAATATCAGATGACTGTACATATGAGGATCTATATCAGAACTCTCAGTTTGGTTCCATTGATCAGAGTGTCTATCCTTGTGCCAATACCATGCTGTTTTCCCTACTGCAGCTTTGTAGTATGTTTTGAAGTCCAGTAGTGTGATTCCTCCAGTTACATTTTTCTTTTTCAAAATATTTTTGGCTGTTCAGAGCCTCTTTCCTTTCCAAATGAATTTCATAGTTAGTTTTTCTAGTTCATTTAAAAAATGCTGTGTAGATTTTTATTGGGATTGCATTGAATGTGTAGATCAGTTTTGGTAGGATAGATATCTTAATAATATTTAGTCTTCCTATCCATGAACAGGGAATATTCTTCCATTTGTTTAGGTCTTCTTTGATTTCCTTGAGTAGTTTTGTGTATTTTTCTTTTACATTTTTGGTTAAATTTATTCTTCAGTATTTGATTTTTTAATTTACTATTGTAAATGGTATTTGTTTCTTGATTTCCTCCTCAGATTGCTCATCAAGGTGTGCAGAAATGCTACTGATTTTTGTGCATTGATTTTATACCCTGTGACTTTGCTGAACTCATTTATAAGTTCTAGAAGTTTTGTTGTAGACTTCTCAGGGCTTTCTATGTATAGGATCATGTCATCTGCAAATAGTGAAATTTTGACTTCTTCCTTTCCTATTTGGATTCCTTTTATATCTGGGTCTTGCCTCAGTGCTTGAGCAAGTACTTCTAACATAATGTAAAATAGAAGGAGTGATAGTGGGTATCCTTGTCTTGTTCCTGATCTTAGAGGGAAAGATTTTAGGAATTCACCATTGTAAATGATGTTAGCTGTGGGTTTTTCATATACACCCTTTATTATGTTCAGAAAGTTTCCATCTATTCTGATCTTTTGCAGTGTTTTTATCAAGAAAAGGTGCTGTATTTTGTCAAATGCTTTTTCTGCAGCAATAGATATGATTATGTGATTTTTTTTTCCTTCACTCTGTCTATCTGGTGTATTACATTAATTGATTTTCTTATGTTGAACCATCCTTGCCCAGCGACTGGCAGGTCTCAGTGATCTCCGTGGCTCTTAGCTCTACGGAAAGGGATTTACTTTCCCACAGCTTCCGAGTTCAGTATTAGAAACCCACAGTTCTACCTTGAGCAAACACCGATTCTGCTGCAGTCTTGCCACACTGATGTCCAGACACCTCCCTCCCTGCAGGTTCCCAAAACAGCCTGCTCCTGTAGGACTCCATCACCACACAGCCAATAGTTCCTAAGAGAGATGACGACGGTGTACTTACTTGGATGCCATCTTGCCCCACCTCCTTAAGAATCCTATGTGTAGAGTTAAAGTTATGAGGTGATGATATAGAGATAAAAGAAGACTAGAAATGGATTTGATACAGGGGTTTTCCATTATAAAAAGTGATGGAGGTTTGAAACCTAAGCAGTAAAATTTTCTCTGCATCTGTAAAATATCATAAAATTAGTTAAACCCCTACAAAAGTAACCTGAGCAGGAATAATGATATTCCAAATATCCACTATGTCAAGAGACCAACCATCATTGTACCTACCCCTTCACTAATTTTGTAAGTTCATGTTTTGAAGTGTATTTATAGATTATAAAATTTATAACAGAGAAATCTAGTGTATTACTTAAATTTAATCAGTAAGAAATTGTTCTAAAGCATAAAGTCATCTCTTATAAAAAGTTAAGGATGGTCATGCTGTTTTGTATACATTTAAGTTTATTTTGTCTTTTCTGCTGGATGTTTTTTAAACCACAATGCTATGTAATATCGAATATTTTAAGACATTTTGATTCATGATATTTCATAATTCTTTTTTTAATTTAGCCTTACTTCAAATAAATATTTTGTTTAGTTTCATAGCTCCTGATCATGAATTCAGACAATCTGGTTCGAATGATTTTATTTCCCTGAATTATTCTCTTGCATATTAGTTTGTGAGTGAAGAGCATAAGGATTTATACCAAGCAAATTATCCTCCTCAGAAATTATATGATGGTAAAATTGGGGTGAGGGAAAATAAAAGAAATATTTATATCCAGTCAAGAATAAAACATTTCTAATGAGTTTTGAAGGGAAACTGAAAAATATTTAGAATAATAAAAAAGCTAACAGTTTTATTAACATATGCCAATCCCTGTGCTTAACTCCTTACCTGAATTATTTCAGTCAATCCTCACCAAAATCCTATGAAGTTGTTTCAGTGTTTTAAACTTTTTTTATTACTTTTAAAAATTTTATTAATTTTTTAAAGTTCCCCTCTGTACCCACGGCTCCCTCGTCTGTCTGTTCGGTGTCTGCTCAACTTCTTAAGAAGGCATTGGAAATTGAACCCAGGACCTGTCATGTGGGAGGCAGGGTACCAAATTGCTTGAACCACATCCCCTACTACAGTTTTAAAGTTGAAGAAATGAAGGATCATGGAGATTCATCCATTTTTGTAAGGCCATAACTCCAAAATGATGGAGCTGCAATTTGCGGTAGATTTTTCATTCTTTGCTTTTTTCTACTATGATAATATGTAAAACAATGCAGTAAGCCTCTGTGGATGCACTGTTGAAAAGCTCTTGGGTTCCATGTGTCTCTGATGCAACCCTGACTCTAAAGAAAAGGACTAACCAAAACAAATCCTTATCTTCAGACCTCAATCCTAAGAAAACTCCACCCAGCTTTTGAGAATAACTGAGACAATGCTGGTTTCATAGATTCAGGGCCTCTGTTTTATTAGGCACAGAGAAGAATCATTGTTTCCATGTTCAGAATGTTTATTATTTGAAAAATCAAATACAACTAAACTAAAAAGCTTGAGAAAAATAGAAAGCGCCAGTAATCTTTTTTGCATGTGAAAAGGGTCTCCTTTCCTTATCGCAATGCCTTCTTGGTGAATCTTTAAGGACTCAATAGACATGAACTCCCACAGCTGTTTGCTCCCCCTGAGGAGGCTCCTCCATGTTCCTCCTCTCTCTCTGGTGTTGCACAGCATTTCAACATGCGCACACCTTTCCATACCCTCGCCAGCAACTTCATGCCTGATTATTCCTCTTGACTCCACTCTGCTGAGCAAGTCTGTCCTGGCCGTCCCATGCCATAGTCATATTACTACTGCCATTCTAGGCAGATGTTCCTCAAGTGAAACCTTTGAAATCTTAATAGAAAAACATAAGCATCTTCTGGAGCAGTGATACGGTCACACTTATATTCAGTCCTCATTCAACTAACATCTATTTAATACATCGGTTCATTATTACTATGTATTAGTATATTCGTGAGCACTAATATTGGTACATCTATTAGAGTGCAATTTCATTAGAAAATCCCATGTGGGAAAAAAACTTGATTAATAGATTTTATCAGTCATTATAGTGAATTAATGCATTATGATTCAATAGAAACCCTTTTCTGATAAGGAAGGGAATGAGAGGGAATCAAAATTTCACAAAGACCATGCATTTCTGAACACTGGTCAAAATGGAGTTTTAGTGTGCATGGCAATGAAAATTATTAACTAAGGTGGATAACCTGAAAGTTCATAAAATATTTCTGAAGGAATAATGTTTTCAAGTTGTATGTCATATTCAACTTAAAATATGTTAACACTAAAAAGTCTGAAATTTTTTCCAAAGAAACAATAGCCATTATTGAACTCCAGAGATAGATTTGAAAAGGAGGTATTATAAATATGGAGATAGATAAGTGAATTAAAGATGCTGCATTTTGCACCTCATCTGTCCAGGTTATCATAATTCAGCTCATTTAATTTGCCTTGAAGAGAGCTGCACAGCTAACTTGATTTTTCAAATAACTTTCAGTTTAAAAGTTATTCCCCAGAGCTTTAAGTTGTAAGCCACTTTCAGTTAAAGGCAGGTTGTGTAAAAAGAAGTAGGCATAACCATTATTCAGCTTAATTCTGTTCAAGACAGAAGAAATGAGAAGGTGAACTTTAAGAATGGGAACTGTGTTCACTTACCCTAGCCAATAGGCAGTGAGATCTTCCTAGGGCAGTCTAGCATGTTGGGGAAGCTGCCTGGAAATCCTGGACTCAGGATCACCGCCCCAGCTGGACAACGTTCCTCCACATGTGGCTGTTAAATGAACAACAGCGTTAGTCCCGTCCCGTGAGGGCATGCTTGTCTCCCAAAAATATGTAATTCATAAACTTTACCGTGCTAAGTGAAAGCAAGTCTTCAGAACTGAATTTTGCTTCTAATTACAGCATGTAATACAAACATTTTACTTTAGTTGCTTAAGGGACCTTTGCTCCCTCTTTACTATGAATCTGTTAAAGGATAAAGACAATTTCTCAAAATGTACCTGTTCCTCATACATAGAGGTTCTCAGTAAAAATTAAATTAATGTTTACATATTGTCACATATCTTTACTAGAAAGTATTTGTTAACGATATGCTACATACTATGCAGAGATAAATGTATCAATTTTCACAACAGCCCTAAAAAGTTGATATTATTTATTTATTTATTTAGGACCTACCAAGGATTGAAACTGGGACCTCGTGTGTGCAAAGCAGATGCTTAACCACTGAGCTCCACCACTCTGCTTGATATTAATATTATTCTCATTTTACAGATAATGAAATCAAGCCTTAAATAGATTAAGAAATTTGTCTAAGTAAGTAGCAGAACTAGAATACAATTCTAGGTGTCTGATTCCAGAACCTAATTTGAATCAGCTTACATGAACTTCAGATTTCTTTTCAATTTTGGCATTCAGCTAACCCTAACCACTTTCTCCTCAGGAAATCATGTGTTGTTGACATGAGAATGCCTGTAAGTTCATATTTCTGGCCTTTGCGTGGCTATTCTACATTATATTTTACTGTATCTCAGACTTGACTATAAAGAGACATAAGTCATTTTGTAACAAACATGCTAAATATTATGCATTAAAGTAAATGAAATTCTAATATTTGATCATTTGTGACCTAGTCAAGTGGCAGTTACATATATTTCAAACTAATAGTCCATAGCTGTACCACTGTTTGCCAGGTTGCCACATTAAAAGACTTTATTTGTATTTTAACAATGCTCTCATTACCCAAACTCTTTTTGGAAGCTCTCTTTCAGAAGTCCTTCAGAACCCGTAGTGGAGTCTTTTAACTTTTTTCCATCAAGGTAGAAAAGATTTATTTTTAGAGAGTAATCCAATACAAGAAAATATCTAGAAGATTCACAGAGGCAAGTCTAGTGAATATGGCAATTGCTCAAGCCAGGGAATCATCATCTGGTTCCCAATCAGTGTGCAAAATAACAAGTTAAAAAATAATATACTTTCTTGGTATAAGTCAAGAATTACAGAAAAGTTCAGAAAGCATGAACTTTATTGATATAAATCTTGACTTAAGGATTGACAAACTCTTATATGGGTACCCTGTAAAGGGCCTGAGTTTTAGAGTTCACTGCCAATACCAATGCTTGTGTTTAATAAAGGTCAAGATTTATGTTAATGTGATGGCAGATAAATATGTAGTCATAGATACTGGGTACATTTCCTATCACACATAAAATAATAACCCAATTACTTAAGTACTTAATTGTAAACACATGTAATCCTTTATTTTTCCTAAAAAACATAAGAATCAATGAATGAGGATGAGCTATACATTAATCTTTTTTCCTTTGTCATATTTAAAAATGTAGTATGTGGACTTGTCTTGATTATTTTACATTTGTTCAATGCTACCATCAGTGTTTGCCTTTTCCCCATAGCTTAGTTATAACCATTTGATGGACCGGCCTTCCACTTCCAGTGTTAATCCCTTCCAAGTAAACAGCACACTTCAGGAAATTTTGGGTAAAAACGGTATTTCAAAGAATAAGTTGTTTAATTTTATAAAATAGGTAGGGATTTCAAATGTTACTGGATTTATATTATTTTGGGCAGATTCATGATTTTTTCTAAAGAAAATATACAATTTTACTAAGCGCACCTGTCTTCCCCTGCTGGAGAGGCTGTAAATTGTAGTTATGAATCGAGAGAGTCCAACTAAATCCATCCCTGTGACAGCTCTGTTGCAGGGCCTCGGTCAATTGCAAGAGCACTCTGTGATTTGTCACAATACTTAAGACAGTTAAGATTTCCTAAGTCCTGAGAACAATGTCTGACACTTAGCAAATTTAAAAGAAGCATTTGTTATATAGACTGTGCTCATTAGTACTCTTACTTAATTGAAAAAAAAAACAACAACAGGACTTGAGATTTTCAGGTGCTAATAAATAAAACAGTATTTCTTTATTGATTTCTACTACTAAAATTTCCCAGTTTGGATTAATCTGCTAACATTAAGAAAATCTTTCAAAATCAATCCTTGAGATTTAATACAGATTGTTTGTGAGTTTTCCAATTAAAAGCTGATGATTCTACCTCTCTGTATACCTTGTTAGGAATTAGGCACAAAAACATGTTACCGTAATTTAAATATTTTCAATATTTGTGAATATGCAAGACATTTTAAGTAAAAATATAAAGTCAATTATATTTTGCTAATATAAGTTATCTATTCAAAATAAAATCTTTCATTACATAATATTGAGTGGCAGCAATGGCATATTATTTAATTAAGTGCTTATTAGGAAATGGTGTCATATTAAAGTTTAAAATATTTCAATTCCCAAGTTTAAGGAATGGCAGGGAGAGAGCTTAGCTCACTACAGTAGATACATTGACCATCATTTTATTTCTCCCTTCCCAATCAAGCCTAGGATTTTAAATCCCCATACAAATAACTTTGAGTTTTAGGTGACATGTTAATGTAGATACTCATTTCACTGAGAAAAGCTTTCAAAAAATAAGAAATTAGTCATCAAAGGATATTTTTCACTTGAAAACAAATATAATATGGTGAACATTGTATAGACATGTATCATTTCTTGGAAGGACTTTCATATAGGCTGCAGTTTTGTTTTTTGTTTGTTTGTTTTACAGGTTTGGTTTAGTTTTACTTTCCTTGGTATACAATAGCATCTGTTTCCTATTTAAGGTAGTTAAATTGTATATTACTAAAAACATTTAATACTTAAGATTTGTTTGAGAAGTGGGGAAATCAGGCTGTCAGAAGAGCATGAAACACAAAAGGGAAGAAATGCCTTGTTTTCCCTATGGGGACCTGAACAACACACTCCACTCTCATATTCCTTTACAAACCAAATCATAAACAGAATGTAAATAGCTTGGAGGAAAATTCTGAGATTATGGCCTTTGAAATTGCTTGGACTGTGGAATAAACACATTCAGAATATCAAGTTCTATATTTGGCAGGGAGAATTATATAAAAATCGTGCTAAATGACACAGAGAAACTATTCTGGGAGTAAGCTTATCTGTGGTTTAACCACAAAATAAATAACAGAAATTTGACTACTTTTTCTATACATTTGTTTAGAACAAATATGCTCCTTGCCAGAGTTAATATAAAATGCAATTTTAGAAACTTCTACTTTGTATTTCTTATCCAAATCTATCACCTGATTCCTTGCACACTACTTGGCATATTGAAGGCAACTGATGATGATTTATTGAATTGCATCATGAAAATAGTTTGCAAAACAGAATAAACTCGTGGCTCCAAAGCAGACCCAATAACTGAGTTCCCAGGACAGTACTTTTAGGGGTTGGGGAGATATTATACTTTGTCCTTAAGAACTTTATCTGCATGGTTATTTGGAGAGAATACATTTTGAAATAAACTAATTATGATGAAAAGATGCTCAACTTGGGAATAGTGCTTTACTATTTAGAATTTTTTTTCACATGATAATGAACACTACCAGCATGCATGGTTAATGTGGATTCTTTGATTCACAAACTAGGTGAAAGGAAATACATTCGTTCTTCAGGTGCAAATCTAGGGCTTTAGCTTTAAATAAGCTGGCCAAGGATTACTATGTCGGACCCTTTTTATGAACACGAACTCAAAAGAAAAATACCTGCAATGTGTACCCCAGTTCACACTGAAAGGAGAGAACATCGTTGACCATGTACCGATGCCCTGTTTTGATGCCTTTGCTCCAAAGGGTTGTTTCTTGGCAGGCAGCAAGTCCTACAGTTGCAGAAATGCAAATATAAAGATTTAGAAATTATATGATATAAAGAGTACCTTTATGGCCTGAATAATAAAAGGAGCATTTTTTCTATTGTTCTCCTCCTGTAGAAATGAACAGAGCCTTGAACTCTTTCTCTTCTTCTTTTGCAAAGAAGGATTTACACAATTCCAGAGTTTTAAGCTAATTTGTAAATATTAGCTTATTACATTCCTATAACATAAAACCAAGTCTTTTTTTTTTTTAATTTTTTTATTTTTTATTGACTTTGTAATAATATTACATTAAAAATATATATGTGAGGTCCCATTCAACCCCACCCCCCCACCCCCCCTCTCCCCCCCCCCAACAACACTCGTTCCCATCATCATGACACATCCATTGGATTTGGTAAGTACATCTTTGGGCACCTCTGCACCTCATATACATTGGTTCACATCATGGCCCATACTCTCCTCTATTCCATCATGTAGGCCCTGTGAGGATTTACAATGTCCGGTGATTACCTCTGAAGCACCATCCAGGGCAGCTCCATGTCCCGAAGACGCCTCCACCTCTCATCTCTTCCTGCCTTTCCCCATACCCTTTGTCCATTATGTCCACTTTTCCCAATCCAATGCCACCTCTTCTATGTGGACACTTGATTGGTTGTGTCCATTGCACCTTTATGTCAAGAGGAGGCTCAGATTCCACCTGGATGCTGGATGCAATCCTCCCATTTTCAGTTGTAATCACTCTAGGCTCCATGGTGTGGTGGTTGTCCTTCTTCACCTCCATCTTAGCTGAGTGTGGTAAGTCCAATAAATCAGATTGTAGGTGCTGGAGTCTGTTGAGGCTCAGGATCTGGCTATCACATTGTCAGTCCAGAGATTCAAATCCCCTAAATATATCTTAAACCCCAACATTAACTGCACCTCCAGCACATTAGCATGAAAGTCTTTTGAAGGGAGATCCCATCTGAGTCCAGATTCATCACACATAAACACCATTTCCAAAGAGGGGCCATCTGCCCTGGTAGTTAACCCCATCGGCCATGACCATAACTCCCAAAAACCAAGTCTTTTTATAATGATAAAATTTGTTACATCTATGCTTAGTATAAAATGCCCCAGTTCTAATCCATAAATATTTTAAAGTGCTAAAAAGTTATTTGTAATTATATGCAAAACCCCATGATTTTCCTCTCTTGCAGTTTTTTTTTCAAGCATATTCTGCAATCCTTATTAAAAAAAAATTAAGTGTGAATCTGGGAATTACATCCATCCATAAAAATAGTATGAGAACAGATATTTTATGTTCAATAGCACATTCTCTCTCTCTATTTAAATACCATAAAGCTTTCTCCTAAACTCTTATGTAGGCAGAACCAATATTTATAGATCTTGAAGCTATAATCAGATATTTTACTAAACTAAATTGCTTTCAGGTCACTCATAAATAAAAAGAAATGCAGCATGTAGTATTAGAATTCAGCCCAAAATATCAGATAAATTAACTCTAAATATTACTTAATATTGCTAGTTATCTACACAAACATTTCCTATAAGAATAAGCAAAGTATGCCACTACAGTATTTTGTAGACGCAGAAGTGCATTGAAAAGGTTGCTAAAGACCCACTGACTTCAAATAATCTCTCCCACCATTCCACAACCTTTTCTTCCCAGGTTAAATATACCAATGGATTACTCAGGAAAGGTGAAAAATAGGGGAGAAGGATTTCTGTAGAGTAGATCACTTAAAAATCTTTATGTGGCCTTGAAATTTAACACTTACATTAATGAACATATCAGAAATGCTAATTAAGTAGGACACAGAGGAATGGGGCTGGAGTAGGATAGGTGGGTAAGGATGAGAAACATTACTTTATCCAGAGGAACACACTGGTATGAAGACAGTCCCAGCTCCATCATTTGCATAATGCAAAAGGAAAATGTCTGTTGCCCTGTCTTGCTCATGAGACTGAGCCACATGTGTGGCTGGTGCAGCTAGCACTGCTCCTCCATTCACACACATGCTCCTCTGTCCTACTGGACTCCACTTACAAAACATAAGTTCTCAAAGACAAAACTGTACAGGTTTCATATGTATGAAGCAGACAATGGATCTATGCTAGAGAATCTGGACAGGCAGCCATTGGAGGTGTTAGATAATTGAAGTGGGAAGGTGAAATTGCCAAGAAACAACCTTTGAGGTGCACTCAGTCTATCTGCTTAAGGTATGCTGCTAATGGCAAAGATCCTCTACTTGCTAGCTTTTCAAAGCCTGATGCAGACCTTGTTGGAAATGCAAAGTCACAGGCTCACTTATTCAGAATCTCCGTATTAGCACCATTTAGGTGATTTATATGTATTAAAGTTTGAAAAAGACTGGTCTGCTTCACTTCACCCACATTAATGAGAATATAAAACAAAGGAAGAGAAGTGGATCCTTTTTATCTTAGTTTGTTCATTGACAATACCAGGCTATAGAAATTGTGTCCCTGGTACATAAACTAGCTCAATAAGTTTGAGTCATAAAATACATTGATTCTATATGGGATAAATATATATGAGCTGTCTCATGAAGGTATTTTTTTAAATTTAGTGTTGAAATTCATTTCTCCCTAAATGGCTTCATTTTAGAAAACATAAAACACCTTATACATTAAGCAGCAATAATTTTTATTCCTAGATTAGAATTCCAAACCATTGATAGCTTTTCATAGAAGACAAAATTGCTAAGTATGGAAAACTACAACCACTTAGCTCCTTAACTTGTTTTATTAGTCTAAGTCTAATTTATCTCTCCCCATTTTTAATTTTAGAATATAGATTTTAACTACATTTAAATTTCACCTTTTTTTTTTTTTGGTTAGAATTTGGCAGGTTTTCCTAACATATAACTCATTTAGGTTTTACTTTCACCTTGAAAATATATACTTAAAATACTCTTGGTAGAACCATGGTGTTTTATTTAACAGTATCAACAGATATATTGATTTGATCCTTTCAAATATTAAAATTTAGACATTTTAAAAATATGCTGGCTTATATAATTAGGATTAAATTGAATATCTCACAATAGATGTTTATAATCCTGGGATTCTAATCTGGGAAAGCAAAGAAAACAAAACAAAGCCATAAAAAGACAAGCACCCTAATCTGAACAGAAATACAGTTTAATGACTTCACCCACCATGGTCCTTAAAATATAAAAGCTTTGAATCAGACCAAAACAATAAGCCTCATCATGTCTCTGGAATTTATTGTAGACATTATTTCAAAATGATTATACAAGTTTCAAAATACAGTTTGTTTAAAACTTACAAATGAAAATTACTCTGAAACACATGATAAACATGCAATTTTTATTAAATATTTAGAAAAGGAAAAATAGGACTTTTGTAGATAAAATGAGTTGAAATAAATTTGGACAATTTTCTTCTACTTGGCATTTCCTTTATATTGATTGACATAGTGGATGGATTTTTGTTGGAGATTTGGACCTGAAGGGTATTGGGAATGAAAGAGAAAAGGGGAAAGGAATGAGCAAGAGAGCTGGGATCAGGGGGTCTGTGAGTAATAACTCCTCAGACAACTATATTGTTTACAAGGGGCTCTCTATATACTCCAGTGTATGTGACAACAAGCAGGAACACATAGCCTACGTGACAATAAGCAGGACCATGTACGAGACATCAAGCAGTATTACCCATAGTCTAAGGAATTTTAAAAAATCTTATCTCAAGGTACAAAGTCTAAGTGTTCTATTCACTACAAAAGGTATGTGCTCATCTTTTCTTTCAGCCTTTAACAGCTTCATCCCATTTGCTGGGAACTCTTAATTACCACATTCCTTAGGTTGCAAGTGTAGCCATGGAGACAGCACATCTCTCCTTGTGAGGCCACTGTGCCTCAGTTTCCAACATCTCTCCCTTTTTGTTTTAGTCGAGGTGACCGTGCCTGTCTTAGGTTGCCCTCCTCTGAGAGTCTTACCCATCATTGACTACTGGCCAAGGTCTTCAACTTGGGGTAATTATTGAAGTGCTTTTGCTAGTACCAGATTATTTGCATGACCCATACCTGTTACACTTTGCAATTTTCTTTGAAAGCACTGTCTGGCACAGGTGAGAATCATGAGCAACAGAACAAATATGATTAGCCCTATTCCTAAAGGTGACAGGAAATGCTGTGATTTCCACCAATTAACTGGGTTAAATTTTATAATATGTGAAATCACATCTGAGAAAATATCCGTATCATTGGCTACATGAATTGATTTTGAGACATTTCTAATATTTTTCTTTGTAATTCCATTATTTCCAGAGAGATATTTTTTTATGGCCTAGCAAATGATTCTTAATTTCCCCCCATTCTATATCAGATGAATTATAGGCAAGAGGAATAATACAAAAGTTGCTTTCATTCCAATCACATCTCAATCCCCTTAACAAATTTAAATTATACAATTGATCTCCAATATGCAAACCAGCAGATTCTAAATCTGATTATTTAACTGTTCATTAACCTGATTATTTAACTGTTCATCAATGTACTCTTGGCTATGCCACAAATCACTAGCATTTTTATGCCAATCATGCACGTATTGTTGAGTATGAACAGTCTCATGCAAAGTGACAGCAGTGGTTGCAGCAGCTGTGATGATTCCAATTAGTCCCATTATACTAATTATTAGGAGTCCAATAAATCTTTTTGTCTGTTTCATGATTTCTTGTGCCATTGGAGCAATAGCTGACTTTCAGGTGATGACTGCCATATTCGGTTCATTTGGACAGGAATCCATATACCTCGTCGTCTTCTGGTTATTGTGATAGTGTCTCCATCCTGCAACACACTTTCTGACAGACATGTATACAAGGCACCATTCTTATAAAACAAGGCATTATCTTTTATGGTTACTTTTCCAGTAATGAATATGAAAGGATCCCTGACACATGCTTTCAATTGATAGGTTTTATTTAATTGTAGATATTGACCTGTTTGACTGTAATTACTAATCCATTCATAAGTAGGGGCAATTCCAAGAAATACTTTCCACAAGTTTTTATGTATTTTAAGATTATAGGTGTCATTAATCCAAGGGATTGGTAACCAGTAAAATTGTTAATATATACCACGTCTTTACCCAAGAATAGAGATTCTGACTCATTGACCCTTGTTGTTAAGTTCATACCATATAAATCTGCTGTTATATTTTTTGGGAGTTTCCATAGGAGCACTTTCCCACATTATTCCATATGAATCATTAAAAATGACAGATCCTCTTCCTATATGGCATTCCTACCATCCCTCTTTCTTTTCAGGTTTTTGCAGTGGACAATTATAATTTTGCTTTTTAGTTACCGAAGAATTATATAAAGGAAACAAAGTTATTAATAATTTTGTACCATTATTTTTCATGGTAACCATAGTCCGATTTTTTGTTTGCATGCAAGGGGGACTTTTTCCAATACATAATGGTCTAAGATCAAAAGGAAGGATAAGATTATATATTTCCTTCCCTTCTTCATCAGGTTTTAAGGGTAGTCTGTCATTTATAGGCCCAGGAAACACATGTGTGTTACTCAAAAATACAGGAAATGATGGGTCTCACCATGGTAGAGCATGTACTAGAGGTGGGTTAGGAATATATGCCCAATAAGTGTGATTTTCACCTGCATGACCCAGAGTTACCATTAACATGACCAGAAGAGGAGAAATCATTGTCAAAATTCTCTTTCTTCTTCTCTATTCATGGTTTAATCCATTGAGCTGGCAGTCAAATTTGTTCCCCGTCTTCTGTAATGACAAGAGCATATCCTCGACCCATACTTTAACCTTTCCCTTTTGCCAAGTGTTAATTAGTACATCTTTCCAATATATTGGCTGATATTTAGCTGAGTCACACAATACCTTTTCTTTATTCTTATTCAATGCATAATGCCATTCAGCAGGTGTTATTGAATCAAATACATTAAGGAAATTTAAAGTGAATAAAACTTTTGCCAACTGGTACTGTGGTACTGTAATGCCATCATCTCCCCCTTTTTGTTTTAATAACATTTGCTTAAGGATGTGATGTGACTGTTCAACTATGGCCTGAACTGTGGGATTATAAGGAATTCCTGTGACATGAGCAATGGAATATTTAGAGCAAAATGTTGCAAACTGTTTGCCAAAATAAGCTGGATCATTATCAGTTTTGATTTCTGCAGGGCATCCCATAACTGCAAAGGCAGACCACAAATGTGAACGAACATGACAAAACCTTTCCCCACTGTGTGCTGTAGCTTAGGCAAAGTGAGAATAAGTATCAATACAAACATGAACATATTGCAATTTACCAAAAGTTGGAACATGTGTAACATCCATTTGCCAGATCTGATTTGGAGCCAGCCCTCGGGGATTAGTGCCTTTATCAAATGGTGCTGACACGAGAGGGCCACAGGTAGAACAATGTTTTATAATATCTTGTGCTTGTAATTTTGTTAAAGATGGATATTTATGTCGCAATCCCTTAGTATTGATGTGAGTTAGAGCACGATATTTGGCAGCATCCTGTCTAGACCCTACCAGAATATCTGCTCGTGCATTATGTGTGGATAAGGGGCCAGGTAAAGCAGAATGTGATAGAATATGGGTAATGTACAGAGAATTTACTCGTTGATGAATGAGTGCCTACAATTGCAGAACATTTGAGAAAGCTCATCAGTTACAGAGATATTAGCAGTTTCAATTTGAGCAACAGTTAAGCAAACATACTCAGAGTCAGAAATAATATTGAGAGGCTCTTTAAAAGTTTGTAGGACCATGAGAACAGCTGATAATTCTGTACGTTGTGCAGAATTACGCAGTGTTTGCCAAACCTTTTCTGTAAAAGGAGTGACATAAGCCGCTTCACCATTGCTACTACCATCTGTGAAAATGGTAAGTGCATTTTCAATTGGAAATGACTTAACTATTTTTGGTAAAATCCAAGTTGTTTTCCGTAAGAATGTTAACAGCTTAGAAGTGGGGTAATGGTTATCAACAATTCCCTGAAAACCACTAATAGCAACTTGCCATTGTGTATTTATAGCATAAAGATGTTTAATTTCATCATTAGACAGACTACATATTATTCGATCAGGATCAGTCCCTTTAAGTTGCATGAGACGTAATCGTCCTTTAGCAATAGAAATAAGTTTTTGTAAATATGTTTGCAATCTTTTTTGTTTATTACTGGGGATAAACACCCACTCTAATATGCCATCTTGCCAGAACAGGGTGGTAGGAGATTGCGGGGTAGAAAAAAATCACCAAGTCTATGGTTTTGTCAGGATCTATTTGAGTCAATTGTCCCTATGAAATTCGTTCTTCAATGAGATTTAATTCCTTTTCTGCCTCTGAGGATAATTTCCTCGGACTTAGGAGGGCAGGCTCTCCTTCTAAAGTTTGAAATAGGTGCTGCAACATGTAGTTAGGAATGCCTAGAGTAGGACGAATCCAATTAGTATCCCCTAGAAGTTTTTGAAAGTCATTTAAGGTTTTTAATTTATCACCTCACAATTGTATTTCCTGTGGGCGTGGGCGTCCATTTGCCAATTGCATACCTAGATAATAGGGGGGATTCTGCTGAACTTTTTCAGGGGCAATCTGTAATCGATCCTCAGGAAACACCTTTTCAGCATAGTGAAACAATTGCTGTGACTTGTCATTTGAAGAATGTGCAAATAATATATTATTCATGTAATAAATAATCATAGCTTTTGGAAACCTTTTTCTTAGCACCTGTAGAGGTTGATGAATGAATAATTGATACATGGTAGGACTGTTCATCATGCCCTGAGGCAACACACACCACTGATATCTCTGCATAGGGGATTGATTATTTACAGCAGGAACAGAAAAGGCGAATTTCTCTTTATCAGAAGGATGCAAAGGAATAGTAAAGAAACAATCTTTCTAATCTATAATAATCAAAGACCAATTCTTAGGAACCATAGAGGGCTGTGGAACCTCTGGGTGCAGTGCCCCCATAGGGCTCATAACCTTATTAACACCTCTTACATCAGTTACCATTCACCATTTTCCAGATTTCTTTTTTATAACAAACACTGGAGAATTCCAAGGACTATTTGAGGGTGCAATATGTTTTTGAGATAATTGTTCTTTTACTAAACAATGAAGCGCATTGAGTTTTTCCACAGGTAGTGGCCATCAATCAACCCACACTGGTGTTTCTGTAAGCCAGGTTATGGGAATAGTAATGCCCTTTATTGCAATGGCCCCTATGTTAAATTTTGCATCTCTGAATCCTGTCTCAGTGTAACAGAACCAAGTCTTCTACGATCCCCTTGTTAACGTATGTTAGGGTTATACTGCATATCCATGAATAAAGCTTTTGCCTGCTCAAACAATGTAGGAATGTGAACAAAAGCTCCCCACTGACTAAGTAAATCACGGCCCCATAAATTAAGTCCAACATCAGCCACATAAGGTTGTAGCATAGATTTTTGCCCATCAGGTCCTAATACATCAAAAATAGAGGTACTCTGATAAATATCTGTCATAGTGCCAATGCCAGTAAAGACTGTTGGGACTTTTTGTAACTTCCATGACTGAGGTCAATATCATTTAGCAATGATGGACACATCAGCTCCTGTGTCTATTAATCCCAAAAACACTTTTCCATCAATAGTAATAGTAACTTCAGGCCAATCATCACCTACAAAAGTTTGCCAATAAATATCATTCCCCATAGACCCAAATCCCCCATTTCTAGCAGAAGGAAGAGTGCATGGTTTGTAATAGGGCAGCTATAAGTTGCCCCAAAACAACTTGTTCTTGATTAACAGCTTGCAACATAACCTTAATTTCTTCCTTAAAATCACTGTCTATAATGCCAATTTATACTAGCAGTCCTTTAACTCCTACCTACAATTAAGCCAACAGTTTCAGGAGGTAATGGGCCTTTTACACCTGTAAATATAGTTTGCATACCCATAGCAGGAGTAATAAGTTTAGTTTCTGTAGAAGGTAAATCAACAGCAGTGCTCCCTCGAGTAGCAGCCTTTAATTCAGAAACTGGGCTGCATGCTGCTGGCCATTGCTGACTGGGTATCTTTCCTGTAGGCTAATATTGTTTGTCTGAGGGCCTTGAGCTAGGCCCGCAAAGCAGTTTCCCCACGGTGAAATGGGAGAGCCAATTTTATGAAATCTAGATTCATTAGCCCAATGAAAGCCCTTTTGACATATAGCGCACAGTTTAGAGGGGGTTTTTCCTCCCCCATGGCTTTGTGGCTGAGTGAAATTTGTTCTGTAATCCCTTTGAAAATGACCAGATTTCCCACATTTAAAATAACTTCCTCTTTTAGTCTCGGGTCTCTGAATGCCCCTTATTGCCGCAGCTAAATTTGCCATCTGGTGGGTGGTGGAACCTATGTCCTGGCAAGCTTTAATATAGTCTTGTATTGACCCTCCTGCTGCCTTAACAGGTCTAATAGCTTTTTTGCATTCACTGTTTGCTTGATCAAATGCAAGAGTTAACAAAATCAAGTCTGTAGCATCCAGAATTTCTATAGTTTTTTGAATAATATCTGATAGCCTAGCTACAAACTCTACATATGGCTCATTTATTCCTTGTATAACTTTAGCAAAGGATTATACAGATTTTCCATGGGCTGAAATTTTTCTCCAAGCTGCTAAGCAGGACATTCTAACTTGAACTATTGCTACATCATCATACTGCATTTGTCTGCCCACTCCTGCCCAAGCTCCTATTCCCAATAGCCGTTCTGCCAAAATAAGCACCGGAGGGTCTTGATTAGCATTTCGCCGGGCAGTCATATTAGCCTCATCAGTCCACCAAGTTTTAAATTGCAGAAATTCAGCAGGGCTAAGAACAGTATGGGCTAACATTTCCCAGTCCCAAGGAATCAATCTACCTGCCTGAGCCTTGCCCTAAACTAAGCCAAAAGTATATGGAGAATTAACCCCATACCGCACGCAAGCCTGTTTTAAATCTTTTTTTTTTTTTTTTTTTTTTTTTTTTCTGTTAAACTTTTTTTATTTTTTATTTTTATTTTTTTTAATTTTTTTATTTTTTATTGACTTTGTAATAATATTACATTAAAAATATATATGTGAGGTCCCATTCAACCCCACCCCCTTAAATCTTTCAATAGTTTAAAAGGTATTGGCTCATGATGGAACTCAGCACCTCCCTGAGGATTACTAGCATCTGATGGAATTGGTTGTGATATAACCTGAAAAGCTGATAAAAATTTCACAGCCTCCAGATCCCCTTGTTGAGATCCTTGCAATAAACAGCGCATCAAGGGTGTTTGAGGTGTGAGGTTGGAAACAACTATCTTTTTTTTTTTTTAAAGATTTTTTTATTTATTTAATTCCCCTCCCCTCTCCTGGTTGTCTGTTTTCTGTGTCTTTTTGCTGCGTCTTGTTTCTTTGTCCGCTTCTGTTATCGTCAGCGGCACGGGAAGTGTGGGCGGCACCATTCCTGGGCAGGCTGCACTTTCTTTCGTGCTGGGCGGCTCTCCTTAACAGGTGCACTCCTTGCGCGTGGGGCTCCCCTTCGCGGGGGACACCCCTGTGTGGCACGGCACTCCTTGTGCACATCGGCACTGCGCATGGGCCAGCTCCACGTGGGTCAAGGAGGCCCGGGGTTTGAACCGCGGGCCTCCAATGTGGTAGACGGATGCCCTAACCACTGGGCCAAACTCCATTTCCCAACAACTATCTTTTTAACACAGGATATAGTGGGCCGTATCTAAAAAAATTCCAGGGGCTGAGGTCAGGGCAGCTATAAGCGGTGGCTCATCAGGTGCAGTAGGTTGGACTGAATATAAGCTAGGATAAGCACCTGGATGAGATATATAGAGATTGGATATTTCATTAGAGCAGACAGTTGTCTTTTTATCTATAAAAGGATTAGTACTGGGATTAGGCATAAAGCCAGGAGATTCTCCTCCACCTTTTGGTTCAGAATTTAGTTCTTTCAAATGGCCCTCCATTTTCTTTTTGTCTATGGGTTTTGAAAATAGAATAATTTCTTCTTCCTCATCTTCATCTGATTGCAAAGGATCTAAGGTGGCAGCAATTTGCTGGCACAAAGCCCTCGCAGATAAAGGAATGGATTCCCCTTTCTCATATGCTCTTTGTAAAGCCTTTGTTACACATTTCCACTGTTTTGAATTTAAGACATTATGTCCCCGAGGCTGAAACCAACCACAATGCTTTTTTATTAAAGCAAACAGTTCTTTTAACTCACAACTTTTTACAGGCACCCCACTAGCTTTCAATAAGGTTTTTAACATTTGCGAATGTTCTTCCACATGTCCAGTTCAATTACCCATTACCCTGATGACTTCGAGGAAAATGTTACTTACCTAAAAGAAGACTTGAGTCACTCTGCTTTGGACGTCACACAACCGTCGACGAGGTCTTTTCCGTGGTTCCTGATACTGATTTGGAAGACTCACTAATTTCTTCAGGCCCCACCTTGGGTGCCAGATGTTGGAGATTTGGACCTGAAGGGTATTGGGAATGAAAGAAAGAGAAAAGGGGAAGGAATGAGCGAGAGCTGGGATCAGGGGGTCTGCAAGTAATAACTCCTCAGACAACTTTTGTTTACAAGGGGCTCTCTATATACCCCAGTGTACATGACAACAAGCAGGAACACATGATCTATGTGACAATAAGCAGGAACACATATGTGACATCGAGCAGCATTACCCATAGTCTAAGGAATTTTAAAAAATCTTATCTCAAGGTACAAAGTCTATTCACTACAAAAGGTATGTGTTTATCTTTTCTTTCAGCCTTTAACAGCTTCATCCCATTTGCTGGGAACTCTTAATTACCGCATTCCTTAGGTTGCAAGTGTAGCCATGGAGACAGCACTAGCATGGAGACAGCATGTCTCTCCTTGTGAGGCCACTATGCATCAGTTTCCAACAGACTTTACCATTAGAAACTTCAAAAATATCATTTTCTAACTAAAATCTCAAAATTGCAATGAATGAAGTAACCCAAGAGAGAGGAAAGGAGATCCAAGTGGAGAGATCAATTTAGTTGGATTGTACATCAGTGAAGGAAGTTAAAGATTATATATGTGAGTACTTGAACATGTAACATATAGGGAGATAATCATACACACTACAAAAAATTGGGAAGACTATCCTCTAGCTTTAGTAAGAAGAAATCTTGGCCACACAGTTTAGTGAAAACAATTAAACAACAATTCTTTTGGAAATACTCATATTTTGTAAAAATTCATCTTTATTTAAGTATAGTACAACCTAAGACTGAGTTGTTGCCGACAATCTCTGTAAATCCAGAAACAGGTGGAGGAAGAAATCACAGCTTCACTTAGGGAGACCCATGTAAGGTTAATGATAGAGAAAATAAATGTCAAATGCCATGGTCACAGAGACATAATGTAAATGTGTTAACCTGGACACAGAGTTTTGTAACACATTGTTTATTTAATGAGTTGATAAACCTTCATAACCACAAATGTTATTGATAGAGGGAAGTCCATTAATAAAAATAGCATCCAAGAAAATCAAAGCAAAGAAAACTGTTTTTTTCCCTCATTTATTACCTAGGAAGTCTAGAGTGTATATGGAGCTAAAAAATGTTCTATCTATAAACTGTTGACATGTTCAGCCCACACAATAAACACTATCTATTATGAATATGTTATTTCTATTTCTTCTTTTTAGTTAAAACTTAATTTTATTATTTTTATTATTATTATAGATTACTGTTATTAGATTGTGTGGTCTCTTGAAAACAGAGGGACTGTGTATCCAAGGTTAACAGAAATGATAAGACAACTTGGGGGATGTTGAATATTTTATCCCCCTCTTGGAGGTTCACAAAGTATGTTAGTATATTAAAAACACTGAGAAATCCAGCATGGATTCACTCTCTTCAACATTATTTAACTCTGGATTTCAAATATTTAGTTGATCACAGAGCAAATTCAGTCTGTCTACCCTGTAATAATATAGGGAGCTAGTGTTCTACAGAACAGTTTGAGAAGCACTGATCTTTTCCAATATTCTCCTTTATAGATAACATTGTCAAGTCTCAGAGAGTTTAAGTAATTTATTCAAGTTCCTATAACCAGAAAATGACATACATGGTTAAAATACCCAGATCTTTAAATGTCAGTCTATTACTCATCCCACTAGCACACAATACAATCCTTTGTGTCATAGCAAAAGTAAAATTGTCCCGGACCATCAACTTACTTATCTGGCTTTACAGGAGTACAAAACCCATATAGACAAAAACTGTTGATCTTTGCTCATTAACATACATCCTGCACCTAGCTTCCTGTCAAGAAGAAGCCAAGATGTACTTGATTTGTTAATAAATAGATGAAAGGATGACAAATTTTGACTAGAATGATGTCAGTCATTAGTTTAATATTTTGGCTTTTAAAGAATGTTTTTACATATTTTCCTTTAATAAAGAACTAATGGTATGAAATGGCTTGCTTCTGATGAAACACATCTATCTATGAAATAACAATCAACAGGTGAAGAGTGCACAAGACATGTTACTCAGCCTTTTCCTCTCTTGCAGTGAAAAAATGAAACATCTGGCTTTACATAGGGTCCTGAGTTCTGTATGGTTGATTTGAATTTTATGATTATTTTTGTGAATGGGAATTATTATTAAGGATAAGCTGTGCATTTTTTTTCTGATAGAGCTATTTATTACCAATGCCAACATTTTTTGCACATGCAAATTTACTAAACACACATGTGGCTCAAGAAATTTAAATGACTTCCTCTGCTCAGCATCCGGGCTCTGGGGTCGTTCAGGCTGAGGCTTGTCGACTGAATAACTTAGCTCCTCGACCCCTTCAGCTGTGGGCGCTGGAGGTACCAGGGATCAAACCTGGGATCTCATACTTGGGAAGCAGGCACTCAACCATATCACATGAGCTGATCCACTCCCCCAGAAGGGGAAACCTGTCCATTTCTAAGACATATTTGACTCATTTGGTTTATCTTCTACATCTCACAATCTCTAAAGAAGAGAATCACCAAACTGAATGGCAGGGATTTTACGCTCCATAGTCCAGAGACCCCCGGACAATCTACAGAATTTGATAAAAGGAGTGGAGTCCCTCATTTGTACAGACTGGATTCGTCACAAATTTACCAGGTCAAGAATTCCAGATAAGGTATTTCAGATTTCACCTGCAGATCATGAAAAATATGGTGGGGATCCAGAACACCCTCATAAACTGCATGTTGTTACCAAAATAAAAGGTGTAAAAGGCCGTCCATATTGGGAAAAAGAGATAATAAAGAAGCTTAAATTAGAAAAGGCACATACTCCTCAAATTCACAAGAATATCCCTTCGATGAATGCAAAACTGAAAGTGGTTAAACATTTGATAAGAATCCAGCCACTGAAATTGCCACAAGGACTTCCAGCTGAGGAAGACATGTCTAACACATGCCTCAAGAGCACTGGGGAATTGGTAGTGCGGTGGAACCTAAAACCTGTGGAACAGGAAGCAACTAAGTCCTAATGCCAGAGCAGTTTCAGATTAAAAAAAAGAAAGGCAATTGTTTTTTATTTAAAGGTGGCAAGAAGTATTTTCACAAAAATATATTCTAAATAACAGTCATTTTCACTCACTAAAAAAATAAAAAATAAAAAAGAAATTTAAATGAATAAATTTCATGGGAATTTAAAATAACAAACATTACACTTGAACTTAGCCTTAATTACAAAGAAATGAATTTATTGTACTTTACAGCATTTCTGACTAAAAACTGATTTTATGTTTAATGAGATAACATGACAATAATATTTTAAAGTCTCCTTAGGTAGTTCAATTTGTGTATCAGCTATATTAAGGGGAATTATGACATTAAATGTAGACATTTAATATAAGTGAATATTTGTACATATATGATGCATTATAAATAATTCCCATTCACATATTTTCTTGATTTTTTAATTTAGAAAGCAAGCACACCAGATATTCAGATTTAATTATAATCCTTAAAACTCTCATGCCAAATTGACAGGTAAACTGACTAAATCAAGCAGTTTTATTGAAATAATGTATATTTAGTAAAATATAGCCATAACTCCCATAAATGTGTCTTATTTTAAGGTTTTTTAGCTGGAGTCAGCAAACTACATACTGTGAGAAAAATCTGGCCATCCCTAATTGTTTACATATAGTTTATAGATGTTAAAATACTTATTATCCAGTTCCTTAAATAAAAATTTGCTGACTACTTGTTCTATACTGTTTTATTTTATGCTCAAGATATAATCCCAAATTGTTTGATATAGCTATTTGATCATTATAATCAGATATTATTGGTATTCATTGTTCCAGAAATTTGAGGAAACATGCTGGAATAATATCTATATATTCACAACATTTTAAAATATATTGTCAGAAAACTATGAAATAAATCACATTCACATTGAAACAAAATGTGAAATAATGTGACAGATAGGATTTTGAGACTACTTAAAATTTGTCAGTCATTAACTCTTAACCACATTTCAAAACAAAGGTACATAATTCAACCATATACAATTATTTTTTCTAATAAGTTAAGAAATAGATGGTGCAGTAATGAAGTAAAGGAATATTTTTAAAAATTTCTCTGTTGAGTGAAAAATGAAATACGTGGATTAATTTACTTAGTCATTCAACTGCATGATTCATAATTTACCCGCACCCCAAGATGGCTCCCTTGTCTGTTTACTCATCGTTTTTGTTTGTTGTTTATTTGTTGGTGCTCTTGCTCATTGCTTTTGCTCATCTGCTAATGTTTTGTTTTGTGTTTTGTGTTTTTATTTTTTATTTTTTTTCTCATTTTCTGCTTGTGGTCTGTTTGTTTTTTCTTTAGGAGGTACTGGGAACTGAATTTGGGACCTCCATGTGGGAGGTGGGTGGTCAAGTACTTGAAGCACATCTGCTCCCTTCTCTTTGCTTTTGCTCATTGCTTGTTGTTTTTGCTCGTTGTCTACTGGTTGTCTTTTCTCATTGTCTTTTCTCACTGCCTACTCTTGTTTTTGCTCATTGTCTGCTCATGTTTTTGCTCATTGTCTGCTCAATGTCTGCTTGTTGTTTGTTTATCTCCTTTAAGAGGCACTGGGAAATGAACCCAGGGCCTCCCATGTGGGAGGTGGGCACTCAACTGCTTCAATCATATTCACTCTCCCATACTTTTTTAAAAGGAACATATTAAGTCTAAAACAAAATAGAGTACACAAGTATGAACAAGGTATCCTGAACTGGTACTTATAGTACAGGTGGCATTTCTTAATTCTCTTGCTTATACCTCCCTGTTCTTTAGAATGAGATCCTTAAGATGAATGACTGTGTATCCCCACAACCTAGGATAGCTGTGGGGCCCCAGGGCCCTCTAAGTCCTCAGCACAGAGTCACCTATGTGTCCTAGGCTTAAGTTAAAGGTTAACCACCTTCCCCGGAGGGCAGAGAATGCATAGATGATATCACAAACTACAGTCTTCCCAAAGCCCTAAACATCCTTGGTAAAGGTCCCTCTTGCGAGCTTACTGAAAGCATCACCACACCCCATGTGTACGCTTCACATGACCCTAGCAGGATTTCTGTACTCATGCCCTATGGAATTTCCTAGTTCTGAAACCCCTGACATCACCCCAAATTTTCCTGTCTCTTTGCGGAATGCTATCTACGTTCTCTGAACTGCTGCCCTGAGAGATTCTCTCCTGTCCGTAAGTCCCAGTGAATCTTAAGCCTGACTCAATGCCAGGTGTGTTCTTGGTCTAGCAGCTGCACCACCTTGTGCCTTTTTGGATTTGGGTTGTAACAACAGTCTTAGTAAGTGCTTTCTTTTTAATGACTATAAGCATCATGAGCACCTATAGAAAATATAAAGAAGTTGATAAGTATGTAAAATTCAAAAATTATTCATACATTAAAATGGATAATTACAAAGGTGTTTAAAATGAAATGTCAAAAGCAAGATATGATCACAGATATATCCTTGATCTCTTCAAACATTTTCCCCAGATTGGGTGTATCAATTAATAATTAAATCACATGAAAACAAAAAATGAGCCAACACAATTTATTGAGTTCAGTGGGGAGATTAAAGAAAGGAGGAGGAGGCAAACTTGGATGATGCTATTATTGCCTATGATCCCAAAGGGCTAACAATCTAATTGAGTACAAAGGCCATAAAGGACCAAAAGTAGAAGAGAAAGACATGATCATGAATTGACATATTCAGGACTTAAAGAAGGGAACAGCTTGAATAGTTATAGAAGTGTAATTAGGAAAAGTAGGAAATGACAGAAGACAAGGAGAATGGAGTAAGAATTTGTTTGAAAGTGAAAACTTATAAGGTATTTGGGGGACTACATCTCCCTGAATTAAAAGAAAACAGATGGAGATAAATGAGTTGGCATTATGAAGAGTCCTGAGTGCCAAGAAAAGGAGGTTGCATAATGGCACAGCACTGAAGGATTTTTAAGAGGACTATTAATCACATGATCAAAGTTACAGTATGGGACAATGACGAGTGTGGCACTGTGATGAAAAGAGTGGCAGAGACAGAAAGGCGAGTTAGAAAGTTATCACTTTAATTCAAGAGAATGGAAAGGTTACGGAGAAGAGACCATTTTAAAATGAAAAATAAGTGCCAAAAAAAAGAAATGCTAATTACATTTATTTTAGGAAGTATGTCAAGATTTCATGATGAACTGTGATGAGTTCTCTAGGAAAGAAAGTTTTGACCTTATTTTCACTTATTACACAGAACATAAAGAATAGGCAACATTGGTGAATGGTGGCTGAGAAAATCCAAAATTTCGGGGAGTGGCCCTGTCCTCATTTCCACTTCCAAAATCTCTTAACTTTTTGACTCTCATAACTATTCTTCCCACTCTCATAACTATTCTTCCCACCTGACATTTATATGACCAATATCCACTCTCCTGTGTCCAGATCCTTGATCACAAACTCTAATAGGATTGAGTTGATCATAAATGATTAATTGGTGGTTGGCTAAATCACGAATCCATTAGTCATTATTTATTCCATTTCTAGCATCTTTATTCTCTAGTTATTTACCATCAAAATTTTGCAAGACCTGTGATGGAATAGAGAATTCCTTCAAGTTTTAACATCCAAGAGATGAATTTGGTAGAGTAGCATCTCAAAATTTATAGTCTGTAGTTTTAAAGAATATCCTCAAACCAAAGAAGTGACTCAAAAAATAGAGTAATAATAATTTTCAAGTGACTACAACTTGTTAATAAAGTAATATATTTCTAAATATGAGCCCCTATTGAATTATATTCTCTGGAGGACAACCCCTTACATTTATCCATTATCTGGTCACAGAGTATTTATATGAATACCGTAAGGGTAAAAGCAGAGAACTGAATTTGTCTTATCAATTTATATATATTCAGATAGTGTAAGTTTAATGCCCATTAAATTATTTTCCTCTAGTGTTCCCAAATATGAACCCATAAACCCACTCTTTGAACAATTTTAGTTTTCTACATCTTAATACTTACTTTACATGTTCACATATAGACTAGATTCAACTAAACAATATAGCACTTAATGAAAACAAACTAAAAAATATATGACTTTCAAAATCATAAAGAGATCTGCATTACATAGAAAATAAAATACCTTGCAAGTTTCAGAACTATGTAGATTCAAATAATAATCTAGAACCCCCAGATATTTGTTTTCTTCACAATTTATATTCAAACTCATGTTGTAACAGTTAATGGGAAAAGTAGCATGCTGTTATAAGTTGGAAGGTACAACATTTGCAGCAGACATTCAGATAAGAAAACTGACAATAAACCCTCCACAGCTGGGAACAAATAAAAAATAAGGCATTAAAAAAGATGTAGACAAGAGGAGAGACATCAAAAGATGGTGGAGTGAGGTGTTCCAGGGTTCCCTTCCCAACACAAAATCTTCGAACAACTAGCAAAACCTGACAGAACCATCTAAATTAGTTTCCAAAAACAAAGTGTTGCAGTAACTGGGTAAGTTCCAAATCTAGAAAAAGGTGATTTAAAAACTGCAGGAAATCAGTTGCTGGTTCTTTCCTCACCTGCTTTCCAGCACATTGTGAGGCCAGTCCACAATTTCAGTGTGGGTCTCTGTTCTGGGTGCTGGAGAGAGCCCCTTTTTGCATACTGATGGCAACCTGAAGGACTGAACCAGGGCAGTCTCTCTAGCTCACTGTTCCAGAACCTGACCTGTATACAGAAACAACCCACAGGCAGCTAAAATCAGTGTAAGAAACAATTACACAATTCTAGAAGTCTGAGACAAAGGAGAATCAGCTTTAAGAGATACAGTAAACAATGTATTATTTCTGTATTATTTCTGCAATTTTCCTGTAAGTTTGAAATTATTTCAAAATAAAACATTTACATTAAAAATTAAAGACATATTGTAGAGTTATCAGGAGCAGGAGAAAAGACTATTTCATGGGGAAAAGAGGGGGCATCAGATCCCTGTAAAGAGGGGAAATCCTAAGACCATGAACACAAGTCCAGGACAAGAAATACTTAGAAAAGACTAGAGAGGATCCTATGCAGACTGTTTTTCAGGTTCATTGGGAAAAGGACTAAGCTCCAAAGGAGCTCAGTACCCAACATACAGTCAATCTGCAGGAACTGTAAAAGGTAATTTTAGTTTGTTTGCTTTTTGTTTTTGTTAGTTCCTGGTACTCAAGGAAACCTGTGTCCAGTCATATCACTAGGTGGATAAAAGCTTAAGAAATAGACATTTTAAGGACTATATTCCATATTTAAGATATTAAAATATTAAAATTTAGAGTGTGCAACAAAAGATTAAAAGGTATACAAAGACAACAGAAATGATGGCCAAACCAAAGAATTAAGGTAAAATATCAAAACAGCTCCATGAAGACAAGACTTTGGCCACACCACTCGAAGACATTAAAATAAATGGTCTAAAATATGCTCAAGGATGTAAAGAGAAACACTGAGAAAGAACTAAATAATATCAGGAAAATGATATATGAACGAAGTGAAAATTCTGCTAAAGAGAAAGAAATTCTAAAGAGGAGCCAAACAAATACTGGAGCTAAAAATTACCATAACTGAAATTTTAAGAAATTACCTAAAGGGTTCAACAGAAAAGTATAACTGGCAGAAGAGAGAATAAGTAAACTTGTAGATAAGTGAAATTATTCAGTCTAAGATTAAGAAGAAAATAGAATAAAGTAAAGTGAATAGAGTCTATGGGACTTGTGAGACACCATAAAGCATATCAATATATGCATTATGGGAGTCCCAGAGAAAATATGACAGAAAGAGACAGAAGGAGTATTTGAAGAAATAATGGCAGAAAACTTCCAAAATTTAACAGAAGTCATGAAAATAAATATTAGTGTGTTCAACAAAATCCAAACAGAATAAATGCAGAAAGATCCACAAACAGAAACAGAAACTCTCAAATGCCAAAGACAATGAGAATATCATGAACGCTGCAAGAGAGAAACAACATGTCGTGTACTAGTGGCCTTCAATATGATTCAGTGCCAAAATCTCATCAGGAACTACAGTGGCAATTGAGCAGGATGACAACATATACAAAGGACTGAAAGAAAATAATTGACAATCAAGTATTTTATACCTCATGAAACCCTTTTAAAATGAGGGAGAACACCCTGGGGAGAGCTAATGTTCTCAAACAGAGGGAATTGTGCCTCTTGAGAGAATTGGTGGCTCCCAATTGGTTAGGGCAGTCTAGTATGTCAAGCCCTCAGCATTGTTGCAAGTATCTGAATCTGGGGCTTCAAGTAGTGAAGATTGATTGTCACTGTGGGACCTGAGGGTAAGGGAGAGAAGTTTAGACTAGATGGAATCAAGGTAACTGGGGAGCAATGGAATTGTTCCACAAGATCATGCAATGATGGATATAGAGCATGTTAAATTACACCAAAAATATATGACGGTCTATAGGCTAAAATGTAAACCATAATATAAAATATAAGGCAACTAAAAATTTAGAATATTGGACAGTCTAAAATATAGACCGTGATGTGGGCTAGGATGGAACCGTGTTTGCAAGTTATGTTTCAGTATCTGTGCATCAGTTGCAGCTAATGTAGCATGAACATGTAAGGTATCATTGCTGGGGAAGGGAGAAAAGGGTTTGATGTTGGATATATAGGAGCCCCTTATATTCTGTATGTGAATTGCTGTGATCTAAAACTTTTGTAAAGACAGGGTTGAAGACTGAAAGGAAATAAAAAAAGGAGGAGATGTGGACAATGAGAAGGAGGTGGGGGAATTTGCCTTGCCAATGTACATGCAGGACAACACCTATTGTGGTGATGAAGAGGAAAGCATGGAGGGCAACCTTTATGGTGTTTTTCATTTTTTAATGCCCCAATATATTTTTACTTTGTTGTGGTTTTTCTAAGTTGGTTAGTATTCTGTTTCTGATCTTTGGGCACATCACTGTATTTCCTATTAATTAAATTTGGCAATATTTTAGGCTTCATTTTTGAAGAAATTTTGGACCACAGAGAGGTTTGACTATGGCAGAGGAGGAACACTCATGTGGGGTGTTATTGGTGGGGGCACATGGTTGCAGGGGAGTTCTCCAGGGCATGTATATAGGGTGCATAGAAATGTTCAGATGTATGTTGGGTGTTTTCATAGTGGTTACAGTTACAGATGACAACTGAGGGAGTGTTGGGTTCCTACTCAGAGGAGCTCTATCAGGTTCCCCAATGGAACAGCAACAATCCCCCATGTGCAATGGAAATGACCAGGAGGTGGGATGGTCCAACGATGAGCCCTTGATTTTGATATGTTTGTGAGCCTGTGTGCCTGAAGTATGAAGTAGGCCTGGAGTTGCAGGGTGCCTAGGAGTTACCTACTGAGAGCCTCCATGTTGCTCAAGTGTGGCCACTCTCTAGGCCAAACTCAGCATGTAGGTACATTACCTTCCCCCCAGTGTGAGACATGACTCCCAGGGATGAGCCTCCCTGGTGCAGAGGGATTACTACCAATCATTAACTGATGGTGCAACTAGAAAGAGACCTTGAATGAAAGGTCAGTTCAGACAGCAGAATATCTCAACCAACATGTAGGATCATGTGTTGAGGACTGCTTTTTGACCTTGAATAAAAGGGGGAAATGGCAAAGACAAATGAGTTTATATGGCTAAGAGTCTTCAGAAAAGAGTGGGGAGGTCATCAGAGGGGTCACACTTACACATGCTTTAGCAGGACCCCAGAGACAGTCAAAGTGGGTACAACCACAGGTACTGGTTCTCCTGAGGGCTATGGAGACCCACAGGTTCTATGGTCATGGCAGATGGCTCTGGAATTTGGTGTCATGTTGGTGGACCTTACTTTGGAATTTGTGTTCCCAGGTATAACAAAGTTAGACTCGGATGTGACTTTTCTACACATGCCTCTTCTTTCCCTTTTACTGAGTCTGTGGTTGGTGCTGGGGTTGATGTGTACTTGGGGGACTTGAATCTCTGGACTGTCCATGAGCCAGCTGGGCCCCGAGCCTTAGCAGAGTTGCAACTCCTACCCTCTGGTTCATTTGACTTACCCAGATCAGCTAACAGGGAGGTGAGGATGGTTGGCCACCACACCAGGGACCTGGATTCCCTACAACAGCAAGAAGGAGAGTTGCATCCATCATCTATGTGCAATCTAAGCCCCCTCTTGATATAGAGGTGGAGTGGACATCACTATCCCAGGGTCCACAGGATGGAGGAATAAAATATGGACTAGAGTGGACTTGCTAATATTCTACTATGGAACCATTGTGACTAGTAATGGAAGGAATTGTAGCATTGATGTGGAGAAAGTGGCCACAGTGGTTGCTGAGGGCAGGGAGAGGGAGGGAGGAATCTGATGTGGGGGTATTTTTGGGACTTGGAGTTGTCCTCAATGATATTGCAGGGACAGATGCTGGACATCGTATTTCCTGCCATGGCCCACTGCTTGTGTTGGGGAAAGAGTGTAGACTACGATGTGAACTGTTGTCCATGTGGTGCAGCAGCACTCCGGGGTGTGTTTGCCAAGTGCAGTGAATGTGCTGTGGTGATAAGGGTGGTTGTTGGTGTGTGCGGAGTGGGGCTGGGGGATAGGGGGTATATGGGAATCTCTTATATTTTTTTAATGTAACATTTTTTTGTGGTCTAAGTATCTTCAAAAAAATACAATTAGGGAGATTGATGGGGTGGCAGATGGGTAGTGGTGTGTATGGGAACATCTTGTGTTTTTGAATGTGATGCTTTATGTGGTCAATTGACTTTAAAGGAAGATAATTTAAAAAATTAAATAAAATAAAACAAAAACATAAAAAAATAAAATGAGGGAGAGATTAATACAACCCCAGATAAACAAACCTGAGGGAGTTTGTCTATATTAGATCTGCTCCACAAGCCACAGCTAAGGGGAGTTTTTTTAAAGGGAAAGAAGACACTAGATACTAAATATTATAAAAAGAAACAATAACAACAAAATCTCTGGTAAAGGTAACTATGTGGGTAATTATAATCACCAGTCTTCTTGTATTTTTGGTTTGTAAATCCACTTTTTATTCCTTACAGGATCTAAAGTGCAAATAAATTGAAAAAAATGATATATCTATGGTTTTGAACACACCATGTCTAAAGATGTACAAGAAACAACGTAAAGGTAGAGGGACAGAGAAGTATAGTAATATAGTGTGTGTTATTGAAGTTTGGTATCAAATCAAATGAGTATTTTATAAATGTACATTGTTAAATGTAATCCTTATGGTAAACCCAAAGAAAATGTGTTAAAATCGTCAAAGAAGAAAATAAGGGAATAAGGAAGGAATGGAAGAATCAAGGGACAGAAAATGTATAAGACTTACAAATAAATAGAAAAATGCAGGGGAAAATCCTTCTTTATCATTAGTTATTTTAAATTAAATTGTTAAACTTTTGAGACAAAAGGCAAACGTTGGCAAAATGCATAAAAAAGCATGACCTAATTATATGTTGCCAATAAGGAACTCACCTTAAATTCAAAGATATGAGTAGGTTGAAAGTGAAAGGATGACAAAAATATTCCATGCCAAGAGTAAACAAAAAAGAACTGGGATGGCTATGTTAATATTAGATAAAACAGACTGAATAAAAAAACTGCTTTAAGAGACCAAGGAGGACCCTCTATATTGATAAAAGTGGTAATTCATCAGGAAAATGTAACAATTATAAATGTATATGCACCTAACAGTAAAACCCCAGAATATATGAAGCAAATATTGACAGATTTGAAGGGATAAATAGATGGCTTCCCATTGGTACTAGGAGACTTCAATATAACACTTTAAAAAATGGATAGAACATCCAATCAGAAGATCAATATGGAAATAGAAAACTTGAACAATCCCCTAAGCCAAATTGATGTCATTAGCTGGCAAAGGAAAAAGAGAAGATGCAAATAAAATCAGAAATGAAAGAGGAAGCATTGATTCCAACCCCACAAAAATAAAAAGGATTATAAGATGATATCAAAAGTTGTATGCCAGCAAATTATATAACTGAGATGACAAGGGAAAATACCTAGAAACACACAAACTACTTAAACTGACTCAAGAATTTGAAGACCTCAACAAATCTATAACAAGTAAAATAATTGAGTCAGTAATAATAATAATAAATTTTAAAAAACCCTAGAAATTAAAATCAGGACAGGAAGACTTCACTAATGAAATTTATGATATATTACAAAAAGAACTAACACCAAACCTCCTCAACCTCATCCAGAACATTGAAGAGGAGGGATCACTTTCTAACTCATTCTCTGAAGCAAGCATCATCCTAACACCAAAACCAGATAGAGATATCATTAGAAAAGAAAATTGCAGACCAACTTCCATTATGAATATAGATCCCAAAATCCTAAAAAACAACAACAAAATAGTAGCAAGCTGAGTCCCATAGGATTATACACCGAAGAGGGACTCATCCCAGTAATGCAAATATTGTTCAATATATGAAAATCAATCAATGTAATGCATCATATTAATAGAATGATAACCAAAAAAATAAAAAACAAAAGCAAAACACATGGTAATTTCAATTGACAGAGCAACACCATTTTACAAAATCCAGCATCCTTTCTTTAAGAAGACTGTATTAGTCAGCTAAAGGGGTGCTGATACAAAGTACCAAAAATATGTTGGCTTTAAAAAGTGTGTTTATTTGGGGTAGAAACTTACAGTTACCAGGCCACAAAGCATAAGTTACTTCCCTCACCAAAGTCTTTTCCCACATGCTGGAGCAAGATGGCTGCAGACATTGGCAAGGGTTCAGCCTTCTTCCTCTTAAGGTTCTGTGGTCCCAGCTTCTTCCAATCTTAGCTTTAGGCTGTGATGTCTTATCTCTCTCCCAGGCCCATTTCTCTCTGGGCTCAGCTGCTTTGTTCTCTCCACTAGGTCAGCTGTAGACTATCAGGCTCTCTCTCTTCCTGGGGCCTCTGCCGTGTCTGTGGAGCCATCTCTCTTCCTCTGTGTTCTTCTTTGTGTATTTACTCCCTGAGGCTGCAGCATCGAAATACCAACTCTCTCCTCTGACATGTCATTTTCTAAACATCCTATTGATGTGACCCAATAGCCCTAATCATAGTTTAGTTAAAGTGAAACCTCTGAACTTAATGCAATCTAATATGCCCAGAGGAACAGACCAGTTTGTAAATGTAATACAGTATCTATTTTTGAAATTCATAAACAATGCCAAACTGCTACAAACACTCAGAAAACTATGAATAGAAGGAGTTTTCCTCAACATTCCTCAGCATGAAAAGGGACATATACGAAAACCCACAGATGACATCATGGTCAATGGTGAATTACCGAAATCTTTCCCCCTAAAATCAGGAACAAAGTAAGGATATCCATTTTCATCACTACTCTTCAGCACTGCTCTGGAATTTCTCACCAGAGTAAGTAGGCAAGAAAACATATATGTGTATTTATCCAAATTGGAAAGTAAGAAAAAAAAACTTTTCTTATTGGCACATGACATGATTCTGTCACAGAAAATCCTAAAAAATCTGCAGGAAAGCAACTAAAGATAATAAATTCAGCAAGATGTCAAAGTACAAGACAATCTTAACAAAATCATTGGTGTGTTTAAACATAAGCCATGAAGAATTCAAAAGGAAATCAAGAAAATACTTCCACTTAAAATTCTAGGAATGAAATTAACCAAGGATGTAAAGGACTTCTACACAGAACAGTGCAAAACATTGCTTAAAGAAATTAAAAAAATTAATCCCTCACAAAGGACTCCAGAAATAGGATAAAGACCCATCCTGAGTGACGTGGGTCATTCCTTAACCTCAAATAACCTCTTCAAAATTCCTACTTACATTGGGTTCACACCAAGAGGAATGGATTAACTTTAAGAATATGTTTTTCTGGACTACATACATTTTCAAACCACCACAGCGACCATTTTCAGCTCTTCAGATGTTACGTTTTGTATTTATCACACTTTTCTGAATGACAGTTACATTGCTAGTTATTCATGTTATTTCCAGGTTTGTGCATTATCCATTCCCACTATGGGGAAAAGAGCTCAAGTAGACCTCAGCTGCCATCCCATAAATATGCTATCTCCCAGGACGGCTATATCATAATTTCATTTAGATCATTTTTTGTTTATTATGACTATATCAGACAAGGCATTCAGAATACTTTCTTCTGCGACTATTTATTTTCCCTGGGGATAATAACTGTCTTATTTTTCTATAGTTTCTATAGTGTAGCTTTCTACTTATCTTTCATTAGTTCTTCTCTTAACTCTGCATCCTCCACTCCTCATTTTCCTCAATCTTCTTTTGATATAGGTATCCTACCAATTTTATCTCTCTGTGATTATCTCCCCCAGCTTTTTTATTTTCTTCATATTGGACCAATTGCTCTCTACATCTATTTCATGGCTGTCAAGCAAGGATTTCCCTTCTCCTTAATCCTGGACCTTCTTTTTCATTCTCTTTTGGGTTGAATTTTTTTCTTCTTTCTTCTTTCTTTTCCTTCCCCTCCTTCTCCCCTCCCCCTCCTCCTCTTTCTCCCCCTCCTCCTCCTCCTTCTCCTCCTCCTTCTCCTCTTTTTCTTCTTCATTTTCTTTTAAATGTTACATTTAAAAAATATGAGGTTCCCCCATATGCCCCCCCACCCCTCTCACCCCACTCCTCTCACATCAACAACCTCTTCCATCATTATGGTACATTCACAGCACCTGGTGAATACATTTTGGAGCACTGCTGTACCACATGGACAGGGGGTCTACACTGTAGTCTACACTCTCCCCCAGTCCACCCAGTAGGCTATGGTAGGACACACAATGTCCAGCATATGTCCTTGCAACACTACCCAGGACAACTCCAAATTCTGAAAATGCCCCCACATCATATCTCTTCTCCCCTCTCCCTACCATCAGCAGCTACTGTGGCCACTTTCTCTACATCAATACTACAATTTCTTCCATTACTAATCACAGTAGTTTTCCAGCAGAACACCAGTAAGTCCACTCTAAAAATACTTGCTTGCCTGTGTTTGATAAATAAAAAGCGAAATTTTAAAAAAAACAAGAAATTAAAATAAGAATTAAAGAATTCCTAAATAATTGGAAAAGCTTCTGTGTTCATGGAGTAGAAGAGTAAATATTTTTACAATGTCAATATTACCCAAAGCAATTTACAGATTCAATGCAATCCCAATTCATACTCCTACAGGCTTCTTCACAGAAATGGAAAGACAATTTCCAAATTCACGTGGAAGTACAGGGGAGTCAGAATACATGAAACCACCATGAAAAAGAACAACAAAGTTGGAAGACTTACACTTCTTGATTTTTAAATGTATTAGAAAGCCACGATAATCAAAAAAGTGTGGTACAGGCACAATGACAGACATATAGACCAATATAGAATGAATTGAGAGTTGATCAATAAACTCTCACTTCTATGGTCTGTTGATTTTTGACAAGTATGCCAAGTCTGCTCAATGGGGGAAAAAAGTCTCTTCAACAAATGGTGCTGGGAAATTTGTAGATCCATATACAAAAGAATGAAACTAGAACCCTATCCCATATGCAATAATTAACTAAAAATGGATCAAAGGCCTAAATATAAAACTAAAACTATAAAACTTAGAGAAGAATATATAGAAGAATATCTTCCAGACCTTGCATTCCTCAACTCTACAGCAAAAGCATGAGCAACTAAAGAAAAAATACATAAATGGAACCTCACCAAAATTTTAAAAATATTATGCATCAAAGTCATTATCAAGAAAGTGAAAAGACAATCTATAGAATGGGAGAAAAAACATATTTCATAAAGGTTAATATTAATACCTACAATATGTAAGTTTTCCTACAATTCAACAACAAAGACAACTCCATTAAAAAAATGGGCAAAAGTCTTAAGTATATATTTCTACTTAGAAGGTACATGTGGCCAGTAAGCTCATGAAAAGATGCTCATAATTGCTAGCCTCCTCCCCCCCCCAGGGAAATGCAAATCAAAATCACAATGGGATGTCACTTTACACTATTACAATTAATAGCTTTTTTTTTTTAAAGCAGAAAACAGCAAGTATTGGCAAGGATGTGGAGACATAGGAAAGTTTGTGCACTGTTGGTGTAAAGTAAAATGGTGCAGCACTGTAGGAAATGGTTTGAGTTCCTCAGAAAGTTAAATTTTGAATTACCACAGTGATGTGGGCTATGGGTGGCAGGCTCTTTGTCTCTTCAGAGATAACCTAAACTGTGACTTGTGAGTGTGGGATGATGAAAGGTTGCAGTCCTGCCCTTGGTGAGCAGGAGACAGTTTAACAATGCAAGGTCTATAAACTTTAAGTATTCAGGGGAAATGCAAAGCAAATATGCTAAAAGCTTATCGAATGCCTGAGGTCCATGCTAAAAGCTTACTAAGATGTGGAAATATATGCTAATTCAAGCCTATTGAGAACTGAAACAAAAGGACCATTCGGCCTTTCCTCTCTGTATAAAAGGGACTAAAAAATCTTGTTCGGGGCTCAGGATTCAAACAGAAAGTTCCCGAGTCCGGCGGGCCATCAATAAACCATTCTTCCTTCTCAAAATCATTCCTGAGTCCTGGCCTCTCTATACTCAAGTAATTGAACTTCTCTCAAATTCTACAACAACAGGACCTGGCAATCTTATTTTGAGATACATACCCACAAGAATTGAAAGCAAGGAATACAACAGGATTCTATAACCAATGTCCATAGCAGCATTATTCACAATAGACAAAAGGTGAAAACAACCTATGTGTCCATCAACAGATGAATGGATAAACAAAAAGGAGTGTACATATAATGGACTATTAATCCACTGTAAAAAAGGAATGAAGTTCTGATACATGCTACATGTGACAAACCTTAAAGGCATCCTCTTGATTGAAATAAGTCAGACACAAAGGAACAAATACTGTGTGATCCACGTATATGAAATAACCAGAATATGCAAATTCATAGATACAGAAAGTGGATTACAGGGTATCAGGGGCTGGGAAGGGGGTAAGAAATGGGGAGATAATGCTTAAAGGGTACAGAGTTTCTGTTTGGGGTGATGGAAAATTTTGGGAATGGATTTTGGTGATGGTAGCACAAACATTGTGGATGTCATTAAAACCCCTGAACTGTACATTTGAAACCAGTTAAAATGGGAAATTTTATGCTGTATATAAGTTGCCACAATAAAATTTTTAAAAAGTTTTATATTTATTTCATCAACAGTCTTTACTGACCCCACAACTTAAATCATAAGATCATGTAATTCCTTAAAAATAAAAAACAAAATATTTTGAATATTTATAAAAAATGAAATTGAAGGAAAACTTTTATCTCCTATCCTTCAGAAGAAAATAATTGAATATTTATTTTCAGAAATCAGAATATATTTGAGATGGTCAGAATGGACTCTATGGAGCAGTATTTTTAAGGACCCCTCTTTCCTCCCACATCTTGGAAGACAGAAATCTAATGAATTTTTCCAGTCAAAATTTTCAAGGCAAAACTCTCGGGCATTCTTATTTCCCACTTTTCCTTATTCCCTACATCCATTAGCACATCCTGCTAGTTCTATCTCCCAATTATGTCTCAAATCCATCTATTTTCCCCAGTCTGGTCATAGCTAAACAATCTTTGATTTAGACTACTGCTCCGGCTGCCTGACTGATCAAGGTTTTTCTCTTGCCAATCTCCATACTATTCTCTACTCAATAACCAAAGTGATCTGTTTAAAATAGAAATCAGATTATGTTTACTTCCCTGACGAAAACCCTTTGAAATCTTTCACTTGGCCTTAGAATAAAATCCTGGACTACAAAGTCCTTCAAAATACGGTTACACATAATTTTCAACCTCATTTCATGGCTCTCTTCTAACTGCTCCACTCCACTTATTCTAGTCTTTTGGTTTGCTTCATGAATGTGCTAGGTAGGCTTTTTCCCAACCAGTCTCTAACCTGGCAATTTCCTTTGAATAGAATGCTTTCCTCTAGGTCTTTTTATGGCCAACCAGTGCACATTTTTTTCACCCTTCTTTCAAAGAATATTTCTGATAAGCAGAGTCAGCAGTTATTCTACATCTCAGAACTGTTAATTTGCTGAAAAGTGTTGATCACAATCTGTAACCATCACAGTTACTTAGAAGTTTTCTTGTTTATTTTGCTCCATCACTCAAATGTAAATTCCATCAAATCAGAGACCCGAACTGTGTTGTTCTCTCCTCACTACTCTGTCTAGAGCACTCCGAGTCTAGAGGATGGATCATGGCTATATAAGAGGTGCCCAAATAGTTGGTGATGAATGCAAGGATACCCAAAATTCACTTTTTTTTATGATGGGTAGGAGGAGATGAAAGAAAAGGCACATGTGCACACTGCTGTGAAAGCCACTTCAAGTTGTAAACAACCAAACATAAAGTACTCTCCAATGAATCACAAGGGCAAACACAACAAATGACAATTATAATTTTGGAATCAAACTCTTTTCCCTTTGGGAAAATCTCAAAGTAAAAGTCAGCAGAATTTATTTAATGGCTGATGATTCTCTAAAGTAATCACAGAGCAGCCAGCTAGTATGTATAAAGTTAGAGATGGGACTTGCCTTTTAAATAAGTGCAGACACAGTACGTGACTGTCCACAAGTTTGACTTTATGATAAATCCATGGTTCCATAAAACCTACCCTTCCGCTGCCTTTCTCAAATCTATTAATTATTGAAATTCTAAAGACTATCAGAGTTGTTAAGAACAATGGAGAAGATTTTTGATAATTCCTTTATTTTAGAAGAAAGTAAAATGAAAAATTAAGAAGTAATTTTATATTGCACCTTTCAGGTAAATTTATTACCAGTGAAAATGTCCAAATATCCCAGGATATAAGTCTTATATAGAGTCAACATCATATAAATCTGTATTCTCCTGATTCACCAATTAGTTAATAATGAATGCATAAAATTATCTTGTAGAGAAAATTCACGTTCTTGTAAAGGTCTCCTTGATGTGAGACAGAAGACAGGAATTAGAATATTTTACATGTTCCCATGGTCCTTAATATGTTTCAAACAAGTAGGCAATGAGGGAGACATGAACTGTTTGATGTTGAAAGCAATTTGAATAGGATGCAGGAACATATTCTTTGCTCATCCAATCAGAGTGTTGGAGAAAATACGGTGCTTACTGGGACACGAAGACTGATTGACTATAGACAAAGAAAGACTTATTGAGAAGCTCTCCCAATCAGGGGATCTGAAGAGAGACTTCACCCTGCCCCTGGAAGGGGGGATTTGGATTTATACACAACTTCCCTAGGTGAGGAAAGGATAGTTGGTGGGAGGGGGTTGAGGGTCCGAGTCAAGTGCAGGGACAATGGGAAGCCCTTAGAGGTGGAACTTTTCCTGATAGTAACTAGAAGATAGTGGGTTAGGGAGTTATTTTTTCTTGGAATGCTGCAGGAGTAGATGTTTCTTTGTTTTGTAGGAATTTTATTTCCCTCTGATAGGTAGTAGGGAAGGTTTCCATTTCCCTTTACTGCTGTCTCTATGTGGTTTCTTTATTTAATCTGTGGGGCAGCGTCATGTCCTTGGAAATGTAGGCTTTTGGGGGATGGGGTTAGCCTTTCCCCAGTGCATATCAGGGGAAACTGAGCTACAGCTTGTTAATTATTGCAAACCTCTAACACAGAGTTTAAAGAGGGTCTTAACAAATTTTTTAAAAAGTAAAAACACTTAAGAGAAAAACTCGATCAATGAATAATTAATATAGAAATATGAATAAAAAGTGGTTTAACTTGAGATGATTAGGAAGATAACTTAATTATATCACTGAAAGAGCATCCATTTATAGAGCACCCATTTTGTGCAACATTCTGAGCTGTCATTTCTGGGTATCACTAAAGGAAATTTTCTGTAAGCATATTCAGAAGTATACTGAAGCTCAGTCTTGTCCAACATTTCATTACCTATCATTTCATTCCCACTCATCATTCAAGTATAGATTTTCATTAATATTATTAAAGTAATAATAAAGTGCTTTGGAATATATTAATAATCTATGTGAATTTAAAAGTATTGTAATTATAGACAGCTAACCTAAGTTGTCAATATGCAGGTATAATAATATACTATTAAGATATTTAGTACTTTTCATTTTAAAAGACTTAAGTCATTATCCAGATATTTATTCCTCCTTTGGATGCCTTCCCATGCCTGTTTTGAGACTAGCACATGAAGGAAATTAAAAGTAGTTCATTTTTAATTACTGAAAACAAGCATGGAGAAAAGTAATTTTAAAAGAACATCCTCAAGTAAAATGATTTTAATAATAATTTTCTATTGGCTGATTTAAACATACTCCTGAAGAAATTAATGAGAAGTATATCATATTCCCAACTTCCTATCAAAAATTCGTCAATGATTGTCATGTAAAGATCATTTCTGTATATTTTAGCAAATGATTTTTTTAAGACTACTTCCCTCACAAATGACAAATATCATGTAGAAAATAACACAAGTAATGAATTTACTTAATTGCTATTTTCTTTTTTAAAAAGATGTATGGAAATATATCCTATTTCATGTTTTTCCTTTTATTGCCAGAATATTCAAAGCTGCTAGAAATATTTACATTCTTCTCTTTAGTTTAGTTGTCTTTTTAAAACTTTTATTTGCTTTTAAATAATTCTATTTTTGTATATATAATATTTATTTTAAGTTGCATGACATACTTTTTGGAAAGCACACAGGTTATAAAGTTTTTTAAAAAGTCCAGACAATCTTATTTTCTTAATCATTTAATTATATACCTTTTGAATAAGATCTTATCTATTCATGATATATAATGTTGGTTTACTACATACCTATCAAATACACAGATGCATATGGGAACGGCTTAATCAGTTTTAAGGAAAATGTTCTTGACATATTAATACTATTTTGCAGAATGCTCTGAGTAAGTTATTATCTGCAAAAGTTTTGAATTATGAATGAAATCATTTATAATAGTAAAATATTTCATATGTTTGATAATGTTAAGAAATCATTTTAGCTAAGTACATTAATTACAAATTATAAACATGTTAAAAATGTGGAAAATTGTTTTTCATTTAATCCTACCTAAAAGGAATGGGCATTCAATACAATGAACAAGTAACATTTACTTTTTTTCTAGTTTTCTCTTTTCTCTCACAACTACAAATCACTGATTCAAATTCCTGATTTTCTCAGAATAAATATAATGTAAATCTGTTACTGCAATTTTTTTTCTTTTCTTTATCTTTTCTTTTTTTCTTTCCTTTCTTCCCTCCCTCCTTCCCTTCCTTCCTTCCTTTCATGCTCCCACTTCTCCTTTCTTCCTATTTCTGTCTTCTTTTGAATATGAAATTGACATTGCCACAGATTTTATGTTTCATGTTCTGATCCAACTGTAGAGACTTTTATATGAAAGGGCCAAAGCCTAGACATAAGGGTATGATTTCCACACCGGACTAGGTCTGCCTATTAAACTGCTTTATAACATACCTGGAATTTATACTATACAGTAGCACATCTATCTTACATTTTTATTTCATTTCCCAGTAGTGTATGCTAATAGGAAAAACTATTAAAGGGAGTGAAATAAAAAGGCTTCCATATATAGAATTATGTTGGTGTCATGTTGAATCAATGCCAATCATTATCACTAAAACAGGCTTGAGGGAAGTGGACTTGGCCCAATGGATAGGGAATCCATCTACCCCATGGGAGGTCTGGGGTTCAAACCCTGGCCTCCTTGACCCTTGTGGAGCTGGCCCTCATGCAGTGCTGATGCGAACAAGGAATGTCGTGCCATGCAGGGGTGCCCCCTGTGTAGGGGAGACTCACACGCAAGGAGTGCGCCCCATAAAGAGAGCTGCCCAGCATGAAAGAAAGTTCAGCCTGCCCAGAAATGGTGCCGCACACACAGAGAGCTGACACAAGATGACGCAACAGAAAAAGAAACACAGATTCCCGTGCCACTGACAACAACAGAAGAGGACAAAGAAGAACATGCAGCAAATGGACACAGACAACAGACAACTGGAGAGGTGGGGAGAGGAGAGAAATAAATTTAAAAAAACAGGCTTGCACCTACAATCTGATCTATTGGACTTACCACACTCAGCTAAGATGGAGTTGAAGAAGGACAACCACCACACCATGGAGCCTAGAGTGATTACAACTGAAAATGGGAGGATTGCATCCAGCATCCATGTGGAATCTGAGCCTCCTCTTGACATAGAGGTGCAATGGACACAACCAATCCAATGTCCACATAGAAGAGGTGGCATTGGATTGGGAAAAGTGGACATGGTGGACGATGGGTATGGGGAAAGGCAGGAAGAGATGAGAGGTGGAGGCGTCTTTGGGACATGGAGCTGCCCTGGATGGTGCTTCAGAGGTAATCACCGGACATTGTAAATCCTCACAGGGCCCACTGGATGGAATGGAGGAGAGTATGGGCCATGATGTGGACCATTGTCTATGAGGTGCAGAGGTGCCCAAAGATGTACTTACCAAATTCAATGGATGTGTCATGATGATGGGAACGAGTGTTGTTGGGGGGGGGAGAGGAGGGGTGGGAGGGTGGGGTGGAATGGGACCTCACATATATATTTTTAATGTAATATTATTACAAAGTCAATAAAAAAAAAAACAGGCTTGAATAATTGAAGCAGGCTTTCCCTTGACATAAAATAAACTGATCAGTTTTATGACATTGATTTTGGATACATGCCAATAGATGGTGGTATTAGATGGCTCACTCCTGTCTCAGAAATTAACTATCTCTAGTGATTTAGCAAGGAGTATAAACTCACATAATCAGCCAATTTATTAAAGAAGGACTCAAAAATGAAAATATGATTTTAAAACAAGCATTACTATATATAAAATTCGAATGAACAGTTTCTATTCCAAGCAAACTCTAAATTGGGATCACATTCAAACTACATAAGGTTTCCCCACTAATTGATCTCTAATAATCTTCTGGTCCTTTTCATAGTTATGATAAAAACAATATCACTACTTTAAAGTTATGTGGGTATAATTAGGTAGATAGATAATTTCTTTTAACAGTGCTCATTCAAGAATAAGTTTCTCCATGGTAACATTAGGGACTGAGTCATGTCCCAACAAAGACATGCTCAAGTCTTAGTCCCTAGTCCTATGAATCTGAACCTATTTGTAAAGATGATCTTTGAAAATGTGATTAGTTAAGGTTGGTGCCATATTGAATAAGGGTTGATCTAATCCAATGTGACTGCAATACTCATAAGCAGAGGGAATTTGGGCCTAATTACTAGACAGACAGGAAGAGCAATGACCATATGACAGAGGTAGATATAGAGTTATGGATTGCCTGCAAGCCACCACCAGGTTGCTATACACCTCAGAGAAAGAATCTTCTTACCAAAATCTTGATTTTGGACTTCCTGTCTCTAAAATTGTGAGCCAATAAATTACTGTTGTTTATGCCAACTAGTCTGTAATACTTTGTTACAGCAAACCTGGCAAACTGAGATAGCAAACCTAAGAAATAATCTTAGTAATCCTATAACTATTCTTGACCCAGACAATCAAAAACTCTTATGATGACTTTCACTTCCACTTATGAGGTAAAATCTGCAAAATAAAACAGCCCTCCCACTTTAACAAGGAGAAAATCTAGATAATCTATAAAACCATAACTTCTAAAATGCATCAGGGAGCTGAGGTTGCAAGGTAAACAGGTAAACCAAAATCACAGAAGAACAAGCCTTTTCAAGTCGATTTGGGACGTACAAACTGTGTCACTGTTAGCTGAGCATGGGAAGAAGAGATATCAGCTTCCATGGGAACAGGTAAAAATAAATCAGCTAACATTTCAGCAAATTGCCAAGGCCATGTGTGGGTTTCAGAGAGCTCAAAGACCCAGACAAAAGGGGAGTTTGCATTAGTCTTGCTCTTTTAATGAATAATGATTTAGAATTAGATTGTAGAAATTATATTGTTAGACTGAAGCCCCTCTGTGTATATAGAAGAAGTTGCAGAAAAAATATTTTACTAGCACCTCTTTGTATAAAAAATTGAATAAAGTCAGTAGCTACTTTAATAGGAATAGAAAAGAGCATTCATCAATTCTAACATTGCTAAAATATTAGTGAATTTATTAAGACTATCATAAATAAATTTTATAATTTACTACCTACAGATGTTCACAAAATGTATCAAAGTATCAGATTTTTCCAAATATATCCTACACAAATAGCACCCACAGTATCATTTTAAACTGTCATTAAAATGGTCCTTTTCAAATAAATTGGAATAAACTTGCAAACAAATAAATGCCTGTAATAAGTAGGGAAATTTAACTAGAATGCAGAACAGCTCTGTACTTTGAATCTGGTTCAGAAGATTTGTCATCAGCTGGAAATCTGGCATTTTAAAAACTTGCATGCACTTACATCCTAGCAAACTGTTTATCTCAATTCAAAAGATCAATTATTAAAGCTTAACCATGTCTTTGCTTATTTGCAACTGCTTTTTAAAAGAGATGAATATCAACATCAAGCATTTTTAGTGCTCAAAATAATGTCCTAAAATAAACCTCATCCTCATTGGAAATTCTTATTTTGCTTTTACATAATTAAACACCAAAGATTTGTGATTTTGACCTCTGTCATCCCATTTATCAGACTATTAACTCAGTCACACAGCCTTTTTAAAAAGATTGTAGTCTCCTTTGCAATGCCTACTTCCAATTAAAATGAATAATACACAAACGCAGGCACTGAAGTTACTGCACTTTGTTTGTCCTAGTTTTGAGAGATTTTGAGACTAGAAACAAAAGGGCATATAACCATAATCTATTTGGAAATTACGGTTTTCTATATTTTTGGACACTAATAAGAATATTTGCTATCACTTCACAAGAAAACTGGTAACATATAAATGATATTTTGTGCTTTTCAATGTGAACAACCCAAACTTTAGTAGTTGTTTTAAATAATCACTCCATTCATTGACTTTTCAATTTTCCCATTAATATTTCTTTTATAATAAATATGTTATCAAGACAGGTTTTCTAAGATCCAATTACATGCAAATCTTAAACATGGTTATAGAATAACATTATTTCCCTGTATAACAAGAACATGAATTAATTTTCTTCGTTTAAGAAAATTTCCCTGTATAATAAGAACATGAATTTATTTTTTTCCTTTAAGAAAATTCGTCAATATAACAAAGTTGCAGGCAGAAATAGTTTACCTTACTTTTGTATTCCAGGTGAAAACCAGCAGCGGCCACACTAGCATCCAATTGGAAATGTAAGTAGAGTTGGTCTCATTCAGCAATGCTGGCACAGTGTTTCCTGTAAGAAATAAGGCAGATTTAACTTTAACCAATCCATTCACTTTTTCAAGTATTAAATATGTAAGGATATTTTTAGACTTATAAATCGCCATAGTTTGTCTGATTTAATGTAAGTATTGGCATTTAGCATTGTATATTGAGTCTTTCTACTGTTGATGGTACAACAAAAAGTTAGACATCGTCTTCTCTACCCGCTCAAGCACAAGACTCGACTAGCTTTATATCATGCCAGGGAATGAACACATAAAATCTTATATTTAATGATGCATTTGGTTTTCTACATTGCTTTCTTTTAACATGTAATATTCTGCCTTTTGTTTTGTTTTGTTTTGACTTGACATGTACGAATAGGGGACAAAATCTAAGCCTTCAAGTCTAATGTGGGTGAGAGAGCAGTCAGTCTGAGGAGATGTGGATCCAATGGATTATTTTTAAGATGTTGCTTTTGATTATGTATCTCTTTTCTATCTTTGTGTGACTCATACTGAACCATGTTCCCCCTGAGATCTGAATGACTTCGACTAAGACTGTGTGAAAAGGGAAATATAGGTTTATTTTTATATAATGCTCTTATTACTTAAAATGTTCTAGTCTGTGTCACAGAAACCTAGAAGGAGAATTACAGATGCCAAGAAGGGGAGGAAGAAAATCTCTGACACTGGAAGATGCTGAGGTAAAGAAAAATGTTTGAGTCTGTTTAAAATATTTTGGCTCAATGTATTGTCCTGTGGGAAAATGCTAAGTAAGTTTAAATCACTTTTTTTCTAAAGCACGTATACTTGATACTCTACTATATTAAATCTATTCAGTAGGCAAGAACTATGCACATAGTAGTTGTCAAGGAAATATCCATTGTACAATACTGGCCATGGTACAGGCAGATTATTAGAGGAAGGTACCATGAAGATAACTCCAATGTATGAAAAAATAATATTTAAGTGGAAAAACAAAGAAATAAGTTGAGTATTCAAAAAAGATAAACATCAATGAAAAGATAAGACACTATGATTCTCCTTGTCTACTAAAGCAATCACGATATCACAATATCATCCAGTACCTTTAAGTAAAGAACTCCATGCAAGGACTCCAGTTGTCTCTTGATTATCCTAAGGCTTCTTAAACTGGAGGTTGAAAGTGAAATGATGGCAAAAAATATTCCATGCAAACAGTAAGCAAAAAAGAACTGGGATGGCTATGTTAATATTAGATAAAACAGATTGAATAAAAAAAGGAGGACCCTCTATAGTGATAAAAGTGTTAATTCATCAGGAAGATGTAACAATTATAAATGTATATGAACCTAACAGTAGAAAGCCAGAAGATATGAAGCAAATATAGACAGATCAAAGGGTTATATAGATGGTTCTCCATTAATACTAGAAGAATTCAATATACCACTTTCAAAAATGGATAGACCATCTAGGCAGAAGATCAATATAGAAAGAGAAGGCTTGAACAATACTCTAAGACAACTAGATGTAATTAACTGGCAAAGAAAGAGAAAGGATGCAAAGAAACAATTTCAGAAATAAAAGAGGTAGCATTGATTCCAACCCCACAAAAATAAGGATTATAAGGTGATATGAAGAGTTGTATGCCAACAAGTTAGATAATTTAGATGACATGGGAAAATCCTAGAAACACAAAGACTACCTAAACTGACTCAAGAATTGGAGACCTTAATAAATCTATAACAAGTAAAATAACTGAGTCAGTAATAACAAAAACAACAACAAGAAACCTCCCAAGAAAGAAAAACCAGGACAGGAAGACTTCACTAATGAAATTTGCCATGTATTACAAAAAGAATTAATACCAAAACTGTTCTACCACTTCCAAAACACTGAAGAGGAAGGAACACTTTCTAACTTATTCTCTGATGTCAGCATCATCCTAACACCAAAAAAAGATAGAGATATAAGAAAAGAAAATTGCAGACCAACTACCATTATGACTATAGATGCCAAAATTCTAAAAAACAAAAACCCCCCCAAGAAGTAGCAAACTGAGTCCAATGGGATTATACACCTGACTAAGAGGGATTTATCCAAGTAATGCAAGTATGGTTCTATATATGAAAATCAATCTATGTAATGAACCACATTAATAGAATGAAAGCCAAAAAAAGAAAAAGAAAAAAACCCAGAAACATGGTAATCTCAACTGACACATCAACACCAATTTGCAAAATCCAGTATCCATTCGTTAAGAAAATTGTATTAGTCAGCCAAAGGGGTGCTGATGCAACATACAAGAAATATGTTGACTTTTATAAAGTATATTTATTTGGGGTAGAAGCTTACAGCTATCAGGCCATAAAACATAAATTACTTCCCTCACCAAAGTCTATTTCCACCTGTTGGAACAAGTTGGCTGCCAATATCCTCAAGGGTTCAGCCTTCCTCTTCCTCTTAAGGCTCTGTGTTCTCAGCTTCTTCCAATCTTAGCTAAAGGCTGTGAAAAGTCTCCTCTCTCTCCCAAGCCCATTTCTCTGTGGGCTCAGCTGCTTTGCTCTCACTGCTAGGTCAGCTGTAGACTATCAGACTCTCTTTCTGGGGCCTCTGCTGTGTCTATGGAACCATCTCTCTTCCTCTGTGTTCTTCCTCTTTGTGTATTTACTTCCTGGAGCTCCAGGAACTCTCCTCTCCAAGTCATTTTCTAAACCTCCTACTGATGTGGCCCAATCAAAGCCTTAATCATAATTTAATCAAGTAAAATAAAACCTTTGAATATAATACAATCTAACATGTCCAGAGGAAGAGACCAGTTTATAAACATAATCCACTATTTATTTTTGGAATTCATAAACAATACCAAACTGCTACAAACACTCAGAAATCTATGAATAGATGGATCTTCTTCAACATTCCTCAACATGAAAAGGAGCATATATGAAAAACCCACAGATGTCATCATGCTGAATGGTGAATTACCAAAATCTTTCCCCCTAAGATTAGGAACAAAATAAGGATTTACATTATCAGTACTCTTTAGCACCGTTCTGGGATTTCTAGCCAGAGTTAAGTAGGCAAGAGAAAAAAATACATTTAGTTATCCAAATTGGAAAGAAAGTAAAAAAAAAAACTTTCCCTGTTGGCAGATGACATGATTCTACATGTAGAAAACCCTGAAAAATGTGCAAGGAAGCTACTAAAGATAATAAATTCAGCAAGATGTCAAGCTCCAAGACAGTCTTAACTAAATCATTGCTGAGTTTACACATCAGCAATGAGCAATTCAAAAGGAAATCAAGAAAACAATTCCATTTACAATTCTAAGGAATGAAATTAACCGAGGATGTAAAGGACTTGTACACAGAACACTGAAAAAGATTGCTTAAAGCAATTAAAAAGAAGAATTAAAGAACTCCTAAATCAATGTAAAAAGCTTCTGCGCTCATGGAGTTGAAGACTAAATAATGTTAAGATGTCAATATTGCCCAAAGCAATTTACAGATTCAGTGTAATCCCAATCCCAATTCCTACAGCATTCTTCACAGGTATGGACAGACCAATTTCCAGATTCCTGTGAAAGGGCAAGGGAGTCAGAATAGATAAAATCACCTTGAAAAAGAACAACAAAGTTGGAAGATTTACACTTGCTGATTTTTAAACACATTAGAAAGCTACAGTAATCAAAACAGTGTGGTACTGGTACAATGACAGACAAATAGAATAAGATCAATTCGAAATCAGAGTTAATCAGTAAACCCCACTTCTATGGTTAATTGACCTTTGACAAGGATGCCAAGTCTACCCAATGGGGGAAAGTCTCTTCAACAAATGGTGCTTGGATAGTTGTAGATCCATATACCAAAGAGGAAAACTAGACCCCTCCCTCACACCATATGCAATAATTAACTAAAAATGGATCAAAGGCCTAAATATAAAGCTACAACAACAAAACTCATAGAAGAATTTATAGAAGAATATATTCCAGACCTTGCATTCCACAACTTTACAGCAGAAGTGTGAGCAACTAAAGAAATAGTTAAGTTGGACATAATCAAAATTTATAAAATATTATGCATCAAAGTCATCATCAAGAAAGTGAAAAGACAACTTATAGAATGGGGGAAATAACATTTCATAAGGGTTTAATATTAATACCTACAATATGTAAGTTCACCCAAAATTCAACAACAAAGACAACTCCATTTAAAAGTGAATGAAAGACTTGAATACATATTTCTCCTAAGAAGGCACATATGGCCAATAAGCACATATAAAGGTGTTCATAATTGCTAGGCCCATCCCAATGAAATGGAAATCAAAATCACAATGGGATGTCACTTTACACTATTACAATTAATAGAATCACTATTTCTTTTTAAAGCAAAAAACAGCAAGTATTGGCAAGGATGTGGAAATGCTTTCATTGTTGGTGGGAAGTAAAATGGTGCAGCACTGTGGAAAATGGTTTTGAGTTCCTAAGAGAGTTAAATTTTGAATTACCACATGACCTGGCAATCTCATTTTGAGATATATACCCACAACAATTGAAAGCAAGAACTACAACAGAAATCTGTAACCAATGTCCACAGCAGCATTATTCACAATAGACAAAAAGTGAAAATAACCTAAATGTCCATCAACAGATGAACAGATAAAGAAAATGTGGTATATGTATAATGGAATATTAATGCACTGTTAAAAAGGAATGAAGTTCCGATACATGTTACATGTGGACAAATCTTAAAGGCATCATTCTGAACGAAATAAGCCAGACATAAAGGGACAAATATTGTGTGATCCACTTACATGAAATAATCAGAATATGCAGATTCATGGAGACAGAAAGTGGATTACAGGGTGTCCGGAGCATGGATGAGTGTAGGGAATGTTTAATGGGTACAGAGCTTCTGTTGGGGGTGGTGGAAAATTTTTGGTAATGGATTTTGGAGATGGTAGCACAAACTTTGTGGATGTCATTAAACCCACGAACTGTGTATTTGAAACCAGTTAAAATGAGAAATTTTATGCTGTATATAAGTTGCCACAATAAAAACTTTTAAAAGATGTTTATTTATTTCATCAGCAATCTTTATTGACCCCACCACTTTAATGTTTTAATCATAAACTCATGTGATTCCTTAAAAATAAAAAAACAAAATATTTTGAATATTTATAAAAGTTGAAACTGTAAGAAAATTTTTATCTCTTACACCTTCATAGGAAAATAAGTGGATATGTATTTTCAGAAATCAGAATGTATTTGAAAAGGTCAGAATGGACTGTTTGGAGAAAATATTTTTAAGTATCCCTTTTTCCTCCCATATCTTGGCAGACAGCAATCAAAATCAATTTTTCCAAGCAAATAAAAATTTCACAGCAAAACTTTCGGGCATTCTTATTTCCCACTTTTCCTTATTCTCTTCACCTATCATCACCTCCTGTTACTTCTACCTCCCATTTGCATTTCAAATCCATCTATTATCCCCTGTCTGGTCATAGCTATACAATCTTTGATCTGGACTGCTGCTCTGACTGCCTGATCAAGGATTTTCTCTTGCCAATCTCCATACTGTTTTCTACTCAATTACCCAAGTGATCTGTTTAAAACAGAAATCAGATTATGTCTTACTTCCCTGACTAAAACACTTTAAAGCCTTTCACTTGGCCTGAGAATAAAATCCTGACTACAAAGTTCTTCAACATATCGTTATACCTAATTTTCAAGCTCATTTCATGGCTCTTTTCTAACCGCTCATACCACTCCACTTATTCTTGACTTCTGGTTTGTTTCATGATTGTGCCAGGTAGGCTCATTCCCACCCACAGTCTCTAAGCTGGCAGTTTCCTTTGAATAGGATGCTTTCCTCTAGGTCTTTGTGTGGCTCACCAGAGCATATTTTTTTCACCCTTCTTTCAAAGAATACTTCCATTCTAAAGGAGAGTCAGCACAGTTAATACATCTCAGAACTGTTAATTTACTGAAAAGTGTCTATCACAATCTGTAACCGTCATGGTTATTTAGGTGTTTTCTTGTTTATTTTGCTCCATCACTCAAATGTAAATTCCACCTAATCAGAGACCAGAACTGTTTTGCTCTTCTCACTACTCTATCTAGAATACTCTCAGTCTAGAGGATGGATCATGGGTATAAAAGAGGTGTCCAAATAATTGGTGATGAAGCAAGGATACCCAAAATTAATTTTTTTGATGATGGGTGGGAGGAGATGAAATAAAAAGTACATGTGCACACTGCTGTGAAAGCCACTCCACGTGGTAAACAACAAACATAAAGTGCTCTCCCATGAGTCACAAGTGCAAACTCAATAAATGACAACTATAAATTTGAAATCAAATTCCTTTGCATGTGGGAAACTCTCAAAGTAAGAATCAGCAGAATTTATTTAATGATTGACAATTCTCTCAAGTAATGACAGAGCAGCCAGCTAGTATGTATAAACTTTTCGATGGGACTTGCCTTTTAAATAAGTGCAGAGTAGGTGACTGTCCATAAGATTTGACTTTATGATAAGACCATAGCTCTATAAAATCTATCCTTCCCCTGCCTTTCTCAGATCTATTAATTATTGAAATTCTAAAAACTATCAGATTTGTTAAGAACAATGGAGAAGCTTTGTGATAATCCCTTTATTTTAGCAGAAAGTAAAATGAAAAACTATGAAGTAATTTATATAGCACCCTTCACTTAAATTTAATATCAGTTAAAATGTCCAAATATCCCAGAATATTAGTCTTATATTAGAGTCGACACCATATAAATCTGGATTCTCCTGTCAGAAAATAGTTAACAATGAATGCCTAAAATTATCTTGTAAGAGAAAATTCACATTCCTATAAAGATCTCTTTGGTGTGAGACAGAAGACAGCACTTAACAATATTTTATATGTTCCCATTGTCCTTAGTATGTTTCGAACAAGTAGGGAATGAGGGAAACATGAATTGATCGAAGGCAGTTGGAATAGGAAGCAGGAATACATTCTTTGCTCATCAAATCACAGTTAAAAGAGCATCTTAACAAAATTTTTAAAATTTAATCGCTTAGAGAAAACCTCAATCATTGAACAATCAATGTAGAACTATGTATAAAAAGTAGTTTAACATGAGGTGATTAGGCAGATAAGTTAATTATACCATTGAGTGAGCACTCATTTATAGAGCATCCATTTTGTGCAACATTCTGAGCTGTCATTTCTGGGTATCACTGAAGGAAATTTTCTGTAAGCATATTCAGAAGTACATTGACGCTCAGTCTTGTCCAACCTCTCATTACCTACCAATTTATTCCCACTCATCATTTAAGTTGAGAGATTTCATTAATATTGTTAATGTAACAGTAAAGCGCATGGAAATATATTAATATTCTGCATGAATTTATAAGGATTATTGTAATCATAGGAGGCTAGCCTAGGTGGTCAATATTCAATTAAAATAATATACTATTAAGATATTTAGTACTTTTCATTTTAAAACAGTTAAGTCATTTTCCAGATATTTAATCCTCCTTTGGATGCTTTCACACGCCTGTTTTGAGACTAGCACACAAAGGAAATTGCAAGTAGTCCATTTTAGCTAAGAACTGTGGGCGGCCCGTGTGTTTGGGTCTGTGTGTGTGCTGGTGAGTATGAGCACGGGCAGGCAGCGGCCGCCACTTCATGGAGCTGGTCCACGTTGTCGCAGGGGTGGATCCTGAGCTGCCGAAACCGCTGTCCTGCTCTCCTGGGCGGGCTCCTTTAATCCCATTGTTATTTAAGGTCCGCTCGGGTCTAGCCCACGTGGAGCCCGAAATCCGGGCTGGGCGCTACCGCGGCCTGGGCCGAGCGGCTTCACCGCAGTAACAGCGGCGCCCGCGGCGGCGGCAGCAGCCTCTTCCCGGACAGGAGAGCACAGGCGGCCGAGAGCCCACACGGGCGTTTAGAGGATGGCAGAGGATACTGATAGTGAAGCAATGCTTGAAGCTCCTTACAAGACTTGCCTAACTGTATCTCTCCTCTACTCCCATGAATTCACCTTGATTCCACTGTGAACTGTCAATCATAAGCATGAGAACAAGTTGGGCAGTGCTAACGGCCATGAAGAACTCAGCAAAAAATGCTTTGCATTTAAACTTTAGATCTTCTTACATGGAAGAGGTCAAATCCAGTTACAGCAACACACCTTTACAGCAAGGGCCATATAACCAAAAAGTCCAAAGGCCCAGCCCAGTGGACCATTTACTTCAATGATGTTCAGTTCAAAATTCCACTGCCTATAAAAACATTGGAAATTCCCCTTTAAGTTGTAACAGGATGTGACTATTAGGGTGGGTTTTGATAAAGCTTCTTAATAAAGTTTAAATTGTTAATCGAGTAAAAAAAAGTGCATTTTAAATTACTGAAAACAAGTATGGAGAAAAGTAATTTTAAGAGGACATCTTCAAGTAATGTGATTTTAATAATTTTCTATTGGCTGATTTAAACATCCCCCTGAAAAAATTAATGTGAAGTACATCATATTCCCAACTTTTAATCAAAAATTGATGAATGATTGTCATGGAAAGACATTTCTGTATTTTTCAGAAAATCTTTGTTTGAAGACTACCTCCCTCACAAGTGACAAATATGTATAAAATAGCACAAGTATAAGAGTTTACTTAATTGCTATTTCGTTTTTTAAAAAGATTTATGGAAAGAAGATTCAAAGCTAAATTTAATGCTTATTAATCTAGGAGGCTAGAAATATTTATATCCTCCTCTTTAGTTTGGTTGTCTTTGTAAAACTTTTATTTCCTTAAAATAATTGTATTTTTGTACACATAATATTTATTTTAAGTTGCATCAAATACTTTTTGGAAAGCAAACAGGTTATCAAGTTTTTAAAAAGTCTAGGTAATCATTTTGTTAATCATTTAACTATATACCTTTTTAATAAATCCTTATCTATCTAGATATTCGTGATTTATAATGTTTGTTTATTACATATCTATCAATTACACAAATGCATATGTGAAAGGCTTAATCACTTTTAAGGAACTTGTACTTGACATATTAATACTATATTTCAGAATGCTCTGAATAAATTAATATCTGCAAAATTTTTAAATTGTGAGTGAAATCAGCAATAATATAGTAAAATATTTCATATGTTTGATAATGGTAAGAAATCATTTTAACTAATAACAGTAGTTACAAATTATAAAATGCTAAAAATGTGGAAAATGTTTTTCATTTAATCCTACCTTGTAAAGGAATAGCATTCAATACAAACAAGTAATATTTACTTTATTTCTAATTTTCTCTCACAACTACAAATCACTGATTCAATTTCTTCCTTTTCTCAGAATAAATATAATGTAAATTTGCTACTGCAATATTTTTTACTTTTCTTTACCTTTTCTTCTTTTCCTTTCCTTTCCCTTTTTCCCTCCTTCCCCTCCTATCCTATTCTTCCCCCTTCCCTCCCTCCCTCCTTTCCTTCCTTCCTCCAACCACCCTTCCATGTTCCTTCTTCTCCTTCCTTCCTATTTCTGTCTTCTTTTGGATATGAAACTGACATTGCCACAGATTTTATGTTTCATGTTCTAATCCATCTGTAGAGTCTTTTATATGTGAGGGCCAAAGCCTAGACATAGGAGCATGGTTTCCACATTGGACTGTGTCTGCCTGCTAGACTGCTTTGTAAGATACCTGGGATTTATACTGTACAGTATACTTTTCTATTGCATTTGCCAGTAGTAAATGTTAACAGAAAAAAACTATTAAAGGCAGTAAATTAAAATGCTTCCACATTTAGAATTACATTGGTGCCATGTGAATCACTGCCAATCATTATCACTAAAACAGGCTGGAATAATTGCTGCAAGCTTTCCCTTGAGGTAAAATAAACTGATCAGTTTTATGACATTGATTTTGAATAGATGCCAGTAGGTGATGGTATTAGATGGCTCACTGCTATCTCAGAAATTAACTGTCTCTAATGATTTAGCAAAGAGTATAAACTCACAATTGTCCAATTTAACAAACTAGTTCTTAAAAATAAAAATGTGATTAGTAAACAAGCATTGCTATATATATATATATATATATATATATATATTCTATTTCAAGCAAACTCTAAATTGGGAACACATCCAAACTAGGTAAGATTTCCCTGCTAATTTATTTACTTTACTAATCTTCTGTATTTTTCATAGTTATGATAAAAACTATATCACTACTTTAAAGTTATGTGGGTATAATTAGATAGATAGATAATTTCTTTTAACAATGATTGTTCAAGAATAAGTTTCTCCACGGTAATGTTATGGATTGAGTCATGTCTCAACAAAGAGATGCTCAAGCCTTAGTCCTCTGGATGTGATCCTATTTGTAAAGAGGATCTTTGAAGATGTGATTACTTAAGGTTGGTGCCGTATTGAATAAGGGTGGATTTCATCCAATGTGACTGCAGTCCTCATAAGCAGAGGAAATTTCAAACTCATTACAAGGAGACAGATGTGGAGAGCAATGACCACATGACAGAGGCAGATATAGAGTTATGGTTTGCCTGCACGACACCACCAGGTTACTACAGACTTCAGAGAAAGCATCTTCTTACTGAAACCTTGATTTTGGACTTCCTGTCTCCAAAATTGTGAGCCGATAAATTACTGTTGTTTATACCAACTACTCTGTGATACTTTGTAACAACATCCCTGGCAAACTGAGATAGCTAACCTAAAAAACCTTAGTATCCATATACCCATTGTTGACCCATACAATTTTAAAAAAAGCTTATGATGGAAAGTGGCTGTGGCTCCTTTGATTGGGCTCCCATCTACCATCTGGGAGGCCCTGAATTCGCATCCCAGGGCCTCATTGTGAAGGCCAGCTGGACTGTGCCTGTGGAAAGCTGGCGGCCTGTGCCCGCAGGAAGCTGGCCCAGCAAGATGACACAACAAAGAAGACAAGCAGACACAGAAGAATGTGCAGTGAATGGACACAGAGAGCAGGCAGCAAGCAAGCCACAAGAAGGGATATAAATAAATGAATGAATGAATGAAAATAAATCTTTTTTAAAAAAAAGACCTTATGATGACTTCCACTTCCACTTATGAGGTAAAATCTGCAAAATAAAACAGCAATCCCACTTTAACAAGGAGAAATACTAGAGAATCTATAAAATCATAACTTCTTTTTTTTTTTTTAAAGATTTATTTATTTATTTAATTTCCCCCCCCTCCCCTGGTTGTCTGTTCTTGGTGTCTATTTGTTGCGTCTTGTTTCTTTGTCCGCTTCTGTTGTCGTCAGCGGCACGGGAAGTGTGGGTGGCGCCATTCCTGGGCAGGCTGCACTTTCTTTTCACGCTGGGCGGCTCTCCTTACGGGGCGCACTCCTTGCGCGGGGCTCCCCCACGCGGGGGACACCCTTGCGTGGCACAGCTCTCCTTGCGCGCATCAGCACTGCGCATGGGCCAGCTCCACACGGGTCAAGGAGGCCTGGGGTTTGAACCGCGGACCTCCCATATGGTAGACGGACGCCCTAACCACTGGGCCAAAGTCGTTTCCCATAACTTCTTAATAATGCATCAGGGAGCTGATGCTGCAAGGTAAACACGTAATCTGAATTCAAAGAAGGACAAGCCTCTTCAAGGAGAGCTGGGACATACAAACTGCTCACTTTTAGCTGAGTACAGGAGGAACAGATACGAGCTTCCACGGAAACAGGTAAAAATAAATCAGTTAACATTTCAGCAAATTGGTAAGGCCAGGTGTAGGTCTCAGATAGCTCAAAGACCCAGACATAAGGGGAGTATGCATTTCCTTTCCACCAGGTGATTGAGAGAAATATACAGGACACAGCAGGAGCCTAGAGAGAGTCCCTCCTCAGGGTCCTGTGGCAGGGAACAGTCATCAAACATATGACCATGTATCTCTCTGAACCCTGTACTCTTGGAAATCAAAAGTCTTAAATTATCAAAAAGCCTGCAGGGAACATAGGTGAAAATGAAACAAAAAACAGATGAGTCAAATAGAAAACAATTGGAAAGATGGTAGTTTTAAATTCAGTCATTATTGATAATTAAATTAAATGTAAATAGCTTAATTTCCCTACAAAAGTTTTGTTGTTTCTATTTCCCTGTGAAGCTACTGGAAGGGTTCTCTCAGTGAAGATGGCACCTAACTTTATACTACAAGACTCAGAGCATTTTCATTAAACATGTTGAAAGAATTAATATAAGATGCATAGATATCTTAGTGCCCTTTTAAAAGGTTTGATAATTAAGTCATTTGATACAGCATAGCAAAAATATTAAATTACATTATAATTGTGCCTTCATGGAAAATAAAATATAATGAGGAAATTAAAAGCTAGCCAGACCTATGTCCATAAGTTGAGTAACCTAGTCACATGAGTGATTTTCTTAGAGTAAAGGAACTAGAGCTTTATTTTAAAATACTTTAATATTAGGGAAATTTTGTTAGTGGAGAAAGTAGAGCACATCAGAATACAAATAAAAAGAAATTCCCTGAAGGGATATCAAACATTTTTTTAAGTGTTATACTGTCACCTCGTATAAATGACAGAGATTCCAACGCCATGGCCCATGTGTTCAGTCTTTTTAATCTTCTTCCCACCAAATTCCATGCTGAAATGAAACTCTTATTTAGTCGAGTATGTATATTTAGTTTAGTTGAGAGAGAGTGTGTGTATGTGTATGTGTATAGTCTCTTCCTCTTTCTAAAGATGTACATATTATATTTTCTTTTCTTTTTTTCATGGTGAATTCAGGAATATTTACTGTATTCCAGTTTCCTCTCAGCAAGTTCCATGCCTTCAGGTCAGATTTTGTAATTTCCAGGATACACTAACATCATTATTGTCTACATATCTGTATTCTAAATTTTCTGGATATTTGTTCATTTATTTTATTTTGTTTTGTTTTGGTAGTTTTTCTTCAGAAAAGAAACCAGGTCAAGAGTGACAATGTGTTCATTGTATTGTTTGACACTAGTCAAATATCAAATCAAACCACTGATATTAAAGGAGGATAGATGGCAACAGGAATATAAGCAGCATTTCAAATATCCTGATCTTTCAAGGTTTTACCTAGATTTTTAAAGTTAGCAGAAAATCTAGACCATACATATTAAAGTGGATCTCCTTGGAACTGCTTTGTTAATCATTAATATTTTGCATCCTATCACTTTGAATGAAGTTATTGTTTACTGTGTGAGATATTCTTACCAGCTTTCATTTAGAATAAGAGACTATTACATTTAAGAGGACCTAACTGTCCATTTCCAAAGGAGAAAAATGATGCTCCCCAGGTGAAAGCAAAGGTGGGAGAGTCATGAAGGCACAGGGTCCTAAAGCCAGACCACCTTGCTTTCCAACACCAGCTCACAAGCACTTTGATGTTCCATTCAATGTTTAATACTAGTGACTCTTAACACCCGCAATTGTAAAACAGGGCAATCTGCGCACTTCCTTTCTAATATGGGAGTTGGGATAGTTGTAACAGGATCGTTGGGATACTTACAAAAGTTAATTGGTGAAGCGTATTTGTGATAAAGTGTATTTTTGTGCCTCTGTTTTCTATCAGTATTAGCAGTGTGACTGTCACCAGGGCAGGTTAGTAACACTCTAAGTTTTCTTCTTTCGCTTTTAAATACCCAGGATACTAATGCCTCACTAGCATTGCGTGAGGGGAGAGGAAAAAACAGTTGTAACATGCTACAAGCAAGATGTGGCACAGGATACGTTTCTGTTTTAATCATTGTTGTAGGATATAAATCTTAGGGAAAATCTCAGTTTGGAAAATTGCAAATTGGAAATACTTTGAGGTCCATGAAAAAATGTTTTAACAAATTTAAAACATTGGCAATCTGTTGGTAACTTATTTCAACAGTCTTTGTACCCTTTGGTGCAGATTTTATTAAGGTTAATTCTACAGATTCCTCATATAATCCACATTTCAAACTCTGAAACAAACCTTTAGGATAGAAAAATGACAGCCTCTAAATGCATTGGAAGTAAAGAATGACACGAACTGTCAGAATGGTGTGAGCATCAGAAAACGACTTGAAAAAGAAATTACACATGAAATGTTCACTTTAAATTGGTCCAAATAAATATAAATGAATTAAATAATTAAACTAAATCTGAGATTCTTGAACAAGGTTCATTTCAATGATAAATATAGTAGTCTTGTTCTTTTAATGAATTATAATGATTTAGAATTAAATAGGTTATAGATAATTATATTTTTAGAGCTGAAGCCCATCTGTGTATATAGAAGAGGCTGCAGAAAAAAAATTTTACTAGCACCTCTTTGTATAAAAACTGAATGAAATGTCAGAAGCTATTTTAATAGGAATAGAAAAGAGCATTCATCAATTTTAACATTGCTAAAAATATTAGTGAATTTATTAAGACTATCATAAATCAATTTTATAATTTACTACCTACAGATGCTCACAAAATGTATCAAAGTAACAGATTTTTCCAAATATATCCTACACAAATAGCATCCACAGTATCATTTTATACTGTCATTAAAATGATCCTTTTCAAATAAATTGGAAAAAAGTTGCATACAAATACCTGTAAAAAATAGGTACAGTTAACTAGAATGCGAAACAGCCCTGTATTTTGAGTCTGGTGGAAATCTGGCCTTTCAAAAACATGCATGCATTTACATCCTAGCAAACTGTTTATCTCAATTCATAACGTCTCTTATTAAAGCTTATCCATGTATTTGCGTATTTGCAACTGCTTATTAAAGGAGATGAATATCAACATTAAGCATTTTTAGTGCTCAAAAACATGTTCTAAAATAAACCACACCCTCACTGGAAATTCTTACTTTGCTTTTACATGCACAATCAAACACCAAAGAAGATTTATGATTTTCACCTTTCTTATCCCATTTATCAGACTATTAACTCAGTCACACATCCATTTTTAAAAGGTTAGAGTCTCCTTTGCAATGCCTACTTCCAATTAAAAAGAATAATACACAAATGAATGCAGTAAAGATACTGCCCCTTGTTAGTCCTGGTTTTAAGAGCTTTTGAGACTGGAAATAAAAAGGCATATAATAACCATAATCTACTTGGAAATTATAGTTTTCTATAGTTTTGGACACTTATATCTGCTATGACTCACAGAGAAACTGGTAATATACATACTATTTTTTGCACTTTCTGATGCGAACAATCCAAAATTTTAGTAGTTGTTTTAGGTAAGCACTCCATTCATTGACTTTTCAATTTTCTCATTAATATTTCTTTTAAAATAAATATGTCATCAAGACAGGTTTTCTAAGGTCCAATTACATGCAAATCTTAAACACAGTTTTAGAATAATACTATTTCCCTGGATAATAAGAACATCAATTTATTTTTTTTTCTTTAAGAAAATTCCTCAATATAACAAAGTTGGCAGCAGAAATAGTTGACCTTACTTTTGTATTCCAGGTGAAAACCAGCAGTGGCCACACTAACATCCATTAGAAATGTAAGTAGAGTCGATTGGAAGTCGATTGGAAGCTTGTAGAGGAAGTAGAGTCGATTGGAAGCTAGGACCATGGTTCCTATAAGAAATAAGGTAGATTTCACTTTAGCCAATGCATTCACTTTTTCAAGTATTAAATATGTGAGGATATTTTTAGGCTTATAAATCGCCATAGTTTGTCTAATTTAATGTAAGTATTGGCATTTAGCACTATATAGTGAGTCTTTCTACCGTTAATGGTACAACAAAAAGTTACACTTCCTCTTCTCTACCCTGCTCAAGCACAAGACGTGACTAGCTTTATATCATGTCAGTGAATGAACACATAAAATCTTATTATATTTTAACAGTGCATTTGGTTTTCTACATTGCTTTCTTTTAACATGTAATATTCTGCCTTTTTTGTTTGTTTTGACTTGACATGTACAAAGAGGGAACAAATTCTAAGCCTCCAGGTCTAACAGGGATAATGGAGCAGTCAGTCTGAGGAGATGTGGATCCAATGGATTATTTTTAAGTTGTTGCTTTTGATTATGTATCTCTTTTCCATTCTTTGTGAGACTCATACTGAATCATGTTACCCCAGAAATCTGTGAATGACTTCAACTAAGAAAGTGTGAAAAGGGAATGGGTTTATTTTTATATAATGCTCTTTTTACTTAACATTCCTAGCCTGTGTCACAGCCACTCAGGAGAATTACTGATCCAAGGACAGGGGGAAAAGGCAGTTCTTACACTGGAAGATGCTGAGATAAAGAAAAATGGTCATGAGTCAGTTTAAAATATTTTGGCTCAATGTATTGTCCTGTGGGAAAATGCTACGCAAGTTTTAATCATTTTTTTCCCTAAAGCACATATGCTTGATATTCTAATATATTAAATCTATTCCCTAGGTAAACACTGCGTGCATAATAGTTGTCAAGGAATTATCCATTCTATAATACTCACCACAGTACAGGCAAATTATTAGAGGGAGATATGATGAAGATAATTCCAATGTATGAAAAAATAATATTTATGTAGTAGAACAAAGAAATAAGTTGATTATTCAAAATGGATAAACATTAATGAAAAGATAAGATAGTCTATAATTCTTCATGTCTACTTAAGCAATACCGATGTCACAATATCATCCACTAGCTTTAAATAAAGAGTTCCATGCAAGGACTCCTGATTACCCTAAGGCTTCTTAAACTGAAAGTGTCCAAACCTGGATCATAACCTGCCTCTGGCTGACCTCCCTTGTTCAATGTCTCAGTCAACAACACTATCAATCTCCACCCACATCCTAGCATTGGAAAGTTCCTTCCTCTCCATCATGCCATACTGCTCTGTAATCAGACCATCAGGCCCTTAGTAGCTGCTGCCTAAATCCCTCCTCCTTTCACTCACCCCATCTTAACATCTTCACAAATATCTGGTTCAAGCCACTGATTCTTTTAACCAGGATAAGGGTAATAATTTTCTAACATGTTTACTTAACCTACATTTGTTGCAATCCAATTAATTTGCTGTTAGGCAGTTAGAAAGCTCTTTTATTGGACTTACCCCAGGTGAGGGAGGTGAAGAACGTCAACCACCACACCAGGGAGCCAAGAGTGCCTACAACTGCAAACAGGAGAACTGCATCCATCATCCAAGTGGAATCTAAACACTCTTAGAGGTGGAGCAGACATAACCATCCCACGGTCCACAGAATGGAGGAACAGAGTATGGATTAGAGTGGACTTACTGATATTCTATTCAGGAACTAATGTGATTAGTAATGGAAGTAAATGTAGCACTGAGATGGAGAAAGTGGCCATGGTAGCTGCTGAGGGTAGGGAGTGGGAAGAAGAGATGTGATGTGGGGGCATTTTCAGCACTTGGAGTTGTCCTGGGTGGTACTGCAGGGACAGTCACTGGACATTGTATTTCCTTCCATGGCCCACTGGGTGGACTGGGGGAGAGTGTAAACTATAATGTGGACCATTGACCATGTAGTCCAGCAGTGCTCAAAGATGTATTCACCAAGTGCAATGAATGTCCCATGATGATGGAGGAGGTTGTTGTTATGGGAGGAGTGGGGTGAGGGGGGTGGGGGGTATATGGGGTCCTCATATTTTTTTAATGTAACTTTCAAAAAATAATAATAAATAATGGGGAAAAAAGAAAAACTGTAGTAATAATTTTTATTATTTTCCAAGGAGCTGGCCTAAGAGCTTCATATACAATAATTTTTTAAAAACATAATTAAATAATAAAATAAAATAAACATAAGATTATGTCATATTAAAATTCTCACAAATTCCCCATCACTGTAGGATGACTTTCAAATTCCTTAAATTGGCCTACTGAGCCTCCTCTCATTCTTTATTTTTCACAATTCATTTCTCCTATCACATGATGGCATTCCCTAAATATAGGCCTAGAATGCTTTTTGACCTCATCCCTAGTCCATTTCCCCTTTCTTATTCCTTCTTGTATAAAAGTAACCACTTCTTCCTTAACTATTAACTACCATGGGTTTATAAACCATGTAGATCTATCAGCCACCTTTCCAAATACACCAATTACTTTTTGACTCAGTACAAAGCAGAACGCTTCCCGATTAGGACTGAGCTCCAAAAATATCAGCTTCTTTAAATACTTTAGAAAGATAAACATACCAATCTTGCCACACCAAATAGGAGAAGGTTAAAGTTTCAGTCATCTATTCTTTACTTCTACTGCCATCATGCTAGCCTAAGCCACCTTCATCTCTTACTGAAATCACCATCAATTTAACTGCAAAATTGCTATTTGCCATTCTATGTATTCCTCCTCCTGCATGCAAAACAGCTTTTGACAAATGCATATTATTTGTTAATTTTGTTCATAAACATGTGATATGGGCTATTTCTTTTAAATATTTGCTTTCTTCTCTCTTCATAATTTTTAATATTTATTTTTTTAATTTTTAAAGCAGTTTCATTGAGATATATTCACATACCATACCATCTATCAAAAGTGTATAATTAATTGTTTTAGTATAGTCATAACATTGTGCATTCATCACTACAAAGAATTTTATAACAATTTCATTACTCTATGGACTATTTCTTTTATTTAAACTCTGAAGTAACTTCAATATGCTCTGTGGGCCATTCTATAGAGTTGGGGGGACATTTCATCTCTAGCATTACTGAGGAGTCCTTCTCTGCCCCAGGATATTAAATAGTCCCAGCATTGGGTCCCCTGCTTTTTATTCCCCATATCCTCATATCTCCAAGCTCATATTATCCCTTGAATTCTAGTGCTTCCAATACTCTCTTGCACACTTTTACAGAATACACTTTGCCAGTTAAGGCCCTGACCCTAGAATCTAGCATAAGTACTTCATGCTGCCATTTTCATTCTGAGGTACTGCCACCTTGTTGTGGTGCTGCAAGGATATCGTGATGACTTAAATTAAGGGCTGATGGCTGGGCCAAGGGAAGGTCCCTAACTTTCAGTCCTGGCAGTCATTTTAACCTATTGAACTTTGAGCCTTCACCACCATCCTCTCAGCTTCTTAAACAGTGAGCTTACGCTTTAAGTGTCCAAAGTTGGAAGAGACTTTACCCTAGAAAATGGACACCTGCTGCTTTTAATCCAAGCCAAATGTTAACGATCTGGCAGTCTTCCTGGAATGAAGTAGAGAAAAATACCAGTTGAGCAAGATGCAAACAATTTCACAATAATATAACCTGTCACAAATGCAAATGAGTTTTTTAAAAAATTCCATTCTGAAAATACCGTAAGGACTTCTTGTTCAATTAGCACAAAAAAATCTTTCATTGGGTTTAAAAGTTTCACCTACATTTTGGACATATAAACTGAACTAGTCATTTTGGCATTTTTGGCTGATCAGTACACTATGAATCTCAAACCATTATCAGCATGTATAGTAGGAACAAAGAAAAGGAGAGAAAAATATGTATCATCCACTCCTTACAAGATAATATGTGAGCCTGTGTGGATGACACATGTGCATGGAAAGGGGCTTTTGGAAATAAGATTCCCGACTGAGATTTAGGGTTTGTGCCACAATTCATTTACTCACAGCCAAAGCGGGTTGACTTCCAGGAGTCTTTTCATTCCTGCATCGATAGTGCATAGTTCAGCGTAAGGACAATAAAAAATGTGTTTCGAATGATAGACACTTTGAAATGCCTTCAGGTGTTAGCCCTTTGCTTTATGATCCTGGTAAATATATCTTCTAATTGAACAGTTTGTGGGGAGAAGCTCTAAGTTTCTCCCTGCTGGTGAGCATAAATATACAGAGTCCTGCGGAAAGCTACATAGTAACTAACAGAAGCACATGGGGCAATGCAGTGAGTGGGGGAGCCAAGCCTTTTTTCCAAAAGAAGCAATCTTCCTGAGTAAAACCCTCTCCTCTGCCAGAAGCAAACTGCTGGCTGCAAAGCTGAATAATAGAGCCCACTCTGTGGCCATGAATCCCAAGGACTTAGAGTGAGACTTGCACAGGCCAGGGAAAGAAGCAAGGAAGTGAGGGAGAACTGGACTGTGCCTGTGGATGGACCAGCTCTAAACCATTCTCATACCTAGAAAAGAGACATTTATTTAAAACACCAATTCTTTATCTATTTATGATGTTTGCTGTCCTTTTGTCCTTTCACTAGGTATCATTTTTATATTTTGACTGATATTTGTAGAAAATACAATATTACTATTGATCTAACTAATTTAACCAAAAAAGTTTCCATTATAGCTTTTATACTACTTTTTCGTGGCTTTCCTATGATTTGTGTTAATTTGTTAGTTTTCCCACCACATTAGTCTTTTAATTAACTGTAAATCATTGTAAGAAATGTTGTCCTTCCTTGCTTTCCTACTATGGGTGTCCTGTTACCCAGATGAGAATCAGTTCGGTTCTCACCTCCTCATAGAAACCACTCTTGGCCACCCGTGCTTGTAGTGAGATATATTTTCTCTGTATTGAAAGATATGGCTTTTCACTTCTCATACAAAGCTTTATGCTTGGTTCTTTTTTTTTTTTTTTTTTTTCAAGTATAGCCTTTTTGGGAGATCAGACCCTCACTTATCTTTATTTTTAAAAGCCCACAACCCACAGCACAGTAATTCACACATGTAGGTATTCAATACACATGCACTGGTTGTTTGACTGTTTTGTTTGTTCATTTTCCTTGGTTGCATTACTGTGGAAGAGTTCTGGATAGGGAATCAGAAAATCTATTTCCAGTCCTGGCACTGATGGAAATTAGCTCTGGCACCTTGACTAAGTCACTAATAAAATTGAAATATGTTCCAACATTGATAAAATGATAATAACTCTCCTGTAGGAATTTGTAATAAATGAATTGTGTATACAAAAGTGCTTTGTAAAGTATCATGCTCCCTCTATTGTTATTAATTGCAACAAGAAAACTCATAAGAAGTCCCGTGTATAATTCTGTTACAACATATAATCATTTCCTGCTCTACAAACATTCTGGGTCTTGATGCCTCAGGTGGTAGTAAAGACATGCAGGTATCCCGGGAGGGCTGAGAGGATTCTGCCTACCTGGGCACCCAGAATACAGCTGGAGAGAGGGCACGCCTTGCTCCACCTCCTCAAACTGGATTTTTACTTTGGCTCTTATCTGAGTGGACTGTAAGAAAGAGCTTATTTCTGCCATATGAAATACAATTGATTTTTTAAATTGCCAGAGGCAGAATCTGTTTATCACGTTGTTTTACTGTGACCTAGCTAGAAAGACAAATAACTACGAAAATGGAGAAATTTTATTATAAACCTTACAAATTCTACCTTCAGCCCACTAATATTTACTTCCCCATAATGCTGTCAGCTACAAGTTGTCATGAATTTTGCTCTATTTTTTGCATTTATAATTTATAAACTGTTGACCTACAAATTTTATTTTAAATGGCTTACAATAAAAGACCAGATACATATGACTACTCAAATGGAAATGAAAACTCAAAGCACAGAGTTTATTAAAGGAGTTGGTCAGCAAGTCAATCTTTTGTTCTGAATTCTTTACCTCTGCCAACAACTTACTCTTTTTTGTATTTTACTCAACAACTAACTTTTAAAATAGGTTTAATATATCTTTCATGAATGTTTAACAATTTTGTTGGAACAAAATGTTTAAATATTGATTGCTTTATATTCTGACTGATTTGTCATTTTTTCCATATAAAGGTTATTTTTAACTCTTTAAAATTTTCAAATGAATAGTTGCAAGTAGACAACAGACTCCATATGTCTACTAGCTATATATTCACACTGATTCTATCTGTCCATCTGTCATAGAAAATGATTTTATTCTGAACAATTTACAAATTGCCATCATGATAACCCAATACTCCTAAAAATTCCCTGTGTATTTCTGAAAATAAAGTAGTTCTCAAGAAAAAAAAGGTGACACTGAGATAACACAACCATCTAATTCACAGACCCCATTGATGTTTCACCAATCTGCCAATAATGTCTTCTACTCAAAATGATTCAACCTACAAAAAAATCAGTGCATTCAATACCATGTCTCTTGTTTTCTTCAATCTGGAAGATTTCCTCATTCTTTGTCTTTCATCAACTTGACACTTTTGAAAAATGTAAACTGTTATTTTATTGTATGTTTTTCAATTTCAGTTTGCCTCATGCTCTTCATGATTAAATTTAGAAGCTGTACTTTTGGCAAGATATCACAAATGTGATGCTATATTTATCTTTTCTTTTTCCTTTGAAGATTTATTTATTTATTTTAACCCTTTGCCCTCCTCCTACCCTGCTGTTTTTGCTGTCTGTGTTATCTTCTCATTTTCTCTCCTCTAAGATTCACTGGAATTTGACACTGAGACTTCTGATGGGGAAAGAGGTTCCCTGTCATTTGTGCCACCTCAGTTCCTGGTTTCTACTGCACTTCACCTTGACTCTCCCCTTGACTCTCTTTTAATGTGTCATCATCTTCCTGCATGATTTACTTGCACGGGGGCACTGGCTTACAAGGAGTGCACTCACATGGGCACTGACTTGCCATGTGGGCACACTTTCTCTTCTTCTTTTTCACCAGGAGGCCCTAGGGATTGAACCCAGGTCATCCCATATGGTAGACGGAAGTTCTATCACTTGAGCCACATTCACTTCCTGATGCTGCACCTTTCTTAGGACATCGTATTACACGGCACATTGTCAATTGCGTTCAGAAGCTGGCTTGTAAATGCTTACAGGAGCTAATTCAGCACATTTCTTCCCAACTGTGTATTCAGTGATATTGATTTCTTGAAATCTGGCACGGTGGACATGCTTACACCACAAAAATGACAAATGCTACAAACCTGGATTTCTTTTTTTGAGAACAAGTTTAACAGTGAACCACTGATTATGATGTCCCTTTTTTTTTTTTAAATATTACATTTTATTGGCAAAGATAGAGCATGGGTTCCACTCTACTGGATCCTGATGTCTTCTATAGTTATACTTCCCAAAAAGGACCTTATATAATTCTGAGAGTGGAATTCCAAGTTGGTTTTCCTGTTTGCCCCCTCTTCTCCTCCCTCCATAAAGCCTGATTATGCATACATAATAATTACATGTGATGACGTCCCATTTTTGGTGCTACTAACATAAACTCTTGGCTAAGATGGTTTCTGCCAGATTTCTCCACTACGAAGTTACTATTCTCCTCTTTTGCAATGAATTAAGATGATGTGGGGTGATACATTGAGATTAGTAAGTGTCCTGTTCCTCATCAAAATTTTACCTGCTATTTTTAGCTTCCTTTGCTGCTAAAAGTCTATGCTGAATCAAATGATGATGATCTAATTCCATCTTCCTTCTACACTTATTAGGTGGCATTCTATAATAAGGAAAACTTTCTCTTCTCCAATTTATTCATTCATTCATTTATTTATATAAGCATGGTTTCATAGATTTCTATTATACAAAATTGTTCATCTCACATTTTTTGCCCTGCCACAGTCTTAGAGTCAGCATCTCTCCAAGAAACCCTGTTTGTTTAAACGAGAATGGTATTTTCAATGATATGAAGGAACAAAGACTTGGGTACTAGATCTGTTCATTGCCACTGGGCTGTTGCTTTTTCTGTACCTCCTAGAAGTCAGAGGTAGGAATTATATTATATATGTACACACACACATACACACATTTTATTTATTTTAATATCTACAAATATTAAAACCATGAGTTTATACAAATGTCTCTAATTAAAATACAACACTAAGAATTTCATTCTAGACTTCCTCTTTGCCATTTTTCATTTAAACATTTTTTTAAATTTTTATTGAAGTATATCATTCTTACATGAACACACATAAGCAATAAGTGTAACGAATGAGAGCTTACAAAATAAACATGCAGAACATCACACAGTGGTCTTAATACACCATCCCTCCACCAACTCTGTATTGGGATGAAACATTTGTTACAAACCATGCAAGAGCATCATCAAAATATTACTACTAACTACATTACTTATCTTACATTTGGTGTATTTTTCCCCAGCCCATACTATTTTTTTTGAATATATATATTTTTACAGATATTGTGAACTTGCAAACCAATCATTTATTCTAATGCTCTTCTCAGACAGGTAGAAACCCGGTTCATGTTAACCTCCATATTTTTTTTTTTTGTTCACAAAATTGCCATGCATGTACTTCACTGGCATTTCCTCAGTCCACAACTCTACCTAGATACCACCTTGCCCAACCTGCATTCTTGCTCAGTTCCTAACTGTGCCAAACACCTCCATATATACATATGGAAAGAGCAATTCAGCCAATATGAAACCTTAAGATTCATTCTATCCCTCATGAAATTTAAATTGTGAAGAAATGTGGCTGAGTTTTCAGGGCATTAAACCTCTCATTCTTCATTGCTTCAGGGGTCTGACCATAATGAATAAAGAGAAAGTCACTAGCCAGAAGGAAAATGAAAATTTTGCATTTTAAATTTGGAAAAATACCTTATAATTCTTGAAAGAGGCGGGGCCATTGGTAATCTAAGTTTGGGTAAACTTAGAAAGCCTTGTTTGCCTTGGTATTTCCCTTATCCTATTAGAACTTGGGATTTACTTATATTCTGAGTTATGCATACAAAAAGAGATGAAGAGATTGAGAGTGAAAGAAACATAAAATACATTCCAAATTCATTTACCCAGAAAGTGGTAAGGCCAAACATGGAACTCCCAAGGTAACTGTAATCAGCAAAACATTAAGAAAGAAAGAGAGAGGTCTATTCATGTAAGAATAATAGGCAAAGAGGACTTCAAATAATGGTTTGAATGACAAGACCACACCATAGTCGCTCTGCTTATTATATACCCAACTCAATGAATATAAGACTCTCACTAAACAGAAGGGTCATTCTTCTTCCTTTGGAGAGCAGTGAGTAAAAGAATAGAGTGATCCAAATTTTTCATTTCAATCTGAGAAAGGCACAGAAATCTAGTTCTCAATGGACCAAGACAGACAACCAATGTGGGACTACAAATGGTCCTTTTTCTGCTACCATTATATTACATGAAAAATTATGTTGTAAAGGGAATATAAATTAAGGGATTTCATGATAACTTTTTCTAATTGAACATGCAAATAAACCCTTGACATCCACAATGGCCACAACCATAAACTACCTCAAATTCATCAACATGGCTCTTGCTCATATATTTTTTAATCACAGAATACATATGTGACAAGGCAAAGTAACACCTGAGATGGGCTCTCACTCACAAGAACACTTTTGTCTCAGAGCCTGGAAATGTCCATAATTTCTTTGTCTTAGAAAAATTGTATATCAACACCTATTGAAGATCTCCACGATCTCTCAAAAACATCTAAGCTTTTGATGTTAAATTAAGAAATGAGAGTACCATGTTTAACTTCAGAAAATGTCTATTTTAAATTAGATGCACATTCCTTGAGGGAATGTGTTTTTAATTTAAAGGAATTCAATTTAAGTGAATGTGAAAGTATACTGCCAGCCTGACTCTTAAGTTTTTTGTTTGTTTTTTATAATTTTATGACTCTTAAGTTGTTAGAAACTTATTTATATAAAATAATCTTATTTTATGTTGTTTCAATTCAACTAAATTATTTTAATTGAATTTCTATCTTTTTTTAACAAATCAGTTTTAATGAACTATTTAAAAAGAATAAATTCATCCAAAGTATACACTCAGTGCTATTTGGTATAATTGCATAGTTGTGAATTCATCACTTCAATTATTTTTAGAGCATTTTCATTATTCCAATAATGATAATAATAAAAAACAAAAAACAACCAAACACAAAAACCTCATCTCTTCTAATCTCTCTATGCTTCCCATACTATACACAGCTGCTATTCTGTTTCCATCTCTCTAGTTTATTTGTATTTTTATTTTACAAAAACAGTCTTATTTTGCATGAGGTTTCTCACTATGTTACACAGTCCCATATTTTAGTTTTCCTTCTAAAGTTATAAATGCCCTTAGATGTTATATTTCATTTTTATTACATTTTAATATCATTTTAAAAAGATACTTAGATTACAGAAGTGTTATATTAAAACTTATAGGATTCCCTTACGCCCCCACTCCCTATGTCTCCTACCTTTTCCCACGTTAACAAAATCCTTCTAGTGGGTGTGGCAGTTTGAAATGGTTACGAATTCCAAAAATAGATATTGGCTTATGATTGTTAGCTGGTCTGTACCTGGGCATGATTAAGTTATGATTAGGGCTTTGATTTGGCCATCTCACTAGGGTGTTGATTCCCCACCCCTTGGTGGGTGGGGACTCACAGATAAAAGACATGGCAAAGAACTGAGTTGAGGGTTTTTGGTATTGGAGTTTTGATGTTGGAGTTTGATGCTGAAGTATTAAGCTGGAGTCCCTGGAAGTAAGCACACAGAGGAAAGAGAAGCAAGTCCCAGGAAAAGAGGACCTGAACCAGGAGAAGAACACAGAGGAATAGAGATGGTGCCTTACACAAGGCAGAAATCCCAGGGAGAGTGTCAGAGCCATTCACCTGACAGTATACAGCTGACCTTGTGGAGAGAGGCAAAGTCTAGAGATCCTCATAGTCTACAGCTGACCTTGTGGAGTAAACAGAGGAGCTGAGCCAGAGGAACCCAGGAAGCCTGAACATTCAAAGATGTCAGCAGCCATCTTGCTCCAACACATGGAAATAGACTTTGATGAGGGTACTTATGCTTTATGGCCTGGTAACTGTAAGCTCCTACCCCAAATAAATGCCCTTTACAAAAGCCTACAGGCTTCTGGTATTCTGCATCAGCACCCCTTTGGCTGACTAATACAGTGGGATACATTGACTACAAATGAATTTCTATCTTTAGATATCATTTATGAATATATTTTCTTGTATCATTTTACTTATTTGTTTACATTTTATTTAAATTAATACTAGTTTTCTAAAATGTTATCATCTTTGGATTTTTTATTAAGCATGTTGAGAGCGAAAACCTGAGATCACAAATATTTTTATGAAAGGATTTTCATGACTCAGGCCTCGACATGGGTATTGTGAAGAATCCCTATTTTCATTGGTAGAGACAATAGACTCTATTTACTAGCTCAAAAAAATGTTCAGGTTCAGATAAATATATGTCATCAAAACTATCACAAAACAATTACTTAGGCCAACATGCATCTTAAAATGTGATCAAATGAAAATATGAGAAATGAGGGCAATGTTATGGTTTATAGATCGATAACCTGTATATCAAAATGTTAAGTGGCTTTTAATTCCTTGTAAATGCAACATCTCAGGTATAAAAATCTAAATAGTGGTATGATATCTGCTCAATTTTTCTGTCAAATATATATTAAAAAGATAAAAAACAAGAACAAAACTTTCCTCCTAGTTAACACAATATAAACCGAAGTGTTAACCTTGTTTAAAAGCTATTGTCTCAATATCTTTACATCAGTTTCAGTAAATATAATATGAATATGTAAAAAGATTATTGCTGTGGAAGGGAAAAGGGTTTTATGTGGATATATGGGAGTACTGTATATTGTATATCTGAATTACTGTTATCTAAAACTTTTGTGAAGATAAGCTTAATAATTAGGAAAAAAAAGAAAAAGAAAGGACGTAGACACTGAGGAAAAGACAGAAGTAGCTGCCTTGCCAATTTGCATACAGGGCAACACTTATTGCAGTGATGGAAAGCAAAACATCAAAAACAAAGCTTTTGCATTTTTAAATTTTTTGATACCCAATTTATTTTTACCTTAATTTTTCTAAATTAATATGTATTCTATATCTAACCCTTAACTCATTATTATATTCCATTTTACTGTTAATGGAACCTGGCAATATATTGGGCTTCATTTTTGAAGAAGTTTTGGATCACAGAGCAGTTCAACAATGGCAGGGGAGGAATACTGGTGTGGGATGTTATTGACAGGGGACACATGGTTGGCAGGGAGTTCGCCAGGGCATATATCCAGGGTATATAAAAATGTTTGGATATTTTCATAATGGTGACAATCAGAAACAACTACTGAGGGAGTGCTGAGTTCCTAGCCAGGGAGCTCTATAACAGTCCCTAAAGGAATAGCAACAATCCCCCAAGTGCAATGGCAAAGACTGAAAAAGAAGGAAGATCCAACAATGAGCCCTTGATACTGACTATGCTTGTAAGCCTGTGAACCTGAAATAAGAACAAGGTCTAGAGCTGTAGGGTGCCTAAGAGTTACCTCCTGAGAACCTCCGTGTTTCTTGAATGTGGCCAGTCTCAAAGCCAAACTCAGCATGTAAATGTGTTGACTTCCCCCCAGCATGGGACATGACTCCTGGGGATGAGCCTCCCTGGTGCCAAGGGATTACTACATAGCTGATGATGTAACTAGAAAATGACCTTGAATAAAAGGGTCAAATCGGACCAGCTGAATATCAGTCTACATATAATACGAGGAGTTAAAAATGCTTTTTGACCTGATTGAAAGGGGAAATGGAAAGGACAGATGAGTTTATATGGCTATGAGTCTCCAAAAAGAGTCAGGAGGTTATCAGAGGGGTTTCCCTTATGCACACCTGAGCAGAGTCCCAGAGACAGATAAAGTAGATACAATGCCAGGTATTGGTTCTTCTGAGGGTTGCAGAGACCCACAGGTTCTATCGTCATGCCAGATGGAGTTCAGTGCCATGTCAGTTGGCCCTACTTTGAAGTTTGTGTTTCTGTGTGATGGAGCTAGACTCAGATTTTATCTTTGTTCACAAGCCTCTCCTGTTACTTTTACTGGATCTGTAGTTGGCACTGGGGTTTAGTGTATACCCAGGGGACCTGAATCTCTGGACTGACCATATGATAGCCAGGCCCTGAGCCTCAACAGACTTGCAACTCCTAGCCTCTGGTTTATTGGAGGTGAAGAAGGTCAACCACCACATCAGGGAGCCAAGAGTGCGTACAACTGAAAGCAGGAGATTTGCATCCAGCATCCATGTGAAATCTGAGCCCCCTCTTGATATAGATGTGGAGTGGACACAACCATTCTAAGGTTCATAGGATGGAGGAATAGAGTATGGATTAGAGTGGACTTACTGATATTCTATTCATGAACTGTTGTGATTAGTAATTGAAGAAAATGTGGCATTGGTGTGGAGAAAGTGGCCATGGTGGCTGCTGGGGGTAGGGAGTGGGAGGAAGAGATGTGATGTGGGGGCATTTTTGGAGGTTGGAGTTGTCCTGGGTGGTGCTGCAGGGACAGTTACCAGACATTGTATGTCCTCCCATGGCCCATGGGTTGACTGTTGGAGAGTGTGGGCTATGGTGTGGCCCATTGCCCATGAGGTGCAGCAGTGCTCAGAGATGTATTCACCAAGTGCAATAAATGTCTCATGATGATGGAGGAGGTTGTTGTTATGGGGGGTGGAGTGGGGTGAGGGGGGTGGGGGGTATATGGGGACCTCATATTTGTTAATGGAGCATTAAAAAATAAAGACCAAAATAATGGAAAAAAATTGCTTAAAAAAATGTTGAAATAGAAAAAAGGAGATTGTTCCTGTTTTTATTCTTTACCATATGCTCTTGGCAATCAGTATGTTTTATTTCTTTAACAACAACAACAACTATATTTCAACTTCAAAAAAAATAAAGTAGCTGACAAAAGGCAGCTTAAAAAATTATTGAAACATTGTTTTATAATTCCTATCCAGGGACATTTATTTAATCCTAAAACAAACTTAATTGTTTTTCCAGTGTTCCAAAGGAGCAATAAGTGAGCACAGATTCATTAAATGACATGACCAAGGTCTTCTTGTTGATGAAGAAAATGAAAAAAAAAAAAGCTTGACCATATTCACATCTCATAAAACTAAATCCTATTCTTGTTTTTTTTTTTTAACCTTTAGCATTAATATAGTACCTTTTTGTTTATTTCTTTTACTGTAAGAACTAACTTAGGTCAATTGATCATCCAACAAGTGTCATCTACCATTATTTGCTAATAGGGTGTGTACACTAATGTAAGCTGGAAACCTAAAAATTTAATCAATATTAAACCCTTTCCCCTGAAAAATGAAAATATTGCTATTGCTAATCAGTAAATATAAAATCACAAATTCATAGCTAAGTTCACCTCTGATAGTTATTCAAGAGAGAGTTCAATACACGGTTATTATGACTATGTTGCTAAAAACAAATACTTGTGAGGGATGAGAATTGATCCTTAGATGAGAAATGGTAAAACACTTTTTGTAAGCAGGTTTTATCAATTAAATGCATAAAATGTAAAACAAGTTCTAGCAATGTGCTGGGCATCATGGCACACAGAGATTAATATAGGTGCTCAAGAAAAATGTCTAAAAATGTAAAAGCACATTACATAAAAACGAGTAAACTAAATCAAAATTTAAGTAGGCATAAGCAGGAAAAAATTAGCATGGTTCTTTTTGTTCAGGGCATTTGTTCTCCCTTGTATTTTTCAGGCTATGTTTTACTTATCTGTAAAATACTTTAAATTTTCCCAGACAGCCTGTTTTTTTCTCCCAAATCTAGGAATCACGCTCCTTTTGCCCTCTTATAACACTCAATGCCTACCTCTAACTCTTGCTTATCTTATCATGTCATTGATATATTCAGTTCATTTGAGATCTACTTTTAGATTTTAAATATGGCCGTTGTGAAATGATGAAGACCTGATCCTTTAATCCCAACAACAAACATGGTGTTTGATTTATGTAGCAGGCACTCATAAAAATGCATGTTAACCTGAACTGGTAAAATATCTTATCTGGTAAGGGAAAATAAGCAATAGCACTTGAGATCAAGCCTGAAGAATTATAATAATTGTAATGGGGTGTTGGAAAAGAATGTTCCAAAAGAAATAAATAGTATAAAGATATACAAATATAGATTGTATGTTGCAGAGAGTAAAAGTTAGACTGATATTTTATTGCACAAAACTTTATATGTCCATGTAAAAATATGAATTTATTTGCTGGCAAATAGAAACAAGATCATCGAAAGTTATTAAATAGAGGTGAGTGGTAAAATGAAAGTTGTCACAGATGTTCTTAATGTCTTAACTCACTGTTGCAGTTTGATATAGTTATGAATTCCAAAAATAGATATTGGGTTATGTTTGTAAACTGGTCTGTACCTGAGCATGATTAAATTATGATTAGGTCTTTGATTGGGCCACATCAGTAGGGTGCATGACAAGGGACAGAGTTGGAGGCATTTTGATATTGGAGTTTTGATTTGGAGTTTGATGCTTAGTCTTGAGCTGGATCCCCAGGAGATAAGCACATAGAGGAAAGAGAAACAAGCTCTAGGAAGAGGAGACCTGAACCAGGAGAAGAAAACAGGAATAGAGACAGCTCCTTAGACACTGTAGAACCCGGGGGAGAAAGAGCCATTCACCTGATAATCTACAGCTGACTTTGTGGAGAAAACAGAGGACCTGAGGCCAGAGAGAAACAAGACCTGGAAAGAGAGGAATCCAGGAAGCCTGAACCCTGGCAGAGGCTGCCAGCCATCTTGCTCCAACACATGGAAGTAGACTTTTGTTGAGGGCAGTAACTTAAGCTTTATGGTCTGGTATCTGTAAGCTCTGACACCAAATAAATACCCTTTATAAAAGCCAGCAGGCTACTGGTATTTTGCATCAGCACCCCTTGGGCTGACTAATACACCACTGTCTGTTTTCTTTTTCTTATTTGTTAAGGAAGAGTAGAATAAAGATGCTGTTTAGGGAAGGAATAATTCAGTTAAAAAAATAAAAACAACAAAACCAGTCTTCCTTTGCAGTCTGGTTGACCAAATGACAGTTAGGTCAATGAGATATTAATATATTTATATACTCATATATATTTATAATGAGTAACTTGGGGGACTTTTATGAAAAGCTATTATTTACTAGATTAAAAAATGCTCTCTAGACTCAGATTACATATTATGTCAGAAAAATTAACTTTTATGTGTTTAAAACATTAAAACTCAGGCAGTTTTATTCAGGCTCTGTGGTTAGACACACTGTGATTAAAATCCCAGCTACACATTTCCTATCTGTGTACTCCTAGAAAATTCTGAAATATCTAAACTTTTGTTCCTCATTTGTAAAACTATAAAAACAACAAAACTTATCTCATAGTTAAGAAAAAATAGACAAGGCATGTAAACAGGCAAGCCTGGCACAATAATTGTTCAGAAAATGACAGGTATTAGGATGATAATGATGATGATGAAACTGATGGTAGCTACTCTAACTGGGAAGACTAATGTGTTAATCTACAGAGAATGGAAGAGGCAGTGACAAATGTCTAGAGGCAGGATAACTGTATACCATGAAAGAAAGGTAAAAGGATCTGAACAAAGTTTAGGGGCAATGGGAAGGGAAAGAATTGCATGATTGAAGGGAAGATTTTGAAAGAAGAATCTTTGTTACACAGATATATTTGTGAGAGCTGGAGGTGGACCAAAGAGTGAGATAGGACTTAATGGCTACTAGACATGAGTAGGTAGGGCGGTGCCTGATGTAAAAGGTGAAGATTTCTGCAGTTCTTATTTAACAAAGAGCTGCAAATTTTAGGCTTACATAGCCTCTTTTCCTGATAGCCTGAAACTGCAGAGTGTAATTTCCACAGATTGCTTACCTTTACATCATCTGTTTTGAAGAACTGAGAACTGTTATCTGATCTCTGCCTTACCCCCACCTCACACTCCTACTTCTCTTTCCCCCATCCCAGGATCAGCCCAAGGCATGTAACCTATAAAAGCTCTGTTAACCTCAGGAAGGCAGAGCGGGCAATCACACCTACAATTGAAGCTCCTGCTCTCAGGGAACACAGCTTCTTTTTTCTCACCTATTCTCTTAGTGGTCTTAGATTTGCAACACTAGAGAAACTTATGGACACAGGAGAGTTTGTAGGAAAATTCTACATTGAATGTTTTGCTGTTTGTTGTTTTATGTTTTATCAGTGTTTGCAGATCTTGAGACACAAGCAAAGAAAAGGGCAGTTGGTGGTGTCTTACCTGAGAAACTTCCCAGTCGAGATGCAGTCATGTCACCACCACCATAAATCTCAACACAGTCCCAATTCTGTTCTGTGGCAAAGCTGATCACCTGAATCTAAACAACAATATTGATAATATTTACTTTCAGTTGAAAGCAATTAATCTAACCATATGGTATGTCTCATGAATTTAGAAATACAAATATAAGAGAAAGGATAAAATCACACCAATTATTCCAGGTAAAGGGTATCCAAAAAGGTTCACAAATGTCAGTTTTGAAATTGGTTTTTTTTGTTGTTTTTTTAAAAGATTTATTTATTTATTTTAATTTCCCTCCCTCCCCTGGTTGTCTGTTCTTGGTGTCTATTTGCTGCGTCTTGTTTCTTTGTCCGCTTCTGTTGTCGTCAGCGGCACGGGAAGTGTGGGCGGCACCATTCCTGGGCAGGCTGCTCTTTCTTTTTCACGCTGCGCGGCTTTCCTCACGGGCGCACTCCTTGCGCGTGGGGCTCCCCCCACGCGGGGGACAACCTTGCGTGGCACGGCACTCCTTGCGCGCATCAGCACTGCGCATGGCCAGCTCCACACGGGTCAAGGAGGCCCGGGGTTTGAACCGCGGACCTCCCATATGGTAGACGGACGCCCTAACCACTGGGCCAAAGTCCGTTTCCCTGAAATTGTTTTTATTCAACATGTTTATTATTTTTTTCCAAATAGAGAAACATGATTAGAAACACTATGGAGAAATAGTACAGAAAGATATTATAGTCTATATATATTTAAAACAACCAATACAAAAAGAAATGGAAAAAAGAAAAAAGCCCCTGGACACTGGTTTAGCACTATTTATTATAGACTCTGGGCTTCTGGACTTATCTGAATCCCTGACCCTCCCGAAAGTATGATTTCCATATACAGTTTAAGTTGTTACCATATGTTTCAGAATAACCAAGGGATAGGATTATATCTCTCCACTGAGTGAAATTCCCACTGCAGGGGCCTAAAAGACAAAGACACATTTAATAAAAATAAAATACAATGAAGTAAACATTAATTTGATGTCTGGTTTATTTGGAGATAAAACTTTAAGAGAAATTTTACATGTATTAGGTAACTTTACTGACATTTTTTAGCCAAGGTAACATTAAGCCTATTCTTTCTAAAATTAGCAATTTAGATGCAATTCCTCTACTTATAGTTGTAGGCACTCTTGATTTCCTGGTGTCGTAGTTGACCATCTTCACCTCCCTGTTAGCTGATCTGGGTAAGACCAATGAACCAGAGAGTAGGAGCCGCCACTCTGCTGTGGCTCAGGGCACAGCTGGCACATGGGCAGTCCAAGGATTCAAGTCTCCTGAGTATGGACTATCCCTAGTGCCAACCACAGGTTCAGCAAAAGTGACAGAAGAGGCATGTGCGGAAAAGTCACATCTGAGTCCAGTTCCATCATACGCAGGAGCACAAATTCCAAAGTAGGGCCCTCTGACATGGCACAGAGCTCCAAAAACATCTGCCATGATGATATACCCTGTGGATCTCTGTAGCCTTCAGGAGAACCAAAACCTAGGTTTGTATCTACTTTGGTTATTTCTGGGGTCCTGCTGAGGTGTGTGTAAGCGCAACCCCTCTGATGATCTCACAACTCTTTTTGGAAGACGCTTAGCCATATAAACTCATTTGTCTTTGCCATTTCCCCATTTTATTCAAGGCCAAAGAGCAGTTTTTAACACTTGATCCAACATGTAGGCTGACATAGTCTGCTGGTCCGAGTTAACCCTTTTATTCAAGGTCTCTTTCTAGTTGCTTCTCCAGGTAGTGATTGGTAGTAATCCCTTGGTGCCAGGGAGGCTCATCCCCAGGAGTCATGTCCCATGTTAGGGGAAAGGTAATGAATTTACATACTGAATTTGGCTTAGAGAGTGGCCACATTTGAGCAACATTTAGGCCCTCAGGAGGTAACTCTTAGGCACCCTACAGCTCTAGGCCTAGTTCATATTTCAGGCACACAGGCTTCTAAGCATAGTCATCAGGATCAAGAGCTCATTATTGGTCCATCCTTCCTTGTTGATCCTTGCCTTTGCACTTGGGGGATTATTGTTTTTCCACGGAGGAATGTGACAGATCTCCCCTGGGTGGGAACTCAGCACTCCCTTGGTTGACATTTCTAACTGTAACTACTATGGAAATATCCAACATGTATCCTAACATATTTTTGTTCCCTTTATACATGCCCTGGAGAACTCCCTCCCACCCATGTGCCCCCCATCAATAACACCCCACACCAGAGTTCCTCCCCTGCCATAATTGAACTTCTCTGTGGTCCAAAACTTCTTCAACAATGAATCCTAATATATTGCCAAATTCAATTAATAGGAAATTGAAATACAGTGATGGATTTAAAGTTTAGAAATAGAATACATAGTTATTTAGAAATACTAAAATAAAAATAAATTAGTGTATTAATAAGGTGAAAATTATTATAAAGCTTTTTTTCTAATGCTTTGCCTTTCATCACTGTAATAGTTGTTGCTGTGTATGTGCAGTGGCAAGGCACATTCATTTCTTCCTCATGGTCTACATCCTTTCTTATTTTTTCTGATTTTTAATTCGGTCTTCAAAAAAGTTTAGGGAAGCACACTTGACCCAGTGATTAGGGCATCAGTCTACCACATGGGAGGGGCGCAGTTCAAACCAAGGTCCTCCTTGACTCATGTGGAGCTGGCCCATGTGCAGTGCTGAATGCGCGCAAGGAGTGCCGTGCCATGCAGGGTTGTCCCCCGCGTAGGGGACCCCCACGCATAAGGAGAGCTGCCTAGTGTGAAAAGAAAGTGCAGCCTGCCTAAGAATGGCGCCACCCACATGGAGAGCTGACACAACAAGATGATGCAACAAAAAAAAGAAACAGATTCTCATGTCGCTGACAACAACAGAAGTGGACAAAGAAGAAGATGCAGCAAAGAGACACAGAGAATAGACAACGGGGGGGGGGGGCGGGGAGGAAGGGGAGAGAAATAAAAATTTTTTTTAAAGTTTTAGATCACAGTAATCCACATACCCAATATAGGGGACTCCCAGATATCCAACATCAAACTCTTTTCTCCTTTCCCCTGCAGTGATGTCTTTACATGTTCATGTTATATTTGCTGCAGCTGATGTACAAATTTTGAAACATAGCTATCAAACATGGTTCCATTTTGGTTTACATTATTTTTCATGTTTCAGACTGTTCAGATTTCTAAATTTTTAGTTTCCTTATGTTTTACATTATAGTTTACATTTTAGTTTATAGACTTTTATACCCTTTAGATATAAGTTGATATGTCCATCATTGCACAATCTCACGAAACATTCCATTGCCCCCCAGTTGACCTGCTTCCATCCATGCTATACCTTTCTCCCCCTCCCCTCAGGGCACACCGTGACACTCAATCTTCACTACTTGAGGAAACAGATTTGCAGATACTGCAACAATGCTGAGAGCTTGACATACCAGACTGCCCTAACTAATTGGGATCCAGCAATCCTCGAGACACAATTCCCTCTCTTTGGGAACATCAGGTATTCCCAGAATGTAGGTACACCTTCACACTCATTTTATGGGCCTCCACCCAATGACGTAACACACTATGACAAAATGAGCACTCACATACTCCCTAGAAACTTGCCCCTGTACCAGATGTTCCCCCTTAATCATCTTAAACACTTGACCCTTCCTTATTATATTTTCTAGAGTTTTCTCAACAGTATAGTTTCAACCATATCCCTGACATTCTCCCATATTCAATGATTCTCTGCAGCCATCTCCCAAATTCCTTGGGTGATCCAACCCTAGCCCCTTTCAAGCCCACATAGCCCCACTAGAAGGTATCCCTATGCCCCCATCTTATCCCTTCTCTGTACAAATACTTACCTCCAGCTTATCATAGACTTCACCTATGTAGGCATCAACTCACAACCTTTCTCCCCCCCACCACCACCAAATTCCTTTAAGCCTATTTTCCAGTCTTAAGCTTTCTGAGACAGCTCGGTTTGCTTGTTTCATATCAGAGAGGTCATGTACTATTTGTCCTTCAATGCCTGGCATGCTTCACTCAACATAAGGGCCTCAATATTCATCCATGTTATCACATGTATTTGTACTGTATTCCTTCTTATAGCTGAGTAGTATTCCATTGTATGTATATACCTCATTTTATTTGTCCATTCATCCTTTGATGTCCATTTGGTTTGATTCCAACTTTTGACAATAGTGTATAATGCTGCTATGAACATTGGTGTACAAATACTGGTTTACATCCTAATTTTCCAATTTTCTAGTTATATACCCAGCAGTGGAATTGCTGGGTCATATGGCAAATCTATAGCTAGCTTTTATTCTTTATTTTCTTTAATGTGACATTAAAAAATAATGAGGTCCTCATATATGCCCCACCCCACCCACCCCACCTCTCCCACATCAATAACCTCTTCCATCATTGTGGCACATCCACTGCAACTGACGAATATATTCTGGAGCACTGCTGCACCACATGGACAGTGGTCCACATTGTAGTCCACACTCTCACCCAGTCCACACAGTGGGTCATGGCAGGACACACAACATCTAGCATCCATCCATGCAGCACCAGCTAGGACAACACTAAATCCTGAAAATGCCCCCAAACCATATCTCCTCTTCTGTCTCCCTATAGCTAACTTTTTGAGAAACCACCACACAGTCTTCCAGAATGACTGGATAGTTTTGCTTTCCTACCAGCAGTGGATGAGTGTTCCCATTTCTCCACATCCTCTCCAGCTCTTGTAGTCTTCTGTTTTTTTGATTGCTTCTAGTCTTATGGGAGCAAGATGGTATCTGATTGTAGTTTTGATTTGCATTTCCCTAATAGCTAGTGATTTTGAGCATTGTTTCATGTGCTTTTTAGCCATTTGTATTTCTTCTTTGGAGAAGCATCTGTTGAAATCTTTTTCCCAATTTTTAAATGGGTTTTTTGTCTTTTTATTTTTAAGATATAGGAGTTCTTTATATATGCAGGATATAAGTCTCCTATCAGGTATATGGTTACCAAATATTTTCTCCCATTGTGTAGGCTCTTTTTTCACTTTCATGACAGACTCCTTTGAGGTGCAGAAGGCTTTAATTTTGAGGAAGTCCCATTTATCTCTTTGTTCTTTTCTTGCTTGTGCTTTCGGTGTGAATTTTGTGAAGCCATTTCCTATTACAAGTTCCTGTAGATGCATTCCTACATTGTTTTCCAAGGTCTTTATGGTCTTGGCTTTTACATTTAGGTCTTTGATCCACCTTGAGTTGATTTTTATATAAAGCATGAGTTGGTAATCCTGAAATAGAAGGAACATTGCCTAACTCATTTTATTTTATTTTATTTTTTTTTTTAAAGATTTATTTATTTATTTAATTTCCCCCCCTCCCCTGGTTGTCTGTTCTTGGTGTCTATTTGTTGCGTCTTGTTTCTTTGTCCGCTTCTGTTGTCGTCAGCGGCACAGGAAGTGTGGGCGGCGCCATTCCTGGGCAGGCTGCACTTTCTTTTCACGCTGGGCGGCTCTCCTCACGGGCGCACTCCTTGCGCGTGGGGCTCCCCCACGCGGGGGACACCCTTGCGTGGCACGGCACTCCTTGCGCGCATCAGCGCTGCGCATGGCCAGCTCCACACGGGTCAAGGAGGCCCGGGGTTTGAACCGCGGACCTCCCATATGGTAGACGGACGCCCTAACCGCTGGGCCAAAGTCCGTTTCCCCCTAACTCATTTTATGATGCCAACATTACCCTAATACTAAAGCCAAACAAAGACAGCACAAGAAAGGAAAATTACAGACCAGTCTCTCTAATGAACCTAGATGCAAAAATCCTCAACAAAATACTTGCTAATCATATTCAACAACACATTGAACAAATTATACACCATGACCAAGTGGGCTTCACTCCTGGTATGCAACAACAGTTGAACATAAGAAAATCAATTAATGTATTACACCACATAAATGGATTGAAGGGAAAAAATCACATGATCACACCTATAGATGCAGAAAAAGCATTTGACAAAATACAGCACCCTTCTTGATAAAAACAGTGCAAAAGATAGGAATAGAAGGAAACTTTCTGAATATAATAAAGGGTATAAATGAAAAACCTATAGCTTACATCATGTAAAATGGTGAAATCCTAAAATCTTTCCCTTTAAGATCAGGAACAACACAAGGATGCCCACTATTACCCCTTCTATTTAGTATTGTGTTAGAAGAACTTGCTCAATCACTGAGGCAAGACACAGTTATAAAAGTAATCCAAATAGGAAAGGAAGAATCAAAATTTCACTATTTGCACATGACATGATCCTACACATAGAAAGCCCTAAGAAGTCTAAAACAAAGCTTCTAGAACTTATAAATGAGTTCAGTAAAGTTGCAGGGTATAAGATCAATGCACAAAAATAAGCAGCATTTCTGTACACTGATGATGAGCAATCTGAGGAAGAAATCAAGAAACAAATACCATTTACAATAGCAAATTTTAAAAAATCAAATACCTAGGAATAAATTTAACCAAAGATGTAAAAGACTTATACACGGAAAACTACCCAAAACCGTTCAAGGTAATCAAAGGAGACCTAAAGAAAATTCCCTGTTAATGGATAGGAAGACTAAATATTATTAAGATGTTTATCCTACCAAAACTGATCTACAGATTCAATGCAATCCCAATAAAAATCAACAGCATTTTTTAATGAACTAGAAAAACTAAACATGAAATTTATTTGGAAAGGAAAGAGACCCCAAATAGCCAAAGACATATTGAAAAAGAAAAATGAAACTGGAGGAATCACACTACCAGGCTTCAAAACATACTACACAGCTACAGTGGTTAAAATGGCATGATTTTGGCACAAGGATAGACACACTGACCAATGGAACCAAATGGAAATTCTGATATAAATCGGGAATGAAAGAAAGAGAAAAAGGGGGAAGGAAACAAAGAGCAAGAACGAGAAAGCTGGGATCAGGGGGTCTGCATGTAATAACTCCTCAGACAACTTTATTGTTCACAAGGGCTCTCTATATACCCCGGTCTACATGACAGCAAGCAGGAACTTGTAGCCTACGTGACATCAAGCATCAACATGCAGTTAACTATCAGTATTACCCATAGTCCTTTAAGGAATTTTAAAAAATCTTATCTCAAGGTACAAAGTTTAAGTGTTCTATTCACTACAAAAGGTATGTGCTCATCTTTTCTTTCAGCCTTTAATAGCTTCATCCCATTTGCTGGGAACTCTTAATTACTGCATTCCTTAGGTTGCAAGTATAGACATGGGGACAGCACATCTCTCCTTGTGAGGCCACTGTGCCTCAGTTTCCAACAATATTTAAAAGAAATTCTCAGTTTAAGGCACATTGGACCACAAAGATGTTGTGAATTTGCCTTTAGGACAGAATTAACCTGCTTTTGATTATGAGTTTATTCATATGTTATATCCATCAATGTCATCCAGAGATCTTATGTTTCCTTGGTGTCTGTTCACTCTGTGTGGCAAATTCATGTGTTTGTTTCATTCTCCTTACACTAAATATAGAAATCTTTGAAATTCTGTCCATATGAGAACTTCTTTTCCTTTTCCTTTTTCTTGTTTTGAGGTACCAGGCCTGGTGATTGAACCCGGGACCTTGTATGTGGCAAGCCTGCCCAGGAATGGTGCCGCACACATGGAGAGCTGACACAGCAAGATGACACAACCAAAAGAAACACAGATTCCCATGCCGCTGACAACAGAAGCGGACAAAGAAGACTCAGCAAATAGACACAGAGAACAGACAACCGGGGTGGAGGAGGGGAGGGGAGAGAAATAAATAAATAAATAAATCTTAAAACAAAAAAAGAATAAAGGAAGAGTTTGGGACTCAAAGGAGTTTTTCGTTTTTCCAATAGGAAAGAGCAGTAAATAAGAAATTAGAGTCACTTGAAAGAGAATTTTTTAAGTTTTACACTTTCCACCCATCAATGGCAAAAATGAGAGGACAGAAAAGTTGGGGAGCCAAGCATATCATTCCAAAACACTAGTATAGTGAAGAGGAGACAAGATTAGAAGATACACAGTTTATAGTTAGACTGCCATGAATGTCACACTCATAAACAATATTTATAATACAGAAGAATAATCACAGACTACAATCACCAGAATCATAACTCATAGCAGCAACAATCCAGCCACCACAATGGCAATGGTATTAAACCAGTATTTTACAAGTTTGCTTGAATTTCTATTTGAGTAATGTTCGTAAAGAATCTAAGACCTACCTATGCTTTTATCCTCACTGAGATTCCTCTGGGATTTAGATAACATCATAGGAAAACCCTACTATATACAATCTTGTTCATTGATCCTCATATCACATCCTTAAAACAAAATTCAAATTTACATCACAAAAGTGGCCACATGCATGATTAAGTACACATTTCAAGGCAACAGTTTCTGTCACAGTTTATGTAGTATTAAAATAACTTAAAAAGTAAAGTTCAGAAAGTAAGCCAAGAAGATCAGCATGGACTCGAATCTAGTAATTTTAAAGGCCAAGAATTTTTTTAAAAATTATTTCACTTTCCCAAATTTTTACTCAACATACAATAAAAGCAAAGATACATAATACCCAGCAAAGGAACTGTACATAAAGATGCACAGATTTTTCACATGGAAAAGAATTTCAGTTCACACCAGTCTTTCAAAAACTAGTGCTGTACAATCTCTTTCTGACAGTTATTAATAGGTATCTGTTCTGATAAGATGGGTAAATAGTGCATATTCTGGCTCCCTAGTCATGATTTACTTTGCACATTAAAGATTAAAGGCTTAGAGAAGTCCTATAGGAAAGAAACAATTTATTTTCATTGTTTAATCCAGGGGACCCTATATTTATGTGATTTGAAGCATATTTTCCCCAGAAAACCTGTTAAAACTCTGCAAAACAAAGATCCATAGAATACCAGTGAATGACACACTAGCTTTTTAAAATGGTTATATGTCCTTTACTAGTATGCAGTTTTACTCATTTTGAAAGTACAACTGCTATTTCCATACCAAATTTCAATTTGGAATATCTTTCACAATAGAGCACACAATTAAAAAGTTATGTATTCAGGAAGATAGTCTTCCATAATAAACAGAAATACTCCATCTACATAATTAGCCAAAGTTTATATCGATTATATGAAAATGTGAGGTATAGCAAAATGGTTGTACATATATATACGTGTTTATAGAGTATGCATATATTTGCTTTTCTGTATCTCCAAAGAGTATTTGGGGTGATCAGAAAATCAATCACTAATTCTCAGCAGAGTTGAAATGAACCCCAATCTCTGACTTCTTTCTTGTAGAATTATGGAATAATATAAAAAAGTTCCTAGATTTACGTGAATTGGATTTAAAAAAGCAAGAAGAAGGCTTGAGGGTGAAAACAATTTTTAAGAATGCAGTAGAAAATATCATAATTAGGTCACTGGAATACATTTCATTTTATTTTCTTTAGTTTTTAATTATGGAAAGATATTCCTTGATAGAGGCAATAAAGTTCATTCTAAGACTAATACAAATGCTGTCAACCAAAGACATTAAGTTGGGGTCAGAAGCTGCTTTTTCACCTTCAAGGTTATGACAAAGTTATTGATGAGCATGTGCTCATTTCTCTTCCTTGATTGTATCCTTTTCTGTCCCATAACAAAAAAATTTTAACTCATTTTCCTCTTAAATAGGTTTTCTTAAATGGGCTTTCGGTGCTCTGAATCTCTAGCTTCTTGCCTTAAAGAAGAAAACATTATTTTTATTTGCATCAATTTTATTCCTCTATTGCCTTAGAAAAAGAAGGCATTGTTCCTCAGGTGATGAATGTTGTTTATCAATTTCCCACAGGGCTTCCCTGGAATATTTCAAGTCATAAAGATACTTTCTGTGCATCCATTAGTATCTAAGGGTATGTCTACACTATTTGTCCACTTGAATCCAGAACCATTTCAGTCAATTTTGAGCAACCCAAACCCAAAGCATGCACAATACATAAGAGCAATGGAGCTGTCCTTTTGTTTGTAATAGGCAGCTATGATACTACAAATTTACAGTATGATAAAAAGCTGCAATAAACACAGATTTCTTTCCAATCAGATAATGTTTATGACACTAGGGACCCCTGATGTATATATTCTTTTATATTTTACCAAAATAAAAAACAAGAATTTGGATCACATCCTAATAAATGCACAAAGTTCTTACTTTCTTACTACACAAATATTTGAAAGCCTCTACATTTACTTTGTATGGCATAGATCAAATGTTCTTTTTTATATATACAGAAAAATACCAAAAGTGATACCAATATACGATATACAGAAAAAGATATATTTAATTCTCAGATTACAACTTGACCTGAAAAATATATCTGTATCATTCAACATGTTAAAGAACACTATTATATTTAGGATGAGGGTTTTAATGTGTAATAGAATGTTATTTAGATGGAGATTATATTAGGTGACTGGTGAGACACTTCTTTTTTTTGGTAACCTGTGAAACTATTTCTTCTTATTACTGGTATTCTCAGAATCAGGGAGTGTAATATGAGTTGCCCGGGGGAAAGATGTAACTTAATATTTCTGTTTAAAGAGAGACCGGCTGTTCATAATAGCCTTTATATTTGCTGAGGTGAATTTGCAAAAGGACCCTTTTGTGAAAATGGGGAATAAGATTCCAGTCCAAGTGCACAGGTCTCTGAGGTAGAGAAATCCGTCTGGGTGGCCTCTGACCATGTCAGCTCTTCAAAAGGGAAATTGTGGTGGTGGGATGAATTTAAGACTGCTCAGCCAGGGCTGAAGTATTTTGGGGGAAGGCTTGATTCACCCCTGAACATTGGTGAGAATTTCAGCCCTTTAGGACACAACAGGGTTGAGTTAGTGATGTGAAGTCATATGAACTGTAAATCCAAGCTTTGAGCATCATCAGATCATGGTGTTAACAAAGGGATGCATAAGAAATCTTTAACAGTTACGTGATATGGCAAAAAGAGCTAAAAGATGCTATTCAAGAAATAAATTTACAGTCCCTACATATGAACCCCCTCTCCCGCCAGGGTATTCAAAATAAGCCTCACTCTTTTTTTGGACTGTGTAAGCCCTGAGTTTTATTTCTTGCACATTTCAGGAGAAAGTTAAGGATCTTGAGAAGGAGATTCTGGATTCTACGCATATAAGAGCAGGAATAAGGATGGGAAGGTATTTCAGAAGAACAATTGAGGAGGCTGGGGGAGGGAGTCGCCATAGCACTATTTTGAGTTGGTGAAGCAGACCAGGAATTTCACTGAGTTACTAACCAACAATTTTTCCATCTCTGTAAATGCTACCAGTCTGTCTAGCTGCTCCACCAAAAACCTCACACTTAAATTGTTGAGTCTCTCCTTTCCTACAGCAAACATCCTTTGGCACGCCCTGCCACATGACCTGCAAAGCACGCCCCAGTTCATCACTGGCCTCCAGCAGGATCACCACGCCCTGCTCTGAATCACCCTTATGACGCCCTTCTTGTCTTTCCCCCTGCACAGTCCATTCTCTAGTTCACATCAAGGATGCTCTTTTTAAAATGTAAATCAGTTCATGTCATTTCCCTAAAGCTAAACCTTAAGTCTGTTCCTATCACCCTAGCATAATACCCCAAATCCACACTCAGGTTCCGGTGGTCATTTATGATACGGCCCCTGCCTATCCCCTTGTCTTCTTGTTCTTGCTTGAAGTCAATAAATTCCTCTTTAGAATTCTTCACTAACTGTACCTTTCCCTGAAACGATCCCTTCTCTGATCTTTACAAGGCCAGAAACTCGAATTTCCCTCAAATGTCAACTTCTCTGAAGGGCTTTCCATGACCATCCAAAAAGCCATTCACTCAGTAACTGTATAATATATCAAACTTTTCATTTTCCCTTAGAATCCATTACTCTATTTTTATGCCCAGCAATATTTACACAATTTCTGTTTCCCTACTAGACTGAAAGCCAGAACACTCTTCATCTTGTCTAAGCTGTGTACATGGTGTTTAGCCCAGAGTGCTAGATGACAATTTGTGAAATGAATCAGAGAGAATAATTTTTTCTTAAAATAAAAAGTTTTAAAGTGAAATAAATATTTCAAGTATCTAGAATTTTTATGAATGAATTATTTTTAAAGTAAGGTATCCATTTTATAGATATTAGTTATACCTTTGTTCAATTTTGCATTTATCTCAGCTAAGATCTAATTGCAGAAGGCGCTTTAAAGCAGAACACAATTTAAAAGGAAACTGGCTAGTAAGACATAATGGCCGCTGCTGCCCCTAGTGTTTGTGAGATCCAGGAGAGGCATAGACCGGGAAGACAGACATCCAATAAATGACACACACAATCATTGTTTCTATGACCCAAGTTAAAACCTAATCAAAAGTAAATGTAAAATATAGGTATTATAAAAGCTAGTATATTATGAGGCAGGTTGTAAATGACAGAGTACAATTTTTATATAAAAAATTGGTCGGTGAAGCAATGGACAATTATTGTGCCCAAATATCATATCTTGCAGTCATTCCAAGTGAAAGTTGCTGATTTTTCCCTCTCCCAATTCATTTTTGTTTCTTTTAGACTAATCTATAATCTTTGTGGATAAAAGGACATGTCCTTTGAGATTTAGCTCATCTATTGAATTTGCTTTAATCTCCCCCCTTTTTTTCTATGCCTAATGCTCTGTATAATCTACCAAATTAATCAACAACATTAGCTCAGTCATTCTCTCCACTGTGAGTCTCACCACCAAATTTGTTGTCTTCAACATTAACACTTCAGGAGCTCAGTGCCATGGCGACTGTCTACCCTATCAGCACACAGAGTCGCTGCAACATGTGTGTGTCTATGTCTATGTCTAAATTTATATCTCACATCTACATCCATATCCACAGCCTTGTGCATATCCATAACTATATTACATAGAGACTGATATATAGCAAGTGGCAGTTCAAAGACAGTGTCTATTTTCCTCTTTAGAAAGCAATTATATAGTTAAGGCTAGAAAAAAAACTTTCATAAAGATACTCTTCTTAAATTTAAATTTTTCTTAGTACAAAAACGGGTTCACTATGTGAAATTATGATCGATCAGCAATCATTTCTGTAGTTGCTGGAAATGTGGGTTCTTAGAAAAACACTTGGGAAGTCAAGATCCTGGGAAGAAAATATTTTGACTGGGACACGCAGAAGCAAATAATTTTTTTTTTCGTTTTTACAAGAAAGTAACATTTATTTAAAGAAGGGAGAGGTCATTTTTCCTGTTGCTCTCAGAAGCATGCGAAGGAAGATTTGAATAAGTCCTTCTCGAGATCAGAAAGAAAATTTGCAAAGACAATAAGTCAAAGAGCAAAGGAGAAACAAACAAGTCAACGGAACCACTCAAAACCCCCAAACCACCCCGCGAACCCGACGGTAGGGGCTTCCCAGCCATAGAGAGAAGCGAGCAGGCCGAGGGCCACCGGGGCTGGGGAGCGGGAGGACCGAGGAGACTTGGCGGGAGCAAGAGGAGCCCTCCTGCCCCAGCCGCCCCGCGTCTAGCGCCTCAGGCTCCACTTTCCCTGCAGCCACGAGCCCTTGGGGGCGTCCATCGCTTCCAGGTCCCAACTTTCCCTTCTCCGGGGGGCGCCGGCGGCCGCCAACGGTCCGGGAGGAGGCGACGGGGGCGCGAAGGGGTGCGCGGCGCCGGGGGGCGAGGGGGCGGCAGGGTGGGGGGCGGCCTCCGCCCGAGAGACCCCGCGGGGCAGGACGCACTGGCCGCCCGAGCCCCTGCAGCGGCGCCACCGAGCCCCCGCGCTGCCTGGCCCAGAGTCCCGCGGGTCAGAGCCCTCACCGCGGAGACCCCGGTCCCAACAGCCAGCGCGTGAGAAGGGAGCGGGGGAACGCGGACAGCCCCGCCCGCCCTGGGGGCGCACCCGCCGCCCAGGGTCCACTATCGCCGGGGGACCAGTCCTTTCCTGGTGACCGCGGCTCCCGCCGCCACCGACCAGCTCACACTGATTAAGAACAACTATTCACCTCGTCGCCTTGGTCATGGGACCAGCGCCCTTCTGGCCGCTTGCCCCGTGCCCCCCCGCGCGCCAGGCTCCTCGAGCTCTGCCTGGGAACAGCAAGTAGTTTTTACATCATGATATGGTACACCACGTGCACGCACAAACATCTGTGAGGAGGTATAGGTAAACAATTATAAACAAAAAGTAAGACTTACCTTTACAATGTTCAGCACACAGATGTTTTTCTACTATATTCTAATTCTTAAATCAAATTTTAGCAGAATGGTTGTTTTAAACCTCAAAATTGATTTCACAACCCCCTGATGGATTGAGATCCAAGAGTGAGGAGCACTTACTTAGACCTCGGGATTTAGGTTGATTGAACGTGATCGTCTTTCCATAACCACATCCCCGTTTTATGCACACACACATATAAATCTATATATATTCACAGGAGATTCAAATATTTGTGGAATATATAGTTTTGAAATAAACGATTACTCAGTGCTTCATAACATGTAATAAATCTTATTTATGAAGGTGCCTAGTAAGTAATGCCTTTGTATTTTTGTGAGAGAATCAACCAGATGTTTTTTTGTTTTTTTTTAAAGATTTGTTTATTTATTTAATCCCCCCCCCCCCCCCCAGTTGTCTGTTCTCTGTGTCTATTTGCTACTGTCTTGTTTCTTCTTCCACTTCTCTTGTCGTCAGCTGCAAGGGAAGTGTGGGCGGCGCCATTCCTGGGCAGGATGCACTTTCTTTTGAGCTGGGCGGCTCTCCGCCCCGGTGCACTCCTTGGGAGTGGGGCTCCCCTAGGTGGGGGACACCCCTGCCTGGGGCGGCATTCCTTGCGCGCATGGGCACTGCGCATGTGCCATCTCCACACGGGTCAGGGAGGCCTGGGGTTTGAACCGCAGACCTCCCATGTGGTAGACGGACTCCGTAACCACTGGGCCAAGTCCGTTTTCCTCAACCAGATGTTTGTGACCAGCCTCACTGGTCATAAATCGTGGTGGAGATGAATGTCTTTTCTCAAGAAAGGAGTTAGTTGAGGGGACCTTGGCAGTTACAAGAATGTAGATTGTACGGTAAGTGCACAGCAATGGTGAAACAGAAAGACATCAGAAACTCTTGCAATTTGGTGAAGGCAGCTCTTGCCAAAATCTTTACCTTTTTCTTTTTCTCAAATCATAGCTCTATAGATTGCCAACATAGGTCAAAGTATGTTTTTTTTTTTAAGAATGTAATCTTCCCCTGAAATTTCAAAATGTGAATTTCCAGGATGACTCATAAACACCTTTAACCCAATCACGTAATAGATAAGTAAATGGTCCTTGAGAACTGAAGTAACTTGTCCAAGTTCTTATTGCCCATTCATGGGTGAGATCCAGAAAGAGCTTGAAACTCTGTTGATTGTGCAGGGAGGAGGTTAAGCACACAAGCATGGAGCCAGAGTGCCCTAATGTGAATCCAGCTCCACCACTGCCTACCTAAATTAGCCTGTGTTTCTTAGCCTCCCATGCCTCAGGATGTATGTGCTACCATTATTCCTAATTAATCTGACGGAATTATTTTGTAATAACCTAAATTCTGGGTGAAGGACACATGGGTATTTATGAGCATGTCTGGAATCTAAGGATTATTGCTAGAATGTTAGCCCTATGAAGCAAGGATCTTGTTTGTTTCATTCACTCAAGCATACATGTTACAAACCTTCAATAATACTGATTGAATGATTGACTAAACCAATGAATAATTAACTAGCATATAGATTTTATGTATTCAGAAGAATTGGACTTGTCAATTTTATCTTAGATTTTCTTTGACTATAGCAGGTAATTTAAAGTGAGATTACAACCCAAAAAAAGTGATCAGTTAATTTAAACATCATTTGTCTTTTTTTCTTGGGCTTCATCAAATCATACTTGAGAAGTTTATGCATACATAAATGAGATACTGGGGTTGCAATCCCATTCCAAAATTTATTGAGCTGCTGAGAAAGATGTAAATATTACAGTATTAACTGATTGATTTTCTCTTAAGCCTCTAAAACAGAGGTTGGCAAAATGCAGCCAGTCCACAAGCTAAAAATGGTTTTGTACATTTTTAAGTGATTGAAAAAAAAATATTACAATTTCATATCTGCTGAAATTCAAATGTTAGTATTCTCAGATTTTATTGGAACACAGTCATGCATTTATGTATTGTCGATGCATTTATGTATTGTCGATGGCTACTTTTGGCACTACTATGGCAGTGCTGAGTAACTGCAGCAAAGACGATAGATCCCCAAAAGCCTGACATGTTTACTATCTGGCTCATTATAGAAAAGGTTTGCTGAACCCTGGTACAAAACAAAAATTATGTAATAACTCTTTGAATTTATATGACATTTTCCTTACATTATTCTCTAAGTATATGAAGGGCATTATTTCCTTATCCTCAATGTTCTTGATTTAAGAGAAATGAAAAGGTAAAACTTACAAAACAATCATATATAACATCATACAGGACTCACACCTCATCCTATCACAAATACTTTGCATTATTGTTAAACCTTTTAAAGTAATGATTAAAGTGCATTGTCAAAATATTACTACTAATAGTAAATTGTTGTGAACTTACAAAGCAAACATGCATAACATCATACAGGTGTCCTCCCACCGACACCTTGCATTGTTGTGAGATGTTTGTTACAAATTATGAAAGAATACTGTCAAAATCTTACTAATTATAGTCCTTAATATTTGGTGTTTTTTCCCCCAACCTACCCTATTATTATCTTTTAATATATTTTCTTATGACAGCGATTGTAAACTTACAAAACTATCACCCACAAGTGCAGAATTCCCAATCAACAGCCCTCTATCAACACACTGTACTGTGGTGGAACATTTGTTACAAATAATGTAATATATCATCTGATTGTTACCACGTCCATAGTGTACATGTGGTGCACATTTTTCATACTGCCCCATTATCAACACAGTATATCTTTGGCATAGATGCAAGAATAATATATTATATTATTGCTGCTAACCACAGTCCACAGGTAACTCCAGTTTAATCTTTCCCTTGCTTCTCCACTTTCCCACCACCCTGGAATAATGATGTAATTTGCTCTAGCTAAAAAAGGACACTTTGCTTCGATGTCATCAACCACAATTCTCATCCACCTCTTGGTTTACTGTGCTATTCTGTTCCTAGAATAGTCTCTAGCATTCTGTCAATTGGCATTTACATACCTAGACTACCATTTTCAGGCACATCCCCATTTATAAACTAGCTGTTACAATGTGCTATCATCCACTCTATACATTTCCACACTTTTACAGTAGAGCTAATTAAAACTTCTACATACATTAAACATCAGTAGTCCATCTCTGTCCTCTCATCTCCTTTAAGACTCCACTACCTACCACCAGATCTTGAAGCTATTTTCCTACAGTTTCTTCCAGAAGCTTTATGGTTATCACTTTTATGTTTAGATTTTTTTTATTCATTTTGAGTTAATTTTTGGATAAGATGTGAGATAGGGGTCATCTTTCCTTCTTTTGCCTGTGGGTATCCAGGTCCTGCAGCACTAATTGTTGAATGGAGTGTTCTGCCCGAGCTGTGTGGGTTTGACTGGATAGTCAAAAATCACTTGACCATACATATGAGGGTCTGTTTCTGAACCATCAATTTGTTTTCATTGGGCTTGTGTCCGTCTTTATGCCAGTACTATGCTGTTTTTTTACCACTATAGCTAGTTAATATAAAGTCTGGAGAGGAGAGTGTGCTTTCCCATTTTATGATGTTTCTGGCTATTCAGGATCACTTACCCTTCCAAATAAATTGGATAATTGTGTTTTCAATTTTTAGAAATGCTGGTGGAGTTATTATTGGGATTGCATTGAATCTCCATATCATTTTGAGTAGAATGAATATCATCTTAATTATATTTAGTCTTCCAGTCCATGAACATGGAGTGTTCTAGTTATTTAGGATTTTTTAAATTTCTTTTAACATTGAGTAGCAGTTTTCTGAATACAAGTGCTTTACACCATCAAACCTTTATCTAATTTAAACTGTGAATGCACCACAAAAGATTGTTTTGTACATCCTCATGAAACTGAATGATACTAGACTCAGTTAACAAAAGAAATTTTCATTTCATTATATCTGAAACCAAAGCCAAACAAAAAAACTTGAACCCTTAACTCCCAAAATCATTTTCTAAGCATCTATTCACAGTAGTAATCATGTTTTTTATATATCAGAGATATTAGTTATTTATTAGACATTTGGCTTACAAATATTTTCCCCCAGTCTATAACTGGTGTTTTTTCCCTCCTAATAGAGTTTCTGTAGAGCAAACATTTTGAAATTTATGAAGTTTAAGTTATCACTATTTCATTTTATGTATCTTGTTTTTGGTATCAAGGGAAAAAATGATTTACCTAGTCCTAGATCCCAAATATTTTCCTCTGTTTTTAAAAAGTTTATAGTTTTATCTTTTATACTTAAGTCCATGATCCGTTTTGAGTGGATTTTTGCATGAGGTGTGAGATTTATGTCTATTTTCTATTTTGTTGGTTATTTCCAGCCACATTTCTTAGAAAATATTTATTACTTTAGAGAATAAAGAGAGAAAGATTTGTCAAAAATATTTCTTCTGTATTCACCAGCTTCTACTCCTCCAAGAGGTGTGAGGTTTCAGTGAATTCAGTATCTACAATTATTGAAGCACTTCTACCCAAAATAAATACCGTGTATAAAACCAACCAATTTCTGGTATTTTGCATTAGTACCCTTTGGCTGACTAATACAGTATGGTTGTGAATTAAGTTCTTTTATTTTATGCCTTAAATTTTTTTTCTAAGTGCGTTCTTTTATACAATCTAACTTGAACTAAACAATACATATCACTCACAAAGAGAGTTTTATACATAAAATATAAATACCAAAATCTTTGATTGCAAGAAATAGAAAAATAATTTGTCTTGCTGTTATTACCTAAGTTGGACATTTACTATAAACCACCTTTAATCCCTTTCCTGAAATTGATTATAAGACTCTTTCAATTATTTTGAGATATACAAACATCCAATGTTATAATATATATTTAGGCAAATTAGAATCCAACAATATAACTTGAGTTAGCAGAAGAAAAATCACAAGTACAATTACTTTAAAAAGTAAGTGACACTTGAATTCAAGGAGGAAAATTGGTGGGTTGGGGGAGGTAATTTATTGTCTAGTTTGAAAGCTGTTATATCAATGGCAGTCCTTGAATTATTATATTTTGATTTAATTAGCATGAAACATTTTCCTAAAATTCAGACTGGATTTTGCTCATAATGAAATTCACATTCCTTATTGTATAACATCAAAGTGATTGATTTATTTTTGTTCCATGTTGAAACTTTTAAAAAATGTACAATTCAATTTAGACTTACAGTTATACATTATGACATGCTTTCACAAATGTTAAGTACTTGTTAAATATCATAAAAGCAAATTTTCTATTTTTAAAATACTATTATAAAGAATGTCTTGAGGGGTAGATCATAAAACGTATTTCATGTTTTCTTATAATAATGTCAGTGTTTCTGTTTACATATCTGTTTTAATACCTGTGTAGACAAAATAAAATCTTGCATGTTTTCAAAGGTTTTGACAAGTTTATCCAGGGAATCCTTGTACTTCCTTTAAAAAAAATCAAACTCTCTTCTGGCCACAGTAACAGCATTAACAGAGCCTCCTGGGTAAATATTGACTGTGCTAACTGGAAAGGACTTATGTTTTTTCTTCCAAGAGTAATGATCACTATCCACAGCAACAGGTGATGCTGAAGATGACTCATGTGGAACTTCAAATATGGAAATATTTACCGAGAATTTTACAATTGTGAAATCCATATCCCTTTTTGGCATGAATGTGGTGTAGAAGCACAGGATTTCTCTGTTGATTCTTTTTTTTTTTTCTGTTGATTCTTAATGATTCTTTAATCCCTTTGCCATTTGCAAGTAAACATGTGTATACACATAAATTTAGTGAAGAGAATTTTAGAGAAAATGGTATGCATTCATTACATATATTCAAGTTAATATTGCATTTCAAATCTAAGTAATTTATTTAAATTAAATGCTTTATTTTGAGGTAACATGCAGCTGTCAGAAATAATAGAGAGATCCTCACCAGTGTTTGATGTTGTTGATTTATTTTACAATTTTTGCTGTACTTATATTTATATTGTGATATTCCTGGAGTTTTAATTTGCATGTATTCAGTGGCTACTGATTGTGAACATGTTTTTATGTGTTTTTTTTGCCATCTGTATATTTTCTTCAATGATAAGGAAAAGAAATGGCATGGATACCTCAATGAGAGCAAAGAATGGCCAGAAAGTGAGGAAGTGGTGATGGAAAGACAAGGAGATGTAATGAAAGACTGACATGTTAACATTTAAATGAGGGGAAGCATGACCCCAAGTATGTCTATCTAGCTGGTTGACAAGTAAAGTAGAAATGAACAGGTACGGAGCCAGTAAGTGAGAATCTCAGAGTCAGCTGGGTCATCCCACTGAATGTGAAAGATTTTGGAAGAGTCTGCAGTGGAACTAGAGCAAAGTCCTTAATATATGGGTGGGTAATTAGGCAGACAATAAATAGCAGACACAGAGAGAGACTGAGATCTTATTAGCGAATGGCATAAGGTTTAAGGGAGCTATAATTACATTTAGTGTAAATGAGCTGTGCATTTATCTGTCTTTTCTGCCACTTTGTAGCTTTTAAGAGGGCCAGGGAATTTTGGCCTTATACACCACTTACTCTCCAATACCAGTGTTGGATCAGGAACTTAACAGGCAGGGCCTAAGCATTTGTTGGATGAATGAGTGAAGGAATGAATGGCCAATTTATTAATATAGATATTGAAATACCAATGTAATTACATACATTACGAAGCCAAGGCCACCCATTACTCTGGGCAGGGTCTGGTCAGAGTGTTAATTTCAAATTTTGTCACAGTGACTGATTTTTTATGCTCTTATTACTAATAGAACTCACTTTGAATGGCATGTTTTAAAAGACATGTGATAATTAAGTCTCTCTCCTTAAAATTATTTTGCACACATCTGCCTAATCTCTTATGTGTTAATTTAGTGTTTGAGACTTTGGGGAAATTTTAAACCCAGAGCCTTGGGGAAAGGTGGGAATGCCATTGCTCACTGGGATGACAGTTGGTCAAGGAATGATTTGGTAAGTTTAACATGAATAGGATTTGTAGTCACAGAAAAGTAGGTATAGATGATCATTCAGCTTGTACTAACACTACAATAAAAATCCAAAGATAGGAATGTACAAAACAGGAATAGAAAATATGGGGATAAGCTTAATTTGAGTAGAGGGATGGTTTATATTGGAAAGTAATAGGAACAATTATATCTAACATAAAATAGCCATTTCCAGTTTGATAATCCAACTAATGTTTGAGCTATGAGCAATGCATATACCCATGTTAGAGGTAAGGGAAAGACAGATGTATTAGACCCAATTTAAATAAGTTTAATTTGTCCTCATCAGAAAACAGGGAGTCACTACCCATTTTAAAGAGGGGGAACAAGAATAGCACATAGAGTTGCAGCATTAGAGTCATTAGGGTGATTAAAAAATGGGCTCCACACACACAGTGTGCCTGTCCCCAGTTCTAAATGTCCTTGGTTCACATATTACCCCTTTATTAACAATAGCTGATAAGAATTTTTTCATCATTCTGACATAAACTTGAAAATTGAAGAAAACAAGATAATAAAGGGCAATTCATATAAGAAAGTAAATATTTGAAACTGTTACATGTTATGACAGTTTGAGATTATTTAGGAATCCCCAAAAGGGAAAGATTATGTTTATACACTAATCTATTCTTCTGGTGTGCTACGTTTGATTATATTGGATTAATTTGAGGGGTCCTTGATTAAATTACCAGTTAAGATTAGGGCTTTGATTCAACCATGACAGTAAGGTGTGACTCAGATTGAGCCTCCACCTCCTTGGTGGGTGGATATAATGGAAATTCATTGGAGATAGACACAGAGGAAGAAAGAGAACTCTGTTATTTTTGACCCTGGGGCCCTGGGGAGAGATGAGCCATTTGTTTGATAGTTTGCAGCTGAGGGACAGGAAGCTGTGGAAGACAAGCCCTGGGCCAGCCTAGAGCTGAGATTAGGAAGAAACCCAGGAAGGAGAGACCAAGCAGATATCAGCCACCATCTTGCTTCAGTGGCAACTGACTTTGCGATAGGTGCGATAAATTTATCCCAAATAAATACCCTTTTGCATCAGCACCCCTTTGGCTGACTAATACACACATCCTACACACCTTCTCTCTCCACTTGCCTTTTGGGCATAGGTTTTACAAATAAAGAAGGCTATAGGAAATGATTTTGGTCAACTGTACTGTATCCAGAGCTGACAGTGTGAAATATAACTAATAAATTAGATTATGTGACTTTAGAAATATAAAGGAATCACAAACAAAAATAACATTAAGAAATTCTCCATTTTAAATTAGTCAGTAGCAGGTTTCTTTCACAAGTACCTTCAGGCTTCTCTTGATATCCTATTTTGTAGTAAGTCTTAATGATATACCCAAAATGAGAGGGAAAATGCCATTTTATAGGTTTTGTATTTCTCCACTCATTTTATTAAATAAATTTTGTTAATAATAAGTACAATTAATCCAAGCTGAAATCCCAACATTTCATTGAATACAGAACTTAGAATTACAACTAAGCCATTAGTCTTAGTCTCAATCGGTTCAGGAAACGTTCTTCGTATCACTGTCATGGTTGGGTCCTGCACCATCAAAGCTGAGTAATATTCTCTTTGGCTTTGAGCTGCTTACAATCTACATGTGTAAGTGGACAACTATAAAAATGTATGGTCCGTTCCCTACCAAGCCCTTGAGGAAAAGTTCTGTGAGACAGTACAAGGAAAGCAGTACTTGTAGCAGCACTTGCCGTGTCCTGCCCGTCTACAGAAACGTTGCCCATAAACCACAGTTTTATGACTGGTTTACTCATAAAAAATTTCCACCTTGTTCAGCAATTAGGAGCCAGCTCCAAAGGCCTCTCTCATTGTAAACAACAAATGATTTCTTTAAATGAGAATGTACCTATTAAATTACCTTTCAATAAAGTAAATTAGGGTAAGATGTCATGTAACTGCAGCGTTATTACTATTATTTTTGGAAAAATCAATCTTACAAAATCTGGGATTGCGAAGTGATTCCAGAGCCCAATAAGAAAAGAACACTCTTCCCTAAGAGTGCAATAGCTGCTACCTTAGAGGACACCGCCTCAATGGCAATACATTTAACCCCTAAAGTAAAGGTAGCTTTCTGTACTGAACCCCTTTTTCTTTCACTTTATGCATGATTAAATGGTAATTAAGATTCAATACAAAGTGTTAGGCTGATTACAATGAACATAACTGCACCAGTCAGTTCATGTCCTTATGTTTTACATGCTATATAGAGCTGGGAAGACAGTAGACCTTTAATGGGGTTTGAAAATTTTGTCCACATTAACAATTCATTTTCTAGTAGAGAAAAATTTTTCTTACAGCAAAGCAAGGTAAATACACATATAATAAAGTATAATCTATTCCATTGAGAGCTATTTTACACACATAGACATGCAACATTGAGGATAAGTAATTCTGATTTCCATACTTGCAGTAAATAGTTCTTCCTGTCTCAATATTATTTTAAAGCTAGAAAAAAATCTTATCAATTCATAGATTAAACTATGCTTGTTTAAAAAATGGGTGTGGAACTTCACAGAAGGAAAACATTATAGCTGATTTTAGCTGGTATCAAAGATTAAGTAATCAAGAACAAATAAATATGTAAATAATTATAAAATCTAAAAGTTCACAAAAACTCATGCCTTTTATTAATTATTGCATAATGTGTCCTTTACTAGCAGAAACACTGATGGTATCATCATCATTTCTGGTAACTACCTTTCAACATGGAGCAGAAACTAATGTAGATAAGAAAAAATATTTATTATCAAAATTAGCATTCAAATATTTATTATTAAAGGCTTTATAGTTAAATTTTTAAATTGAACTAAATTCACTTTATTTAATATAGATGATGTAGTATTTGTCACAAAATCATAAATTCATACTAATATCTTCAACCTTTGCATAATTAGAAATTTTTCAAGGATATTCAGCCAGCAAACAGTTGCTAGCCATGGATTATATATCATGTTCTATAAATTCCAAGACACTTAAAGAGAAGTATAAAAATGACTCCAACAATGTTTGCCTGAGACACTCACAGAGCAGAGTTGACATTTACTGAGGAAGACAAGAGTGGAAGAAAACCAGATTTTGGAAAAAAGTAGATTAAGAGTTTAATTAAATTTCATGTGTTAAGTTGTCTTCATATCAAAGTGGGAGTACTGAACAAACAGTTGGATACTAAAGGGTGAGGTCTGAAGGTTGACTGATAATGCCTAAGCAGTGAATATTGAGAGAAGAGAAAGGGAGCTGAAGACAAGCCCAAGTGGCATCCAATATTTAGAGTGTGGGTGCAAAAAGATGTAAACCAGCAAGAGATACTATGAGAGAGTGGCCTCTGGGATTAAGGGGTCCAACAAGAGAATGCCAAGGAGCAAAGCAGAAGCAAGTGTTTTAAGAATGAGGGTGACAATAGTGAATAGTGCTGCTATGAACATTGGTGGGCATATATCAGTTTGTGTCCTTGTTTTCAGTTTTACAGGGTATATACCCAGCAGTGGAATTGCTGGGTTATATGGAAAGTCTATAGCTAGTTTTCTGAGAAATGGCCAAACTGTCCTCCAGAATGGCTGGATCCTTCTGCATTCCCACCATCAGTGGATGAGTGTTCCCATTCCTCCACATTCTCTCCAGAACTTGTAGTCTTCTGATTTTTCGATATCTGCCAGTCTTATGGGAGTAAGATGGTCTCTCTTTGTTGTTTTGATTTGCAATTTCCTAACAGCTAGTAATTTTGATCATTTTTTCATATATTTTTTAGCCATTTTTTTCTTCTTTGGAGAAGTGTCTGTTCAAATCTTTTCCCCATTTTTTAAACAGGCTGTGTCTTTTTATTTTTGAGATATAGGAGTTCTTTATATATGCAAGATATAAGTCTCCTATCAGAAATATGGTTACCAAATATTTTCTCCCTTTGTGTAGGCTCTCCTTTCCCTTTCTTGACAGACTCCTTTGAGGTGCAGAAGGCTTTAATTTTGAGGAAGTCCCATTTATCTATTTGTTTTTTAGCTGCTCATGCTTTTGGTGTGAAGTTCATGAAGCCACTTCCTATTACAAGGTCCTGTAGATGCTTCTGTAAAGGGGGAAATGGAAAGGTCAAATGAGTTTATATGGCTATGAGTCTACAAAAGAGTGTCGGGAGGTCATCAGAGGCTTAACACTTAGGCACACATCAGCAGGGTACCAGAGACAGCCAAAGTAGATAGAAGCCCAGGTATTGGTTCTCCTAAGGGTTACAGAGACCCACAGATTCTAAGGATATGGCAGATTACTCTGGATTTCAGTGTCATGTCAGTTGGCCCTACTTTGGAGTTTGTGTTCCTGAGTGTGATGGAGTTGAACTCAGATGAGACCTTTCTAAACATGCCTCTTCTGTTACTTTTACCAGAATTGTGGTTGATGCTGGGGTTGGTGTATACTCAGGAGAGCTGAATCTCTAGACTGTCCATGTGACATCCAGGTTGTGATCCTCAGCAGACTTGCAACTCCTACCCTCTGGTTTATTGGACTTACCCTGGACAGCTAACAGGGAGGTGAAGAAGGTCAACCATCACACCAGGGAGCAAAGAGTGTCTACAACTGCATGTAGAAGAATTGCATCCATCATCCATGTGGAATCTAAGCCCCCACTTGATGTAGAGGGTGAATGGACATAACCATCCCAGGGTCCACAGGATGGAGGAATAGAGTATGGATTAGCATGGACTTACTGGTGTTCTGCTGTGGAATTATTGTAATTAGTAATGGAAGAAATTATATTATTGATGTGGAGAGAGTGGCCACGGTAGCTGCTGATGGTAGGAACATGAAAGAAGAGATATGATATGGGGGCATTTTCAGGATTTGGATTTGTCCTCAGTGGTGCTGCAAGGACAGATGCTGGACATTGTGTGTCCTGTCATGGCCCACTGGGTGGACTGGGGGAGAGTGTAGACTACAATGTAGACCAATGTCCATGTGGAGCAGCTGTGCTCCAAGATATATTCCCCATATGCAGTGAATGTGCCACGATGATGGAGGAGGTTGTTGATGTGGGAGCAGTGGGGTCAGGGGTGTGGGGAGTATGTGTGTACCTCATATTTTTTGAATGTAACATTTAAAAGAAAATGAAGAAAAAATAGAATGAGGTGAATCTCTACACACTGTGGTAATACTCAATGAACATCCAAACAGATCCATATACCCTATATGCATGTCCAGGTGAACACCCGTCCCTGCATCCCCCATCAAGGACATCCCATATCAATGCTCCTCCCCTGCCATAGTTGAACCCCCTCTTTGGTCCAAAACGTCTTAAAAAATGAAGCCAATTATATCGCCAAATTCGATTAATAGATTAATAGGAAAATAAAATAGCAACGATAGGTTTAAACATCAGGAATAAAATACACTATAATTTAGAAATTCTAAAATAAAGTAAGAAAAGGGTATTAAAATGAAAAATATTAAAAATAATTTTTTTTTTTTGATGTTTTGCCTTCATTGCTATAAAAAGTGCAGTTGGCAGAGTTTCATGTGTGAACTGAGGAAGAGCTGGGTTCCCACCCTGGGGAGTTTTGCCTCATTCTCTAATGGAACAGCAGCAATCCACCAAGTGCAAGGGCAAAGACCACTAAAGAAGGATGTTCCATTGATGAGCTTGTGATACTGACAACTATGCTTATTAGGATTTTGTGCTTGAAATTTCAACTTGGCCTAGTGTTGCATGGTGCCTAAGAGTTACTTCCTGAAAGCCTTCATGTTGCTCAAATGTGGCCACTCTCTAAGTCAAACTCAGCATATAAATGCATTACCTTCCTCCCAGTGTGGGACATGACTCCCAGGGATAAGCCTGGTGCTGATAGATTACTACAAAACACCAGCTGGTGATGCAACTGGAAAAGGACATTGAGGGGAAAATGGTAAAGACAAATGAAGTAAGAAACTTCAAAAGAGTCAGGAGGTCATCAGAGGGGTGGAGCTTATACCTGTCTCAGCTGAATCTCATACACACCAAAGTAGATACTACCCCAAACAGTAGGCTCCTGAGAACTCCAGAGGAACCAAGACCCTACAGTCATGGCAGATAGCTCCAGACTTTGGTGCTTTGCCAGTGGACCCTGCTATGGAGTTTGTGTTCCCAAGTGTGACAGAGTTGGACTCAGATTTGGCTTCTCTACACATATCTCTTCTGTCCCTTTGATTGAACCTATGGTTGGAGCTGGGGTTGGTTGGGTATACACCCAACATACGTCCATGAGACTTGAATCTCTATGCTATCCATGCTCCAGCTGGGGCCTGGGCCTTTCCTGAGAAAGTGCCAATTTAAAGGAAAGCCTTTATAGAGATAGCAGAGCAGAGTCATGGAAAGAGAATAGATTTGAATTTGCCACTGCCTAACTACAGGACCTCGGAAATGTCACTCTCTCTGAGTCTGTTTTTACATCTGCAAAATGGTGCCATGGCATCAAACTCTGTGAGGTATTGAATATGAGAACTGAATGGGAATATCCCACACTGAAATTGGGAATTCAATGAGATGTGTAGAACGCCCCGAATATAACGTTTAATCTCAGCCAGTGCTCAGGAAAGGATGGTGCATTCATGTAGTTGCCATCATGCTCATTCATTGCCTGAAAATAATTCCTAATCTATTTTTTTTTAATTCAGTAAGGAGCTATGTGGCTAGGTGTGTCTGCATGATTACTTTATAAGCAAAGGTTTTATGTATTTACTTGCAAGGTCATTATAAACACCATACCCCTGGGATGTAGCAAGGGTCAGCGTGGTGGAGATACTGCACTGACCTTCTCAGTGTTTCCATTCTATGTGACAAAAGGATTTTCATCCTTTTAGAAGAGCAGGGCCAAAAGAAATTTGATTCCTACAGAAGGGACCCTACCCATACCCCCAGCAGGAGAGGAATCAGACTGTGTATTATCACATTCAATGTGTACTCCAATGGGGGTCCCCAAATAGCCCAGGAGTCATTAAGACAGCATCTCTTAGGGATCCAACCTGCCTCATCAGCTCCTCCCCTGTCTGTTCATGGAGGATTATACCTTGAGTATTCATTGACTGAATTAGGAGTTAATAAGGATGCATTTGAGACAGGGAGGAGAGAACAGGAACAGCAGAGATGGAAAAATAGGAAAAGAGCTGGCCATTATCCCATCATGGATTTAGTCATTGGTTAAGTGTATACTGAGCACTTGATTAGTGCAATACACCATACTTGACACACTGGATTCTCTTTCCAGTTGCTTGAGAAATATATTCTTGCTAATCTCAAACCTTTTATCAACTAAAACCTTTTCCCTCTTCAAACCATTTCTTGCTTCTCTTTGAAAATCACCTGACTCCTGGCCTGGCAGAGCCTGGTTTGAAATCTAGACCTCCTGCTTTCAAATATTATGTTTTTTCTTCAACACCCTAAACCAGGAGCCCAAAGCCCTTGTCTCAGCTCTAGGTATTAGCCTTGAGCTGGTAACTTAACCCCCCTTGGGCCTCAATTTCCTTGTCTGTTAGGTCAGGAAATGGAATTAGGAATTCTCTGTGGTCTTGCCCAGGGTTAACTTCCTTCATCTCTGTGGTTTAAGATAGATCACACATGGTCAATACAGCAATTGTTTTTTAAAGGAACTGTTTTCTTGGGCACCTTAAGTTCCAGTTTCTATGTACTACTGTGGAACTGACCACTGTAGATTGCAGCCTATTTTCTGCATGTAATTGTAGATTTTGGTAATATTTTAAATCACTGAAATTAAGCTGCTACTCCTTTGCCTCCTCCAAGGTAAATTACATGATTTGTATAAGGAAAAATGTTTTCCAAAGCTGCAATGGTGGGAGTGGGGAAGGGATTGGGCAGTTGGTATGTTACTGGATGCTGCTTCAGAGGTATTCTAAATTAACAGCAAGTCAGGCTCCTTAGGTGGCTGGGAGAGAGGCTCAGCTCCGCCTGGACTGAGCAAACACATTTGGAGACACATGGACAAGGAGAATGCAAACAGTAACTTTGACTCTGACAAGGAATTTATATTTATATCATTTTGGGGATGGGAGAGCAAGCCCCAAGATCCTGAGCAAGGCAAAATTGTCCAAACATTCCTGACAGAAGTATTTAGTTCAGAGGAAGCTGTTAGGAACTGTCTCCTAAGGCAGACAAAATGAAGCCTAAATCTATGCACCATAACTGATATACCTATAATAATTTACTGACATTTATTTAATGACTAAAATTTAATGTAGATAAGGGATTTCTCTCCTTTAAAAAAATTGGTCTTGAGATTATGCTTATAGCTGGGACCCTGAAGCCAGGTCACCTGGTCCCAAATGTTAGCTTAGCTTAGTCATTAGCCCCAGGACCTGTGGATACAACTCTCTGCCTTAGTTTCCTTATCCATGAAATGAGTACAGTAATACTACCAATGTCACAGAGCTGTTGGTGACTGAGATGATCTAGTAGATAAAGTGATTTCAAGTCCTAGACATTGGACCAGGTGTCACCAGGATTTTTACATGGGTGACTTATTAGGAAGGGCACTGGAGACACAGAGACTGTTTTTTTTGTTTGTTTGTTTGTTTGTTTTTTTTGAAGCCCCAGCCCCAGAAGAGAGCCTGACTCCAGCATGCACTACAGTGATGCAAGAATGCCTAGCACTGGCAGACCTCCTCCCCTGACTCCTGGGCATGTCAGTCTCACTTGGCAGAAGTTCTCCAGCTCTATATGGACCCACATAATGAATATTTCTTCCAGCATCGGTCCCTGCTTCTTCCACCCCATATCACACTCTCTGTTTTTGGATACAGGGTACCATCAGAAGCTGAAACTGGAGCCACATCCTCTCTTGAGCCCTTTCAAACATGCCATTGGCCACCTGCAGTCCACCTTCTTCTGATGGCATTGTTCATTCTCTCACAGGCTTTTTTACCAGTGATCTGTGCTGTCTCTGGCAAAAGTGATAGCCACAGTCACACTGTTGTGGAATTTAAGAGAAGTTCAATTAATTGAGTATAGAGAGGCCAGGACTCAGGAATGATTTTGAGAAGGAAAAAATGGTTTATTGACGGCCGGCCGGACTCGGGAGCTTTCAGTTTGAATCCCGAGCCCCGAACAAGATTTTCAAACGTCTTTTATACAGAGAGGAAAGGCCAAATGGTCCCTTTGTTTCAGTTCTCAATAGGCTTCAATTAGCATATATCTTCCACATCTTAGGTAAGCTTTTAGCATGGACTCCAGACATTCTAGATAAGCCTTTAGCATATTTGGTTTTTGCATTTCCCCTAAATACTTAAAGTTTATAGCCCCCGCATTGTTAAACATTTCCTGGGACTGGAGCTGCTGCTAGTCCCCAAGGGCAGGACTGCAGCCCCCCACCGTTCCACACCCACAAGTCAAACAACTTAGTTATCTCTGAAGAGACAAAGAGCCTTCCACCTATAGCCCACATCATTCCCCCCTTTTGTCAAAGTTTACTTGCTAAGCTTTGCATAATTATTGTTGGAGCTATGAGGTGGATGGCTGTTTGTTGTCTTGACTGATTATTTATCAGTCTTGAGTACAGCATCCAGGACCGTTTTCAGAAGTTTAGAACTTTTCATTCTGGACAGCAGAATCTTGGGCAGGGGCCTCCCGCAGTTATTCTGCTGCCACTGGCACTCACATGGATTTCCAGTCAGGTTCCAGATCCATCTATTACTTTTATTTTACTTTTAAAGAGTTTACACCTTTAATTTAAAAGGGGTGCTGAAGGGAGACGATCTCTTTTCTGTAACTGCTTCCTGCTGGCCATGGGCTGTAGTCATTGCCTAATAAGGTGTAAAACTCTTTAATTTATTCTAACTGGAGGAAGATGGATCTGGCATTCTGTACGAAGTTGGATGAAGTTTTCATATGGTTAATAAGATGTTCACTCTGAAAGAAACAAACTTAATTAAAATTTTGGAATACCTGTTTTTAAAAGAGGACACATTGGATTACAGAGGTAGACAAGGTTAGGTGCCTATAAAGATGGCATTCCTTAAAAGCTGGTGGGAACAGCATATATATTCTTTTTTAAGTTATCCATCTTTAGAGAGAAATTGCAACAGACACTTAGCTTTGTCTGAAGACACATTCCAAGCTGTTCGATGATTGACACTCATTCGCTCTGTCAGATGCTCCTGGTGAACTGGTACTCCTTGGGCAACTGGCTTCACTCAGGATTAGAACACTAATTTGGAAATACTCTTAGTTTTCACCTGTGGGAGTGATCAGAACTACAGAATAAAGATTTTTACACCTTGGTTTTCATTGTACAATTTCTAGCAATTTTGACTTGTTCAATAGGTGACTCACCATCAGCAAGCAAGCCTCACTTTTGCTAACTGAGACTGGCTGAGACTGCCACCTTATTCTATAGACATGTTATTAACTGTTTAGAAAATGATTTTACCAGGAATTTAACATGTCTAATATACTTCTGCACTTGATCCAAAATAGAAAAGATAACATTACAATTATTAGGCATATATTTAGTACAGGATAAAAGTACAGCACTTAATATTAACTAATGTATTACTTAATGCATAAGGATTCAGAGTTGCCATTATTAGTTTTGAGTTTCAGGTTTGTAATACTTTACATGTTATCTCTCCATGAGAGCAGGCCATAATGCCAATTGTGTTTAAGTTTTACTTACAGTCTCCTGGTATCATGGCTCCACTTAGCATGTTCTTCAACGCAGTGAGCAAGTTGCAGCATCCTTCCAGTATTCCAGAGATTTTCCAGTATTCTACTAGCCTGGTGCATAGTGCTCTCTGGCACCATGGAACAGTGCCAGTCTGGAGGCGATATCCATTGTACACTTGGCTGTACCGAGTCATTATTGGCTGCAGGAGCTTGAAACTGCAATATAGTTTCCATCGACTTCAGGAGCAGAACCAGAGACTGATATAGCACATATTTTTAATTGAGGGGTCAGTGACCAGCCTAGCCAATAACTCACATGGAGAGGCCACCTGTAATGTATACAAGGCCTGGTTCGAATGCACAAGAGTTTGACAATGTTAAAGTTTATTCCTTGTTTTATATATATTTTAAACAACTTAACGCAATACATATATCAAATGACTATTTACTTACACAATTTTACTATGAAGATAACAGTAGGTACTTTACTTTAGTAATAGAGGAAAAATATTATTTTTTATTGTTAGAATGAAAACAGAATATTTCCAATAGAATCAAGACAACTTTTTATTACCATTTACTTAAATGTGTATTTTGCAGTGGCCTTCAGACAGGTTTATTATCATGAAGTTATTTCTGCTACCAATACCAATCTAAGTTTCTTTAGTTAACAATGACTTCTACAATTAGAACTATTTAAACATTTTCAGTTTGGAAGATGTTTTACAAACTCCTTATAATTGACTATAACCGCATTGACTAGACACCTCATGTTTAAATAAACTTACTAAATTACAATTACCAATGAAAGAAATTTACTCTTTTTTTAAGAGAGCATATCTACAATCTTTTTCCTTTAGCCTAATTTCACCAATGTGAACTTACAATTTTCATTACTGTAAAGATTTTGTACATATAATGTTAATTTAGTTTATAAATTAACTATGGGAGATTACACTCAAGTTAAATAAAATTGAAACCATAATAGTTTATGCAAGGAATGTTCTCTTTTTCCCTTACAGGAAGCTAAAAACTTCTTTTCTTTAAGTTATGAAAATTATTAAATTAAAAGCATACTGACTACCAGGTTTTAAAACACATGCATACTGACTACCAGGTTTTAAAACACATTACACAATTACTTAATTTTCTTTAAATCATACCCCAGGAAAGATCTCTCCATAGTTTTTATGGACTTTCCTTTACTTACTGAAATTTGTTATTAGAGCCATTAATTACCTTATTTTGTTGGAAAGAAATCTTCTGGAAGAAAATAAGGCTCACCAGATTGTGGAGAAGAAAATAATTTATTCTCAATCTTGCAAGAAGGGGCGCAGAGCCAGATATGGCCGGTGCCCCAAACAAAGAAAAATGACACAATTTATACCCCTAAGCCTAGCATGCAAGCTCTTCCTCTGTTTTCCCATAGATTGGATACTTCAGAAGTTACAGCTTATCTGAGATTTAACTTTCCCACGCAAAAGTTTGATTTAACTGCTTCCTCTATCACATTCCAACCATTTTAGTTTTTACCTGCTCCCCCCTTTTTCAAATAAGGAATAGAATTTAGTGCTGAAATGGCACCGACTTAGTTAGCTCCTTCTTGGGCATCCTTCCACTGCCCATAGGACTGGCCTAAACTGGTCTCCACTGCTGTCCAACCCGGGAGTGGGAGACTGAGGCAGCAGGCCGCCAGGTTACATCAACATTTTTCTTATGTGAAAATTAACCTAATCTTTGTGTGTTGTTTTTTTTTTTTTTGCAATTTATGGCTGACAAAGGTTTAAACTGGGAGATTACCAGGCAAACTGATTCTTAATTCCCTAGCCTAGTAGATAGGTTTAATCTGCCACACCTAGTCTTGCCTTAAAAGCTCTTGCAAAGAGGAGGCCCTTTCCCAATTGTTTCCATAATCAGATTTCTATGACTTTTTCATCCTGCTTAGTTCAATTTGGGCTTTAAGAATATTTATAAATATAACTGCATATTTAATTTTTAACAATTTGAATAGACCTCTTTTAAAAATTTTTATTTGTTAATTTGATATTATCCTGATGTATGAAGACATACATTGAGCATTTTTTTTAAAAAATGGGCAGACACAAAGAGTTAGACACAAACACAACTCATTGATATTACTTGTAATTTGCATTATTTTATATACTGTTTAGCTTAATTAATTAGGGGTCCAGAAATACATATTACTTATATAACTGCATATTTAACCTCAACAATTTGAGCAAATAGGCAGACATGAATAATTTGACACAACAACATGACTTTAGTTACTTTAAACTTTTCAAAGACTTTTGAAACTCTTCTTAATTTGCACTATGACCATGCAGTTTACCACAAGAATTTTCTTTCTTACTTAATGGATTGTAATAACCAAAATGTTCTCAATGCCTTAGCACCATTTTGTTTTAGAACTTTATATTTTACCTTGAAATTAGCAGAATTTTGGATAAGCAACAAGATTAATTTTATATATATTTACTGAGGCTATTTGAAGCCTCAGGGAGACAGACTGCTTTCTCTCATGAATTGCCACTCTTAGGAACACTGACCGTCAAGGCAGGAGACTTCTCCCCCTCCACCCCCCTTTTGGTTTTGGAGATAATAAAACTCCAGTGGTCATTTAACCTTATTCTATCAGGCAGCAATTTATTTAGTTTACACTTGAATTCATGAGAGAAAGGGTTACTAATACCAGAAGAGGAGACAGTGATGTCCCAGCTCTTCTCAATTATGAAATAACCATAGGCAAAGGCAAAGGGTGAGGTTAGGCTTGAAGTAACCATAAACAAAGGAAAGGTTAGTGTAGAATTTACACTTAAATAATAGTTTCAGGCTAAATTCACCCAGCTATAATCTCAGTTATTGTCTTTCCATGGTTTTATAATATAAATGCATTTATAAATGATTTTAACTCTTAGTTACAGTTTTTATTAATTTTTTTAAAAACCTATTAATTTTATAACACCTTTAAATACCTTTCATTCAACTTATAACATATTAAATGAACTTAACCATTACTTTAATTTTCCTTTAAAGTAAAAGAATAAATCTCTTGCAGTTAGTTTGAAATAAAAGGCTACTTTTCAGGATTTGATTTCTAGAACATAAAATGTTCTTTTAAAAGAGGTAAGACTCTTCTTCAAACATTGAGGATATGATGAGGTTAAAGCACAAGAAGCTATTGATAAAATATTTTCTTTGTATATTGATCTTACTCAATTTAATCATAAAAATTTCCCTTCCACAAACCTTCTACACTTTCAGTATTCATTCAGGTTCTGTCCCACACTCTACTCTTTCCAATAATCAATCATTTTATCTTAGGACAAAATCATCTTCTGTTGCCTTAACAATAAAAACACACTCCATATATCCCACATGCTAAGTTACCAAGCAAACTTCTTACAACATATAATTGCCATTAATACTAAACAAGTTTGTTAAAATAATGAACTTTTCTTCTCTTTAAATACTTAGTAGCATGTAATACCAGAAACAGTTTTTTTGGAAGCAAGTTGGCAGGGGAGATTGGCTGCCAAAAAAGTTTGTTATAAAATTGCCTTTTATTATTATTATTATCAATTCAGTTTTGTTAAATAATGACTTTCTGCAATTAGCCACTTAAATACCTTAAACAATGCTTTGTAAAATTTTTATAATTATTTATACCCTTAAGACAGATTTTACCTTCACAGAACACATTCTCTCACTTAAGGTTACTACAATACCTTCTAAGAACCTGAGCAGAATGCAAACGTATTTTGGCTTTGACACCCTAAGGAGGGAAATTTACTGCATTTATTCTGATTCTGCTTTTCACCTCCTTCAATTCCCCCCCTTTCAGGCAGTCGGGTGCACAACAAACAGGAATGCGGCTTATGAATAGAAGGGTGGACTCACTGGAAAGGGGCAAGCCGCTCCCCGATTTCCAGCTTTCAGCCAAAATGGGCAGACAGAACCTACTCAAATTTGTCAACTCTCCCAGGAACCCAGCCGCCCCGACTGGGACATTCCCAACAAACTTGGGTGCTTGGCGCGGACACAGATGGCCTCCAAGCCCCGGCAAAGGGCCAGACCAGAGACAAGACAGCAGAACATGCACAAACATCTAGACTCCTCAGCTTTTGCCCCAGAATCATTTCACCCCCTTGCCAATGGCAAGGGAGGGCTCCAGCTCAGCTGTAATTCTACTTTATGTAAGGACACAACTCCAACACTAACATTGAGCTGACACAGACAGAAGCACAAAGGTCACTAATCTGACTCACAAGTTTATATATTTATTTTCACCACGGCTGCCCCCACAGCCATCACAAACCTCAGAACACTTAACATTTGGTATAAAGCGAATTCATTCACAAATTAGCACCATAACAAAAGATTTCAGCTAGACTTTTCCACTGTTTAAACTTTACATCCAGACCAAGCTCCACCAGAAAAGCCGATCCATTTTCCTGTAACCAAGTTTTGTTTTCCTTAATCTAGACCAATTTCCAGGATATTAGGACTTGAACCTATAAATACCCTTCCTATTAAAATCGAGACTCCACTCCTTTAGTGGATATAAGACCAGTACCAGATTCTAACATGCAGTTAGACAAACCCAAAACACCAGGGCTTTTCCCCGGTTTTCCTCCTTTTCCCAAGCCTAGAGAGAACGGCTTCCCCCCAGCCTTCTGGGGCTACTAGGGTTCTCTCGGGAGGTGATCAGCCTCCCCTTCCTAGCAATTAAAGCTAGGGCCTTCCAGACTGTGCTCACCCGGGGAGTCTTACCTTCTTCCATGTTCGGAGTTCTTTTTCGTTCCCAGAATCTTTCTCTTCAGACCTTCCATTGCCCCTCGATTTTGTCGGGAAGATTCTGGTGGAGCCCACATCTTTTCTGGATTAAATTTAATCCAGGGGCGCCCAGATTTGGGGTTCACCCGAGTCCTCCCGGCTTCCTCGGGGATTTGGAAGGGGCAGCAAAATGCTACCGTCTTTGGCCTTCATTTTTGTCCCTTCATGGTCGCCAAAAATGTTGTGGAATTTAAGAGAAGTTCAATTAATTGAGTATAGAGAGGCCAGGACTCAGGAATGATTTTGAGAAGGAAAAAATGGTTTATTGACGGCCGGCCGGACTCGGGAGCTTTCAGTTTGAATCCCGAGCCCCGAACAAGATTTTCAAACGTCTTTTATACAGAGAGGAAAGGCCAAATGGTCCCTTTGTTTCAGTTCTCAATAGGCTTCAATTAGCATATATCTTCCACATCTTAGGTAAGCTTTTAGCATGGACTCCAGACATTCTAGATAAGCCTTTAGCATATTTGGTTTTTGCATTTCCCCTAAATACTTAAAGTTTATAGCCCCCGCATTGTTAAACATTTCCTGGGACTGGAGCTGCTGCTAGTCCCCAAGGGCAGGACTGCAGCCCCCCACCGTTCCACACCCACAAGTCAAACAACTTAGTTATCTCTGAAGAGACAAAGAGCCTTCCACCCATAGCCCACATCAACACTACAGCAAGGACTTAGATATCTTTAACATCAGGGAAAAATATGTATGTATACATGTGCATATATGTACCTATACACATATATACAAAGGAAGAGAAATCATCATTTCCACAGTGATGGAGATGGTTTAAAAAGACAATGGCACAAGCAAATAACACTCTCAATATTGAGATAATTGCTATCATTCAGAAAACTCTGTATGAATTAAGCAGAAGTTTACAATACCCAGTCCCTTTCTCCTACCCCACAATGGGGACACCAAAGGAAAAGGCTCTGTAAAGTGAATTTACATGTACTTAAAGAAAGTAAGAATGAAAAATAAACCACAGATCTTGGAGTCTAATTAGCTGAGATTCAACATGGAGAGGAGAAGCAAGGTATCTAGATAAAGAGAGTAAAGGGGGTGGTAATGACCTTTCCCCAGGCCCTTGCAATTATCTTGACTTAGGACATAGGAGGACAAAGGCTTTGAGGAGGGAGCAGCAGTAAAGGATGCCAAAAGGGCAGACAGAAAGCCCCTGAGGAAGAGGGGACACTGCTCTCTTGGGGCTGCACCTTGACAGCAGGACTTCAGGTCCTTCTGAACAGAGGTGCAGAGAGACTAAAGATGTCACTTCCAGGCCTCCTACAATCCAAGATGAGCATAAAGAAACTGTCAGAAAAGCAGGAAAATGTGGGTGCTGAGTAAGACACAAGTAAATGTAGGAGAATGGATGAAGCAGCAGCAGGGGATTGATCACATGAAATCCCAGAGGTGAAGGAGAAAGGACTTTGGGGACAGGAGCTACTTTACAGTTTAAGAGATTCTGCTTTGGTTAATGGGAAAAGTGATTGGAAATCAGGGGAGGAGGGAAAAAGGATGGGCACCAAGAAGTTAAACCCCCCAAACCATGCCTCCTCTGTGAGCATTCAGTTTCTCAAACATACACAGAGTAATCATTGAGCCACTTTTCCTTTTCACATTCAGAGAAGGCCCTAACTGCCATGTGTTTGTTCAACTCCATTCCCTTCAAGCAAAATACCCTGTTCCAGGCTCAGATCCCTAAGAGACTTGATCCCCTGCTGCATGTTTGAGATATTTGATAAATAAAGGGACTCATAATATTAGTCTGAAATCAACATCTCAATTTCTACTCTAGGTCAGCATGGGAAATATTTAATTAAGCCAAACTAAGAAGGCCTTCATGCTTTGCTGAACACCAAGTTTTCCTTAAGTTGCAAGCTCTTCTTTACAATTCCAGATCCAAAGTACAAATTCTTAAGGATGAGTTTCTTGCCCAAAGTTCTTCATATGTTTGTTCACAAAGGAATGAGATGAAAAGATCCGTTACCTGGAAATGCCTCCAAAAATGGGGTCAATTTGGTCATAAATAGGCTGAGTGTGGTTTCACTCAGATCTATTCTTACAAGAGACCCGGAGGCACAGATGCCATTCTTCAGGCAGACTTTCAGTCTGGTAAAAACCTTGGTTTCCTTTATTCCTTTACTTTTTCAAATTTCCTCAGTGCTCAATAAAGAAGCAGTCAGTATTACTATGTGGTTTTCTTTTGCCTGGTCTAAATTCCACAGGTGTGAAAAAGAAAACAATTCTTTAAATGCCTGAGTTTGAAAAAAGGGGAAGGGCATTTGGGTAAGTTTGTATAACAAAGCAAGTCTGGCCAGTTTCCCCAAAGAGTGAAGGCCCATAAAATTCAGATATATAGACACAATTAATTACAGAAAGAAGTTAATGCCATTCACAAGAATGTAATTACACTGTGGTTAACTTCACATTTCATACAAGGGCATCTAATCCATGAAACAGGAACATCTTTCACTTCTTCTTCACTGACCTTTTAGGTAAAATCATAGGGACTTTGGGGTGACCACACACAGATACAGGTCAAGAGGTCATGTGGATTTCATCCCTCTCCTGCCCAAAGTCTCTTAGAGCACAGCTGACCTGCCCCACTGACCCTGGCTCTTGGCCTGGAACTGTCACTACTATTCTATTTTACCCAAGCCTAGGGGCTGAGTTCTTGGTCTACAGTTGTGATAAGATGTCCTGAGACTGACTGGTCATGGCTGCAGTGATTTTGAGGGCAAATGAGCAGGCTCAGTGGCTCTGATACACTCAGTTGACCATTTTGTGTTTAATTTTAAAAATATCCATTTTTCTACTAGGAGTCCACATACATTAATAATTGAAATTGCATAGCCTTACTTCTTTTCCAGAACTAGAGTCCCCACTCCTTCCTCCCAGGTGCTCCTTTATGAGCTGCCACACAGCACTGAGAGTGCCATCTACATTGGCTTCACTGGTTCTGCCACCTACAGGGAAACTAAGGGCTTTCAGGTGAACTGTGGGTGGCCATGTGTGGATCCCATCTCCTGCATGTAGCCTATGTGACACTACCCCAAAGACCCTGTACCTGCACATATTTATTTGTCAGCTTCACCTCATGTGCAGGGTTCTCTGATGACACAAGTATATTCTAATAGAGCATACTTCCTCCTCAGAATGCCTTTTGCACTATACTTTACACTTGGAAAACCCACTCCTCTTCTTCAGTTTTAATGAGTGTCAACAAGAACTTCCCATTCATCTGTAGATACCACCTACCAATAAGAATAATTCAAATGTTCACTGATCATAAATGTATACACATATAACCAAAATCTTTTTATCAGTTAGGAAGATAGTAAATTTTTACATTCACGGTATCAAACAAGGAAAACAGAAGGAATTATTTCTATGAGATAATGGACAGGAAAGACTGGGGAAAGTGGCATATAAATTGCCTTTGAAGTCAAGAAAGTAGAAACCAAGAAAGTAAAAGGCAATTCAGGCCTTTTTTTCAAAAGGCATGAAAGTCACATTGGAGCACATTTAGGTAGAGGCTGGGGTTTGAAGGTAACCCAAACAGAGTTTGAATGTCATCCATTGGCTGTGTGGAGTTACTTAGGATTTTGGAACAAGGGAGGGACACAGTGGAATACAGTGTTTTGAAAGTCAATAGTGTCCAGGGAGAACAGGAAGAGGATCTCTCAAAGGAAAGATCTTAGGCTACTGCATAAGTTGTCATGAGGAGAGCAGAATAAGGACTTGAAATTCATCCACTGTAGTATGATTGTAGAAGGATGATTAATTGCTGAAAATGAGGAAATCTAAACAAAATTCAGAAACTTTCAATTTGTATTTTCTGAGGAGGAATGATTAATGCCAACCATTGAACAAATGATTATATTTTTACACTAAATGCCCTCTGGGACATTATATGACACTTCATACCATATCCAGAGCAGCAACATTTTGAAAATTGCCCAAATGTCCACCACAGAGAAAATTCAAAAGAATGTTATGAAGTCACTAAAAATGATGTAAATATTCATAGGATATAGGTTGGGGGGAACTAGGCTATAAAACAGTATAAAGTATGAAATAAAATGTATTTCTAGGAAAAATATATATTTATTAAAATGCTTATCTACTCTTAAAACTCATCCAAATGCGTACACAAAAAAGTTCCTATCACCTGGTAATATAATTTCCATTGACTTACTTGTAATTTCTTTTTCCTATCATCATGTTTGGATATTTAGAAACTTGTAATGTGTTTACATAGTATAAAATGTTTAAAGTAAAATATCTTCCTTCTTCCCTTCCTGGACCCCCAACCACCAAATGCTCCTCCCCATGTTTTCATGTATCCTTTCAGTTACACACATGGGGTGTATATCCTATTTGCACTAAAGAAAATATACTCTATACAACACTCTGCTCCCTTCCTATATTCCTTGAACAATATATCTTAGAGATCTTCACGTATTACATATAAAACTCTTAGTTTTTAACAACTGCTGTGCCTGTCTTAGGAGGCTCTCACTGACTACCACATTAAATAATACTTCAAGCAAGGGGGCTCCTGAGGGCTCTAGAGGCTTGGAGACACCATAGGCAAGGCTGACAATCTCAGCAATATGGCACCTGTCATTGTGACTTACCTTGGAATATTTGCTTCCCAATGTAACAGAGATAGGCTCATTTATAATTTCCCTACACATGACTCTTCTACTCTTTTTAGTTGAACACATGTTTAGCACTATACTCATTAAGTATGTATCCCAGAGACTTCAATCTTTGGTCTCTTCATATGCCGCTTGAGCCCTGAATCTTAGCAGAGTTGCAAAACCTACTCTCCAGTACACTGGACTTGCCCAGGACAGCTAACAAGAGGATGATGATGGACAACATCCACACCCAATAAACAGAGACTATCTACAATGGCAAGCAAGACAGCTCCATCCCATCTACCCCAAGGATCTAAATCCCTCTCAGTCAGAAGCAGAGTTGTCATCACCATCCCAGTATCCTCAACATTGAGAATGAACAAACATAAGGGAAGAAAGCAATTATGGACCAATGTAGATGCTATTATTCTAACAATGGAAGAACCTGTAACACTGTCATAAAGGAAGTAGCTGCCAGAGGTTCTGAGGAGAAGGAGAGGGGAGAATTGGTACAACATGGGCTTTTCTGGGACAATGGAATTTTCCTGCACCACATGGCAATGATGGATACAGATCATTATAAGTTCTGTCAAAACCTATAAAACTGTGCAGTGAAAAGTATAAACTATAATGTAAATTACACAGTATGCCTAGTACAATGCCTAAATTTGTGTTTATCAATTGTGACAAATATACTACAATAATGAAAGTTGTTAATAGGGAAAAGTGAGGGAGGGGTGGGGATGGATTTATGGGAATTTTTACTCTTTATAATTTTTTTTAATGTTACACTAAAAAAAATATGACTCTCACCGCATCAAGGGTGCCTGATATGTCAGCACCTCTTTTCTTCTCCTCTCCTAGCCAGAGTGAGAAGCTGAGACCATGTTCTGATGCAAGCTGATGGCCCTCGACTACCACAACTCTTCCAGCTTCAACTGCAAAGATGAAACAGAATTTAGAAACTTTATTGTTTGGCTTGAAGATCAGAAAATTAGACACAATGAGACTGAAGATAGAGGTAATTTAAGAAAGATCCACAGCAGTGACTGGCCCAAGTTCTTTGAAAAGTATTTCAGAGATGTTAACTGTCCTTTCAATATTCCAGATTGAGAAGAAACAATTGACTGGCTTCTTGGGTTAGCTGTTAGACTTGAATATGGAGATGGTGCTGAAAAATACAAAGACTTGGTCCCTGAAAATACAAAAAATGCTGATAGTGCAACTAAAAAGGCAGAGCCATTGATAAATTTGAATGTAAATAATCCTGATGTTAAAGCTGGTGTAATGGCTTTGGCTAACCTTCTTCACATTCAATGTCAAGATGATTACCTGGTGATGCTTAAGGCAATTCGCATTTTGGTTTCAGGAGTGCTTGATGCAGGATGCAGTTCCTAAAGCAAATCAAACAGAAGAGGGCTTGCCTGTTGCTTTACACAAGCATATTCTTGGTTTTGACACAGGAGATGCAGTTCTTAGTGAAGCTGCTCAAATTCTGTGTTTGCTGCATATAGAAGAGCTCAGAGAGCTACAGACAAAAATTAATGAAGCCATAGTAGCTGTTCAGGCAATTATCGCTGGTCCAAAGACAGACCACAGACTGGGAAAAGTTGAAAGATGAACATTTTAAGATTTCAGCTTCTCACCTGCTTAGTGCAGTTGGGAACCATGTACACATGGCATGTGTTTCAAAATTAAATATCAGGTTTTCAAGGGAGAAATCCCAGGAACATGACTCTGTTCTAGAGATTCAACATCATTGCTTTTTTCTTTAATAAAGTTGGGGAAATTAGAAAAAAAATGAGGTCCCCATATACTCCCCAACCCCATAACACCATTCTTCCCACATCAACAGCCTCTTTCATCATTGTGGGATATTCATTATATTTGGTGAATACATTTTGGAGCACTGTTGCACCACATGGATAATGGTTTACATTGTAGTTTACACTCTCCCCAGTCCACCCAGTGGGCCATGGCGGGACACAAAATGTCCAGCATCTGTCCCTTCAGTACAACCCAGGAAAACTCCAAGTCCTGAAAATGCCCCCACATCATATCTCTTCTTCCCTCTCCCTACCCTCAGCAGCTACCATGGCCACTTCTCTACATCGATGCTACAATCTCTTCCATTACTAATCACAATAGTTCCATAGTAGAATATCAGTAAGTGCACTCTAATCCATGCTCTATTCCTCCATCCTGAGGACCCTGGGATGTTTATATCCACTCCACCTCTATATCAAGAGGGAGCTTAGATTCCACATGGATAATGGATGCAATTCTCCTGCTTGCAGTTGTAAGAATTCTTGGCTCCCTAGTGTGGTGGTTGACCTTCTTCACCTCCCTGTTAGTTAGTCAGGGTAAGAAAAGAGTCTTTGAATAGCCAAAGACATACTGAAAAAGAAAAATGAAATTGGAGGAATCACACTGCCTGACTTCCCCTACATTTTTGATGTAGCATTTATGTAATGTAAAGCTTCTTTCAAAATAAAATAAAAAAATAAAAGATTGTGGCTCCTAAATTTTTCTGATCTTATGTATTACAAACATGGCTCAATGAATATTCTTGAATATGGGACCCTTTGCCAGCTATGAGTCTATGTGCAGAAAATATTCATAAGTGAATGGAATTAACACAAAGAATATATATACTCTTAATTTCAATAGCTTTGAATCAACATCACAAAAATGCCCTGCAAACAGTGTAGTAATAATTTACATTAGCAACATAAGACAGTACTTGTTTCCCCATTCTCGCTAAAAAAAAATAATAATAATAATAATAGTAACTATTCAGCCCTATGCAGCTACTGTGGAATCCAGTTTGATGGTTCTTCAAAATGTGATCTAGAATGGAAATTCTATTCTAGGAATATTCCAAAAGAACTGGAAACTGGGACTCAGATACCTGTACACCAATGTTTAGGGCAGCATCTTTCACAATAGTTAAAAGGTAGGGGGAAACCCATGTGTTCTCCAATGGAAAATGGACAAACAAAATATGGTATATACACAACAGAATATTATTACTCTGCCCTAAAAAGGAATGTAGTTCTAACCTTTGCTTCAACATGGATGAATAGTGAAGACATAAGTTGAGTGGAATAAGTGAGACAGGAAAGGACAAATACTGTATGATTTTACTAATGTGAAGTATCTAGAAAAAGCAAATTCAGAGACAGAAAGTAGATCAGAGTTTGCCAGGATCCACAGGTAGGAAGAATGGGGAGTTAATGCTTAATGGGTAGTTCTGTTTTGGGTAATGAAAAAGCTTTGAGAACGACCTTGAATAAAAGGGTCAACTCGGACCAGCAGAATACCTCAGCCTACATGTAATATCAGGAGTTAAAAGTGCTTTTTGACCCTGAATAAAAGGGGGAAATGGAAAGCACAAATGAGTTTATATGGCTATGAGTCTCCAAAAAAGAGCTGGGAGCTTATCAGAGGGGTTGCCCTTATGCACACCTCAGCAGAGTCCCAGAGACAGCTAAAGCAGATACAACCCCAGTTATTGGTTCTTCTGAGGGCTACAGAGACACACAGGTTCTATGGTCATGGCAGATGGAGTTCAGTGCCATGTCAGTTGGCCCTACTTTGGAGTTTGTGGTCCTGAGTATGATGGAGTTGGACTCAGGTGTATCTTTGTTCACAAGCCCCTCCTGTCACTTTTACCAGACCTGTGGTTGGCGCTGGGGTTTAGTGTATACTCAGGTGACCTGAATCTTTGGACTCTTCATGTGATAGCCACACCCTGAGCCTCGACAGACTTGCAACTCCTACCCTCTGGTTTATTGGACTTACCCCAGTCAGCTAACCGGGAGGTGAAGAAGGCCAACCACCACACCAGGGAGCCAAGAGTGCCTACAAGTGCAAACAGGAGAATTGCATCTGTCATCCAAGAGGAATTGAAGCACCCTCTTGATACAGAGGTGGAGTGGACATAACCATCCCAGGGTCCACAGAATGGAGGAATAGAGTATTGATTAGAGTGGACTTACTGATACTCTATTCTGGAACTAATGTGATTAGCAATGGAAGTAAATGTAGCACTGAGATGGAGAAAGTGACCATGGTAGCTGCTGAGGGTGGGCATGGGAAGAAGAGATGTGATGTGGGGGCATTTTCAGGACTTGGAGGTGTCCTGGGTGGTACTGCAGGGACAGTTACTGGACATTGTATGTCCTCCCATGGCCCACTGGGTGGACTGGGGGAGTGTGTAAACTGTAATGTGGACCATTGACCATGTGATGCAGCAGTGCTCAGAGATGTATTCACCAAGTGCAATGAAAGTCCCATGATGAAGGAGGAGGTTGTGGTTATGGGACGAGTGGGGTGAGGGGGGTGGGGGGTATATGGGAACCTCAAACTTTTTAAATTTAACATTAAAAATTAATTAATTAATTAAAAAATAAAAAAAGAAAAAGCTTTGATAATGGATGTTGGTGATGGTAGCACATTACACATGTAACTAATGCCACTGCATTGTATACTTTCAAATGGCAAATTTTGTTACATCTATGCTACCACAATAAATTTAAGCCACTCATTTGTAGTGAATTAGGGATTACCCTAATTCAGTCTGGCCTCATTTTAACCAGTCATATCTTCAAAGACCCTATTTCCAAATAGATCCCACATTCAGAGACTAGGAGTTGTATATGAACCTGCCTTGTTAGGGTCATAATTCAGCCCATAATTTCTATCATAAACAATCTTCAGAATTCAAAGACAGAACTCTAATAAGAGCTCTTTAGAAAACTTCATCTTCTTTGTTTAAAGTTTTCTAGTCAAACTGCCCATAAAAAGATAAAAATGTTTCAGAATTCTTCAGACCTGACATTATAAAGAAAACATATCAGCAACACTCAGACTATGCTCAGAGAGTCTCAACCAGGGAGGCAGTGAAAGATGATCAAGTATGTCACTTCCACAATAGAGCAGGCTAAGACCTCAACATAAAAGCAGCTTTCTGCTCCTGATCTGCATTAGCTCCTTCTTTGGTATCTTAATCCAACTTTTATGTGAACATGTACCAAATCATGAAATATACTAAGAAATACACTAAGTATTTAGTAAATATACTAAGAAAAACAAAATAGAGAAGTTCTTTCCACTATAAGCAAGGGATCAGCAAACTCTTTCTGTAAAGACTCATCTTAGTAAATATTTTCAGTCCCATGGGCCATACTGTCTGTTGCAACTATTCAATTTCCTGTTTCAGCATGAAAGCAACCAGACAACAAGCAGGCATTGCTATATTCCAAAAATCTCATGTACAACAATGGGAAGTTGGCCAAATGCTGACCACTCAATTTTTATAAGTTAACAAAACTATAACAAACTATTTTTCCAGAGCTGAAAAGAGGTTTACTTAGGAAAATAAAATTGACCATTTCATAGAAATTTAATGCTGGGGAGTTTAGGAGAAAGGATATGTGTAAAGTCTTAGCTCCAAGAATTGACCAAGGCTTAGAGATGTGCAAAATACACTTGACAATTACCAAGTATTTGTTACATGCTGTGACAGTTTGAGATTATTTATGAATCCCAGGAGAGAAAGGTTATATTTGTAAACTAATCTTTTCCTTGGGTATGATCCTTTGGTTAGATTACTTCTTAAGATTGCTGTCAGGGCTTTCTTTAATTGGACCACTGTCAGTATGGCTTGCCTTGGGTTGATTACCCCCCATTGGTGGGTCTGATATAAAAGAAAACACACTTGGAAGACACACAGGAGAGAACTTTCTTATTTTGATCCTGCCATGTGACAGAAAGGAGAAGTTTCAATCAGCTAAAAGTAGGGAAGGACTATTTGCTGATGGCTTACAGATGACCTTGGGAAGAGAGCCTGCTATAGGAAGCCCAGAGGGGAAGGCTGAACCCTGGCAGAGATCACCTGCCATTTTACCTCAACACTGTAGCAGCTAACTTTGGTAAGGAAGCACCTGTTATGGTGTAGTGGAGAAATTCGGATAGGCGCGGTTTCGAAGGACAGGACACGAGAATACTGAGAAGGAAGTTGGTTTATTTCGACCGGCCGGGCTCGGCGGACTCTTGTCTTAATAAAAACTGAGCCCTGAACAGCTTTTTACAGACTCTTTTATACAGAGGATATAGGATTAGGAAGACTAACAGTGATGGTAAACAGACCTTTGGTTAGGTTCTTTAGATCTTAGTATTAGATAGGTTATTTCTTCCCGGTGAGTTACATATTCTCTACATCTAAGCTAGTTTGGATTAGCATATCTTCTACATCGTCTGGAGGCAGCCCTGAATACACACTCAGTCTCACATCTCTTCTGAACATTTAAAGACTGTAGGGCTTAAATTACTTATTTGACTATCTTGGAGACTAGGTACTCTTGGAAATAATTTTGTTTTTAATGCACAGGCTATATTATATTCCCCCCTTTGAGGCCGAGTTTAAGTTATTAAACTTCGGCATCACTATTGTTTGAGTCTCTCTGGACTGGCTGTTATGTATATAGAGCTATGAGATGGGCAGCTGTTTGCTTTTTTACTACACTATTTATTAGGGTGTGTATTTTGCTTATGATGAAAGGTAGGAGGCATGGAAGGATGGTGCATGCTTTTATGAAGAGGGCAACTATTTTTAATAGAAGCTTGAAATTGTTTACTATTGACTGCTAGCTTTTAAAGGGGTTATTTATATTCTAGCTATTCCAGGTTTGCACTGGGACATGAGCAATTTTTACTATATTGCTTGTGATTTTATCAATAACTTTTTTAGTGTTATCTAATTTAAGGCAGCAGTTAGAGAAATTGAATTTTTTACAAACTCTTTTTTCAGCTGCCAAGAGATAGTCTAGGGCAAGACGGTTTTGATAGATAGTATTTTTGAATTTAGTTTGCTCTTGGGTTAGTAAGTTTAGTGCATGGGCAGTTTTATTAGTTATTATTTTTACTACTGCTTGTAGGCGGATGATTCGGTTTAGCATATAGATAGGGGTTCGGTAACCCCACATGCCATCTTTTGCTTAAGTTGCTGGCCCATAGTATTGGATTATACGCTCAGGGGGCTATTTTTTACCTCTCCAGGTAATGACAGCTTTTTTTTTTTTTAATTTTTTGATATACTGGCTGGCTTAGCTCTTTTTCTTCTGTTAGGGGAATGAGGAAGAAGGAGGGTTTTATTGTACCAAGCATGCAAGTTCCACACTAGTTTCGTGGCAGTTCTCGGAATGCAACTTTTTTACAAATCTAGTACAAACTATTTGGGGCAGTAAAGGGGCTCTTTGCAGTGGAGTTCTACACTGTGATTAAATTGGGAAAGTACGATTTATGAGAACGAGGTTTGATTCATTCTATGTTTTTTAAGGTTCTGTTGTATTTGTGGTATAATTTTGGAATTTTTTCCCTGTACATGTTAGATTTTTAACAGCTATAGAGGAGCTTAGGCAGGCTCTTGAAGCACAATATTTTTTTATGACAGAAGTTTGTAAGGGCTACATACTATCTCGGGGGACAGCTGGGAGGCTAGTTGCATTATATGGTTGGCTGTAATTGTATTCTCTGGTTTCCCATGGCTATTGGTTTCTCATATTAGTACTACTACATACATAACATGAGGAGACATTTAAGGCTGCGCTTACTACTTTAGCTAAGCTTATAAAGAGGTTCGTTGCTGCTTGTGGGATGGAAAAGGGCTTTTCCATTTCTTTATAAAAGGAGTGGAACACAGAATGGGCCTTACTTGTGAGTGGGTATTTTTGATACTTAACTCAGATGTAGGCTCTTGGGTTTATCTCTTTACTTTCAATGCGGAGGCCCATTTGGACTCCTTGAGTCTGCTAGGATTCAGGTTTAAGGATGGTGAAATTTAAAGGGTTACATTGACTACGTGGACAGTTAGCCGGGGCTATACCCTTGGTGAGGATAGCTGTCTGTTTAGCTATGTTTGTTTTTCAGGTGGCTCAGGTGACACAAGACTAGTAGGGGCAGTAGTATGCACTTATGTATTTGCACTAAAAGCTCTCCCCTTGGGCTGCACTTCTCATCTCTGGAGTGCACATGTACTTATTGCTATGAGTATACTTCTGCTCTTAGCCGAGCTCTCTACAATTTGTGTTTTATGGTGTCTCAGAGTCTATAACTTGACATGCATCAAATAGGAGGGACACTTGTTTATTCTGACTCATGACTGGGGTGGAGGAAAGCAACTCTCTATTTTGATTAAGCACTCTTATTTTTCATTTACGGGAGACTGTTGGGGGTCTAGGATTATAGCAGGTTATTTGGCTAGATGCATTACAGACACTATAGGAGGTTTTTTGAAACTGACAGGTGGTTACCTGGCCTTTGCAGGTGTAATGACTATGATATATTAATGTGGTGTTGACATGGGCCCCTGTACGCACTTTTTGAACACATGGCTCACATTTTGTGGTGTCGACCTGGGACCAGGGGAGGTTTAGGGCTAGAAGTAGGAAAAACAGGCAAAGGGGCATTGCAACAGATTAAACTTGATTCTTAATCTTCGGCTGTGCGTAGACCAATCAGCTTCCGGGTGTGATTGGAGCAGAGCTCGGTGTTTTCTCTTCAATCTTTGGCCGTGCGTAGACTAGTCAGCTTTTGGGGTGTGACTGGAGCAGGGCTCGGCGTTCTCCTTTTTCGCAGGACGAGTTTGGTTGGGTTGTGGGTATCTGGAACACAGGTCTAGGACTCTGAGGCAGCTCGCTTGACTCGGCTATGGTGAATCTACGGGATGATTTCAGCCACTTTAACTGCAGTGGGGGTGGATAAAATGACAAGATAGGGCCCTCGCCATCGAGGAGTTAGTGGAGCTGACTTTTAGTCTTTGACCTAGACTGCATCTCCTGGCTTGTACGGGTGTACAGAGCTGCTTAAGCTAATGGGGGCCCTTTTTTGGACCTAGCGATGCAGGTTATGTAGGGTTTTTTTTAAGCTTATCATCTGCTGAGCTATTGATAAGTTCTTTCTTTTTTTAAGATCTCCCTCTATATTTTTGATTAAGGGAGGAGGCCTCCCAAAGAGGATTTCATAAGGAGTTAGGCTTAGTTTTCGGCTTGGGCTGGCTCGAATTTGGAGGAGAGCACTTGGAAGTATTTGCACTCATGTTAGCTCAGTTTCTTGGCAAATTTTGGCAATATAAGTTTTTATTGTACGATTTATTCACTTTACTTTTCTTGAGCTCTGAGGATGGTAAGCGGTGTGCAGTTTCTATTGGATGCGCAGTGCCTTTGCAATCTTTTGAGTGATTTTAGAGACAAAGGCTGGTCTATTGTTAGAGCTAATTGAGAGCGGTAGCCCATAGCGAGGAATAATTTTTTTTGAGGAGAACTTTGGCTACTTTTTTAGCTTTTTTTGTTTGAGTGGGGAAGGCTTTCACTCAGCCAGAAAACGTGCAAACAAGGACTAGGAGATATTTATAGCTTCTAGATCGTGGCATTTTAGTGAAATCAACTACTAGATTTTCGAGGGGCATACTACTAATTTTTTGGACTCCTGGGGCTGTTGTGGGCCTCTGGCGAGGGTTATTTTTTGCACATGTTACACATCGTTGGCATACAGCATGGGTGATAGTGACTAGTCTTGGGATGTAAAAGAATTTTTTTAACACTTTTTTAAGATGAGTTTTTTTCAAGTGTGTGTTCTCATGGTAGTCTTGAACTACGGCTGCTGCTAATATTTGTGGCACAACTATTCTGTGATCAGGCAATGTTTACTATTTATTTTTTCTTTGTGTCCCGCCTTCAGAGAGTATTTACTCTCTCTTAGCTTGAGTATATTGTGGCTCTCGGTGACTCAGAGGCTGCGGGGCAAGAACAGGCAGTGTATACTGGATGTTTTGATAATTAAGGGGTTGAGGAATGAGAGCAGCGGCTAGGTTTTCAGATAGGGATTTCTCTCGTGCTACTCTTTTTGCTTCAGCGTCTGCCCTCTGATTTCCCTGGGCAATGGGGCTGTGGCTGGTCTGGTGTCCCTTACAGTGCATTACAGCTACTTTGGCAGGCTCTTAAACTGCATCTAGTAGCTCCAGAATTTGTGTGCCGTATTTAATGCTTTTGCCTCTCGAGTTAATGAGTTTTTTTGTTTATATAAGGCTCTATGCGCATGCAGGGTAAGAAAGGCATATTTGGAGGCTGTGTAGATGTTAACTTTGGCTCTGGCTGCAAGTTGCAAGGCTCGGGTGAGGGCAATGAGTTCAGCTTTTTGTGCTGATGTGTTATTTGGGAGGCGCTGTGCCTCTACTGTGGTCTCAGATGTTACTACAGCATATCCTGCTCATTGATTGCTGCCCTGCATAAAGCTACTCTTATCTGTAAAAAAAACTTCATGTTAGGATTTGCCAATGGCTGGTCTTGAAGGTCTGGCCTGCTGGAATATACTTTTTGCAATGTTTCCAGGCAGTTATGGGCTGGAACCCCTGGCTTTACGGGTAGCAGGGTGGCTGGATTTAGGGTTTTTACAAGTTTTAGCTGGATGGATGGGTTTTCACATAATAGAGTTTGATATTTAACCAGGCGGCTGTTAGTAAGCTAATGTGTTCTTTTGGCTTTTAAAATTGTGACTACTGCATGTGGGACCCGGACAATAATAGGCTGCCCAAGAGTCAATTTTATAGCTTCTAGTGTAAGCACGGCTGCAGCCGCTACAGCTTGCAAACATGAAGGCTATCTTTGGGCTACAGTGTCCAGTTGTTTAGATAAATACGCTACAGGTCTTTGCCAGGAACCGAGGTATTGAGTGAGTACTCTTACTGCTATGCTTTGGCGGTTGTGAACATAGAGGTAGAACGGCTTACTGAGGTCTGGAAGTCTGAGACTCGGTGCTTTCATTAGAGCTTGTTTGAGAGCAGTGAAAGCATTTTTTTGTGGGCTTTCTCAGAGCAGGGGATCTTTATTTCTCTTCTTTGTGGCTTTATATAAAGGGCGCGTGAGAACTCTAAAATTGGGGATCTAATTGCGGCAGAATTTAGCTGCCCCAAGGAACTCTCGCAGCTTCTGGCGAGAATTGGGCTCAGGAAGACTACAGATCACTTTTTTTTCCTCAAGTTTTAATTCACGGCGCCCTTGTGTTATTTTGTAACTTAGGTATTTGACCTGAGGTAGGCAGATTTGGGCTTTTTTTTTAGATACCCGATAGCCTTTCTGCTGTAGATGTTTTAAAAGAGCATGGGTTCTACTAGCACAGTCTTGATAGGTGGAACTTTTGAGAATGAGGTTATCTACATACTGGAGAAGAAAACAGTTATGGCTTTCTGCTTTAAAGGATTTGAGATCACTGGCTAGGGCTTGTTTAAAAATAGTGGGTGTATTTTTAAATCTCTGAGGCAATCGTGTCTATGTCAGCTGCTGCTTTTTACTTGAATTTGGATTTTTTCATGTAAAGGCAAAAATCGGCTGACTCCTTGGTGCTACTTTAATGCAGAAGAAAGCATCTTTAAGATCTAGGCATGAGAAATAGATTGCCGATGCTGGTATTAAGCTGAGCAGAGTATAAGGATTTGAAACTGCAGAATGAAGGGCTACTACTGCTAAATTAACTGCTCGTAAGTCCTGGACTGGGCGGTAATCTCTATCTGGCTTTTTAACTGGGAAGAGAGGGGTGTTCTACGGAGACTGGCACGGCTTCAATATGCCCTCACTCAGCAATCTCTGAATATGTAGCTGGACCTTTTCTTGCGCTTCACGTGGAACTGGATACTGCTTTATGCTTACTGGACTGGCTGTAGGCTTTATTTTAATAATAACTGGAGGAATGTTATGTGCCATCTCCATCGGGTTTCCCTCTGCCTATACTTCAGGCACATCTTTAAAGGGGAGCTGTGTGGCCATGGATTGGCCAGTCTCACTGAGGCAAAATAGTCTCTATTCCTCTTGTAGAGGAAGGGTTAGCGCTACTTTCGGAGGGTTTTGTGGCTCCAAGATCAGTGTGGATTGCCCTGTGGCACTAAAGGTAATTTGAGCTTGTAGTTTTGACAGCAGGTCTCGACCCAATAGGGGGACTGGGCACTCTGGAAGATAGAGGAATTCGTGAGTGACTTCCCTTTCTTTAATGTTGCAGGTCTTGGCTTGAAGGAAAGGCCGTTGGGCACTTTTGCCAGTTGCCCCTACGATAGTGGCTTGCCTTTTTGATAGAGGCCCAACTGGCTTGGTCATTACAGAATGTTGAGCCCTAGTGTCAACCATCATCTGTATGGTGCGGCCTTCAATTTGAACTCTGACCATAGGCTCCTCGGGGCCAAGGGAATAGGAGCCCGGTCTGTCTTAATAATTTCTATCAGAGTCTTCTATTTCTGCTAGCTTAATGATCTGATTTGCAGGTTTTTTCTCTGAACCTTTACGGTCCCAGCGTTTGGGTTGTGATACCCCACTGGCCTTTCTGGCTAATGCTTTGGCTGCAGAGGCGGCCGGGTCAAGTGGCCAGCTAGGACACTCTCGCTTCTAATGTCTATCTTCTTTGCAGTATGCACACTGATTTCGCTCTAGACGTGGGCTTTTCTCTCTCCTTGGGGCTGGGGCTTGCTAAGTTACTTTTTTTGTTACAGGAATGGACTTTTCCACTATGGCTGCGGCCAGAAAATCTGCCTTTTTCTTTATCTTCTTAATTTCTTCTCTTTTTGTTTTTTCATCACGGTTGACATAAACTTTAGTAGCTACTTCTATGAGCTGAGAGATATTCATTCTAGCAAACTTATCTAATTTCTGCAGCTTTTTCCGAATGTCAGCTTGTGACTGAGCAACAAATGCTGCATTTACCATTGTTTGGCTCTCAGGAGCATCTGGGTTAAAGGGCGTGTATACACGGAACGCTTTACACAGTCTCTCATAGAATTGAGCAGGACTCTCATCTAGAGCCTGTAGAATTTGACTGGTTTTTGCTATATTTACTGCTTTGCGGCTCTCTGCTTTGAATTTTTTAACTAATGCTCTATGGAATGTCTTTAGTCGGTTGAGCCTGACAGCGCTATTTGGATCCCACAGGGGGTCCTCTTCTGGGAACTGCAAGCGGGCATATTGATCACTGTCTAAAGTTCCTTCAGGTGGGTGCTCTCTAAGCTAGGCTAGCGCTCTCTGTGTGACTTGCATTTTCTCTTTAAAGTTTAATAAAGTTATTATAAGTTGTTTACAATCAGCCCAGGTGGGTCTGTGGGTCTGTATGATGGACTGGAAAAGGTCTGTCATGGCCTGAGGCTTTTCTGAAAATGGTGGGGTGTGGCTTTTCCAGTTAAAGAGATCTATTGTTGTAAAGGGCTGATAGATAAATGTCTGGCTTTCTCTTTGAACCTGGCCATCTGCATCATAAAAGATTGGGGCGCGGGTTTCACCAAGCGGGAACTGGAAAGCAGCTTTTTCCCTTGCTCTTTCTGCCCCCGGGGCTCTTTGTGGTTTGAGTTGTAATCTCTTAGCGTCTCTTCCCTGACTGACTCGTAGCGCTGCAGCGGCATTGCCAGAGGCAACTGGCTGTAAAAGCAGCTGGTCTACATTTTCTCTTGCCGAAGGTGCTAAAGACGGTTGCGGAGACGGTAAAAGCTGCTGTGGGGATGGCGTAGGGTTCTCGGGTGCAGATGGCGATAAAGGCAACTGCGGGGATAGTATAGGTGCCCTCTCTGATGGTGACAAAAGCAGAGGCGGGGGTGGTGACAAAAGCAGCGGCGGGGATGGTGAGGATATCGCACTTCTCTGTGCGGATGACGACTGTGGGTCACTGCTTAGGGAGACTAGCTCATTTTCATTTTTTAGTACCGCCGGGGCGGGAGTCATCGCATAAGGCGGTGGAAATTTAAATTTATCTGGCTTTTTAAAAACGGGCAGATTAGCACTGGACTTGGGATGCACTTTTTTTGTGCCTTTTGCACGGTGATTGTTTGGTCTGGTCCCTGGGACGGCACTCCTCGGTTTCTGCATTAAGCAAATTTTAGCTTCTTTAGTCATGCACTTTTTTAACTAAGGCGGGTTTTGGCTCACAGCGTTTTCTCAAGCATCAATGTAGGGGAATTGGTCTGGATGCTTTGGATTTCTAGTTACTGCGTCGTGGACTTTACGGATGATCTGGGGATCCAAAGTGCTCTCCTGGGGCCAGCCCATGCCGAAAGTTGGCTATTCTAACTCACAAAGCATTTTAAGCTTTCTTGGCTGAAACTTTATGCTGTACATTTCTCTCTGGAATGCACGGGGGAAGTTTTCTAGCATACATCTTAACGGGGTTTTACTGTGTGTGTTTCTCATTTTTACTCTGTGCCGGCGGTGTACAACAGTCACTCAAGCTTTTTGCTTCGTCCGTCTCCGGCCGCGTCTCTCGCGGGAACTTTCAGGCGCCTCTTAACTTTAGCGGATCGGTATAAGCCCCTGATATGGAAGAGGGTCCCTTTGCAGGGACCCCCCAGACTGCCCTTGATCGTATGAGGTCGCCACGGAACCGCGGATCGGGACTCCGCACTCGCGCCGCAGAAGCAATTTTCTGCGTCTCACTCAGTCGCCACAAGCACACGCACACAACTACCCCGCTTTTTTTTCTTTTCTTCGGACCTGGAGAGGAGACGGCTTCTTCTTGTATTCTCAGGAGTACTAGGGCCTCTTCTATGAGAGTTGATCAGACTCCTTCCTAATTTCAGAATTAGGCCTTCTCTGCACTATGCCCCCGGGGGTTTTACCAATCTGACGTGTGGAGCTCCTTGCTTCGTTCTCAGGGTTTCTTAAACTTCTCGGTGTCCTCGGCTCCTCCGGAAGGGCTCTAGCGAAAACTGCAACTTCTTTCTGGACTTAAATGGGGTGTCCAGGGGCGCCCAGGGTTGGGCTTCGCCCGGGCCCTCTTGGCCTCCCTGGAGACGTCCGGTAGGGGCAAACAACTGTTGCCGCCTCTGACTTTTTCAGCGCTCTCCTCGCTGGCTCGCCAGAAATGTAGTGGAGAAATTCGGATAGGCGCGGTTTCGAAGGACAGGACACGAGAATACTGAGAAGGAAGTTGGTTTATTTCGACCGGCCGGGCTCGGCGGACTCTTGTCTTAATAAAAACTGAGCCCTGAACAGCTTTTTACAGACTCTTTTATACAGAGGATATAGGATTAGGAAGACTAACAGTGATGGTAAACAGACCTTTGGTTAGGTTCTTTAGATCTTAGTATTAGATAGGTTATTTCTTCCCAGTGAGTTACATATTCTCTACATCTAAGCTAGTTTGGATTAGCATATCTTCTACATCGTCTGGAGGCAGCCCTGAATACACACTCAGTCTCACATCTCTTCTGAACATTTAAAGACTGTAGGGCTTAAATTACTTATTTGACTGTCTTGGAGACTAGGTACTCTTAGAAATAATTTTGTTTTTAATGCTCAGGCTATATTAATGGTACTTTGAGTTGGAGTTTCCACAGCCTTGGGACTGTAAGCTTTTACCCCCAATAAATGCTCTTTATGAAAGCCAACAGATTTCTGGTAGTTTGATTCAGCACTCCTTTGGAAAACTAATACACAAATCTAACTTAATATTTTTCTCTGAACCAGTTTCTTATCTGTAAAAGGGGGATGTGAAAAACAGTTTCAAAGAGGTTAGATTCTTTTTACTTACAAATCCAGAGTGTGAGGAGGCTTAGAAGTTAAACAAAGGCTGAGCTCTCTTTAAAGTTCACACCCCATAGATTTTGCACTTCCTTGGGTTTTTCTTTTCTGTTCTGAGAGACAGTGTTTGTTTATTTTTCTCCTATTGGCTGGACACAATGTAAACAGCAAATACAGATAATACAATTAGATGTGGGCTATGGGTGGGAGGCTCTTTGTCTCTTCAGAGATAACCTAAATTATCTGTGACTTGTGGGTGTGGGATGATAAAAGGCTGCAGTCCTGCCCTTGGTGACCAAGGTAAGGACTCCAGTCCCAGGAAACAGTTTAACAATGCAAAGTCTATAAACTTTAAGTATTCAGGGGAAATGCAAACCATATATGCTAAAAGCTTATCTAGAATGCCTGAGGTCCATGCTAAAAGCTTACCTAAGATGTGGAAGATTTATATGCTAATTTAAGCCTATTGAGAACTGAAACAAAAGGACCATTTGGCCTTTCCCCTCTGTATAAAAGGGACTCAAAAATCTTGTTCAGGGCCTGGGATTGAAACAGAAAGCTCCGGAGTCCTAGTCTGGCAGGCTGTCAATAAACCATTTTTCCTTCTCAAAATCATTCCTGAGTCCTGGCCTCTCTATATACAAATAATTGAACCTCCCTCAAATTCTACAGCACAATAACTCTTTGCTTAGCTGTGATGCAGATTTCCCAACCCACAAAGTTATACTTCTTAGAGCAAATCTAAGATGTTAGAGTCTTTTCATCCACTAATGTATCCCATGCAATGAAATCTTTTACCTTAAATATTAATACAACGTTCTGTTGGAAATCCCTTAAATTAAACCACAGGACTATTCTATAAAAGAACAGTGTGAGGTAATTACATTTAGTCTTGAGAATCTGGAGATAGAATTCTATTTTTAGTTATCTCAATTGACTCATTGCAGATATTCATAATTTACCCACACAACAAGGAGAATTGATGGTACCAATTTGTTATCAATAGTTCAGGAAACTAGCAGCTTTATTATGTTTATAAGGCATAAAAATTCATGGGCAGAATATTCTATAGTAATATGAATAGGTAGTTTAAATAAGGATATTTAGGCAGAAATTCAACATCTTTTAAGAACTTAGTGGGAATTCCCTTAGGGGAAATGAAACAAGAGTCTAAACTCTTTCCAGCTCACCTACTCTCTGCACAGGAATAGCAGCAAACAGTTACAACTTGTTTACAGTCTGACACACATGTCTGTACAGAAGTTAACTCATTGTAGCCCTATATAATAGAGGACTATTGCCAACCCCATTGTACTGATGAAAAGAGGCTGGCACTGGGGGTTAAGTAACTGGCTGGTAAATGAGGGTGGAGGGCACCTTAGACTGCAAACTCACTGTCATGGCTAATGCAAATCACTTGACAATTCATCTGAGTTTGGGTTTAAATTCATTTCTTTTAAAGTTTAATCACAGAAAAGGGCTCCTGCATCTGCAAGATAAGCTTTAGGAAGGTGCTGTGCTGTGCCCCTTTATAAGGAACTACACGTCCTTATTTCAGGGCCAGATTCTAATTTGTCTGCTTTTCTCAAAGGAGAGAAGATCCCCCTGTCCTCAGGGGGCCCAGGGCACATGGAGAGGCAGAGTGTGACCCCCGAGGGACAGGCCTGGGCCATGAGCTTGAGGGCCTCCATCCCCTCATGCTTGCACCACTGCTCCCACCTCCTGGATTCCTGGCAATGGGCCGGGGTCAGGAGTGCCCCACCCAGCCCACCCAACTCCAGGTGAAGTCCCTCTTGTGTGGGCCTGGAAGGGAAGGCTCGTTACTGCCCTGAGGGCTCCTCACCTTACCCCACCCCCATTCTGGCCCTGAAGGAGTCTGGCCTTCCTGCCCCAGCCTGCCCCTCACCTATGGAGCAGAGGGGCAGATGGGGCAGGGGAAGGAGGGACTGGGATGGGGTAGGGGCAGCACCTTCTTCTTGCAGGGTCCCCTCTCCACACCCTGCAGTTTGTCCTGGGCTTTTGGAACTGGCTCTATTTTCACCACACATGCCCCTGTTGGAGTTCAGTAATTGGTTTCCCTGTCTTTCAGTTCCTCCTCTCTTTTATCCTCTTGCTCCCATGTGCCCCATTCCAGCCATTGCTCATCCTTGGCCTTTCCCCACCTATTCCTTGGCCCTGGGCTCCCAAACCTCTTTGCGGAGAAGACCTTACTTTGGACCCTCAAGGTCTCCAGGACCTTCTTGAATGACATGTTAATTTCTCTTATTCCCTGGCAGGTATTCAGTCAAAAACCCACTTGCAAAGCACATAGGATATGCCCCATAATCTGAACTTCCTGTGTCCACGGCACCATCAGTCTTCAAAGTCTTTTTCAGATAGGACCTCGTTCTCTGCAGAATCCCGTGAGGCTTCAGCTTAAAACTTCAGGGTTCCTCACTTATTGGGTTCCCTTAGTCACCTTAGGAGGGGCACTAGCATTGCTTTTGTACAGTCCTATATTTTGCAAAATTGGCAAATCTAAAATATTTTAAGCACACAGATTAAGGCCACTGTATCTTTCCAGTTTGATTTTTCTTCCTATGTTTGGAGAGGACTTGGGATTTTGCTTTGGTATTAATAAATTCTCTGTGGTGCTAAATGCATCGAAGAGATCTGGCTAGAGATTTGTGGGGCACAGGGAGGTCCAGGGGTGGTGGTGGCTTGCAGGTCTTCTGAGGAAATGGCTCTAGAACCAAGGTTGAAAGATTTCTCAAGCAAATAAAGAGGAGAAGGTCATTCCAGGCCTCCCAGCCCAAGGGAAAAATGCGGCCTTAACAAAGGGACTTATGGAGGCAGAATGGGGTGAAGCCACAAGATCAATCCTGTGTGGCTGGAGCCCAGGGGTGAGGCTGACAGCACATGGCTCCTAATGCTTGTGTGGCCTGGGGAGACCCTCATGGCTTAGGTAGGCTGTCCTGGAGAAGCCCTCATTTCTGATACTGTAAGATCCTTTTGGTTTTTTTTATTCTGATGTAAAATCTAGCTGCTAGGGCAGCTGAACCCAGAGAGAAACAAGCCCTGAGAGAGAGACAGGATGTCCCAGCCTATGGCTGAGATTGGAAGAAGCTGGGACCATGGAGCCTTGGGAGGAGTAAGACTGAGCACTTGTGGACATCGCTCACCATCTTGAATCAACATATGGCAATGGACTCAGGCTGAGAAAGTACCTCTTATGGTACCTTGAGTTGGACACTTCAGGGTCTGGTGACTGTAAGCTTCTACCCCCAGTAAATATCCTTTATAAAAACCAACCAATTTCTGGTATTTTGCATCACAACTTATTTGGCTGGCTAATATAGAGGGTGGAAAAATCTTAGCTATTACAGGGCCACAGTACATAAACCAATAACAAATGTATCTGTGGTATTAAAATGGACTTCCCTGGCCAGCTGACAGGAAGGTGAAGAGGGTCAACCACCACACCAGGGAGCTAAGAGTGCCTACAGCTGCAAGCAGGAGAATTGCATCCATCATCCATGTGGCATCTAAGCCCCCTCTTGATATAGAGGGGAACTGGACATAACCATCCTAGGGTCAACAGGATGAAGAAATAGAGTATAGATTACTCTGGACTTACTGGTATTCTGCTGGGGAACTCTTGTGATTAGTAAGAGAAGAAATTGTCGTGGTGATGTGGAGAGGGTGGCCACAGTAGCTGCTAATGGTAGGGAGACAGAAGAAGAGATATGATGTGGGGGCATTTTCAGGATTTGGAGTTGTCCTAGGTGGTGCTGCAGGGATAGATGCTGAACATTGTGTTTCCTGTCATGGCTCACTGGGTGGACTGGGGAACAGTGTGGACTACAATATGGACCACTGTCCATGTGGTGCAGCAGTGCTCCAGAATGTATATGCCAGGTGCAGTGGATATGCCACAACAATGGAAGAAGTTGTTGATGTGGGAGGGTGGGGTGGATGGTGTGGGGGGTATATGGGACCTCATTTTTTAAAATGTAACATTTAAAAGGAAATACAGAAGAAAAAAAAGTTTAATGAGGGCGAGGACAATTAGGAACAGAAATTTCCAAAAAGATCCCTTATGGGAATGATGAAAAAAGTTAGAAAAATTCTGTACTAGAATAGTGCTGTCCAAGAGAAGTACAATGGGAGTCATATGTAATTTAAAATTTTCTAGGAGATGAATTAAAGTGAAAAGAACAGGTGAAAATAATGCAAATAATATATTTCCTTTTATCCAAAATATCAAAAATATCATTGTAACATGTAATAACCCTAAAAAAAATTAATAAGAAAATTTACCTTCTTTTTTTCCACTCTAAGTATTTGAATCAAGTGAGTATGCTACACTTACAGCACATCTCAATTAAAACTGGTCACATTTCAATTGGTCTATAGCCATAAGTAGCTAGTGGCTACTCTACTGGACAGCACAGTTCTTGACCTTCCTTGGAGTCATCCAAACATCCACTGAGTTTGGATTCTGAAGAGCAGCTAGAGAACAAGGACAGCATTGGTAGTTTTATGGCTAGGCTTGGAAGTGCCAAACCTCACTTCCATCCATATTTCTTTGCCCCGAAGCCAGTCATGTGGCCCTGTCCTAATTGCACAGTGTTAGGGGTGGGAAATATAGTCTACCTCTGTGCCCAGCAAGAAGTATGATGGGTTAGAATCAAGCAATCTCTGCTGCAGTCCACCCCATGATCTCCAAGTATTTGTATTAGAGCCCAGATTCAAGGGGAGGGAATATAGACCCTACCTTTCAATGGGAAGAATGTCAAAAATTTTTGAGGCTATGTGTAAATAAGCCCCAAGAAATTTTGGGACCCTTGTTTAAAATAAACTTCAGATGTCTATTTTATTAGAAAAGTTAGTCAGTTTTTCACAGATTGGAAAGCCATTTCCCCACCCTTCTGCTGCTGAAAGACTGCCCATTCCTTACAGATTTTAAATTGATTTTCTTTCTATTTCTTCTCAGTTACAATTAACCCTGGCCTCTTCTACTCTTCTGTAGCTTAGCTTACCTTGCCTTGATTCCTCTGTTTCCACCATTGCACTGTAAACCACTGGAGGGTAAATTTTTGAGTTAATCAATTTTCACACCTTGTAGGGCCTGACAGATTGCACTGTACATAGCGAGTGCCCAATAAATGAATGACAAATAAAGGATTGATAATTGGGCAGCTGGAAAGGGCAGAGAGAAGAGAAAGAGGGATGAGAGCAGGCAAGAGTCCCATTTTCTGTTTGAGGCCTCAGACTATATGGTTGGGTATTGCCTCCTCTTAAATAATATCCAGGTGAATTTATAATAACCAAACTTCTGGAAGGAGGAAATATTTTTAGAAAGTTCATCACTTTTCCCTCTGTTGGGTCATAAGTATTTCTGTGGGTTCAAAGGTTCTAGCTAAGGGCAATAATGAATGATTTTTTATGTAATACAGCAAACAGATAACTCAACATATGATCCTTATGTGGGAGTCTTTCCTAAGAGAGGCATTTATAATAATAATAGTATCTCCAACCTCTTGCTATCTAAAAAGTCAAATACTAGCTAGGCCCAGGCACTGTCTTACTTGCATTTGATTATAAATTCTGTCCTAGCTTTATATTCCTAAACAGTTTGCAAGGCACAACTTACAAGACACAGCCCAAATCTGTGGCAGCAGTTCCAAAAGTGAGATCTGAGTTTGATTCATTAATAGATTGTTGCCACTCCATCAGTCTCAGAAGACAAGCAGTGATCAAAGCTTCTTGAGAACAGAGAGAGTGTTTTATTTTTCTGAAACTCCTTCAAAGCCTTATTTACAGCTGAATCCCTAACACAGACAGTGAAAAAGTTTTATCCCCACTTGGGCCAATCTTGTGTCTTGGGTGGACTTGTACCAGTTTAGCCTGGGACTAGATCATGATGTGTAATATGCTGGGACCTATTTCTCCAGAAATAGACATGGTCTGTTAAAATCACCTTGCTCAGGTTTTCTTGTGTTTCAGAGGGTAAAGACTTGATACTAAACCAAAGGGACAAAACGAAGAGTTAAGCCTAATTCATATCAGCCAGACTAACAGCCACACACTGTTATCCCCTCTTCTCCACCCCAACCATCACTGTCTTCATTATTTCTCACTTGGACTACAGCAGCAGTCTCCTTGCTCTTTGCCATGTCTCTAGTCTCTCTCTGCCTCCAATTCATGGTCTACAGGCTGCCAGGATGTTCTTTCTAAAGCTCACCTTCCTTTCCTTAACATTTTGTAATGACTGCTCATGATCTTCAGAATAAAGTGGCAGAAGGTTAGGAAGAAGGTAAGAAATTGTTACTCAGTACCGAATGTGTGCCAAACACTTTTCCATCTGCTCAAACAGTATCACCATCCACCCAGTTGCTAAATCCAAAAATCAACTTCTCTTACCATCACCAGCTCCTGACATTCCTCTGCAAGTTCTGATGACTCTCACTCCAAAACATGTTAAACATCTCTCAGTGTTTTTAAAAATCTCCCCACAACCACACCCACCCTAGCTCCAGTAGCTTCCTAGAGCAGTGCATGCTGGGGTGGGCCCCCTGACTCCCCCTTCAGGATGGAAGACCTCATTCCTCCAGTTGCTGGGAAAGTTTGTTGCTGTTGTATCTTAGCTGAGAGCCTCCCTGGCTGAAAAGACCTGCCTTACCCAAGGTTATGTCCCCAGCCTGGGGTCAACCCTCATTCAATGATTGCTTAATGTGGAGATAGAAATGACTGGTCTCTTTGCCCAAATTTGGGATAATTCTGAAGGGCCATCCCAGCTTCAAGAACCCCAGGTTTCAACATAGACCCTTGAAGCAACTGCATCATGATTGAATTTCTCTGTCTGCCCAACCTTATTTTTCTCACTGCCCCATGGGTGTGTTGCCTAGAGGACATGCCAGTGAACTTCCTGTGGGCAAATATCCCTCTCAGAATCTCCTTCCCAAAGGGCTTGACCTATTACACATATCTAGTGTTTATTCTGCCCCCTCTGTTGTGGAGCAGCCATGCAATTTGAATGGGATCAACCACACTCTTGGTTCTGGGACGGAATCTGACTAGCTTCCTGCAGTCAGCAGAGCTCTTTCTCCCTTGCAGCAGTTATTGGTCAGGATGCTGAGGAAAAAAACATAACCTTGCAAAATATCTAACAAGCCACTCCTGCCCCCACTTGTGTGGATTGACCTGTGAGGGCATGACCTTGCAGGAAAATATCAAATAATTCCTACCCGTTTCTGTAAATCAGCCTGTGAAAACATGGCATAGGAGAAAGATATCAAACAAGTGACTTCACCCCTCACTTCTGTAAATCAACCCGCAAACTTGCAGCTGCATTCTGCCTCTGTAACCCAACTGCTTGCAAAATTTCAACTAGTAATGCATTAGCCAATCAACAAAAGTTATGCTGATCCCACCTGAAATCCTATATAAACCTAAGAGAACTGAAAAATGGGGCTCAGAATTTGGAGTTTGACTCTCCTCTGGGCCCACACATAATAAAATTGCCCATCCACCTTCCTAGAGTGCCAGTTGCGAGTTTCTTTGGTTCAGAACTTCTGACTTTCTGTAACATTTGGTTCCCAGTCCAACAGAGCTGGCCTTTTGAGCCTCTGTTTTGGGACTGATGGGCACGGCCTGGGAGATCTCCAAATGAACAAGGCAGTACCACATGTCCTCTTGACAGGGCCTGCTTCAGGGAATGGATCCCTGTGGGCCGCCTCCTCCACCTTGGCCTGACTCAGTGGAGAGTTAGATTGAACATCAGGAATTATCAGAAAGGTAAAGCCCTGGGGTTCTGAGGCCCAGTCAGGTCTGTCTCTGGATGGAAGGGGAGATTGATCACCTCCCAAAATCTTGAGATTTGAGATTCCAGATAGGGCAATCCCTTGGGTGGGACTGCATAAACTCTGAGTGATTGCGTGAATGAATGGGGACTACAGAGGCTTGCCTCACTGATCCAGTTTGTGGCTCCACGGCATGTGCTATGGAGTGTGAGTGGGCCCCAACCTGCATTCCATGGCTACGTCATATGGCATAACAGCTAGTCCAGACCCACACAGACACCCTAGCTAAGATGAGGTTAAATTCTCATGAGACACATGGACAGGTGGGCATCTGAGTGGCCTCATGAGGGGTCCGCCTCCTTTGTTTGTCCTGTGACACCAGTTCAGGGATGGGATCATCACAGTCCAAACACACCGTCTTACAGTGGATGATAAAAAACTTCAAGAAAGCTTTTCCCAGGGATTATGGTGTCTGTATGTCCCCCGGAACTCTCTGGATCTTGTGTGAGTTGGAGTGACCCACCTTTGGTGTAGACTGGCCCTCAGAAGGAGCCCTAGATGTAACTAAGTTTCATGCAGTTTGGCAGGCAGACACTGAAGCCCCCAGCCACCCTGATTGGTTTCCCTACATCAATTCCTGGTTAAAAATTGCCCAAACCCTGCCCCATTAGGTTCGATTCTGTGTTGAAAGGAAGGGTCAGAGCAGAGTCCTAGTAGCTCAGGTGGCCAGACCTTGAAAGCCTATTATTTTACAAGGACCTCAGGAGGAGGACACTTTACCCCACCATGTGTTTCAGTTGTTCCAGGGCATCTCCCTGCACTGGAGCCTCCACAGGCAGATCTCCCAGGGATTCCTCCACCTTCAGCCTTCCTGGGCCCATCGGCCACCCCCAGGGGGGATCCTGAGTTCCCTTTGGAAAGAAAACTTCAGTCTGCATAGCCTGCTCTTCAGATGCCCCTCCCTGAGACTCAGAGCCCAGCCCAGATCGGTGTAGATAGGACTGTCCAACCTGGGAGACCAATCCTGTTTTATCAGCCTTTCACAACTACAGCTCTTTTAAACTGGAAGCACCACACCCCTTCAAAGTCAGAAAAGCTTCAGGCTCTTATCAACTTCATGGAGTTCATTGTCCAAACCCACCCCACCCCCTTGGAATGATTGCCACCAACTCCTCCCAACTCTGGTCAGTATGGAGGAGACACAGACACAGGATCCCTGGGAACTAGAAAGTGGTTGGAGAACAGGCCCCGCAGGTGTCTTGGAGCCACAGGAATGGGCCCGAGAGGTGGCACCAGAAGCCCAACAGGCCTGGGACTTTCACACAGATCAGGGGGGGTTGCCCTTCAGTGGGATCAAGAAGCCTCCTCAGAGGGGAAAGGAAGGAGAGAGGCAGCCACAAACATGTCCAAAACGCCCTCTGTCACTCAAAAGGCTGAAGAACCTCCAGAAAGTTTTTATAAGCTACTTCACAAAGCCTTCAAGACTTACACCCCCTTTGACACAGAAGCCCCAGAAAGCCAGAGAATGGTCAACACAGCTTGTGTCATCCTGGCGGCACTGGACACCAAAAAAAAAAAAAAAATTACAAAACTGCTGAGGGGAAACAAAAAGCAAATGAAACAGGAGGTCTCCCTGTTAGTTGCAGCCTTAAAAATCCAGACCCAACAAATCGAGAAAGGGCACCTAAAAGTGTGGGGGGGGGAACACTTCACCCTGAAACTCCCCACTGCTGCCAGTACCACCTGGGGCCACCGGGTTTTTGTGTCCAGATTTAAAGGACTCAATCAACTTTGACTCAGGTCCCACAAAACTTAAAACAAACAAACAAAACTCCCCCACCACTTTTCATATATCCTGACACTTTCCTGCTGATGGAAAGAGGGACTCCTGGGTGCAACTGTGCAAAAGTGACAAGAAGGTGTGTACCAGCCTCCCCAACCTCCAGGACAGGCCATTTCCTAGCCCAGATCAAACCCTGTTCACAAAGGGCAGTGGTTTTGTCAGAAATGAGGAGAGGCTTACTAAGGCACAGTCACCACAGCTAAGTAAGCAGTGAGGGCGGCTCCCCTGCCTGGGGGGTGGTCTGCACAGCAAGCGAACCCTGGGCACTGATTCAATCCCTACAACTGGCCACTGGGCAAACGGTGAACATTTGCACTAACTCTGAATATGTATTCACTGCTGTACATGTCCATGGAGCAATTTACAAGGAGAAGGGACTCCTAATTGCAGGAAAAAAAAAAAAGGAAAATCCTTCAACTGATGAAGGTGGTCTGGAGGCCAGGCAATGTCGCTGTCATGTGCTGTCAGCTCTCAGGAGCATCAGGGGAAAACAGATGCAGTTGCTGGGGAAAATGCACTGGCCAAGCAAACAAGGCGGCCCTCAAGCTGCAGCCCCACCACTGGTGCCTCACCTGTCCCTTTTAAAACAATGCATTGAAGACTGAAATGTACCAGGGGAAGCAGGAGTGGGCAAGGAAGGGCAGGGACACTGTTACAGCAAAGCCGGGAGTTCTGAACCATAGAAACTCACAACTGGCACTCCAGAAAGGTGTATGGACAGATGTATTATGCACGGGCCCACAGAAGAGTTAATCTCCAAATTCTGAGGCCCGTTTTTTAGTTTTCTTAGGTTTATATAGGATTTAGGTGGGATCAGCATAACTTCTGTTCATTGGCTAACGTGTTGCTAGGTGAAATTTTGCAAGCAGGGGTTATAGAGGCAGAATGTAGCTGCAAGTTTCCGGGCTGATTTACAGAAGCAGGCAGTGAAGTCACTCTTTTGATATCTTTCTCCTGGGCCATGTTTTCACAGGCTGATTTACAGAAACAGAGGTAGGAGTTATTTGATATTTTCCTGCAAGGCCGTGCCCTCACAGGTGGATCCACAGAAGTGGGGCAGGAGTGGCTTGTTAGATGTTTTGCAAGGTTATGCTTTTTATTCCTCAACAACACCAGACCCCCGAGGGTGGCTGGCTACTCCAGATGGCCAGGTCTTCATCCCAGAGTGGGCCGCCCACACCCTTGTTCAACAATACCACCAGCTCACCCACTTAAAATATAAAAACTGCTTTAAAGGCCCTGCTCAGAAAATATTTCTACATTGCCAGGATGACTTCGCTCTGCACCACTGTTGGCAGCTGGTGCCAAACCTGCGCTGAGAGCAACCCCTCCCAGGTTCCCCAGCCCTGGCCAGCATCCAACACATGCAAACTGCCCCTTTTCAAAGCTTAACAACGGATTTTGCAGAAGTAAAACCAGGTCGAAGGTATAGGTGCTCCTTAGTAATAATGTGTAACTCTGCGGGCTGGGTCAAGACCTTTCCCACCCACACTGAAAAGCAAAAAGTAACTAAAGCTTTGTTCTGAGAAATAGTTTTCCAGCACCGGATACCTTTATCCATAAGCAGCAACAATGGCCCAACTCTTGTGTCAGCTGTAGTCCAAGAGCTGGCAAAATGTTAGGAATTAAGTAAAAACTCCACACAGCATGTAGGTCCCAAAAGCTCAGGGAAAGTAAAACTCCTAAATTAAACCCTCAAAACCACCCTACCCAAGGTCTGTAAAAATTAGTAGATAAATAAAAAAACTGGCCTCCCATGAGTAAATCTACTCCCACTAGCCCTCCTTAAAGTCAGACTACACCCCTGGACCCTCAGGCTTTTCACCTTTTAAAGTTCTGTTTAAATAACCACCCCCAATTACTCAAACATTTAAAAAAAATCTCAGGCTCCTAGGAAAACCTGGCCAGGATTCTATTCACAAGCACTTAAAAAAAACCCTTGCCCAAATATACAAAACTGTCCCATGTTGGGATCCCTTCCCATTAGGAAACCTAATTTGAGTTAAAAACAAACAAACCAGAATTAATAATAACAAAATGTAATTTTATAACAAGGAAGCTTTTTGGCAGCCATCCTCCCCTGCCAACTTGTTTCTGAAAGACTGTTTCTAGTATTATATGACAATAGGTATTTAAAATAAAAAATTATATTTGCATATAACCTAACTGAATTATTATTTTGACAAGTTTATTTAACATTGATGGTAATTGTATGTTGCAAGAGGTTTGCTTTGAGACAGTTTCCAAAATCAGTTTCGTAACTTATGTGTATGTAGGGTATATAGAATGTGTTTGTATTATTAGAGAAACAGAAAATAATTTCATCCTAAGATAAAGTGATTCATTATTAAGAAAGAATAAAATGTGGAACAAAACCGGAATGAATACAGAAAGTGGAAAAAGTTTGTAAAAAAGGAATTTTTATGCTTAAAGTTAGGTAAGATTTAATGGGTCAATCGAAAAAATTTTAAAAGCTTTAGTATCAAATAGTTACTAATGCAAAGTTAAAATTTTGTTCTTTCTCTGTTAGTGTGACAAAGTTTCTCAAGTCATTAGTCTGTTTTAGTAAAAGTTAATAGAGTTTTTCTCCTGAATAATCAGTATACAAAAAGCACCTGTTTTATCAAAATAGCTTCTTGTACTTTACCCTTTTCATTTCCTTGGTTTTCAAAGAATAATAAAGTCTCATCTCTTTTTAAGGACCATAATGTTCAAACCTGCTTTCTCAAAATGAGATCCTGAAAAATATCTTTTTATTTCAAACTATTGCAAAAGATTTGTTTTTTTACTTTGATATATTATAAGTTGAATGGAAAGTGTTTAAAAGTTTATAAAATTAAAAAGATTTTTGGCCCTCTGTTAATTAAGTTTGTATAAGTAGGGGGCTCCTGTGAATACTTAAAGAGTATATAAAATTTCCAGAATCTACCAGTGTGTCAGCATATTGTTAGACAGAGGTACAATATTGTTCATCATGGTTAGAATTATTTAATAGTATGTGTCACAAAACCTGAAAAAGAGCCCCTCCAACCTACCTGGACGAGCCCACATACTGTTATCCTTGTAACCCCCTCTGCTCTCAGAGTTTCAAGTATTGGCCCTTGGATTCATCATACTAGAGTTAAAAAGCCACACTCCCAGAAGAAACAAAATAATGGAACAACTCACCCTGTACCTGACTGTCCCTTGAAAATCAGAATTGCCTGGAGCCACTGAGAATCACCATCACCTGATTAGATGGGCTCCTATTTTGTTTGGTTCCTACTCCTATTAGGACTGCTCAGCTTGCTGTCTGGGACTGGACTGGCAGCTACAGCTCCCAGAGACTGAAGTGTAGCTGAAGGGACACTAATCTTAAGAGTGTACTTGACTCTTATTGAATGCTTTACTACCTTAAGTTGTTTTTCCATGTAGCATAAGTGATGCCCTATAAAAAGTGATTAGGGCATCAGAGGGGGGATTGTTGAGGAATAAAAAGCATAACCTTGCAAAATATCTAACAAATCACTCCTGCCCCCACTTCTGTGGATTGGCCTGTGGGGGTATGACCTTGCAGGAGAGTATCAAATGACTGACTTCACGCCCCACTTCTGTAAATCAGCCTGCAAACTTGCAGCTGCATTCTGCCTCTATAACCCCACATGCTTACAAAATTTCAGCTAGCAACACATTAGCCAATGAACAAAAGTTATGCTGATCCCACCTGAAATCCTATACAAACCTATGAACACTGAAATTGGGGCTCAGAATTTGGAGATTGACTCTCCTCTATACCTGCACATAATAAAACTGTTCATCTGCCTTTCTAGGGTGCCAGTTGTGAGTTTCTATGGTTCAGAACTCCTGGCTTTGCTGTAACAAGGAGAGTCTTGTTGAAGCCAGCTAGTAAGTTAGTGAGTCAATAGATGGATCTGGAACCTGGCAGAGAGTCCACGTGGACATCAAAAACCTCCAAAATGGCTGTGGAAGACCCTCCCCAAGATTCTGCCACTCAGAAGATGACTTCCTCCAGAAGCTAGGAGAAGCCCTGGATATTCCCCAAGGACTTTAGCTTTGGGCCCTCCTGGGTGATTGATTGGAGAAATAAGCAATCAAAACAGAAAATAGCTGGAACTCCTCCCCTGCCATTAGCAAAGGGGTAGAATAAGGAATGATTCAAAAGGCAGTCCCGAGGCCCAAGCTCTCCCTCATGTGCTCTCTTGTCTGTGGACCCCTGTCCTGCCCTCTGCACACTGTTCTCACCATTTTTCCTCTGCCATGTGGCCACACAAGTAAAACTTGGGCATTTATAACCTATAATGGGAAATTGTAGTCTGTAAATCAGCCCTCTTTAACACTTTTCAGCCCCTTCCTCTCTACTTGGACCTCTGACCTGTTATTTTCTCCCATTTTTCATACTTCCCTAACTGAGTAAATTAATGTCCTAACTCACACAATGTGTTCCTGAAATTCATTTCTGCAGCATAGTCAAGAACCTAGACAAAATCTGGTAACATTGTTACCACTACCCACAGCTAAGACAATTGTCAATGACATTCCCACGCCACAGTGACTGTTTTAGGGGTAAGAATGTGACCTAATTTGGACCAAGTAGAGTGTTCAATGGCCTGGGGAAGAGAGCAATTTCTCTCAGGGAAGCCTATAGCCCTGGTTGTTCCTAGAAGCTGCCCTGGAATGTAACAGAAATCCAAGTGAGAATGAAGCTGACACAAGGTAGAGGGCAAGGGCTAAGAACATTTTAGAGAAATGTTGAGAGGGTCTGGGGTGGTCCTTGGTTGGGTTCATTTGCTTGGTGTGGAAGAAGAGAAAGACACATGAAATTAAGCTAGGAAGGAAAGGAGGGTTTATTAAGCCTCATCCATCTGCAGAAATTGTAGTATGTTATCCCATTGGGGTGCTGATGAGTAGTTGAGGCAGAGCTTGACAAAGGTTCCTTTGTTAATAAACATTAAGGGGCTGAACATGATGGGGTGGTTACCACACCAGTGACACTTACAAAGTTACAACCATTATCAGAGATCAAGGTTCTGGGAGAGGAAATTACAGAATAGAGGACAGGCAGAAGGTTTTCCATGTGGCTATTAAACAGGAGGGTGGAGGGTTACTAGCACAATGGCAAGTACACACAAAGTGAGCCTAGCGCTGAAATAACCATAAACAACGGTAAATTCATTCTTGAATTATCATCACAATAGTAAGTCTATACAAGGGAGAGGAGAAGTCTGGAGAACCATACACAGGAGTGGTATCTGTTTAGAATGACCATCGTAATAGCAGGATTAGGCTAAATCTGGCCAGTTTCAGCAATTTCAGATATTGATCTTTTGCAATTTTATATAATATAAATATAAACTTTGTTTCACAATTATTTCTTAATTCTTAACTCTCAGTTACAGTTTTTAAAAAAGTATTATTGAGATATATTCATATATCATATTATTATCCAAACTGTATAATCAATGGCTTTCATTATAATCACAGTGTTTTGCATTCATCACCACAAAAAATTTAGAACAATTTCATTACTCCAAAAAGAAAAACTCCACAACCCATAGTAGTCACCTCTTGATCCCTCTCTCTTTCCCCAGCCCTACATAACCACTAATGTAATTTCATCTTTATAAATTGATTTATATTTACATTTTATATAAGTGGAATCATGCAGTACATGGTCCTTTTGATTCAGGTTAGTATGGAGAAAGGGGGAGGCAGTGGAGGCCCTGCTGACCACATGGCCATGAGACCCCACCCAGAAACCTCCTGAGGGATACCTCAGACCCTGGCCATGAGAACCCCATTTGGAGTGAGAATCACATTTGGGGTCATGGGAGAGAACTGGATACCCTCAAAATTACTCACCATTGGCCCCCTGGGAACTGACTGTGGGGGCAACCAATCAGAACAGGAAACATCTGGGGCACCCCCAACATTAAGAAGGGGGAGGAGGAAATGCTTTAAAAAGCCTGACCTGGGGCCACAGGTGCGCATCTCACTCTGCAGCACACCCGTGGTCCATGCCTCAGACTATGCACTTTCCCTCAAGCCCCTGCTGAAACAATGCCCTAGCACTAACTTCTTCCTTCCTGCAATTCCTTTACTTAGAGTCAACATGGTTTAGTTTCACCCTGAACACTTCAAGTCATGGGTGAATTTGCTAGGCAGTGGAGTGAGAATTAGACTTGATCTCAAACAGATTTGATTGACTCTGAGATCCCACAAGGCTAACTAGGAGCAGGACACTGCTGTGCACCCACTCAGCCTTCCCCTTGACCCTGGGGCTAGGACCACCACATTGCCCAACGCCAGGGCCCCCATTCCCATTGTAGCCTATGTTTTGTGTTGTGAAACCTACTTGCCTAGTTGCTCTCCAACACCTAGCCCACCTCTGCAAAACCTCTGCAAACAGCTATGGAGGTTGCAAAGAATAAACCCCACTGGCCACGCTGCCTGGACAGAAGGGACCCAGTCCCTTCATGAGTGTAAGTCTCTACAGGCATTGTGGGTATGCAGCCCCTCAGCTTGTAGCTGCCATTGAGCTGATGAACATTCTGGCATCTATGGGAGTTGTTTGAGAACAGAATCCCTCAAAGTGGTTATTATTTATGGACGTTTGAGATAATTTTCTGAATTCCAAAAAAAGGAAAGATTATGTTATTTTTAACAAATAAATTTTATTGATGCACTTTAAAAAGCATAAATCCATACAAAGTATAAAATCAATAATATTTGATATGGTCACATATTTGTGCATTCATGTCTTCAATCATTATTGGAGTGTTTTCATATTTCAATAATAATAATAATAAAAACAAAAAAATCAGTCAGACAAACAAAAGCTCATCACTTCTTAATTTGTCAGTTCTTCCCCTGCCACACATAGCTGCTAATGTGTCCACCTGTCTAGCTTATTTTTGTTGATATTTTTTAAAAGCAGTCTGATATATGCAATATCACCCATATTTGTCAAAACATTTCCAATTATGAGCACTGAATTAATAAATAAATACTGAAATGAAAGGAGGACAGGAGTCCTGTGCCCCAAGGCAATAGAAAACTCTCCTCTGGCACCAGCACCCCCACTGGGACCTCTAGACAATTTGGGAGAATTGACTAAAGGAGTATATTTCCTTCTGAGCATTGGTCTTTACCAAAGCTACACAAATAGATGGTATTCAAATCAAGTCAGTCTTTGACCATCTACGACCATGGACCAGTCTACTCAAATCATCCCTGTCACATGAGGCAGGGACTCAAACAAAGCCCATCCCCTTCCCAATCTGCACCAACTTCAACTGAAACTTTGCTTGGCCTCAGCCAGAGAGCGATGGTAGTAAGTGGCTCTGCCTGCTGAACATTGGCTTGTTTTTGGATGCCCTAATGGAGGGCATCCCTCCTTCAAGGAATGCCCCATCCACCCAGGGCTGGAAGGCAGCATCAAGCATCACATCATAGCCAGGACCAGCTTCAGCTACACCCATGGCTGAGATCCCAGCTATTCAGAGAAGGCCTTCCCAGGGCCACTGCAGCTACTGTGCTGAAAGTAGGGGTATGTGGCATGGTTTGCCCTGAGTTCTTCATTAGATCTGGGAACGAGACTCACATGGTCAGGGAGACCCCAGCCTTGAGCCTAGGGAGCTGTCACACATAATCTGGAATCTCTGTATCCATCCCTTTCTCAGTCCTGTCCAAGGGTTTGAGAGTCTCTCCCTCCTCATCATCCTCTTCCTCCTCCTCATCTTCCCAATAATCATACATCAGCTGCCCTTTCCCACCATCTGCCTTGGCTGGGCTAGAGAAGAGAACTGGAGCCAGAAGGACACAAGGCCTTGCATGTCCACAGGGAGGGTTTTCTGATTGCTTCCCTGGTGCCCTAAACCATGCCCCCAGGTGGCCTGGAGGACCTGTGTAAAGTGAAGGGTGTCAGGGCTCAAGCCCTCGAGAAGCTGCTTTGAAAGGTATGGGGTGGAACCTGGGAATCTGTGGTTTTACTATAAGGACAAAAATCAAAATAGACAGGTTAGAAATCAATTTACCCAAAAAGCCTTGGTTAGGCTTCATGGTCATCCAAAGATAGTACAAGCCATTTTGTATAACTGCATTTTCCTGGTGCAAGCATCTGTTGGGCAATGAATCTTGTACTCCAAAAAAGAATCAGCATTCCTATGGAGTGACCCCATTTACTAATAGGACATTTGAAGGTCCTAATATTAGATAAGGTGTGGACTCATTTGTGAGTAGGATCTTTAAAAATCCTATTTAGAGGAGTTCAGCTTGAATCAAGTTATGCCTTTATCCATATGGCTGAAGTCCTTATAAACAAAGGAACTTGGACATGGAACCACAAGCCGAAAACCAGGAGAATCTAGAGAGATGGGGGGAAGAGGGGGAGAAAGAAGGAGGGTGAAGGGGGGAGAGAGAGAGAGAGAGAGAAAGTTAGAGAGAGATTGTCATGTGATAGAGATAGAAATGCATCTACAAACCACAGCAGAATATTATAGACTTTCAGAGAAAACAAGCACAGCCAGAGCCTTGGTTTTGGACTTCTAGTCTCTAAAACTTTGAGCCAATAAATGTCTGTAATTTAAGCCAACAAGTGCTCTTGAGGCAGAATTCCAACTGCGACACCTTGGGCCTATCCAAGAACATTTCTGAAGGTTGTGTAAAGACTGGTGTCAGAAGAGATCAACTTTTTATAGGCACTGAAGCTTTAACATTTGGGATGTACCACCTTAATGAATGACAGGTACAGATGTTCACAGCCCCACGGGCCATGGGCCACTGCATCTTAATCTTCAGGTCCATCCTTAATGGTCAAGGCCTCCTTTCCTCACCTTACAGTCCAACTTCAGCCATGGTATGGTGGTTTGAAATTATTTTATGAATCCCAAAAGGAGAACGATTGTATTTTTAAACTAATGTATTCCCATGGGTGTGGTGATTTTTGATTGCATTAAAAGCATTTGACAATCCTCTGATTAGATTACTTGACAAGATTGCTTCAGGCCTTTGGTTTGGACTATGTCAGTGAGGCCTGACTCAGGTTAAACTTCTGCCCCTTGCTGGGTCTGATATAAATGGAAACACAGAGAGAGATACATAGAAAGACACAGGAAAATTATGTTGCCATATTTGATCCAGCAATGCCGAGACTGAGGAGGAGGCCCAGTGAGAGACAAGCCCTGTGCCAGGTTTGCCTGCAGCTGCAGAAAGGCAGAGAAGTCAGCAGAGACGTCTTGCTCCCCCTCGTGGCAGCTGATTTTGGTGAGAAAGCACCTGTTCAGGTGCCTTGAGTTGGACCGTTTGTGGTGTTGTGAGCTTTTACCCCAAATGAGTCCCATAAGAAATGCTAACCCATATCTGGTTCTTGGCATTGGAAGGCCTTTGGCAAACTAGAACATGTGGCCTAAAGGACCTTGCCCAGCACACCTGTGCTCATACTGCCCACCAGTCAGGCTGTTCATTGCCCCATGCCCATCCCACCACCTGCACAATGCCCAGGGAGTCACTGAGCTGCCAACTCCTCCAGGAAGCCTGCCTTGACGTGTCCCCTCTGGATTGGGTGACTTTCCTTGTTCTAGTCACACCTTCCTCTTGTCTCTGTGTTAGCATTTACCATATTGTTATGCCCAACTCTATCCTTCCCCAGTTGTCAGCAAAAACAGAGCACCGACAGGGCCTGACACCCTGTGCCATGGTGCTGGACACCCAGAAGGCACTTCACAAAGGCTTGTTGAGTGACTGCATGACTGAGGCAGTGGAAAGAAAACAGATTTAGAAGGCATTCCCAGAACCACCTCTGAGCTGTGTATCACCAGGCTGGTAGCTGCATGCTGGTGAGCTCCTGAGGAGGATTAAATAACATAAAGGCCAGAAGCCCTCTCTGGGGACTGACCTTCCTGAGCAGCTGCTTGACTCTTAGCACTGAGACTTGCAGCCAGCATGGTCAAACCAGGGAGATCACTGTAGGACCCTCAGTGTTCAAAGCAGACACTGAGGCAGGCCTCCCTTCTGTGGCAGGTGCTCAGTGGCCCAGGCATGGGTGGAGGGAGTACTTCTGCCCCCTCATCTCCCCAGCTCTTGCTATTCTGGGTGCTGTGGTCAAGGAGCCCTCCGTGGTGTGCTCCCCACTCTGCATTCCAGCTTCACAGGAGCCTCCTTCAGCCTTAATCTGGCCGAGGCCATGCCCACCTCTGACCCCCTGCCTGCAAGGCTGTTTTTTTTTTTAATTTTTTAATTCATTTAAAAAAAATAATACAGTAAAAATTATGAGGTCCCATTTAACCCCACCGCCCCCACCCCACCACTGCCCCCACAGCAACACTCTCTCCCATCATCATGACACATGCATTGCATTTGGTAAGTATATCTCTGGGCATCGCTGCACCTCATGGTCAGTGGTCCACATCATAGCCCATACTCTCGGATCTACAATGTCCCATAATTGTCCCTGAAACACCACCCAGGACAACTCCAAGTCCCGAAAATGCCTCCACATCTCATCTCTTCCTCCCATTCCCTGCACCCAGCAGCCACCATGGCCACTTTTCCCACACCAATGCCACATTTTCTCTGTGGACCTTGGATTGGTTGTGTCCATTGCACATCTATGTCAAGAGGAGGCTTAGATTCCACATGGATACTGGATGCAATCCTCCTGCTTTCAGTTGTAGGCACTCTAGGCTCCATGGTGTGGTGGTTGACATTCTTCAACTCCATGTTAGCTGAGTGGGGTAAGTCCAATAAATCAGAGTGTAGGAGCTGAAGTCTGTTGAGGCTCAGGGCCTGGCTATCATATTGTCAGTCCAGAGATTCAAATCCCCTAGATATATCTTAAACCCCAGCACCAACTACAATTCCAGTAAAGTAGCATGAAAGTCTTGTGAAAAGAGATCCCATCTGTGTCCAGCTCCATCACACAGAAACACCAGCTCCAAAGAAGGGCCAACTGACATGGCAGTGAACCCCATCTGCCATGACCATAGAACCCGTGGGTCTCTTTAGCCCTCAAAAGAACCAATACCTGGGGTTGTATCTACTTTATCTGTCTCTGAGACTCTGCTCAGGTGTGCATAAGGGCAATCCTTCTGACATCCTCCATACTCTTTTTTAGAGACTCATAGCCATATAAACTCCTTTCTCCTTTCCATTTCCCCCTTACATTAGGTCAAACAGCAATTTAAACTCCTGTTATTATATGTAGACAGGGATATTCTGCTGGTCCACATGAACCTTTAATTCAAGGTCATTTTCTAGTTGCATCATCAGCTGGTATTTGGTAGTGATCCCTCGGTGCCAGGGAGGCTCATCCCTGGGTGTCATGTCCCATGCTGGGGGGAATGCATTGCATTTACATGCTGAGTTTGGCTTTGAGACTGGCCACATTTGAGTAACATGAAGGCTGTCAGGAGGAAACTCCCAGGCACAGTGCTGCTCTAGGCCTTGTTCTTATTTCAGGCATATAGGCTCGCAAGCATAGTCATTAGTATCAGGGGTTCACTGTTGGACCCTCATTCCTTCCTGGTCCTTATCATTGCACCTGGGGGACTGATGCTGCTCCCCTAGGGACCACAACAGAGCACCCTCGGCCAGGAATCCAGTAACCCCCAGCTGTTGTTTTTATTTGTTGCCACTATGAGTATATCCAAACATTACCATGCACCCTGGACATATGCCCTGTATAACTCCCTGTCAACCATATATCACCTGTCAATAACATCCTATACCAGTATTCCTCCACTGCCATTGTTGAACCACTCTGTGATCCAAAACTTCCTGAAAAGTGAAGCCCAATATAATGTCAGGATCCCTTACTAGTAAAATGGAATATAGCGATGGGTTTAAAGGTTAGATATAGAATACATATTGATTTGGAAAAATTCTACATCCTATCTTTTTCTTTTCTTTTTTCCTAATTATTGAGCTTCTCTTCACAAGAGCCCTAGATCACGTAATTCATATATACAATATACAGTACTCCCACACATCCACACCCCTTTTCCCTTCCACAGCAATAGTCTTATAACTTATTCATATCATATTTACTTAAACTGATGTACAGACTCTGAGACAATAGCTTTCAAACAAGGTGACATCTGTGCTTACATTGTGGCCCATACTTTAGGATATACAGTTTTCTAAATTTTTAGTTATCCTATGTTTTACATTATGGTTTACATTATTAGTCTGTCGCCCCTATATGTTTTTGGTGTAATATTACATGTTTTATATCCATCCTTGTGTACTCTCATGAAACTCCTCTCTTACCCCCACATTTACCTTGGTTCCATCCATTCAACATCCATTTTCCCCTCCCCTTGGGGCCCACAGCGACAGCCAATCTCCATTTCCCCGAGGAGTCATGTCCAGAGATACTTGCAACAGTGTTCAGGGCCTGACTTGCTCAACTGCCCTAATGCCCTGGGAGCCATCGTTTCTCTCGAGAGATACAGTTCCCTCTTTTTTGATGGCATTAGTCCTCCCCAGGATGTGGGTCCACCCCCACTCTCACTACTTGGGTCTCTATCTAATGGTCCAACCCACCCTGGCAAAATGAGCATTCAGAAATTCCCCAGGAGTCCACCCCATGTCAGACCATCACCTCTGAGCATCCTAAACAGGTAACCCTCTTAATTATATTTTGATACGGTTTTCTCAGCATTTTACTCTCAACCAACACCTGACACTCTCCTATGTTCATATGTTGCCCATCCCTCCCCCCAATTTTTTGGACACTATTACCCATCCGTCCATCCCCAGCCCCCCTCAAACCCGCAAAGCCCCACCCAAAGGCAACCCCTTGCCCCCATTTTATCTCTTCTTTGTGCTCGTACTTACTGCCAGCTCATCATAGATTCCACCCCTGCAGACGTCGGCTCACACCCTTCCTCCACGCCCCGATTTCCTGTAAGCCTATCTTCCAGTCTCTAGCTCTCTGAGGCAGCTTGCTTATTTCATATCATTGAGGTCATGTAGTATTTGTCCTTCAATGCCTGGGTTGCTTCACTCAACATAAGGTTCTCAAGATTCATCCATGTTATCACGTGTGTTTGTAGTGTATTTGTTCTTAAAGCTGAGTAGTATTCCATTGTATGTATATACCACATTTTATTGATCCACTCATCTGTTGATTGGCATTTGGGTTGATTCCAACTTTTGGCGATAGTGAACAATGCTGCTATGAACATTGGTGTACATGTATCAGTTTGTGTCCTTGTTTTCAGTCCTGCTGGGTATATACCAAGCAGTGGTATTGCTGGGTCATATGGCAAATCTATGGTTAGTTTTTTGAGAAACTGCCAAACTGTCCTCCAGAATGGTTGGATCCTTCTGCATTCCCACCAGCAGTGGATGAGTGTTCCCATTTCTTCACATCCTCTCCAGCATTTGTATTCTTCTGTTTTTTCATAACTGCCAATCTTATGGGAGTAAGATGGTATCTCATTGTAGTTTTGATTTGCATTTCCCTGATAGCTAGAGATTTGGAGCATTTTTTCATGTGCTTTTTAGCCATTTGTATTTCTTCTTTGGAGAAGTGTCTGTTTAAATCTTTTTCCCATTTTTTAAAATGGGTTGTTTATCATTTTATTTTCAAGATATAGGAGTTCTTTATATATGAAAGTTATAAGTCTCTTATCAGATATATGGTTGCCAAATATTTTCTCCCATTGTGTGGGTTCCCTTTTTACTTTCTTGACAAACTCCTTTGAGGTGCAGAAGGCTTTCATTTTGAGGAAGTCCCATTTACCTATTTGTTCTTTTGCTGCTCGTGCTTTTGGTGTGATATTCATGAAGCCATTTCCTATTACAAGGTCCTGTAGATGTTTCCCTACACTTCTTTCCAAGGTCTTTATGGTCTTGGCTCTTATATTTAGGTCTTTGATCCATCTTGAGTTGATCTTTGTATAAGGTGTGAGATGGTAATCCTCTTTCATTCTTCTACATATGGATATCTAGTTCTCCAGGCACCATTTGTTGAATAGGCCATTCTCTCCCAGTTGAGAGGGTTTGGTGGCTTTATCGAATATTATATGGCTATATATATGAGGTTCTATATCAGAACTTTCAATTCAATTCCATTGGTCTGTGTGTCTGTCCTTATGCCAATACCATGCTGTTTTCACTACTGTAGCTTTGTAGTATGTTTTGAAGTCAGGTAGTGTGATTCCTCCAATTTTGTTTTTCTTTTTCAATATGTCTTTGGCTATTTGGGGCCTCTTTCCTTTCCAAATAAATTTCATAGTTAGTTTTTCTAGTTCCTTGAAGGCTTTGTTGATTTTTATTGGGATTGCATTGAATGTGTAGATCAGTTTTGGTAGGATAGACATCTTAATAATATTTAGTCTTCCTATCCATGAACAAGAATATTCTTCCATTTATTTAGGTCTTCTTTGATTTCCTTGAACAGTCTTGTTTAGTTCTCAGTGTATAATTTTTTTACATCTTTAGTTAAATTTATTCCTAAATATTTGATGATTATATTCACTATTGTAAATGGTATTTGTTTCTTGATTTCCTCCTGATCTTGCTCATTATTGGTGTACAGAAATGCTACTGATTTTTGTGCATTGATCTTATAACCTGCGACTTTATTAAACTCATTTATGAGTACTAGAAGCTTTGTTGTAGATCTCTCAGGGTTTTCTATGTATAGGATCATGTCATCTGCAAATAATGAAATTTTGACTTCTTGCTTTCCAATTTGAATGCCTTTTATATCTGGTTCTTGCCTCAGTGCTCGAACAAGTACCTTAGAGCAATGTTAAATAGAAGGGGAGACAATGGGCATCCTTGTCTTGTTCCTGACTTTAGAGGGAAGGATTTTAGGATTTCTCCATTGTAAACAATGTTGCTGTAGGTTTTTCATATATGCTCTTTATCATGTTCAGAAAATTTCCTTGTCTTCTGATCTTTTGGAGTGTTTTTATCAAGAAAGGGTGCTGTATTTTGTCAAATGCTTTTTCTGCATCTATAGATATAATCATGTGATTTTTTTCCTTCAATCTGTTTATATGGTGTATTATATTGATTGATTTTCTTACGTCGAACCATCCTTGCATACCTGGAATGAATCCCACTTGGTCATGGTGTATAATTCATTTAATGTGTTGTTGAATACGATTAGCAAGTATTTTGTTAAGTATTTTTGCATCTAGGTTCATTAGAGAAATTGGTCTGTAATTTTCCTTTCTTGTGGTGTCTTTCTTGGCTTTGGTACTAGGGTAATGTTGGCATCATAGAAGGTTTGGCAATGTTCCTTCTGTTTTGATTTTTTGGAAGAGTTTCTGCAAGACTGGCGTTAGTTCTTTCTGGAATGTTTTGTAGAATTCACTTGTGAAGCAGTCTGGCCCTGGGCTCTTCTTAGTTGGGAGTTTTTTTTTTTGTTTTTTTTTTTTTTTTAAAGATTTATTTATTTATTTAATTTTCCTCCCTCCCCTGGTTGTCTGTTCTTGGTGTCTATTTGCTGTGTCTTGTTTCTTTGTCCACTTCTGTTGTCGTCAGCGGCACGGGAAGTGTGGGTGGTGCCATTCCTGGGCAGGCTGCACTTAATGACAGATTCTATCTCTTTACTTGTGATTGGTTTGTTGAGATCATCAATTTCTTCATTCATCACTATGGGCTGCTTATGTGTTTCTAGGAATTTGTCCATTTCCTCTGAATTGTCATTTTCGTTGGAATGTAGTTTTTCAAAGTATCCTCTTATGATCGTCTTTATTTCTGTGGGGTCAGTGGTGATATCTCCTTTCTCATTTCTTATTTTGTGTATTTGCATCTTCTCTCTTTTTCTCTGTTAGTCTCGCAAAAGGTTTGTCAATTTTGTTGATCTTCTCAAAAAACCAGCTCTTGGTCTTGTTTATCTTTCCAAGTGCTTTCTTATTTTCTATTTCATTTAGTTCTGCTCTTATCTTTGTTATTTCCTTCCTTCTTATTCCTGTGGGATTACTTTGGTTTTTTTTTTTTTTCTAATTCCTCCAAATGTGCAGTTAGTTCTTCAATTTTTGCTCTTTCCTCTTTTTTGATATATGAATTAATGGCTATAAATTTCCTTCTCAGTACTGCTTTTGCTGCATCCCATAAATTTTGGTATGTTGTGCTATCATTATCATTTGTTTCAAGATAGTCGTTGATTTCTTTTGAGATTTCCTCTTTGACCCACTGTTTTTCTAAGAGTGTGCTGTTTAACTTTCAAATCATGGTGTGAAATCTGGGCCTCTGACCCTTGCAAATTTCCAGCTTCACTCCACTCTGGTCAGAGATATTATTTTGTATGGTTTCGATCTTTCTGGATTCATTAAGCCTTTCTTTGTGGCCTAGCATATGGTCTATCTTGGAGAATGATCCATGTGCACTTGAGAAAAACGTATATCCTGCTGTGTTTGGGTGTAATGATCTTTATATGTCTATTAGATCCAGCTCCTCTAATATACTGTTCAAATGTTTTGTTTCTTTAGTGATTCTCTTTTGAGATGTTCTGTCCAGAGTTGATAGTGGTGTATTAAAATCCCCCACTATAATTGTAGATGCATCTATTCTTTCACTTAGTTTTTCCAAGGGCTGTTCTTCTAATCCACCCACATCCTCGGGCTCTTCTGTAGAGCACAGATTGTGCAGTCACGGTGACTGAGGTTGAAACCCACGGCAGGAGTGGGTCACAGCCTGTGTCAGTAACCCTGAACCTCAGGTTTATTGAGCACAAAGGAAGCCAGTGACTCCATCTCAGGAGCGTGTGTTGTATTGGGGGTTAAAGAAGGGGAGCTGAAGGCTCCTTAAGAGTCTCAGTGGGGAGCACCCCACTGAGCATGCCAGGGACAAGGCCCTGCTCAGGAACAGGAATGGTTGAGAGTGGTGCACCTGAGCCCATATCGGAGGCTGGGATTTCTCTCCTAGAGCTGGAGGACTTGATGCTGGGGCTGCCTACTTGTCCACCAATGGGGGCAAAGGTAGGGAGGGCTGGGAGGGCTCCTTATCTGTGTGAGTGCCCCCAACACTCAGCGCTGGTGGTCTTCCCTCCTCCACCCTTAGCTCCTCCTGCCCCTCTCACATCCCGCTGGCATTTGTGAGACATTCGGTGGAGTTCAGGTGCCCAGGGTCCTCTCCGTGAGGACACTTGGGAGGAAATAGGAGAAGCACTTGCACAGCTCACCTGCTTTCTTTCCTGCTGAGACTCACAAGGCTGTGCCCACCTCCAGGTCTGTCCCTTGAGGGCACGTCTCTCCATGTCCTGCATGAACACACGCTTATGCACTTCCACTTCCAACCAGACAGGTGCCATGTGGAAACTGAGACCAGAGGCATGCAGGAATGATCTAGGTGCTATGAGGTACGCAGACCACCAAGGGTAACAGGGTGACTTACTTCTAGGAAGGGTTACACCCTTCCTCCTGGTTTGCTTTCAGAATGAGGGCCCCTTGAAGACTGGGTCCACTGCTCAGTATTTTCCCTTATGAGGCAGTTTTCCTTTTGACATCCCTGCATGGCCCAGTGCAAACATGCCATCATAGCAGTGGACCATGGGGCTGGGGTTGGAGGAGGAGAGGACCCCAGGGGTGTGAGCAGGGGTAACTGAGGAAAACTGGAAGCAGCTCTGCTGCTGGGCAGTGCCTCCCGTTCTTCTCACCCTGCCCATGGACTCATACATGGGGACAGGGAGAGATGCCAAGCTGATTTGCAAGGAGATCCTCAAGGATCCAGGGGCCTGCATGACTGGTGCCATCCCCAGGACAGCCTTGAACTGGCAGGCCTGGTTCAGAGGGGCTCTGAGCTTCTAGAACCGGGATGAACCCCTCCCTAGAGAGGAAGTGGCTCCAGGAGGGAGGCCTCAGTCTCCTTTTCTGTCTATTGGGGTGTTTACAGTGGGTGACCCTCTAAGGATCCACAGACCAGGGAGCTGTCCATTCACCCTGGCCCTCCTTCAATGTCCTACTGCTCTTCCAAGGGCCTAGGAGAGCTGCTTCCTTGAGCACATTTAAGCAACCTGTGTGCTCACTCCTGCGGGTAGCCTCCTAGGAGCTGCAGCGCTGATGCTGGCCAGCAGGGGGCACGCAGCCACAGCTCCAGCTGTGCCCACTGCGCCTGCGGCAGCCTCCGGAAACTGGGAAGCATCATCCAAAGGCCTTTCTGGCCATCACCTGTCTCACACACAACATGCACCTCCTATCATTAGCAGCCATCTCCACAATCTGAGCTGGGCTGAGGCTGGTAAAGGGCCTCTGAGAACATCTCAGTTATTCATACAGTGACTGTTCCAGGAGCACTCACCCTGCACCAAGCTTTGTGTTCAGTCCTGGATGTGGAGTGAAAAGAATCCCTGTGGCCCCTGCCCAACAGGATCTCTACATCTGGAAGGGGAGGTGGACCAAAGCATGAGGGCAAACACAGGTTCAAGGAAAGAGCAAGTGGTATAGAGGAAACTACACAGGGTACTGCGAGGACGGATATGGCACCATCAAGTGCAGGGGTGGCCCAAAGGACACATTGAGGTGACACTTGCACTGTGATTAGAACAATGAGAGGAGCCAGCTCTGTAAATGTGTGGTAAGAGGGTGCCTGGGAGAAGGCACAGCAGGGGAAGAAGCAGTGGCAGAGGGATGGTAGCAGTTTGATATGGACATGAATTCTAAAAATAGATATTGGATTATGTTTTTAATCTGGTCTGCCCCTGGGTATGATTGAGTTATGACTGGGGCTTTGATTGTGATTCATCCACATCATTAGGCCTTTGAATCAGCACCACTTGGTGGATGGGGACTCACAGATAAAAGGCATGGCAAAGGTCAGAGTTGAGGGGTTTTGATGTTTGAGTTTTGCTGTTGGAGTTTGATTTTGAGGCTTTAAGCTGGAGCCCCAGGAAGTAAGCTCACAGAGGAAAGAGGAATAAGATGCTGGAGGGGAGGAACCCAGGAAGCCCAAACCCTCACAGACATCAGCAGCAATCTTGCTCCATTATGAGAGAATAGACTTTGGTAAGGGAAGTAACTTATGCTTTGTGGCCTGGTACCTGTAAGCTCCTACCCAAAATAAATACCCTTTATAAAAACCAACCATTTCCTGGTATTTTGTGTCAGCAATCCTTTGGCTGACTAATACAGGGACCTTGGCCAGAGGAGGCTAAGAAGGCCACTGCTGATGGCAGAGCCTCACCTGAGGCTTATCTGGGAGAACAGGTGCTTCCCAGCTCTGCTGTGTTGATCAGCAAGATTCACATTGGGATGGTGTGCAGAGAGGGAGACTTCACTCACAAGGGAGAGTGGTGAAGACAGAAAAGCACTTTGTGTATATGGTCAGGGGGCATCCTCATTTAGCCATTTTGTTGAGAAGTGTGTCCCAAGGTCAGGACTCTCTCCAAGGGGGGTCCTTGGGGCTGTTTGTACCTGGAAGTAAAGGTGTCAGGGAATCAGGGCACAGGCAGGACAGCACAGATGTTGAGAGGACACAGTTGCCTCTGACCTTCAATATAATGGGAAGCCTCTGGAAGGATTTCTGGCCCAGCAGCAATATCTGACTTTCATCTCATTTCAACCACATCAAGATACAGACTGAGACAGCAATCCAGGAGTGAAGGTGAGTTTATGAAGATCCCACAGCCCTACCCAGGGCTGTTTTGAGTTATATTCGATGTTCCCTCCATCACCTTCCTGTTTATTCCATGTCTATATCTGTGAATTCAATCTGTTACACAGACGATGGGGTTTGCACTGTTCGCCCCACATTGACTTGACCATGTGCCCAGGATGCAGATGCTAGAATGATTCCCAGTGTATTGGGCAGGAGAGTAGGGAAGCCTCAGAAACTAGTGTGGTGTCACAAAACTGAAAAGAAAAGGGAGCCAGGTCTGCACCCAGGTGCGTCTCCTCCTAGCCGGGGCCCGAGCTGAACACAGGCCTTCCAGGAAGCTGTGGGGAGGGACGTGTGGGCAGAACTTTGACCAGTTAACACGATGATCTGGGTGAGGGGGATAGACAGACTGACATGCAGAGGGATTTTGTGGAGTTTTTAGTGCTGAGAGGGCCCTGGGAAGGGGACCAAAGGAGGTGACCTCACTGCCTTTGTCACAGACCCAACAGAACTTGGAACCCTGGTAACCAGGCCCCCAGATTCCAGAGGCAGCCCCTTCCCAGCTCACTTGGCAGGAGACACTTGAGAGAGCAGGATGTTCTCCTGCTGCGTTCGCAGACCCCGAGGCTCAGGCCTCAACCAAAGTAGGAATGAGTCCTCTTCCCAGGGCTTTTGAAGTTGGCTCAGGCCTCAGCCACAAAGCCCCAGGGCACTGACCAGGAGGTCCCCAGAGGTAACATGGGGTGACCTAGGAACAGCCAACTGAGCACCTGCCACTACTGAGCTCCTGCCTTGGCAGCCCCATGTCCCATCATCCACCCAGTGTGGGGGAGGCATAAGCAGGGGCCACCCTGAGAAGCAGCAGGCCATCAAGGATGGGAACCCAGAAGGTCCTTCCCTGTCACCTGCCAGGCCATGGCTGGAAGGGTGGGAAGGTGTGTCTTGGGGGTGGCTCTCATGTGGACCAGTGTTAATCCTGAGCTCTGAACTGTCATCTCCTCTCCAATGGGGCTACAGGGAAAGGGTGACCCCCATTTGGGCCTGACCTGGATCCTGGCTCCAAAGAAGTGCTGCATTCCCTGTAGTTTGGGGAAGGCCTCTCACTGACCCTCTTGTCCCACCTGCTGGGCACTGTGTTTGCAGAACTCCATGCAGATGGTAGGGGAACAGCTGGAGGAGGGGCTCGTCTACGCCATCTACATAGAGAAGGTGCAGATCCGTCGAGGCCCTGGCCAGGGCCAGCGCTGGTACCAGGTGGGAGTAGGGATCAATGGGGTATGAAACAGCAGGGTGGGGGGTCCCCAGAGCCTATCTCCCATCTGGCATTCCCCACTTTCTCTCCCAGGGCTTTCTCCCCTGATGTGCCCAATATTCCACTTCCCAAGGAACCTGGGTCCCCACAACTCCCCACCATACTGCCATTCCATGGACCAGGGGGAGGTCACCTCAAAAGTTTAAGAACCTCAGAAAGGAGGCTTTAGCAGGGATTTCCCTTCAGGGTGGGCTGCAGGGTGGGCCCACATCAGATCTGTGTGCGTTTGGCTGCTGTATTTCTGTTTCTACTCCTTGGCCCCATGTCCCTGGGCAGCAGTCTTCATGACTGTCCTCCCACACCTGCCCCAAGCCACACAGCTCCTCTCCTTAGGAGGGTTCTTGCCATCTCCCATGACCATCCTCTTGCCCTTCTCAGGTCAGGAGCTGAGGCCTGACTTGGCTGCCAATATTCCAGAAGCGAGGAGGCTTAGAGCAGTGGTTTGGCCTTCAGTGCTGCTGGACCTGGAACATTCCTTTCCTTTTCCCCTTTCAGCACTGGTGCCCTGTGCACCAACCATGGGTCCTAAGCAATATTCCCTCCCCCCACCCCAGTAGAGGCTCTGTGGAATGGGCTGTGTGGGCAGAGGACACAGAGACAGCCCTTTCACCAGCAAGCAACACAGAAACTGCCTAAGGCTGGAGCAGTTCCATCACCATTGGCTGTCTCTGTGGGTGGCAGCATCCCTACAGCCCGTATGGAACTGACTCTTTGCATTTTCCTTTAGTTTCCTGGTCTTAGTTCTGGGTGGAAAATGGCATCATGTTGTGGCTTTGGCCCCATGAGCAGTGGAGGAAGTCATTTACTGACCAGGTGGATCTGCCAGACCCTGAGGTGTCAGTTCAGCTCCTCGGTCCTGAAGTGGGGTGTCTCCCCCAGGGACACCCAGGCCCTTGTCCTTTGCCAGGTCTGGAGTCTTACTTTTCAATTACCTCCTCACCTCCAAATCAAAAGGAGGCCGAGGACCTTTCTCTGCTGGAGGCACGCACGTGACCCTGGCCTCAAGGCACTGAGGGCTTGGACACAGCAGGACTGCCCAGAGCCCCAGCCCCACCCCGGGGGTCCCCAGCTCTGCCCCTCAGCACATGTGACTCTTCTTCCCACCCTAGAGGATGAATGTCTGGGCCCGCTCAAGGGAGGACCACCTCATGGTGCGCATGGTCAAGGCAGGCCCGTGGGAGAACCTGGCCGAGCACCTGGTGCCCGCCTTCCAGGAGGGGGACCTTGTCTTTGTCAAGACCTTCCTGGGGACATACCGGGTGTTCACCACCACCGAGCAGGTCCTGCACCTCTTGTTCAGAAGGTGAGTGCCCGCCCTGTCCCTGCTGCCTTGACTGCTCTGCCACCAACTTACTTGTGTTTCAGAAGTGTCATTTCACCCACCGGCCTCAGTTTCCTCCTTGGGCAGGAGGGGGGTCAGGGTACCTACCTGCAGGGTTGATTGTAAGGACTAAGAGTGAGGATGCATGGAAAGTGCTTCCCTGAGCCTGGCTCCCTGGGCAGGGAGGCTGGCGGGGCAGGGTTGTTCCTTAACAGGATTTTCCTCCTCCCAGTGAAGAGGCTCCCGGGCTCCCCCCCTTACTGACCCCGAGTTTCCTCTTTACTAAGGGAGTTTGAGGTCCCTTTTGGGCCTCTGACATTGGTGGCTAAGAGGAGGGACCAGTGTATCCTGTCAGAGGGGTCCAGGCCCACCCTATGCCTGAGAAGGTGCCACTTAGGGCACTTCTTCATCAAGTATATACATCAAGTGTCTACTAGGTACAGGCACTTCCTTAGGCAGCTTCACGCAGTGAACAAAGCCAGCCAAAGTCCCTGCCCTTCTGGGTTCCGTTGGAGTTGGGGCTGCAGGCTGCAACAGGTGTCACCTTAAGCAGGGGTACTCTCAAAGAGAGTCAGCTGTGACATGCCCACGTCTCCCCTAGATATGGACGGAGCCTCTGTGGCAGAGACAGGCAAGGAGGAGGCCTGGAAATGAGAAAGTGAGTGCACTTGGGGGGGGGAGGGGCTCTCCTCTCCAGAGACCAGTGTTGGAGTTTGGGGCACAGGTGGCAGGGAAGGACTGGGCAGAACACAAAGCCCCACCCATCTTATGAGCTCCCTTGAGAGTAGAGTCCAGAGGGCTTCCCCCTCCACTTGGAAAGGCGTCAAGGGAAGCTGTGGGTGGGGTCCTGGGGCACTGGCTGCAGAGGACACTTGCCCAGCACAGCCCAATCACACCCCAGGAGCCCAAACACCACCTTGTGCAGACCCACAACAGGAGGTGGTGAGCAGCCAGCTCCAAAGCTGCCCTGACCTCACTCCTGTCTGCCTGCATGGATGGCAGGGTGGCTGCACTGCTGATGTTTGGGAGGGCAGTGTCAGTGGGAAGACGAGACACACACGGTGCATGTCAGAGGATGAGGTGGCTGTGCAGGGCAGAAGTTGCTTGGGGTGGGGGGAGGGCCATGAGGGCCCAGGAGAAGAGGACAGATCTTTTTCCCTTATCACTGACATATTGAAGAAGCTCCCACTGTGTGTCCATGCCTGGCTATGGAGAGTCCAGTCAAAACCTCTCCTGTCCTTATGGACCTGATTTTCCAACAGGAGGGTCCCTGGGGCAGCGTGGAAGGAAAGGCCCGTGTCTGACTCTGCTGCCCTCTCCTGCCCTCAGCACCATCTCCTCACTGCTGGGCACCTGGATGACCAGTATGCTGAGGATTTCACAGAACCTCTAGGCTTGCCCTGTCTCAAGCTGCTGGTGGGCTATGCCCAGGTGTATCTTCCTGGCTCTGCCCTGGAGTGCCGAGCCATAGCTCTACTGTCACGGAGGAGCCATCTGGAGCCCATTGAGGCAGAGCCAAAGGGTGAGGGCGCTTCAGGATGGGAGTATGTGAGCTTGTGGGGTGAGGACCAGGACTGGACCCATAGGCAGGGACTACCAGGGGTTGCCACCAGGTCAGGAACAAAGAGGAGCCCCAGAGAAGTCACCTGGAGACTGAAGTCTGGGAACAGTTTTGGGGGCTGGATCTTCCCCAGAAGGTAGTGGGAGCTTAAAATGAGAGCTTAAAGACACTTAAAGACATTTAGTATTTGGAACTTACCTCTTCTGCATCTCCTTTGTCAGCCCCAGAGCTGCAAATGCCTCCAGGACAACATCCACTGCCAGTTCTACCACCTGTGGCAGTCACAGGGGCACTTTCAGAGCCTGAGGAAGCTCCATCTCGACCACTGCTGCCAGCTCCTGAGTTTCTCCCAGTGCTTGGACAAGAAATGGAGCCTGAAGCATTATGTGATGTAGTACCAGCTTCGGAGCTGAAGGTGGCTCTAGCACCACAACTTCTACCCACAGTGCTAGGGCCTGTGACACCTGTGGAGGTACCATCAATGCTGACTCTGATGGTAGAGCCAGCTCCATCCTCAGATGTTGCACCTGCAGCCATGCTGGAAGAAGTCACATCACCATCTCTATCACCAGTTCCTGAACTGGAGGCACTCCCACCACCACCTCCAGTGTCACCTGCACGTTTCAAGTCAGTGCCCTTTATGGAACCACAGCCTCTTAACTTGGCTTCAGCAGCAACGGCTCTTGAGGGGGAGGCAAGTCTGGCGCCACCACCAGAGCCAGTGCCAAGGCTCGACCCAGCACTGGGGCAGGCCACACCCCCAGAACCTTCCTGCACTTGTACTTTGCCTTTGGAAATCAGGCTGAGTGAGGAGAATGCTAACCTCCTGGCTTTCCCTCCAGAGCTGGTGGCGCAGCAGCTGACCCGAATGGATGTGGTGAGCAGCTGGACATGATAGGGTGGGGCTGGGAGGCTCTTCCCTCTGGGAACTGCTGCCCACCTTACCATCCCTTGAATCAGAATCTTAGGATCTGGGTCCAAACCCTGGCTCCACTCCCAGAATTTCCACCTGGGCAAGTTTACTACTCCCTAAGCCCATGCTTCACTGCTCTGGAGAGTAGATATTGGACAGTAACCATCTCTGCCTCATGCACTGACTGGGAACATGACATGAGAGCAAAGAAATAGAAAGCCTGAGGGGGCTTCATCATGGAGGCCTGAAGGAGCTCACTGTGGTGCAGCCAACCCCATGGTGTCCCACACAGTGCTGGTGCTCTCCATCACATTGACACTAGATAGGCCCTTATGTGTACTGGACCCTTAGGCAGGGACCCAAAGGCTTGGGTCCCCACAGGGACCATGCACCTGACCACATGGCATCCAAGCATGCATTATAATGAGGGTTGATGGTGCTACCTGGGCCTGTGGAAGTCTGAGGCACCTTGGGGGCTGGGGGCTGTGAGATGGACTTGAAAATGGAGCTCTCTCCTCTGCAGACCTTGGGGCCGAGGATTCTAGAGTGCTAGGTCCCCTCAGGGAACAATGAACACACCCTGTCCTCAGCCTGCCAAGCCCCACCTGAGACCACTGGACCCTTGCCTGGGGCATGAGGGCCTAGGGGATCTGAGCTGGGCATGGTTCCTGACATTCCCTCCTCCCCAGGATCTCTTCAAGAAGGTGGTGCCCTATCACTGCCTGGGCTCCATCTTGTCCCAGCAGAACAAAAAATGTAAGGAAGAAATGGCACCCACTGTCCATGCCACTATCACCCATTTCAACAGGGTGATAAACTGCATCATGTCCACCTGTGTCGGGAACCAGAGCATGAAGGACCCAGCCAGGGCCAGGGTGGTGGAGCACTGGATCAAGGTGGCCAGGGTATGTTCAGGGGGCTCTCTCTGGTGTCCTGAAACCCCACTTTATACTTATTGGCTCTCAGGACCACAGGCCCTCCCTGGCCTGTAGCACAGTCCTGCACTATCCTCCCTTCCCAACAAGGCTACCTCTTCAGGATGGGTGTGGGTGTCGTTCTGTGTCCATGACGTGCCTCAGGGCCTCCCTCAGTGTCTGGGAGTGGATATCAGCTGTGGGGGCTGAAGCTGGAGCAGGGGGACACTCAGACCCACTCTGATGGTGTATCTTTCTCCCTCCCAGGAGTGCCGAATCCTCAATAACCAATCGTCCTTCTATGCTGTCATCTCTGGTCTCCAGAGTTATCCATTCCTCTGTCTATTGAAGACATGGGAGAAAGTTTCCAGGTGGGCAGGCTTCTCTCTAGGGGACATAAGATTGGGCGAGGGACCTGGGGACATCGCCACTTAGGGAGCCTGGGAGGCAGCAGCTCCTGGGTAGGGTCAGGCAGATTGTGGCTCTAGGTCTCCATATCACCTGAGGTGAGCTGTTTTGCCTCAACACTGCTTCCCTCCTCCATCCCTTATGGAGTGGATCCAAATGGGAGCATGTCAAGTGTTTGTTTCTCAGCAACACACTCTGTCCAAATGAAAAAAGCATGTGCAAAAAGAGCTGCTCATGGAAAGGGATGGGAGTCCCTGTGGTGCACACATGAGAGCTCAGCTCACTAGTCCACACTGTCCTGCAGTGCTCAGATTTACCCAGTTTCAACACCACCCACCCAGGCAGTCCGAGGCCCAAGCAGCTAAAAGAAGGTGGTTCAGCCCTTACTCCCTCCCCCCCACTCCCACCTTTTCCTTCCTTCTTGCCCTCCCCCAGGGACAGCTTCTGCCTCTTTCTGACTCTGTCAGAGATTTACTGGAAGGAGCACAACCTCTCCCATGGCAGTGAGCTGATCATCAAGGTAAAGAGAAGGCTGGGGTCAGGGCTCAGGAGGTGGGGTGGTTAGTTTTTCACTGAAAGTTTCTGTGAAAACATCCAGCCTGGCCTATTCTGGAAGAAGATGAAGAAGGATATGTTTGGCTCATGGGCAGGGGGAAGGGATCATTGTAGGGCTCAGTGCTGTGTCCTCACAGCACGGATGAGAAAACGGGCTCAGGAGAGCAGTCCGCATGCACAAGGTCATGCTGGGGACATTGTGCATGTGGTGGCCGCAGATTTCCCACAGTCGACTATTCCCAGGTGCTCAAGACCCATGGGACAATGGGTGAGGGGGAGAGGGCCTCACTGACCTCATTCTCCACCCTGGCAGAAGTCCATCTCTAAGTTCTCCACCCTGGAGACAAATCCCCAAATAGTCCAGAGGCAGCACCAGCAGCAAGACAGGGTGAGTGTGCCTGAGGCCAAAGGAGTTGGGGTGAGGTGGCCTCTAAATCAGGATGGGGGCCCTTCTCAAGCCTGTCCCTCCAGTCCACTGAGCCTAGAAAGCCTCCCTTCAATGTCCCTTCACCTGACCTTAGGGTGGTGAGCTGTGGGAATCCTGGGGGCCTCCCTCCTTACAGCCAGTCAGAGCAAGAACCTTGAGGAGCTGACTCAGGGTGGCTGGAGGAGGGGAGGGGCACACATGGTTACTGAAGAAAAGTCAGTCCTGGGAGGTGGCTGCAGAGGAATTTGGGGTCTTTGGAGGATTTAAGGGGAACTTATGGGTTACAGCAAAGTGTCCTAGAGGAAGGCTGGGTGGTCCCTGGAGTCTGAGACTGAGGAGTTTCCCAAGTGGGGTCTTGGGGGCACCTGAGAGCCTGTGCTCATCCCCACCCTATCCAATGCCACAGGGTGACATCCAAGGTGTGGTCCCATGCCTGAGAACTTTACTCACAAAATTTTTACTGTTGGAATATGCCATGCCAGAGTATCTGGATGTGAGTTGTTTGGGGGCCAGGATAGGGTGGGAAAGGGGCCCTGAGGCTTGGGTGGACAGGTCCTTCTGTGAGCCCTGAGCTCTCAGCAGTGAGCACATCATGTCTCCTGGGAGCCTCACAGATGCCCTGGGAGCTGGGGTGCCATGAACTTCTTACAGAAGAGTAGATGGAGGCTGATCCAAGGGGCCTTCTCTCCACTGGTTCATCACAACTTGGACTGGAAGGTCTCTCTGTCACCACTCCCAGTCCCCACTAAAGGAAGCGAGGGGCTTGCCTGAGTCCATCTGTGGTCTGGGCTGCCCAGTGCATGTTGAACCTGCAGTAGTAAAGCATGACAGGGGCAGAGGGGCAATGGGCTTGGCAATGGCTAGGAGCCGCTTTATGATGAATGCAAATTCTCTGCCTTCCAGGGAAGGAAGATTAATTTTGAAAAAAAAAGGAAGGTGAGTAGCTGTGGCCATCACTACAGGGGTGGGGCTGGGGTGGGGTCAGGGTGATAAACAGAGACCCTCCTGGGCAGGACCTCCCAGGGCTGCTCATAGCTTCCTCTGAAATTGAGGGGGATAGTGGGTGGGGTTGTGCATGGGATGAAGAACAACTTCTAGGAGGATGAGCTGTGTGAAGTCAGCCCTGAGGGCAGGCAGAGCCTGGAAGGGAGTGAAGAGGTGGGGGATCCACAGGACTAAAACCAGCCCCTGGACCCCGTCCCACCCAGCAAGCCCACCCAGGTTTTGATGATACATCTTCCTTTCCTTGGCCCCAGGAATACCAGATGGTGGAGGAGCTCCAGCAGCTCCAGGCGGGCTGCTGCTATGAGGCCTTTGTGCCACATGAATCATTTGGAGCCTGGTTTGCGGCCATGGAGCAGCTCAGCGAGAAGGACCAGTGAGGCCAGGACAGAACCAGGCCATAGTAGGAGCGGGATGGTCCTGGTGGCTCCTGGGTCATCATAAGACCTGGTACCTGAAGACATCTGGGGCATGTAAATGACAGTTGCTGTGTGGGCACTGGGAGGGATACATGAGGTGTGGCTCTGGGAAGCTCACAGCTGCCACTCTGTGCTGTAACTAGCACCTGTCTCAGGAGCTAGAGCCCCCATACCAGTTGGCCAGTAAGAGATTCAAAGCCAAACACCTACCAGAAGGCATCAAGCTTTAAGCAAAAAGAGATTTCCCTGTCCTGGGCGTTAAGTGTGGGTTGTCTTTGGACTCAGGGAACCATCAGGCTAAGCGTGGTCTTGGGAAGACTGATGATTTAGCCATAGCATCTCAGCTCTATACCAAAACAACCCTGTGACTGGGGCAAGTTGCCCCATCTCTGGGCCTGTTTCCTATTCTGTGAAATGGGATGATGCTGCATGATCTCTGAGGTAGTCAGAGCATTTAGCAGGGTGCAGTGGGAGCTGTGTAGGGATTTGTTTGCATCCTGGGGGAAGCCCCCAAAGTAAGTTGACCCTCATTTCCAGCTGTCATGTCCCTGAATTCAGTGGTGTCAGCACCATCCACTCCAGTGTCCAGCACAGGTGGAGCCAAGGCTTCAGCAGCAGGGAAGCAGCTGACTTGTGTCCTATACATACAGCTGATGCCTCCAGTTCTAAGGTAAAATCCACCTGGACCATGTCTCAGATTCCAAAGATGGCCAGGAATTTAAAGAGAATGCCCACCTCCTCTCTGTGTTGGCCTTTCCCTCACCCTACCTTCCCTGTGCCTGTTTGCCACCCTCATCCACAAAGGTCTTGATGATTGTTGACTGCTAAAGAACTTCTAGAACTGACAGGAGCTTCTAGAGCAGCCCAGGGCTGCCCTGAGCTCCCAGACCTTCTGCTTATCTTTGTATTCCCCATCACAGAACTCGTCCGTAGTCACATCAGCATCTGGAGGAATGCCTTCTTCATCTCCCTCCATCCAACCCAGGGCCATGCAGACCAACCACATGCATGGTTACTCACACGTGCTCTATAAATGGCAAGGGGGGCCCTGCGGCATTGTCTGTGTCAGCCTGTATGAGGACAACGTCAAGTACAAGAGTATCCTGGTGAGCTGGGCATGTGGAAATCCCCTGGGGCCCCTCAGTGGTTCAGGCAGTTGACACATAAGGAAGGACATGTTCCCTCCCTGCCTTCATGGAGCAGACTTCCTGGTGGATGGTGAAAGACAGACAACCACCTGCAGAAGCAGGAAGAGTGTGAGTTCAATGGCAGTCAGGGCTAATAATAGTGGACATAGGGGCTGATGCTGGCACATGGAGTGAGCACAGCCTGGGAAGAGCTTGCTGAGGTGGCCCCAGAGAGTATCAGGGAGGGGACAGCCCACCAGGCACAAGGAAGACATGTGCTGGGCAGTCCCTGGATCAGCCAGGAGCCCAGGGCCTGAAGGAACAGGAACCAAGGGGAAGAGGTGGGTCCAAAGAGGTGTGGGCCACATCAGGCCCTGTGACTGCTAGACAGAGCTTGACTTTCTCATGGGGGGAGACAGAGCCACTGAAGGGTCAGAGGAGAACAGGGATAGCAGGTGACTTTTGGTCTTAAAGTGGAGGTTGAGCTGATGCATGCAGATACCAGCCAGTTAGGGCTGCTGCTGTGACCAGCATGGACAACAGGGTCTGCCCCAGGACAGTGGCCATGAAGGTGTGAGCAGGGGTAGATGCTGGATGGGATGTGCATATGGAGCCACGCATGGCCCCCTGCACAGAGACTGGGCCTAGGAGCCTTGTTCCATAACCACCCTGGGTGCTCCTCTCTTGTGGCCAGGAGCAGGGGTAGTTTCACTAAGCTCTCACTTGTCTGACCCATGTCCTGATCCTGCCTCCAGATTGGCCCTCATTTCAAGGTAACTGCATTCTAGACCTTGCTGACCACAATTGCATCCTGGAGCCCAGGGCAGTCCTGCTGACCTGTAGTGTATCATCCAGCCCCTCCTCCTCTCTGACACTTGGGCTCACACTGGATGTGTGCTTTTCCTGGGTGTTCACTGCTACCTGGAGGAGTCCTGGAGGGTCAGGGGCAGGGCAGGGGAACACCATCTCCCATGACTGGGAGGCAGGAAGTGAGAGCGTGAGGGTCAGATTTCACTCCTCAGTTCCCACAGTCTGTTGCATGGTCACTCTTTGGCCCCTGAGTTCTTGGCCTCATTCCATGATCTCTTGTGGGTCCAAGGGAAGAGCATGTGGCCCCTATAGACCCCACCCTGAATAGACTTGGCCCATAGGATTTCTGGCAACTGCACTGTGAGGGATCAGGCTCCAGGACTCAGGCCCTGAGAGTCTGTCCCTGATCCACCACAGGTGACCAGCCAAGATAGGGCTCTAGCCGGGATCAGCAAGGCCCTGGAAGAACACAGCCTGCATCAAGACAAGCCAGAAGACTACAAGCTGGTGCAAATCATATCAGACAATCGAAGTAAGTCAGGAGGAGTGTTGGAGAGGGTGGTGTTGGAGGGGGTAGGCATGAGCCCTGTCCACAGCCTAAAGATCCGAGGCACACTGGTTCCAGTATACCTGACAGCAGGGTGAGAAGGCACCCTGTCCAAAAACAAGGTGCCGATGGCAGCCCACAGGGCCCACAGCACCATCTCCCTACCTGCTCTATCTCACTTGTGTACCCTTCCCTGGATGTGACCCAGGCATTGGGAACCTAGATCAAAGCTAACACCATGAGGTTCCCAAAGAAAGGGCTTTTCACAAGATGGTGAAGAAGAGGGGCTCAACTTGAAGGGTGTTCTGTGATACTGCACCTCCAAAAGCACCATGACTGATGGACACAAGTGCCAAATATGCACAGACCATCTTGTTATGATAGTGAAAACTAGACAAAGTCTCCTCGATCCCCTTTGGAGGCTTGAGGGAGCCCCCTCAGTATTCTAGGAAGTGGGGAAGTGAAAGAATCCAGAATAGCACTTACCCAGAGCCAGACTTCCTGACTCTGAGCCCTTAGATCAGTTAATCACATTCCTGGGCCTGCTCCTTATCCCCATAGGGGAGAGAAAATTCAGCACTGAATGCACACATAGCATGCCTGTGCACAGTAAGGGTAACTTATTCTCAGTGAGCTGATCCTCCTCTCCCAGCCATTAACCCAGGCAAAGTAAAATAACTCCCACCTTTCCTAGAAGGAGGTTCAAAATCCTCTCCCATCTTTCAAATGAGAAATTGCAGCTGGGAGGTGTGAAATAGGGCAGAAGGACCTGTCCTACAGAACAGGAAGACTGAGGACTGGAGCAATTAAAACAGGAGATGAGTAGCCATGTCACTGAAGCCAGAGCAGTCACTCCAGTCTGGTGTTTCTTTCTAGCTTGTTCTAGGCCAAGAAGACAGATGAAAAATAGGGTCAAAGTCTAAATACTTTAGGATCCCGCTCTGAAGGCCTGGCTCAGGTGGTCTTTGCTGGGCCTTAGTGGTCTTGTCCTGGGTAGTGCTGGATGTGGTGTATGTGCACTGGGTTCTAGAAAGTCAATTTCAGCCCCTAGATCCTGAGCAGTGAAGCTGGCAGGGCATGGTGGTGAGAGTACATGACCTCATGGCAGCTCCATTCTGAGGATGGCAGTTAGAGTCAGAGTCACTCTTTAAATAAGTGTCCTTCATTGTTAGCTGCACCTCTGCAGAGTCTTTCCTTCAGGCAGGTGTCACTCCCAGGGCTCCTTTATGGTCCTGGAGTTGGAAGAGGGAATTGAGGTCCCTGGCTGGGGCCTTCTCTCATGTGGGCACAAGTGTTGGGGTGTCCTGGGGTCCTCCAGGGCACAGCTGACCCCCCTTCTATCCCACCCCCCAGTGCTGCAGATCCCACACAGTGCAAAAGTTTACTACACTATGGATCCCTCAGCCCACCACCATTATCTTCTCCTGAAGCAAAACACACCTGTGGATGCCAAGGTGAAGGACAGAGCTATCTCAGCCCTTCTGGGGAGTATGCAGAAGGGACCCAAGTTCCAAAAGGGGAAATTCTAAATGGCCCTGATGCCTGCCAGCTCAGGGTTCCCCTTCCCAGGTCTGCCTGGCCAAGTAGTTTTGCTCACCCCAACCTCAGTGGGCCAGGCCAGGCAGACACTTCCCTGATATATGTCCCTGATATATGTCTGAAATAACCCACTTTCTCTATAAATAAAAAAGAGTTTCTAGCTCTCTTTATTGAACAGGCCTGTAAGTAAAGAAAATCTGGTAGCAAAATCCTCCTCTCGTGTGCAGATTTTGGTCTCTAAATGTTATTTTCCATGAAAAGAGAAGAGGGCACCTGGGAGGTTGTGTGAGTCCAGGTCTTGGACAGGAAGTGCATGAAAGGTCCCTGACAGTCCTTGCATCCTGGAGAGCAAGGAATGGACCCAAACCCACAGGACAGGTTTTCAAACATGAAAGGAGACAACTGCAGGGTCTTATGGTCAAATATGGAAGAATTGGTATTATAATAGCCAGAAAGTACAAACAACTCCAATGGCCATAAATGATGAAGGCTTACAGAGAATGTAGTTTATGCATCAAATGGAATATTCTCAGCCATAAGACATAATGAAGTAGAGACACATGCAGGAATGAGAGGGGCCTGAAGAACATAATGGTAAGTGAAAGAAGCTGGACACTAATGGCCAGTTACAGGATTCCATTGGTATGAGGTTCCACACTGGGCAAATCCACACAGAGAAGATAGATTAGTGGTTGCTAGGGGTTGAGTTGAGAGTCGTAGGGGGGAAGTTAGTGCTATTGGGTCCAAGATTTCATTTGAAATTGATGAAACTTTTCTACAATTAGGTAGTCGTTATGGTTTTACAACCTTCTGAATATACTAAATACTCTGACAATGGCACTTTAAAAGGCTAAAGTTATGGTATGTTAATTATTTTTAAAGATTTATTTTATTTATTTCTCTATTTCTCTCCCCTTCACCCTCCTCTCCTCTCTGTGGCCATTTGTTGTGTGTTCTGTGACTGCTTGCATTCTTGGCAGCACTGGGAATCTGTCTCTTTTTGTTGTGTCATCTTGCTGCGTCAGCTCTCCTTGTGTGCAGCCCCACTCGTGGGTGGGCTGCACTTTCTTTGCGTGGGGCATCTCAATACAGGGTGCACTAATTGATCATGGGGTTCCCTATGTGGGGAACACCCCTGCATGGCATGGCACTCCTTGTGCAGCAGTGCTGCACGTGGTCCCGCTCACCACACAGGCCAGGAGGCCTTGGGTTGGAACCGTGGACCTCCCGTATAGTAGACAGACTCTCTATCAGTTGAGCCACATCCATTTCCCTGGTGTGTTAATTATATCTCAATAAGACTGAGGTAAAGTCCATACCAGAAGTCCATAATATAGTTTGCCCTGAGTGGGCCAGGACAGCTTGTGAAATAGACAAACACCTGCACATTCACTGCTGGTCTTAAGACAGGCTCAAGGGCTTTCAGAGACTAGAGGATTGGGGAGTGGCCAGGTGAGTGGCTCTGACCCTGGTTCTGATCTTTCCCCTGGACTGCATCTGTCCCCACAGTTTCTGTGTTGCTTGCTGGTGAAAGGGCTGTCCTGACTACCTCAAAACAAAATCTGTAGCTGTGGAACTACAGAGAAAATCCACCCACAATTCAGAAAAACGAAAGAAGGTACTCTCAGGCCCTAACATTACTAAAGCTCACACTGGCCCCTGATCTTCCCCTCTCCACTTCCCCTCACTCAGGCCTTTAGGCTCCCCTTGGGCTGAGAGGCCCCTCCCTGACCAGGCAGTTCCTTCCCTGCCTCTTCCTCTCCTCCAGCCTCCAGAACCCCAGGAGGCCACATCACCACTGAGGAAATCCCTCCACACTGGGGGACTCATGGCAGCAGCCTCAGTCAATCCCTCACCCCAGGTGTGACCCCCATCCAGTCTTCCTGGGATTTCTGTTCACCCACCCCCAGCCTCACAGAGCAGGCTGGCCTGTGCTTCAGTAGAATTTGTTCTGTCTCTCCTCAAACAGGGTGGTAATGATGAATTCATCCTTTCCTGTTGCACAAATCTGGGGCAAGTTTTGTTTTGACAACACCCAGTGTGTCTAGAGTCTTTGTCTATTCTGATAGGCTAGGATGAAATATGCTGATTACCACCCCAATACAAGAAAGTTTACACACACTCTCACATAGGACCATGGGAAATGGACAGAAAGGAGCCAGCCTTGCCAAGAGCTCATTTTAAAGAAACCTCTGTCTTCTCAAGAAAACATTGCACTGTTGCTATCTTAATTTTCAAGCTACTGTAAACCTTTTTGTTCATTTGACCCATGAACCCTGTGTAAAATATTTGGATAGACCTTCACTTTGACACATTGCTTTTTTAAAAGCTGTTTCCAGAGAGCCCACTTACTCCTAGCAAATAACAAAGTCTACATTTTCTTTCCCATCTTACATGTGAAGAAATGTGAGGCCCAGGGAGTGAAAGAGACACATCAGAGTCTCAGCAGAGAGGAGAGGAGCTGCCATGGGAACGTGGGCTTCTAAGCCCCAAGCTCCATTTTCCTTCTACCACTGTAGAAATCCAGGAGTGTGGCTCCCAGGCAAGTGTGGCTAAATGAACCCAAATTTAATGTAGATGATTTCCGTTTTTACCATGCCTTCTTCTATCCCATGTTTAAAAAAGCAAAGCCATTTCAGGTCCATTGTGAGGCCAGGAAGAATGAAATAACCTAGTGGCCACATCAAGAAGTCACTGTTGGCAAGAAATATCAGGTGGGGGCATCAGGGAGCTAATTGGAATCAGGAGTCCCACCAAGGCAGCCCCTTGGCCTGCAGGGAAAAACCCTGATGGCATGGCCCTAGAGCTCCCTCTGCTGGCCAAAGCCCATCCAAGTTTTTCCTGCTCATGTCTGGGAGCCACCAAGGCATCCTGGGGGTGATGGGTGGTTGTTTGCAGAAGGGCCCCAGGAGAAAGGCCCTGTGTCCCTAAGAAGGGGAGGGAAGGTAACTTACATTGCAATGTAATTACATTGAAATGTAACATTTTTAAGCACCTAAAGGAAGGGTTTGTCTAATAAACATGGCCTTCAAGCTGAAGGGATGTGGGAGCTGACCCAGAAGTAAGCTGAGAAAGTCAGTCCACAGAGAGAAAAGGCACAACGAGGCAGGGAGCAGAAAGTGGGGCCTGAGAGGAGCTGAGCTGGTGTCCATGGGAGTCAGAGAAAAAGAGAGCAGCCAGGCACCAGTCTCCTTGCCTCACTGTCATCTGCTCTATTCTTAACCCAGGGCTCCAAGAACTAGTTTGCCTGGGCCCCTGCTTCTTGAACCGAATTACTGAGCAACACAGAACTTGGCCAAGAGTGGGCGCCCACAGACTGTTTGAACCCATGTTCATAGGTGCATGTGATTTCCAAGTGATCTTACCTGTGCATCTCCCAAAAACCATTGCTGACAATAAGACAATGGTGGCTTCTGAGGTTCAGGAGCTGTGATTCAAGGGATGCCTGCATCCTGGAGGTTCCCAGGGTCTCTGCAAAACCCCTAGTGCCATGTCTAATCCTGGGCACAGGAGGAGTCAGCTTGGGACACAGAAGAACAGGTACTCCTGGCTCTCCACCGCCTGAGATTTAATCAGTTCCTTGAAATGTCATCACACTTGTCCTCATCCACTACGTCTGCCCTTGGCTGGATCCCTGGATAAAAGAGAAGTCGATAGCACTGAGATGAGCTTCCTCCTTGCTATGTGTCTTGCCTAATAAGATCTCAAACTTCCAGAGTCTCTGAATGTCAGTGCTGAAGGATCGCATTGTCTTCCATCCATCAGGCATAAGATGTGCCCTCTGGCACATCCTATGGAACAAAGCTCATTTGTCACCTTTTCTAAGGAGTCTTCCCTGGCATTCCCCAGGCAGATGAATAGGTCCCTCCTCCAAGTTTCCATAGAACATTTCAGGCCCATTTATTATAATATTCATGCCCTTAAATCACAGCCAGCTCTTTTCCTCTTCTCACTCCTTCTTGTGGACTTCCAAGGGGTAGACATGCTTTATACATTTGAACCCCTCGTAGCCCTTGTGTGCACAAGGCACATGCTGGGCACTGGGATTCAGTGCTGAGTGGGACTGGATCATGCCCTTGGGGAGCTCAGAAGCCATTGGGGAGAGGTGTTTAGGATGACTGCTGCAAGAACACCAAATGAGGCCCTGATGGTGGCAGGGCCAGGTCTTGGGAGCCATCCTGCATCCAGGCAGATGTGCCTACATGGAGCTGGAGCTTGGTCAGGCTTGGCTGAAGGCAAATGTGGAGGCTTGGTGGCAGCGGTAGCCTTAGATCTTGTTTAGAGTAAATTGATCCAAGATAGTGGTAGGGAAGGGACTAGAACCAAGTGCTTCTGACTTCAGGTCTATTGGCCCCTCCACCATGATTGTTATCAGTAAGTGAAGTTATGGCTAAGCAACTCATCCATCATTGCCTCATTTCTTTTTTCCTTCCAGGGGCCCACCATGTTACAGCCCAGAGATGGGGAGAAAAATTGGAGAAGGTTCTTTCTCCATGGAGCTGACAGCTTAGAGATGGGCAGGCAGACCCTGCACAAGTCATCACAAAATATCGCAATACAGATACCAATCACTGAAACTTATTGGGAGTTTAGGATAAGTCAGGCACTAGCGTTAGAGTGCTTGAAATTCCTTCATCCTCAAAACAATTTGAAAGCCAGAGTGTATTGCCCTCTTTTAATATAAGTAAAGAAGCTGAAGTACAGAGAGATAAAGGAACTTGACCAAGGTCTCACCACTACAAAGTGGTATGTTGAGGGTTTGAACACTCTGAGCACCAGTTTTCTAACTTTATAAAGGCAGGATTACAATGGTTAAGAAAGGACTAGTTTACCATTAGTGCTCAATAAAGATGCTGGAATTTCAATGCTCTGCAATGGTTGAAGTGGGCAGAGTCTTACCTCTGCCCTGCTCTTGGCTTCCGGGGCCCTTTCATGGGCTGCTCGAGGGATTTCGAAAAGTCAGACATTGAGTGAGTGTAGCTCAGTGGGTGACCACCTGATGCCCATGAAGAGGTCCTGGTTTCAATCCCAGGAACCTGCTGAAAAAAAAAACATTTGGTAAGTGTTGGGCTCTCTACATAAAAGGCAAATCCTAGGCCTCAGGGCCTGGCAGCTGGGTCCTCCTAACCAACGAAGTCCCTGCACCCCGACACCAGATGGCTCTCACCCCTCAGTCCTCTCCTGGGCCTCCCTGTTCCCATGATTGTGCTCCTGTAGCTCCCCACCTGGAGTGTGTTCCCACCTATCCTGGCTTCCCTCTGGAGGCTGCTATCTTGCTGAGCCCGCCTCATCCCTGAGAACCTGTGCTGCTGCTTCGTGCTCACACCCAGCCCAGTCTGACCATTGGCCATGGGGAGATATGGCTCAGTTCATGCCTTTTTGTCCTCCCAAGTTGGCGGCCAGGATCACAGATTACTCCTCTCCTACAAGCACTGAGACTTTGAAAGGAGCAGTAAGGAGGACCTTGTCAATGGAAGGCCACACTTACTTTCAGGGGAAATCTGTCCTGACAGTTAAGATCTCAGGCATTACAATGCCAACCTTCCTCAGAGACAGAAAGCTCTATCTTGTAGCCAGACCAAGTGCTTCTTAACAATTCAGTCCCCAAGGCTGCCTTCACACTATGGAGAGTACAGGACATTTCTTGAGTTTATTTTGTTTTCCCCAGGGCTGTGAAACCATCCTGACACTCCACCAGGTAAGCTGTCTCCTGAGGGACAAGCGCTGCCTGCCACCTGAACCTCCCATGCTACTGCTCCTCACATGGCAGGGAAAGCTGCTCTTGAGCATGGTCCTTCTCTCAGGCCAGACAGCCTGGCCTGGTCAAGGAGCCCTTCTCAGGGGTCAGAGTCAGGTCTCCAGGCTCATCAGCAAAACCCAGGGAGATTTGGACCCATGGCCCTATGTGGATGTGCTGGGCTGATGAGTCTGGCTCATTGATTAGGCTCTGCAGCAAAAGCCACCTCATCCGGGGCCTTGCAGAGACACAGGGTCCCAGGATGAGTCAGCACAGAGAGACCAGGGTAACACAGTGAGCCTCTGCCCAATCAAAGAGGCTGTGGTCAGAGCTACCCAGAAAGACTTTGGTGTGGCAGGAGGGCCTGGACAGGGTTGTCTGGGGAAATGAGGGGTCCCCAGGGATGTGAGATTAACCCACAGAGCTGGGCATCTGCTGCATTCCAGGACAGTGATGAAGACAGCCTAGATTGGTGGTGTGCCCACACTCTGACAACAGGCTACTGGGTGGGCTTCCAGGAGATGAGGGTGCCTACCCATGCAGTGTGGGCTGGGGCTGGACATTCTGGAGCCCCAAGGTAGCTAGAGGTGATGCCATGGATGGAGAGTTTGTGCTGAGCTCCACTAGGAGGGTGCCTGGCATGGGGCCTGTTACAGCAGCTGGGACTCAGGCAAATGGAGAGGGAGGACTCGGCCAGCAGATGGGTGCAGCCAGTTACCAGGACAAGGACACATGGTCTGGAGGCTCCCATGGCCTGCCTGTCTGGGTGCTCATTGTCCTGAGCTCATGGGGAGAAGGGCTCCCCAGCGCAGGTGTGGGAGAGCAAGGGCACAAAGATAGTGTACCTCGGCCACCTCAGTGTCCCTGCTGCCCAATCCCAGTATAGCATTAAACATGAAAAAATATCTGCTGATTAATTTAGGTGCCAGTATTCACCACTCAGGTTCCTCTCTCTGTGGCCTTTCATCAGGATGTGACAAAAGCTGACTAGCACAGAGTTGGTGTGATAATGTTCCACAGAGAGCATGCCAACCTGTGCACTGAACCCCAAAATCCAGAGAGTGTGTCAGACAAGGCTTTACCTTCCCAGGATTGCTCTGGGGTTGCTTCATCTGACATGACTGCAGTGCCAGATGTTGCCATGTGGGACCCTTGTCTTTACTGAAATATTTGAAACAGATGTAAAAATAGCTGCAAAGACGAAAATATCCAAAGAACCCTTAAAACTCAATAATAGGAAAACATTGAAATTAGAAAACAGCAAAACAACTAAACAGACCCTTCAACAAAGAAGGTGTGTAGGTGGTAAATGTGTAAGAAAAGATGTTTAACACCATATATCACTAAGGGTTTGCAGATTAAAGCAGCTCAATTCCAATATATACTCCAGGTGATGGGGTGAAATCCAGAACTTCAACAACAAATGCTGGTGATGATGTGGTGATACATGAGTAATCATTCGTTGCTGGTAGGGATGCAAAATGGTTCAGTCACTTTGGAATACAGTTTGTAAGTTTCTTATAAAGCTGGGTAGAGGTTTACCATGGGACCCAGCATTCACACTCCAAGCTATTTCCTCAAAGAGTTGAAAATCATGTCCATGCCAAAACCTGCACAGGAATGTTTACAGTGGCTTTATTTATTACTGCCAAAAAGTGGAAGTGACCAAGATACCCAATCATAGTAAATGGATAAACAAACTACACAGCCCTACAATGGCATGTATTTTAGCATTAAAAAGATTGTTGCTATGGGGGAAGGAGGGTGGTAAGGGAGATGGGGGTATATGGGGACCTCATATTTTCTGAAAGTAATATTAAATAATAAAGACACACACACACAAAAGAAATGAGGTATCAAGCAACAAAAATCATGAAGGAAACTTCAAGGCCTGTTGCTAAATGCAAGTAATTGGTAGTTAGTGTGCAAAGGCTCAGTTCTGTGTGATTCCAACTACATGACCCTGTGGAAAAAGAAGAACTATAGAGACAGTAAAGAGATCAGTGGTTCCTGTGGTTTTGGGAGGCTGGGTGGGTGGGATGACTGGGGGAGCACAGTACATTATTAGGGCAGTACAATTATTCTGTAGGATCATGGATTGCTGGATACATGGCATGATGCATTTGTCAAAACCTGTAACTGTTCACATAAAGAGTGAACCCTCATGTGAACTATGGGTTTTGGTTACAAAAATTGTATCAATATTGGTCCATTTCTTGCAAGGAGAAGCCACATGTGTAGGAATGTATTCTCTCTCTATTTTTTCTAAAGCAGAAAAGTCTATAACTGTTCAGTCAAGAAATATTCCTCAGATCAGCTCTGTGCCAGATGTGGTGCCACGTGCTGAGAACACAGAGCTCAAGTTGAAGGTCAAGAAGGAGCAATCCATGGATGGTCCAGGACAGATGAACATATATTTATCCTTAGACTAGCAGAGAAAATGGTCACACAGGGCCTCACAACATAGAGGAAAAGGGCCAGGGCACATGCTCCATGAGTCTCAGACTTGAATCTCCAGTTTTCTCTGGTTCAGGTTGGGGATGTAATAGAATGATTGTTGATGAATGGGAGGAAGGAGGAATGTGGAAATCACATATACCTTGAGGATGGCATGTGTGCTGTGCAGGAACAGGCCATGAGGACACTGAATGCTGCTCTAAGGCTCATGGGCACTCACCTTGTCTCCCAAGGGAAAAGTGGACAGTGTTGCACAGAAGCATCCAGGTCAGGTTCCTGCTTTTCCCCGTGGGATCCTCGAAAGTTCTATGAAATGAATTTTCTCTAATTTGCCCACTTCTGGAAGAGTCCAACCATGAGCACCCTGCTGTGATGCAGACAGAATGCTAGCTAGACCCTCTGAAGCCACAAGTTCATTCCCAAGAGAGGAGCCACTGTGGATCTTGGACAAGTCCCTCCTTCCCACCCTGGGCCTCAGTCTCCCCTTCTGTGCATAGGTGCCTGTGGTGGTTCAGCTCATGTGAGGACTTAGCTAGCTTATGCTGTGCTGTTGTGCAGTCAAGAAAGCCCTGGCCTGCTTGTTAAGAGTATTTTGAGTATTTAAGCTATCACTTGATTGCATCTAGGGCTGGTTACATCTACAAATAACTGAAGAGATTGCCTTCAACCATGAGAGGAGTCCCACCCAATCAGTTGAACACAGGGGGAGGAGCAGGTGAACTCTGGGGATTTGAAGATCTGTGGTTTAAACTACAATGTTGGGAATGTTTTGGCAAATATTCAGGGGAGAATTACTGGTATAGGGTGTTGGATGTGGGGGTGCATACAAGACAGGGTGCACCTGGGGGAGGTTTCTATGGAATATGTAAGTGTTCATCTTGTCATACTGTGTTGTACCATTGGGCAGCTCCCCAGACAATAAACTGGAAAATATTGAATTCCCATCCTGGATAGTCATGCAAAGTTCCCAAGTAGAGGGGCAAGAGTCCCCTGAGAACATAGGCAGTGACTACTAAAAGACAGACCAATATTTCAAGCCCTTGATATTATTGCAAGTAATGATGAAATTTGTTCTTCAAAAAGTGAGACTTAGTGGTTACCATAATGCCTGAGGAGAGATGGAGGGAAGCCTAGAATAGAGTCTTCATAGGGCATTATTGCAGTATTGGAATTGTTCTACATGATCTTGCAATAATGGATACAGGACATTTAAATAAATAATTAATTAATTTTCCTTCTTGTTTTTTTAAATGATACATTAAAAAAATATGAGGTATCCATATACCCCCCACCCCACTCACCCCACTCCTCCCACATCAACAACCTCTTTCATCATCATGGCACATTCATTGCATTTGGTGAATACAGTTTGGAGCACTGATGCACCACATGGATAATGGTTTACATTGTAGTTTACAAATTTCATCAAAATTCATAAAAGTGTACAGTCCAAAATGTAAATCTTAATGTAAACCATGGGCCATGGTTAAAAGCAATGCTTCAATATTTGTACATCAATTGTAAAAAATGTACCATCGACATCTAAAATGTTTTAATGGGGGGAAGGGAAAATGGGAAGGGCGTTGGGTATATAAGAATCCCCTATACTCTATACATGACTTTTCTGTAGCTAAAAGCTTCTTTCAAGATAAAGTGAAAAAGTAAAAAGTCACTGGGGGACTATATGGAAGAAAATGTGACTGTACATATAAGATAAGAGATCTTACAGTGCTGAAAGACAGAATGTCTAAAAATATACACTTTTTATTATTTAAATTTCTTTTTATTTTTTAAACAAATTTTGGATTTTGTGTTATTTCTAAAACTCTCATTATTATTTCATTTTCTTATTCCTTTTATTTAGTTATTTTCTTGGCTTCATCTTTGGACAGGTTTTGGATCACAAAAGGATCACAGTTGTGGTAGGGCAGTGATGGTGGAATGCATGTGAGGGGGTTCACCTGGAGCATGGTGTTAAGGCATTTGAATGTGCTCAGGTGTTCAAGGGGCATTATCACAGTCTGTGGAGATCTAAACAATAACTGAAAGAACATCCAATTGCCACACTGGGAAATACTGCTACATTCTCTAATGGGACAGTAAGAACCCCTGAGACAGGGGTGGTGCTTGGTTAAGGAGGATGGACTACTGTGTCTTACCTTTGATAATGATGATTGTACTAAAGAACCTTTTCTTGTGAAATCGAAACTCAGTGTAGTATTATTTGTTATATAAAAGTTACCTCCTGAGGGCCTCTTTGTTGCTCAAATGTGGCCTCTCTGTAAGCCAGACTCAGCATACGAATGCACTACCTTCCCTCAAGGTGGGACATGACTCCTGGGGGTGAGCCTCCCTGGCACCAATGAATCACTACCAAGCACCAATTAACAATGCAACTACAAAAAAGACCTTGACCAAAAGTGGGGAAAGGTAAAGACAAATGAGTTTATATCACTAAGAGACTTCAAAGTGAGTGATGGTAAATGAGGCAGGGGTACCTGTTGAGCTGTGCAGATTAACAGACAATTCAGGTGCCTGGTGTGGATGAATCTCAGTGGGCAAGAGTGGAATTAAGGAGAATATCTAGGAAGTGAGCACAGAGGTCCACAGGAGTGAGGATGAGGCCAATACTGGGAAGTGGTAATGGGCATGGACCGAGGATAGACCAGAGAGGGATTCTGGTGGTGAAATCTGCAGAAAAAATGACTGGCTGGATTTGGGAGTAAGAGGACAGAGGAGAAAAAGACGATGTTCCCAGGTTTCTTTCTTGGACAGCTGGCTACTTAGTGGTGGCCCTCTTTGGCATGGAGGCACAAGAGAAGTATTTGAGGGACATTCAGGTGGTCATCTGATGCTAAATGTATGTAGAATGTTTAATAAGGGGGGTTGTAAATATGTGAACTGAGGTAGACTTGATGGTAAAACATTAAAATGAGTATAACTAACACTGCAGGTTTATAAATGTTGTGACTGAAAGGGGTCATCTCTGGAGCTTAATGTTAACTGAAAGACTGCTGGAGGATAACCTAGGGACTGTATAATATAATGATTTCAGTTGTAGATGAGAATTGTGGTTAATAATACAAATACAAGAATGTTACTCTACTACAAAGTGTTAAGAATATAGTGATACATGGGGAAAAATATAACTAATGTCACTTATAGACTATAGTTGACAGGACTACTGTAATAATTTTATAGCAAAGGCAGAGAAGGCCTATATCAATGCTCAAGGTGAAAAATAGAACATGGGTACAGTTTTATGAGCTGTGAATATATCAAGTTTTTTTTTTTATTCTTTTCATTAACAAAGAGACCTTGGTCATGTGATTTGAATAATCTGTGCTGTTTTGTTTGCCTTTTGGAAAATTGGAGAAACAGTTGAGTCTTTTTTGGGGATTAGAAAGGATGAATGTGCCTGGGCACGATGATTTAAGGTGATGTTTCCATGGTTTCTTGAGCTGCCTGAGCTTTGGGAGGAGAGTCCCCTCCCCAAGCCCTGAGCACTCAGCAGTGGGCACACCACATCTCCTGAGAGCCTCACAGGTGCCCTGGGAGCTGGGGTGCATTGGCCTTCTTACAGACTAGTATGTGGAGGCTGGGAATAGCCTGCAGTTTGGGTCTCCTGCTGAGGCAGCAGAGTGACATGGCTGTTAAAGTGTGTGAGGTGTGGGCTGAGCTGGGCACAGCCTCTCAGACAAGACCATGAGGGAGAGTGAAGTAGGGCCCATCCTAGGTCAGGCAACCCACAAGTGACCGAGTAGTCCATATTATGGTCGATTGTCTCTCCACTGTCATCAGAGAGGTTTGGGTTTGGAGGTCCCTCAGCCTCTCCCCCAGGTCCCCCTCCTCTGGGGCCCAGAACCCTGCACAGGTCCAGGTTCTGGTGTGTGGGCTGCCCTGTCCCCTGCTGGGCCCTCATGGTAGTTCAGGAAGAGGGAATGGGGATGGCTGGTAAGTAACTAGAGGTCCCTTTCTGACAGACCTTGTCTACCCTAAAAGGGAGACTGATCCACTTTCAAAAGTGGAAGAAGGCGGGCAGCCATGTTACTTCTTGTGTGGGTGGGTGTGGTGGAAATGAGAGACCCACCTGGGGAGGACATTCCCTGGCTCCATCCTCCTTTTAGATTTATGGGGAGAGCCTCAGTCTCAGAGACTGGGGAGACCTGTTGGAATGGAGAGTAGGGGTATGGGGGTGACACCAAGGCCAATTTTCTGGAGGAGGTGCTATGTGAACCCTATTCTGAGTAGATATTGGGACATGGATGGGGTGGAGGTGAGGAGGGGGCCCCATGTGAGCAAAGACCCAGCCTCTGCCCTGTCACCCCAACAAGTCCACTCAGGCTTCATCTAGTTCCTGTCCTCCCCTCTGTCCCCAGGAATACCTGGTGATTGTCAAGATCCAGCTGCTCCCCAAGGCCAGCCTCAAACAAGAAAGCACAGCTCCTGCTGCCTTCCTTCTCCCCATCTGCCTACCTTCAAGGGAGAAATCCCATAAGGGAGTAGAGGCTCCCACAGGGCCTACCATTTGGCTGTTTTAGTTTAGTAGACACCCAGCATGTGGAAATGATTTTGATTCAGTGAAGCTTGTGGTCTCCCTCCCTTTGTCCACCTCTGTCCACATCTCTTCCTTCCTCTCATTGCCCCTGCTCAGCCTCAGCCCCTCCCTTGCTAAACACTCAAGAAAGGAGGATCAAAGAAGAAAAATCCTGAGGATTCAGATCAAATCTGGCTTGAATTTCCCCCAAATCAGAGCTTATTGTTTTCCTCTTAGAAATGAAAAAGAAAGAAAAAGTCAAACCACAAACCCATGAACTTTAGAAGCTGGTGATTTCACCTCAGCTGCCCAGTTTTCCTGATGTCCTTATGCCCCTTGCCCCACCTAGCAGCCAGGAAGGGAGGGAGGGAAAACTAGCAAATGTGGAAAACGGTGTCATTCCAAATTCATTCATACCTGTCTTACTACTTTTAGATTTCAAGGACCCACATATTTGTTCATTCATTTGTTAAACCATCCATCTATTCAAGAAATATGCAGTGATCTCCTACTATGTGCTAGGCTTGGGAGACAGCAGTGAACAAAGGAGAGATGTCCCCCCCCTTGTCCAGCCTACATTTTTGTCTTTGGTGACAGACAATAAAGAATAACCAAAATAAATGAGAATATTATATCATGTGTTATGAGAGAATGAGGACTGTGAAGAAAAGAAAACAAGGAAAGAAAGAGGGATCTGAGTGCAGGGATGGGGAGTTCAAGCCACAGTATGAATAAGTTGGACAGAAAGGCCTCCTGAAGAAGATAGGATTTCAACAGAGCCTGGAGGGAGGTGACGCTGTTTCCCAAGTGGGTCTGGGGAGAGCAGGGAGCCTGGGTGAGCCTGCCAGGGTCAGCATGGGGCCATGGCAGCCTCTGAGGCAAGTGCTGTAGGGTTGGGTTCTTACTGCCATGAAATAGGGAGCCATTGCTGGGCTTTGCACAGGAAAGTGTTCTGTTCCGAGTTAGGCTTTAAAAGGTCCACACCCCTAGAGCAGTGACCAGGACTGTCTATAGTCCCTGAATTTTAGATTAGTCAGGGTCTCAGAGGCCCCTTCCCACCCCTTAATTTGCAGTCCAGGACCCTGAGGCCCAGATTGGAAGACGTCCCCTCAATTCACAGGCCTCCCTGGTGGGGGAGTCCAGGTGAGAAGCCCACCTTCTCACTTCTGCTGTGTGCCCTGCACTGGGGCTGGGCCTCAGGGAGACCCTGCTGTAGGTAGACCCTTTGCCTGGCTCTAGACCTCCCCCTGAATGGGTCACTGGCGAAGACTGAAGGGTGTCCCCTGACATAGGCAGGTTCTGAATCTTAATCCAACTTCCTGTGGACCTGCTGTAAATGGAACCTCTTGAAGATGTTATTTTTAGTTAAGATGTGGCCAAGCTGAAAAGAAAGTGATGGAGAACCTTAGGGAAATGGCATGTAAAGGCTATTCATTCAGAAGAAATTAAACTAAACATGAAAGTGTTCAACCTCATTAATTTCAACAGTAACCCAAGAAATGCAAGGCACTAATTTAAAATTTCAGATCCAATTAACCCACCAAAGAAAATAATTATGCCCATTGTTGGTAAGGGATCAGTGAAACAGGAATTCTCATTCCCTGTCAATAAGGGGACAACTTTTCTGAAGAGATTTTAAAATGCTCTTATATTTGGGCCCTGTAATGGAACTCTTAGAAATTGATTGAACACAAAAAATTGGAAATGAAGATGGAGACTTAGGTATAACATATTTTTCAAGGTGTTGTTTACAATGGAGAGAAACAGAACAGCATTTAATATTCAAAACTAAGATCATGGGTAAATAAATAATAGTACATCTGTACATGAGACTATTGAGCCATCATTTAAAGTTGTATTTTCAAAAACTAATGTATGTAATGGCACACCCTAGTCCTCTCCATGGTTTTGAACAATTTAATTTCTCTCCTGCTGTGAATTAGAAACCATGACATGGCTGCTGGGATAGACTAAGGAGTACAGTGAAAGACTCTTGTCCCCCAGGCTAACCTCCTGCACCATCAGACCTTTCTCTCAACCTTCTGTCATCCTCTGGATGCCACCCTTGGGTTTTGAGCTCCACCCTCAACCCCCTTATTGCCTGAGTTCAGTTCTGATCTTCTCCTCGACATCATATCACTATCAGCCTTAAGTCTCTAACCCAGATAATAAGCCCCTTTCCAGGACCTAGGACTCTGCCCCAGTCTCTTCCACTCTGCCAGGGTGGTGCGTTTCTGGCAGACAGGTCTTTGCTGCATTCTTCAGGCAATTAACAAACAGCTCCACTGCAAAAACCAGTCTGCCTAGCCCTCTAAGCATTGGCTAAAGTTAACTCCTTGGCTTCTGACAGCTTTGATACAATTTTATTTAGGCAAAACTAAAATTTGGAAGAGAGAGAAGTAAACCCAGCAAGATATGAATCTGTAGTCCTCACTTGGCCCATGGGTTATTTCAAAGTGTGATGTTTAGTTTCTAGGTATTTGGAGGTTTCCCAGATTTCTTGATGTTATTGATATTGAATTTAATTCCATTATGGTCAGTGAACATACTCTGTATGTTTTCCATCTTTTCAATTCATTGAGACTTGTTTAATGGTGGATACGCTCTATCTTGCTAAATACTCCAACTATGCTTGAAAAGAATGTGTATTCTGCTGTGGTTGAGAGGAGTATTCTACAAGTCACAATTAGGTAAAGTTCTATATCCGTGTTGGGTTCTTCTACTTGTTCCTTCAATCATCAAATGGAGATAATGGAGATGCTGAAATTTCCAACTGCAATGAGAGTCTGGTGAATTTTACTTTTAGTTCTAGCAATTTTTGCTTCATGTATTTTGAAACATTGTTATTTGGTATGTAACTATTTAGGATTATGTCCTCTTGATGATATCACCTCCTTTTCACTGTGAAATGGTCTACTTTAATCCTGGTAATACTCCTTACACTGAAACTTTTTTTTGATATTTTTAAAGATGTATTTCTTATTTTTAAAAGATACTTGGATTATATAAACCTTAAATAAAAAATTAATGGGATTCCTCTATGTTTTGTTTCTCTACAACTCCCTCATCCAATATTAATATAACTATTTTTTAGAGTAATATTCAAGAGTATATATATTTCTATTCTTTGACTTGTACTCTAGTCACATTTTTATATTTAAAGTGGTTTTCTTATAGATAACGTATAGTAAAATGGACTTGCTTTTTTACCCAATCTGATCATCTCTGCCTTTTAATTGGAGTCTTTAGAATTTAGACCACCTGACTCTTTTCTATTTGTACATTTTGGTTTTCATTACTTTTCTCCTATTTGATGACTTTTTTGGGGAGTTAAGTACTTTTCTAATATTGCATTTTCTCTCCTTTAAAGGCTTATTACATATATCATTTGATTTTTAGTGATAGCTCTAGGGCTGATAATATATATCTTTAATTTATCACAGTCTAGTCAAGTAACACTAACTCACTTTGCTACTAGTATAATGTATCAAGTATTAAACCCTTACAAGAATATACTTCCATTTCTCTCCTCCTGGTCTGTGTTCTACTGTTACCATACATTTTAAACCTTGCTGGTGGGTCTACAATGAACTTATGTCTAGAGCTATTTTGGCTCCTCTACTGAGCTCCTCTCCTTGGTGTTGTGTGTGTAAAGAGACCTTTCCACTCAGGCTGCTTCTGGCTCCACATGAGCTGTGTGGACTGTTCTGCCTGCTCCTTTGGGTGTTTCTTTCCCCATCCACAGTGGTTTCCTCTCTTGCATGTACTTATCAAAGGCTCAAGGGAACCACTCCATATCTCTGGAGCTTTCCCTCTGTCCAGCTCTCTCCTCTATGGCACCCTATCTTGTGAATGCTAACCACCTTGGCTCCCCAAAATTTTGAATTCTCCTCAACTCATGAAGAGCACCAGGCTCTTTTTGGGTCCCGCATCCCTGTTCTGTGGCCTAGAAAATTTCTCTAGGGCTCACCTTGTTTGTCATCTTCTTTCAGGGATCATGTCCTGTGCTGACTGTTATACAATGTAGGAAAGCTGTTATTCCATAAATTGTGTCCATTTGTACTTGTTTAAGGCTACTGGACCCTGTGATACTCTATTATGGCTAATAGAATCTTCTGCATGCCTCACTTGAAATAGGAAACACAAACCATGCCAACAGCAATAGAACTGTATTTATTTCTAAGTTTAAAATGAAAAATAATAAAACACCTAGACCCACCTCCATGGCTGAATCCATTTTGATCTTACTTAGGTAAAGATATTAAAACAAAGAGGGAAGGGCTTATAATCCTATCAGTTTAAAGCAGTCAAAAATTTGAAGTAATCTAGTTTCTCTCCCTCATTTTGAATATGAGGAATGAAATCTTAGAGATGTTTAGGAATTGTCAAAGGTCATATTAATTCTGGGCCTAACAGGGACTTGAACATAAGTCTCCCAACAAACAAGCCATTAAGCCATGTTACTTCTGTCTTTCCCAGAAATAATATTATAATTACCATTTTCCTTAGCACTTTAAAATATTACTTAAACTTCCTGACAACCTTAGTGGCATCAGGGTAGGTTGAACTATCACCACTACTTCTCAGTTTAATAACCTGCTTGAATGATTTGTCTAAGAGAGTAGTGCTCAAATTTTGTGCCCTGAAGTCCCTTTAGGGAATCTACTATGTTAAAACTAGTTTTAGAATATTAAGTTATCATTTGCCTTTTTTTTTTTTTTACTGTATTGATGTTTGCACTAATAGTGTATAAGCAAAGGTGGGTGAAACCCCTCACTTCTTAGCATGAATCAAGCCAATGACAACTAGGAATTCTCCATCATCTTGCCCAGTTTTAACTTCTTACACCTCTGTGGTTTAAGAAAGATTACACATGGTCAAGATAGTAATTGTTTTTAAAGGAATTGTTTTCCTGGGCACCTTACATTCTAATTTTTATGTACTCCAATGGGACTGGCCACTGTTGAGCTCAGCCTATTTTCTGCATGTATTTGTAGCTTGTGGTAATAAGTCAAACCACTGAAACTAAACTGCTACTGGGAAATGAAGTATCTCTTTATTTCTTCCAAGGAAATTACATACTTTGTATTAAGGAAAAATATGTTTTTCAAAGCTGCAGTGGTGGGAGTAGAGGAAGGGATTGGGTACAGGCAGGTGTGGGATGTTACTGGGTGCTGGTTCAGAGGTATTCTAAACTAGCAGGAAGTCAGGTTCCTTAGGGGTTTGGGAGAGACGAGATGGTCAGCTCAGCCTGGACTGAGCATACAAACTTGGAGACTCACATGGTCAAGGAGAAGGCCAACAGGAACTTTGACTCTGACGAGGTATTTATATTTATATCATTTGGGGGATGGGCGGGTAGGACCCAAGTTCCTGATCTGAGGCAAGATGGTCCAAACATACCTGACAGAAGTACTAGTTCAGAGGAAGTTGTTAGGAACTGTCTCCTGAGGCAGACAAAATGAATTCTAAATCTACAAACCATAACAGATTGACCTATAATTGTTTATTGACATCTTCTGAATGACTAAAATTTTATTTCGATAAGGGATTTCTCTCCTTAAAAAAAAATTGGTCTTAAGATTATGGTTATAGTTGGGACCCTGAAGCCAGGTCACCTGGTCCCAAATCCTGCCTCAGCCATTAGCCCCAGGACCTGTGGATACACCTGTCTGTGCCTTAGTTTCCTTATCCATGAAATGAGAACAGTAATATTACCCACATCTCAGAGCTGCTGGGGGCCAAGATGAACTAGTTGATGAAGAGAGTTCAAATCCTAGACACAGGACCAGGTGTCGCCAGGATTGTTACATGGATGACTCTTTAGACAGGATGAGCACAGGAGACATGGGGAGACTTTGTTTCTGAAGCCACAGCCCCAGAAGAGAGGCCAACTCCAGCAAGCACTGCCATGATGCAAGAATGTCAAGCGCTGGCAGGCCTCCTCTCCTGCCCCCTGGGCATGTCAGGCCCACTTGGCAGAAGTCATCCAGCTCTATGTGGACCCACATAATGACTATTTCTTCCAGCTTCAGTCCTTGCTTCTTCCATGCCATAGTGCACCCCTGGTTTTGGATGCAGGTTACCTTCAGGAGCTGAAATTGAAGCTGCATCCGCTCTTGAGCCCTTTCAAACATGCCCTCAGCTACCTGCTGGTCCACCCCTCTTCTGATGGCATTGTTCATTCTTTCACAGGTGTTTTTGCATGTGATCTGAGCTGCCTCTTGCAAAAATGATAGCCACAGTCACACTATAACAAGGACTTAGATATCTTTAGCATCAGGGAAAATATATGTATGTATACATGTACATATATGTACTTATATACATATATATACATCATTTTCACAGTGAGGAAATAGTTTAAAAATTCAATGGCACATGTGCCATGAAGGGATGTCCCCTGCATAGAAGAGCCCCACGCACAAGGAGTGCGCCCCATAAGGAGAGCCGCTCAGCTTGAAAGAAAGTGCAGCCTGCCCAGGAATGGCACTGCACACACAGAGAGCTGACACAACAAGATGAAACAACAAAAAGAAACACAGTTTCCCATGCCACTGACAACAGAAGCGGACAAAGAAGATGCAGCAAATAGACACAGAGAACAGACAACCGGGGTGGGGGGGAGAGGGGGGAAATAAATAAATAAATACATCCTTAAAAAAATTCAATGGCACAAGCAAATTACAGTCAATATTGAGATACTTCCTCTCATAAAGAAAATCTGTGTGAATTAAGCAGAAATTTACAAAGCCCAATCTCTCTCTCCCCTCCCACAACAGGGCCAACCAAAAGAAAAAGGCTCTAGAAAGTGAATTTGCATGTAGTTACAGAAAGTAAGAATGAAAACTAGACCATAGATTTTGGAGTCTAAGTAGCTGAGATTCAGCATGGAGAGGAGAAGCAAGGAATCTAGATAAAGAAAGAGAGTAAAAGGGCTCATTAATGGCCTTTCCCAGGCCCTTGCAATTATTTTGACCTAGGACAGAGGAGGACAAAGACTTTGAGGAATGAGGGCAGTAAAGGACACTGAGAGGGTGGACAGATAGCCCCTGAGGAAGCAGCAACGCTATTCTCTGGGGGCTGCACCTTCGTAGCAGGACTTCAGGTCCTTCTGAACAGAGGTGCTGAGAGGTGAAGGATGCGCAACTCCTGGCCTCCCAGGATGGCACTTAGCTGGGAAGCCAGGGTAAAAAAGGCCCTTTGCTGCAACTCCTTCCAGAGCAGCAGGTGGGTGTTCCCATGTAGCAGGAATTCCCCTGTCCTAGGTCATGGTTGATTGCCTCCAGGCTGTCTCCATTGCTGGGCTGCAAGCTTTTCAGACCAGAGCTTTGTTGTAAGACTCTTTTAAACAAAACCGCTTCCTGCAGCACCTGGTACTGAGGAATTACTCGGTAAATATTTGCTGAGTTGATCTCAAGCACATGCAGGGCAGCCTTGAATGGGATGGTCCTGGAACAGGCCCTTTTGGGTGGGGACACAGGCTATTTCTCTAGTGCTGCCATGTAAGTCAGGTTGGGCCTGGAAGAAAGTAAGCCACAGACAGGAATTTTAGGGACTCAAAATTCTTGATACTTTTAACTTCTTCCAGCTTCACTACTTTGGATGATACTTCATATCAGTGACAACAGTGATGGAGACAATAATGAAAATGTTAAACGATTGAAAATTTTTAAAACTAAGGGTTCTCTGAGGATTCCAGCCTCAGGATTTATTGTCAGTTGCTTTCCAGTGGAAACTTGCCCTGGATGTCCCACTCCTCTGCAGCAGCCATTCTCTCTCCCCTACCCAACATGGCTTGTATTTCCTTATTTATTTATTTATTTATTTATCCCCACCCCATTGTTTGCACTCACCGTCTGTGCTCTGTGTCTATTCACTGTGGGTTTTCTGTGTCTGATTGTCTTCTCTTATTTTTAAAGATTTATTTTTTAAAATTTCTCTCCCCTCCCCTTCCAGTGTCTGCTTTCTGTGTCCATTTGCTGTGTGTTCCTCTCTGTCCACTTGTATTCTTTTCAGTGGCACCATTTATCTGTCTCTTTTTTGTGTGTCATCTTGCTGTATCAGCTCTCCATGTGTGTGGCACCACTCCTGGGGAGGCTGTGCTTTTTTTTGCACTGGGTGGCTCCACTTATGGGTGCACTTCTTGCACATGGGGCTCCTCTATGAGGGGGACACCCCTGCATGGCATGGCACTCCTTGTGTGCATCAGTATTGGGCATGGGCCAGCTCGTCACAAGGGTCAGGAGGCCCCGGGTTTGAACCCTGGACCTCCCTTGTAGTAGGTGGATGCTCTATTCATTGAACCAAATTGACTTCCCTGCTTGTCTTCTCTTTAGGTAGCACAGGCAACTGATCCAGGGACCTTCTGAAGTGGGAGAGAGGTGCTCAATCACATGTGCCACCTCAGCTCCCTGGTTTGCTCCATCTCTTATTGTCTCTCCCCTGCATCTCTTTTTGTTGCATCATCTTGCTGCACCACCTCTCCACATGGGCCAGCACTCTTGCATGGGCCAGCACACCTGCATAAGCCAGCACTGTGTGTGGGCTAGTTCACTGTGTGAGTCAGTTTGCCTTCATCAGAAGGACCCAGGAATTGAACCCTGGACCTCCAATATGGTAGGCAGGAGCACAACCACTTGAGCAACATCTGCTTCCTGTATGGCTTGGATTTCATAACTTCTCCTAGTAGAACATCCAGACCCCACAAACTCCTGGGGAATAAGCAGGAAGATAAAAAGGCAAATTCCAAAATCCTTCTGGACAGAAAGCCACTACCCATCCTGGCTACCATCTTCATTTTATGAAGAACTTATCTCCTGGCTTAGGAAACTGTTTTTCCACAATCATATTTCCAATCATTTCTTCTCCCAATTTCCATCATTTTCCCCTACATTGAGGGCTTAAAAACAACTATGTGAGGCATCAGACCTAAACAAGAGGGCTTCCCACCCAACAGAAGAAAACAGAGCAAAATGTTAAGAGACATTAGTGGCTACTGTGGGGTTAAAACAAACAGAAACAACCTTGTGGTCTTGAATATATTTCTAAGCAAATAGAAGGTAGATGAGATCTAACAGTTATCAAATGCTAATAATGTGCCAGGCAGTGTGACTGTCCTATGCCCTTGACTTAAAAAACACATATGACATTGATGTAATGATTATCAGTTTACAGATGAGAAAACTGAGGTTCAGAGAGGATTACTGATGTGTCCAAGGACACGCAGCTAATAAGTAGCAGAGCCACATTTTATCTAACTTCAAAATTCATCAACTTTGCACTGCCTATTTGTTTCTACTTGAAAGGATGGAACTCGAGCTATACTTTAAAAGATGTGACATTTAGGGAAGTGAAAGAATGAAGAGTTATTCACCATGGGGATAATACAGTGAACAAATTTTCAGAAGAATCCCAGGAGTAAGAAGTAGCATGTTGCAGAGGAGAGAGCATGGGCTTTAAAATCTAGTTCTCTATTTATGAGCTGTACGACACTGGAAAATTTGTGTAATTGCTCCCAATTTCAGATGTTTTAATGTAAAAAGACAGAAGCCACTTAATGGGGTTATTGGGAGGATTTGAGGATATAATTCTTGTAAAATGCTCAGCAGAGAGCTTGGCACATCACAGTAGCTCTTTCTTTCCTGGAAGGCTGGCTACAGGGCAGGAAAGACTGGAAAAGGCAGCTGGAGAGAGGCAGAAATGTCTTGAATGACACTCTAAGGAATTTGGAATTTATCCCACAGATTTCTAAAGAGAGGTTGGGTGGCTATACATAGAATGGACAATATGCATACATAGAAACTGTCAGAAAAGCAGGGGCAGAAAATGTGGGTGCTGAGTAAGACACAAGTAAAGGTAGGAGAATGGATGGAGCAGCAGCAGGGGACTGATCACATGAAATCCCAGAGATGAAGGAGAAAGGACATTGGGAACAGGAGCTACATGTACAGATTAAGAGATTCTGCTTCTGTCAGTGGAGAACAGGACTGGAAGTCAAGGGAGGAGGGAAAAGGGGGGACACACAAAGAAGTTACACATCCCCAACCCATGTTGCCTCTGTTAGTATTGAGTTTGTCAAACACATACAGAGTCATCATTGGGCCACTTTTCCTTTTCACATTCAGAGAAGGGCCTGACTGCCATGTGTTTGCTTAACTCCACTCCCTCCAACCAAAATACCCTGACCTGGTCTCGGATCCCTAAAAATTTGATCCCCTGCTACATGTTTGAGATATTTCATAAATAATGGGAATCATAATATTAAGCAACATCTCATTCTCTACTCTAGGTCAGTGTGGGAAATATTTAATTAAACCAAACTAAGCAGGCTTTGTGTTTTGCCAAACACCAAGCTTTCCTCAAGTTGCAAGCTCCTCTCTACACTTTCAGATCTAAAGTACAAATTCTTAAAGATGAGATTCTGGCACAATGTTCTTCAGATGTTTGCTCACAAAGGAATGAGACGAAAGATCTTTACCTGAAAACACCTCCAAACACACGATCAATTTGGTCATAAATAGGCTGAGTGTGGCTTCACTCAGATCTGTTCTTGCAAGAGACCTGGACACATAGATGCCATTCTTCAGGCAGACAGCTTTCACAGTCTAGCGAAATCCTTGGTTTCCTTTATTCCTTTACTTTTTAAAAATTTCTTCAGTGCTAAATAAAGAAGCAGTCAGTACTACTATGTGTTTTGTGTGTTTTTTTGCCTGGGTTAAAGGCCAAAGGTGTGAAAAAGAAAATACAACTCATTAAATGACTGAGTTTGAAATAAAAAAGACAGGCAGGAAAGCTTTGGGTAAGTATGTGTAAGGAAGCTAGTCTGACCAGTTTCCCAAAAGAGTAAAGGGCCATAAAATTCAGATATATATATATATATATACACACACACACACAATTACAGAAAGAAATTAATGCCATTCACAAGAATGTAATTACACTGTGGTTAACTTCACATTTCATACAAGGGCATCTAAATTAGCAATCCATGAAACAGGAACGTCTTTCACTTCCTCTTCTTCACTGTCTTTTTTGGGAAAATCTTTGGGACTTTGGGCTGACCACCCACAGATACAGGTGAAGAGGTCAATCTGGATTTCATCCCTCTCCTGCCCAAAGTCTTAAAGCACAGCTGATCTGCCCCACTGACCCTAGCACTAGGCATGAAACTGTCCCCTACTCTTTTATTTTACCCAAGCCTAGGGGCCAGGTTCTTGGTCTACAGCTGTGGGAAGATGTCCTGGGACTTACTGGTCATGGCTGCAGTGATTTCAAGGCCAAATGAGCAGGCTCAGTGGTTCTAACACATTCTGGCGTCAGTTGACCTGGTCCATTTTTAATTTTAAAAAATCCACCTTCTACCAGGAGTCCACACACATTAATCACTGAAATTGCATAGCCTTACTTCTTTTCCAGAATTACAGCCCCCACTGCTTCCTCCCAGGTGCTCCTTTGTGAGCTGCTGCACAGCGCTGAGAGCAGCATCTACACTGGCTTTACCTGTTCTGCCACCTACTGGTAACAAAGGGCTGTCAGGTGAACTGTGGGTAGCCATGTGTGCATCTCATCTTCTGAATGTAGTCTATGTGACACTAACTCAAAGATCCTGTACCTGTACATATTTATTTATCAGCTTCACCTCATGTGCCATAATCTCTGATTAAACAAGTATATTGTACATAGAGCATACTTCTTCCTCAGAATGCCTTTTGAACTAGACTTTACACTTGGAAAACCAACTCCTCTTCTTCAGTTTTAAGTATTGTCAACAAGAACTTCCCATTCATCTGTAGATACCACTTACTATTAAGAAAAATTCGGTGTTCACTGAACATAAACATATACACATATAAACAAAAAACATTATCTAATTAGGAAGATGGATAATTTTTACATTCAAGGTATTAAACAAGGAAAACAGAAGGAATTATTTCTATGAGACAATGGGCAGAAAGGACTGGGAAAAATGAGATATAAATTGCCTTTGAAGCCAAGAAAGTGGAAGGTGATCCAGTCCTTTTTCTTCAGAAGGCATGGAAGTCATGTTGGAGCACGTGTAGGTAGAGCTGGGGTTTGAAGGTAACCCAAACGGAGTTTGAATGTAACCCACAGGATAGGTGGAGTCATTTAAGATTTTGGAACAAGGGAGGGACACAATGGAATACACGGTTTTGAGAGCAACAGTGTTCAGGTTGAACAGGAAGAGGATCTCTCAGAGGAAAGGTCTTAGGCTACTGCCTAAGTGGCCATGAGGAGGGCAGAATAAGGCCTTGAAATTCATCAGGTGAAGTAGGATTGTAGAAGGATGGTTAGAACAATTTGCTGACAGTGAGGGAAACTAAACAAAATTAAGAAACTTCCAATTTGTGTATTCTGAGGATAAATGATTAATGCCAACCACTGAACAAATGGGAATATTTTTATACTTAATGTCCTCTGGGACATTATATAACATCTCACTCTATATCTAGAAGAGCAAAATACTGAAAACTGCCCAATGACCACCACAGACTAAATTCAAAATAATATTATGGAGTCACTAGAAATGATGTAAATATTCATGGGATATAGATTGGGGAGTGAAACTAAGGTATAAAACAGTATAAAATATAAAATATAAGTATTTCCATTAAAATATTTATTAAAATGCTTTATCTATTCTTGAAACATCTTCCAAATACATACAGAAAACCTATCACCTGGTAATATAATTTCAAGTGACTTACTTGCAATTTCTTTTCCCTATCATCATGGATGGATATTTAGAAACTTGTAATATGTGTACAAGGTACAAAATGTTTAAAGTACTAAGCAGTATATTGTATAATATCTTTCTTCCTCCCTTTGTGAATTCCCTAGCCACCAAATCCTCCTCCCCATGTTTTCATCTATCCTTTCAGTTACACACATGAGGTGTATTTTCTATTTGCACAAATGATAATATACTCTATATAACACTCTGCTCCTTTCCTATATTCCTTGAACAATATACCTTAGAGATCTTCACATATTACATAGAATACTCCTTACTATATTTTTCCTTCTTTATTTTTAAAAAAATGTTATGTTCCAAAAATATGAGAGCCCCATATACCCCTGCAACCCCTCAGCCTACTCCTCCCACATCATAAACGACTTTCATCATCATGACACATTCATTGCATTTGGTGAATACATTTTGGAGTTCTGCTGCACCACATGGATAATGGTTTACATTGTAGTTAACACTTTCTCCCAGTCCACCCAGTGGGACATAGGAAGACATACAATGTCCAGTATCTGTGCCTGCAGTACCACCCAGGACAACTCCAAGTCCTGAAAATGCCCCACATCATAGCTCTTATTCCTTCTCCCTACCCTCAGCAGCTACCATGGCCACTTTCTCCACATGAGTGCTACAATTTCTTCCATTACTAATCACAATAGTTCCATAGTACAATATCAGTAAGTCCACCCCAGTCCATACTCTATTCCTCCAGCCTGTGGACCCTGGGATGGTGCAACGGTTTGCTCGGTCGGTAGAGGTGGGGTCTGGCTGCGGACGAGGGGTCGGTCCCGCTTGGGACGAGGGGTTGGTCCCGCTTGGGAGGAGGGGTCGGTCCGGCAGCAGATGAGGGATCGGTCTCACAAGGGGTTGCGCGGTTCGGCTGATGGGGTCGCCCGGCAAAGCCGGTGACGAAGGGGTCGCCCGGAGAAGCCGGCGACGAAGGGGTCGCCCGGAGAAGCAGGTGACAAACTGGGGACAAGGGAGGCCAGGCCCTTGTCGGGGGCTCTCAGGACTGGAGGGCGCACGGCAGAAAAACTACCGCGGAGACAAGGTAAACACGCAAGTCCACTTTATTGAGGGAGAGGCAACAGTTTTATAGGGGCTGGGGAAGGCTGATTGGTCAAAGCCACGCCCTGTTCTGATTGGTTGCCGGCAAAAGGTCAGTGGGCGGTACTGGATGGGGGAGGGGTGGTGGTTAGGGATTGGCTGTCGCTGTTGCTGGGGGAAGGGGCAGGGTTTAGGGATTGGTGGCTGCTGTTGCTGGGGTGGAGGGCAGACTTGAGTTTCCCACCCACGCCTGGCTGTTGCTGCTGTCGGGGGGGAGGGAAAAGGGCAGACTGGATTTTTCCGCCCACGCCTGGCTGTTGCTGCTGTCGGGGGAGGGGAAAAGGGCAGACTGGAATTTTCCGCCCTGCGCCTGCGCAGGGAGAAAGAAGAAGAAGGGTGCCGCCCCACAAGGCATCGTGTGGCGCCATCCGGGAGGAGGGGCGGCTGCGGAAGCATGGCTGCCGAGAAGGGGAGACCCGAGGGCACTCTGCGCCCATGCCGAGCTTCCTTCAGGGGTGGCGGTGAGTCCAACCAGCCACCCTATTATGGGGGCAGCGGCTTGGCCTGCCGCGGCTGCTCCCCCGCCAGGCCAGCAAACCACACTTCAGCCCGAGGGGTGACCGCAGGATGGTTATGTCCACTTCCCCTCTATATCAAGAGGGGGCTTAGATTCCACACGGGTGATGGATGCAATTCTCCTGCTTGCAGTTGTAGAAAACTCCTTACTTTTTAAAAACAGGTGTGGTCATCTCTGGAGGCTCTGACTGCCACAGTAAACAATGCCTCAAGCAAGGGGGTTCTTGTGGGCTCTAGAAACATCTAGACACAATAGGCAAGGCAGACAGACAATCTCAGCAATTTGGCACCTGTCAGTGCACCTTACCTTGGAATATATGTTTCCCTACACATGACTCTTCTTCCCTTTTTAGTTGAACCCATGTTTAGCACTATATTCATTAAGTGTATATCCCAGGTACTTCAATCTTTGGTCTCTTCAAAAGTCGATGGAGCCCTGAATCTCAGCAGAGTTACAAAATCTACTCTCCAGTTCACTGGACTTGCCCAGGTCAACTAACAAAAGGATGATGATGGGCAACATCCATTCCCAATAAACACAGAGTATCTACAATGGCAAGCAAGGCTGCTCCATCCCATCTACCCCATGGATTTAAGCTCCCTCTCAATCAGAAACAGAGTGGCCATCGCCATCCCAATATCCTCAAGATTTAGGAATGAACAAACATCAGGGGGAAAAGCAGTTATGGCCTAATGTAAACATTACTTTTCAAGCAATGGAAGTGCTGTAACATTGACATAAAAGCAGGGGCCACCACAGTTTCTGAGGGGAAGGAGAAGGAAGAATTGGTGCAACATGGATATTTCTGGGACAATGGAATTGTCCTGCATCACATGGCAATGACAGATACAGATCATTATACATTCTGTCAAAACCTATAATATTGGGCAGTGAAAAGTATAAACTATAATGAAAACTACACACCATGGCTAGTACAATGCTTCAATATGTGTTCATCAATTGTAACAAGTACACTACAATAACAAAAGATATTAGGGGGGAAAAGTGAGGGAGTGGTGGGGATGGATATATGGGAATCCCCCTATATTTTTGATGTAGCATTTATATAATTTAAAGCCTCTTCTAAGAAATTGTATCATTCATGTGGAGAAAGTGACGATGGTAGCTGCTGAGGGTAGGGAGAGGGAAGAAGAGATATGATGTGGGGGCATTTTCAGGACTTGGAGTTTCCTGGGTGGTACTGCAGGGACAGATCCTGGACACTGTATATCTTGCCATGTGAACTGGGTGGACTGGGGGAGAGTGTAAACTACAATGTAAACCACTATCCATGTGGTGCAGCAGTGCTCCAAAATGTATTCACCAAATGCAATGAATGTACCATGATGATGAAAGAGGTTGTTAAAGTGGGAGGAGTGGGGTAAGTGGAATGGGGGGTTTATGGGGACCTCATATTTTTTAATGTAACATTTAAAAAATAAAGGAAAAATGAATAAGTAACATTTTTAGAAAAATATTGTCGCCCCTAAATGTTTCTGATCCTTTGTATTACATGACTCAATGAATATCCTTGAATATCGGAACCTTTGCCAGCTATGTAAAGAAAATATTCACAGAAGTGAATGGAACTAAGTCTACATGCAGAAAATATTCATAGTCTATGTGTAGAAAATATTTGTAGAAGTGAATGGAACTAAGACAAAGAATATGTACACTCTAAATTTCAATAGATTTCAATCAATATCACAAAAATGCCCTGCAGTGTACTAGTAATTTACATTAGCAACATAAAAGAGCACCTGTTTCCCCATTCTCACTAAAAAAATAAAAATTCAGCCCTGTGCAGCTGCTGTAGAAACCAGTTTGATGAGTCTTCAAAACATGACTTGGAAATTCCATTCTAGGTATATTCTGAAATAACTGAAAGCTGGGACTCAAATACATGTACACCAATGCTTAGGGCAGCATTATGCACAATAGTTAAAACAAAGGGAAAAAACCCTCATGTTCCCCAATGGAAAATGGATAAATAAAATGTGGTATATTTATAACAGAATATTATTACTCAGTCCTAAAAAGGAATAAAGTCCTAACATTTGCTACAACATGGATGAATAGGGAAGACATCATGTTGAGTAGAATTAGCCAGACACAAAAGGACAAATACTGCATGATTCTACTAATGTCAGGTGTCTAGAATAAGCAAATTCAGAAACAGAAAGTAGATTAGTGGTTGCCAGGATCTATGGCTGAGAAGAATGGGGGCTTAATGCTTAACGGGTCTTTTCTGTTTTGGGTAATGAAAAAGCTGTGGTAATGGATGGTGGTGATGTCAGCACATTGTACATGTAACTAATGCCACTGTATTGTATACTTTAAAATGGCAAATTTTATTACATCTATGTTACTATGATCAAGTTAAGCCACACATTTGTAGTGAATTAGGGATTGCCCTTATTCAGTTTGGCCTCACAATGCATATGGTAATAATCAGATGATATCATTTTATCTGAAAAAATATTCACCACAGTGTGGTGTGTTGATAGATGGATGTTGTTTGGAAATTCTGCACATGTGCATGATTGTTTTATAAGTTTACAACTTCGTCATAAAAATTATATTTAAAAAATAACAATATGGTGGTTTGGGGGGAAATACACCAAATGTGAGAAAAGGATGATAATTAGTAAGATTTTGACAATATTCTTTCATAATATGTAACAAATGTCTCATGAAAGTGCAAGGTGTTAATGAAGGAATGAGGTATGTGACCCCTGTATAATGTTATGCATGTTTGCTTTGTAAGTCCACAACTTTTGCTATACACTTATTGCTTATGTATTTTCATATAGAAATGATTCAAAGATAATAATAATATGGGGGTTGGGGGAAAATACTTTCGTTAGTAATAATATTTTGACAATTGTTTTAATCATTAGAATGTTTAACAACAATGCAAGGCATTGTTGGTAGGGCGAGTTATGAGAGTCTTGTATGATGGTAGGTATGTTCCTTTTGTAAGTTCACAACTATTACTATAAACTTATTGTTTATGTATGTTTATGTGTGATTGCTATACTCCAATAATTTTTTAAATGAAAAAAAATACATTGAGATTATTTTTTAAGTATACGTTCCATAAATTTGAAATTTAAGTTGAGTTAACTCTGTTGTGGTGACTTGGAGCTCTGTAACCCAGAAAAACAAGTTCTTAAATTTAATCCATTCCTGGCAGTGTGAACCCTTGTAAAAAGGAACTCCTGATGTGGTTATTTCAGTTGAGGTGTGGCCCGAATGAATTAGGATGGGTCCTAATCTTATTACTGAAGGCCTTACAGGAAAGTCCACAGAGAAAGAGAGAGCTTGGGAAAGAAGCCAGAAGCTGGAAATCAATGGGACCTGGAAGAGAAAGGAGAAGAGGCAGCCATGTGCATTGCTCTGGGAAAGAAAAGCCAAGGACCAAGGATCTCAGGCATCCAGCCCAGGTACACCACGATGTTCTGGCAGAGAGCACTGCCATGATGACCCCTCGATTTTGGACTTCTCCTAGCCACAGAACTGTGAGCCAATAAATTCCCATTGTATGGTATTTCTTTTTAGCAGCCAGGAAACTAAAGCACATATGAACTCTTCAGACACCTAGATTTAAACTTTGAATTTTCTCAAAGAGACCACTCCTTAAGATGACCTTTGACTGTTAAGCTACATAGAATTGATTGTGCCCAAATTACATTTGGAATAGTGCATAGAGAAGAAAACTTGTTAATTCAATAGACAGATTGGGAATATGTCATTTTTAAAACTATCCAACTTTCAAAAGTTCATGTTCACCTATCATGCCTATATCAATAGCATATGCCGAGTTCAGGAACATATGAAATACAATATCATCTTCCATGTATAACTGATACATGGAACAGGAATGTGGAATTGTTATGCTATACTGTTTCCATTTTTATTAAAATATGTTATATTCAAAGTCATGATATCACACACTAAATTGGCAAATACATAAATATTATCCTTCCTAGCTTTGTTCTGACAATCTTTTAAAGAAATCCTCAGTGTAGTAGAAGTGGAAAGGTTTAAAGGGAACTATTCTAATAAAAATTCTGAATTGAATGAAATCATGGTGAACAAGGAATTCTCTGATTGCCATTAACCCTAGGTCAGAAATCAAGACTAGATAGTAAGAGATTGCTTTCTCCAAATGACAGCTGTCAAAGCCAACATGGGAAGTGCAGCTGGCATTCTCGATGAAGTCTGTTGAAAACAGCAAAAGGATGCTAAGCTTGGCCCTGATGCCTGACAAACTTCACTTTGTGTAATTGCTGTGCTTTTAAGATAGAAAAAAGGAAGAAAAAAAACCACACAGCTTCCAGATCTGTGTGGATTTACTTTATTTTAATTTAATTTTTGCTCAAAAAATGTGTTTTTGTGTGTGGATGTGTGTACTTGATTCCTTCTTGTTTTGTTTTTTTTTCATTTTTTTTAATGGCTCATTACAATCTGACCACAAACAGGAAAAGTCTTCATAAAATAAGACTAGGCGATTTAAATTATTTTTGGGGGAAGTGGGCTCAGTACAAATTAGTTTACTAGAATTTAAATTAACTTCAGTAGTTTATTATACCTCTGCATAATAGACTTTTATTACTCAATAGAAGGAATTAGAGAAAGTTTCAAAGACAAAATTGAAAATAACTATGCAATATTCAATGCATTGACCACAATAAACATTTCTTAGATTTATTCACTTACTAAATAATGTAAGATACATTTTTCTCAGTTTTAATGTACATTACAGTGACCATCAATAGATAAAGCAAACATAAAGAACACTTACTTGAGGTTCTCAATAATTTTTCAAACTCTGGAAAGATGCTAAGGACATAAAGCTGGAATCCCTTTTCTATTCACTATTGCACTGGGAGCCCTAAAGGGAACACGAGTAAAAACAAACACATACGCACACATAAAAGAGACAGAGACTGGAAAGAAAGAGATAACATTGTCTATTTGCAGCCAATATGTTTATTTATATCAGAGTTTCTCAACGTCCACACTACATTCAGTCCAGAAAAAGTTTGGTCTGTGTAGCTTCCCTATGCCATGTAATCTCTTTGGTAGTATATTTACTCCCTCGCCATTAAATGCCAGGAGCATTCTCCAAGTGGTGAGAACCAGAAATATCTCCAAACATTACCAAATATCTCCTGGGTGAGAAAATAACCCCCAGAAGAAAACCACTGGTCTTACTATAAAATCATTAGGAGTATCACCTAAAACCACTGAGGAAATATGTACATTAAAACTGGATGCAGAATAGAAAGTTAATACACAGAAAACAATGACATTTGTACAGATTAGCAACAAGCTTTTGAAAGATGGAATTTTAAAAATGCATTCATATTTGCATAAACATAAAACATTAGGAAAAATTAACAAAAACTTTTAATAGCAATACAATAAACATTATTAACATTGCTAATTAAATGAAAGAATATCTAAATAAATGAAGACCTAAAAAATCATGAATCAAATTATTGTTTTCAAAATGCTCATTCACCTCAAAAAGGATTTATATAATTAAACACAATCTCAATGAAAATCCCAGGAGGCATTTTTGGGGAAAATGACAAGATATTTTCAAACTATATGTAAAAATTAAAATGACCCAATATGCTCAATTTTTTAAAAATAAATAAGTTGAAGTTAACACAATCTTTTTTCCACACTTAATACTTTAGTAATCAAGATAATGCCATGACGTAAGTTTAGTCATTTAAATCAGTGGAGTGGAATAGTATCTACAAATTGATGCAAACATATGCAAACAATTCATTTTAATAAATGCATTGTTCTGTAAATCAATTTAGGTAGAACTGACATCCTAACACATGTAGACTTCCAATACATGAACATGGAATGTGCTTCCATTTACTTGGTTTTTGGTTTCTGATACATTTTGTAGTTTTCTGAATATAGGTCCTTTATGTCCCCAGTTAACTTTATTACTAAATATTTGATTCTTTTAGTGACTATTGTAAAGGAAATTTTTTGTCTGCCTTACTACTCAGACAGCTCATTACTACTGTATAAAAGTGATAAGAATGAATCTTGCTTCCTCTCAATTTGTCTATTAGGTCTAGTAGCTTTGTTGTGTGTGTTTTTCTTGTTATTTTTGCATGGTATTTTTCATGTTTTTTACTTTAATCAATTCACTGATTAACCTGAAATTAATCTAAAATTATAGAGAAGATTTGAACAAGAAATCTTTTTCAAGCATCAATGGATTTTAAAAAATACATGGAACTTAAAATAATTATTAGAAAATAATAATAATTATTAACAAAATAAAAAGTGTCACAACCACAGGCAGGTTAGATTCTGTTCAAAATATGGTTAAATGGAAATTAATAATAATGAGTGAGCAAACTGAAAGTCCCAACATGTTTGGACATTAAAACGTATTATCATAAATATCACATAGTTCAGAGATGAATTCAAAAAGGAATTCAGAAAATATGTTGGAAGTTATTTTTAAGTGTTATTTATCAAAATATGTTGGTTGCCAAAAATAAAAGTTGAAGGAACATTTTTAACTTACAATGCATGATTTAGATACAAAGAAGCAAAGCAAAGTAATTGTCAAATCATAAGAATTTTCCCACATTGATAGAAAACTAAACTCAAAGGAAATAAATATAAGGAAAAGGAAAACTCAAATTAGTGAAATGGGAGAAAGAATAGACAGGATGAATGGAAGCAAAAATAGATTCACTGAAAAGATTAATAAACTTGATAAAGGTATGTTATGCCTGATCAAGGAATACAAAGAGAGAGGCATAAATGTCAACATCATAAATAAGAAGACATAAATATTTTTCAACAGATAAAATGGTATTTCAAAAGTGGTGTGAATAGATTCGGAAATCTCAATGAAATAAACTCATTGTTAGTAAAACATTACCAAATCTGGCAGAAGATGAAGTAGGAAACTGAATGCAGAATTCCATTCACAATTTAAAATCAGAATCATGAACATTCCCACAGGGAAAATTTTGAGCCCAAAAGATTTCAATACACATTCAAAAATGGTTTTTTTTAAAGGGTAAAATTGTAACACTAAGCATACCAGAAAACATGAATTATTATAAAAATATTTTTAAGACATTATGGAGAAGAGCAAAGACCTGAATTGAGAAGGACAGCAAAAGCTCAAGAAGTATATGTATTTATTTACTTGACTGCGACAAATATGGCCTAAAAGCAAAGTGGAAGAAAAATATGTTCAATGCAGTCTGCTATGTCATTTGTGTACCTTAATTGAAATACTAAAACTTGATGCCTACTCATATTCTATCCAAAATCAATTGCAGAACACAACAGAACACACGATTCACAATCAGTAAGGGAGAATATAGTTGTACTGAACTAAATGTACACTCAAAAGTGATGTCATTGGAAAGATACATTTAAGAGTTGAAATGGCAATCCAGAAAGTGAGAGTTGATATTTACCATACATTGCCAACTAATGACACACGTCTAGTGATTAAATTATGAAATAGTTTCAAAATGTTTTTTGGATTATTTTTGCCCTTTGATGGAAAGATGTACATTTTGGTTTTTTGGGTTATTTTTATTCATTTATTTATTTATTTATTTTCTTTTAAATGTTATATTCTAAAAATTTGAGGTCCCCATATACTCCCCACCCCACCCATGCCACCCTTCCCACATCAACAAACTCTTCCATCTGTGTGGCACTTCCACTGCACCCAGCAAATACATTCTGGAGAACCACTGTAGCACATGGACAGTGGTCCACATTGTAGTCCACACTCTCCCCCAGTCCACCCAGTTGGCCATGACAGGACACAAAATGTCCAGTATCTATCCCTGCAGCACCACCTAGGACAATTCCTAATGCTGAAAATGCCCCGACACCATATCTCTTCTTCCCTCTCCCGACCATCAGCAGCTGCTGTGGTGACCCTCTGCACATCACTACTACAATTTCTTCCCTTACTAATCAAGAAATACATTTCAGTATAGACAAAACACCTCAGGAGGAACCATTTCTTAAAAGTGAAAACAAAATCTAGAAACGATAGAACAGTTGTGTGTGTGTGTGTGTGAGTGTGAGTGATATAAACAGGTTAAACCAGGAAGGAAACTATTTCAAAGATCTTACATAATAATTTTAAATGCTACCACATAAGAATCTTGAAATTAATTACAATGCAGCATTTGTTACATACAGAATTTAATGATTTTTAAAATATAAAAATATATATACATATATATTTATATAAAAATGTAACTATGAAATAAAAATATCTAAGAAGGTAATTTACAAAAAATTTACAGGTATATTTTGTTAGTATTAAAATAAAACAATGCTGAACTGTGTTTTCAAGAATCTGACAAACTAATAAAGTGTCTCCACAACTAGAAATTGGAATACTATTTGCAGTTATTTGACAATGTATAAAATATCTTGCCATTATTTGTCAAAATACCTAATGTATAAATTAACCATCTGGAATGTATATTCAGAAAATAAGATATTTTCACAAAGATAAATGTTACAAAATCCACTTACACAAGTATTTACATTATCAGAAGATTGAAAACCATCTCATGTCTATACCAAAGGATCACTTTAAATTGATGGATGATACATAGAATCAGGCCCTGAACAGACATTAAAGTGAAATATTTATTGATACATGACACTGATGCATAAGAATGCCAATTACTAAATAATTTGAAATCCTAGGATAACATCATATATATATAATATATATTATATATATATTTTATATATATAATGCAGTTAGCAGTAAGATAGCTTTCTGTCATTTTGATGGTTTGTATTTCTATCTTTTTTGGTCTCCCATCTATATTTGTACTTTTATATGTTTACTTAAAGAGCATAGTTATCACTTAGTTTAATGAGTGAATGAGTGAGTTTATTCTATTTTCTTTACATATATATTTGACACTTTGGGATATTACATATAAAATGTGTCATAGAAGTTTGATATGGTTTATGAATTCCAAAAGTAGATATTGGACTATGTTTGTAAACAGGTCTGTCCTTCCAGGCATATTAGAGTATATTGAATTCAGAGATTTCATTTTTACTTAAGCAGTGATTAAGGCTTTGATCCTGGGCAATATTAGCAGGATGTTGAGTCCCCATCCCTTTGAAACTATACTGCAGAGAAGGGAGTTTGAGTTTTGATGTTGGAGTTTTGATGTTGGTGTTTTGATACTGAAGTTTTGATCTGAAGCCTGGTAAGAGAACACACAGGAAAAGAACACAGAGGAATAGAGTTTACTCCTTAGACACAGCAGAAGCTCTGAGGAGAGAGACAGAGCCATTCCCCTGATCGTCTACAGCTGATGTTGTGGAGAGAGCCCAGCAAATGAATAGGGAGAGTAACAGAGCCCTGGGAAGAGAGGAACCCAAGCAGCCAGAACACTGCCAACATGTGGCAACAGGCTTTAATGAGGGAAGTAACTCATGCTTCATGGCCTAGTAACTGCAAGCTTCTACCCCAAATAAATATCCATACAAGAAAGCCAACAGATTTCTTGTATTTTACATCAGCACCCCTTTAGCTGATTAATACAGAGTTTGGTACTGAGGAGTGGGGAAGTGCTTTTGAAATTACCAAGATGCTGGAACAGTTTTATAAAAGGGTAAGGGGTATGTTTTAGATGAATTGTGAGACACTTGGGAGAAAAGACCCACACTGCTTTGAAGAGACTTTTGTAGTAATACAGAATCTAAAGAGACTTTTTAAGAGGGCTTAGAAGTAAATGATGGAACTATTTCTGGAAAATGGAGGTATGGTGAACTTTGTTTTAAAGTTGCCAAGAACCCAGCAAGATTAACTCTTGATGTTTATGGAAGACAGTATTTGAAAACAGCTAACCAGAGCATTTAGCTGAAGAACTTTCCAAAGTAAACTGGGAGAATGCAACTTGGCTTCTCCTTGAACCTTATAGCAAAAAAGAAGCCCAACATAAGCTGAGGACTGAACTGTTGTGCATAAAGAAACCAGAAAATGACTGGAAATTCCAAGCCTCTAAAAATCAAGCTCCCAGTTATACTGCCCCATATGAGGACTTAACCAAACTCAGAACTTGTAAATCAGAATTGAAGATGCAGTTATCTTGGAAAGACTTGTGGAAAGTCTGTCTGATGGCTTGGACCCCTGCTTTTTGCATGCTAAACCAACAAGCTTATTGAGAAAGCTGTATGAACAAAAACACTGTCAACTTGCATAAAAGTGACATGATGAGGAGAGATTGAAGGAGAAACAGTTTTAAGAGGAAAATCATGGAAGCTGAGATCTTGAATTAAGGTGTTGCCTTGGGCAATGAGAGGAACCCAACTCATGTGTTCAGAGCGGATGACTTTGAACCGGATGTTGAAAAGAGTGGATATTCCCACCTGATGTTCAGGGAGAGTTTGCAACCTCAGGGTACAGAGAAGATGGAGCACATTTCTCAAGGATTAGGGCAGTCAAGATCGGCACCCAATAGGCCTGAGAGAGGTGCAAGTTTCCCCACGGGTTAGGGAAGATAAGTGGTCAACTCATTGCTCTGAGAGGATTGAGCATGTATGCCAAAGGTTAGGTAGGATGTTGCCTTCATCTCATTGTATTAAGGGGGTTAAGTCTCTAACCCAAAGATTGGGTAAGGTGTGGCAATCACCCCAGTGCTCTTTGAGGACTGGATCTGGAGCTTGGTCACCACCTAGATGCTTAGTGAAGACGGAACCAAGAAAATGACCATTGGGCAAGCCAATGGAAAGTGTGGGTCCCCATGTGCTCCCAAGAAGAAGAAACTATCATCTTAACAATGACTCTTAGACTTTGAAATCTAATGGAGGATGTCATGCATGGCCACTGAACCGTAGAGGAACCATATCTCATGTTTCCCCCCCCCCCAATTTCTCCTTATGGTAATGAAAATGTTTATCCTTTGTCCATTTTTGTATTAGAAGCAGGTAAATGGTCTTTTAAAATTCAGAGGTCTACTGCAGATGAGACTTTGCCCCAAAGCATACTGAATTTATTGAAACCTATTGCAATGTGGTGTTATACTTAGCATTGCTACTGATTTAAGCTTTTTAAAAAAATATTGTAATGTCCTTTTGGAATTCAGAGAGTGGTGTGTAGCAGTTTGATTTGGTTTATGAATTCTCCAAACAGATATTGGATTAAGTTTGTAAACTGGTCTGTACCTCCAGGCATATTAGAGTGTATTGGGTTCAGAGGTTTAGTGTTTACTTGATTAGGATTAAGGATTTGATTAGGAAATGCCAATAGGATGTTGGTCCCTGAACTTTTGATGGGCAGGGACTCAGAGAGAAACTATACTGCGGAGAAGGGAGTGACATTTCGGTGTTAGATTTTTGATGTTGGAGTTTTGAGCTGGAGCCTGGGAAGTGAACACACAGGAGAGGAATACAGGGGAATAGTGACAGCTTCTTAAAAAGAGCAGACACCCTGGGGAGAGAGACAGAGCAATTCATCCATAAGTTATTTTGGCTTTGTCTCAAATATAAATGAATCACAACTTTGAATACTTAATTGGTTTAGTTTTTAGATTTGCTGCATAGATCCAGTCCATAATGCTCATGTTAGGCAATTTCTATGTCTACTAGTGCTATTTTCCCTTCCATTCAGTTTATACCTTTCTCCCCACATCTCACTGTGACCAGGTTGGCACCTGTCAGTATCAGCAGTCAGTTTTATTTCTGGCAAACACCTACTGACTCTTTTGTGCTTCGCCTTTTATCAAGTCTGTCTGAAACTCAGTGGCTTCACTCTGCTTCTCCTTGCAAAACCGTCCATGTGAGTGTGGTGGAATGCTCAGGGATAAATTAAAAATCACATTTTTTGTGGCTATGGATTGTAAAGTTCAGGAAGTTCAGGGTATTCAACAAATGACAGTCCCTCAACACTTGCTCATTGTCCATCTCCCACGTTAGGTATCTCTGGGCCAAGAAGGTTAATGTGGTAAAGCTGATGTGCATAGCAATGCTGAGCCTCTGGAAGGCTCAATGAGACGTGCTTTTCCAAGGATGATGACAGGGACCAGCATCTTTTTCTAAGGCCATACTTTCTCCTCTAGGGTTGAGATACTGTGTCCTGTTCACAAGAAAGTTCTCAAAAAAGACTCTTGACTAAAAATCAATTGATAGCTCATCCAGAAAATATTTATTATTCAAAGACAAAAAGATAATCAATGGAATTAACTCCCTAAAAAAGTTTTACACACTAATACAAAAGATACGTTATTCATGGATAGGGTTCTGAAGGTTTCCATGAAAAGACAGATTGCATCCCATGAGATTGTATCTTCTTTTTTGGTTTTACAATGTCAGAACAGAGGCAAGAAAGTGGAGAAAAATGGTGAATTAAAAGGTAATGTTCTGCTCTTCCAACACACCTGCTCCAATGGTAAACCGTACCCTCAATCCTTGAGAGCCCAATCACCTTAATAGTCTGAGCCTGTCAGTTGTTAAAGACCCTCTCAGAGAACAGAGGTCCCAGAGGGCATGAACACAAGGAAGACCATCAAACATTGGGACACTCTCATATCCTCCATGCGTCCTTGTAAAGAAAGAGGGAAGGTGCTGGAGATGCAGAAGGTGTGAGATGCAGTGAAACAAATCTAGGGGGGATGGGAAGTTAGGAACTGAGTGGCTTTCTAGGGACAAAGAGTTGAACTGCACTAAACCTGAGATTCCACCTGTGAAATAACTTTTATGAAGTTTAATTTACATGGTATTTATAGGGATACAATTCGGGTGAAAGTCCTTGATAAAAGATTGCACATTACACATGTGTGAGACTCTCCATTGTTTCTCCTGAGCATGCGAAATCATTTCCTCATTCTGGGAGCTCTTAGAATCTATTTCTCAAATAGCCTCATTTGATGGGCTGTGGCATGCAGCCCCATAGCAGGTGTTTTCCTCTTGCCCTCAACACTTGTAACCCAATCTCCTAATTTCCAAGCTTGGCGAGCTTGTGAGGGAGGTGCTGTGGGGACACCAGGTGTGAATCCTCCTCAGAAAAGGTGATTTATCTCTATTCCTTCTTTCCTGCTCACCCCCTTGAGCATGGCCTGTGCTATCTGGGCATCCAGAGCACACTAGGGTGGATAAGAAATGGGACCACAGAAACGGTACAGAAGAAAGCCATGGAGATTTGGTAAAATGTCTCCTAGAAAGCCAGGGATGCAAGGAATCAGTTGGGACTGAGTCATTAGCAGCCCCTTCCTGGCCAGGCCTGCTAGGGCTCCTGCCCTCCCCCCCCCTTCTTCCTTTGACTAAAGCCTCTACTTTGTTTCCTGCAGTCCCCTGTGCAAGCAACCCAGACAAGCCAGATACTCTCATGTTAACTGTCACACGTGGGTCTTTCCACATTTGTGGGATGATTGCCTGCCGAAGGGGGACCAGATGGAAGACATTGCCCTCTCTGTGACCACTTTGGTGGCCCAGAGTCTGGATGCCAGTCAACCTCCACACCTGTAGAGTTACCCATCTGTGACTTCTCTGGCTGGGACCTCTCTTAGTCTTGCCTCTGGTGGCTCACTCTTCCCTCCAGGGATACAACCACCTGCCCTTCTGTGGGAGGACCCTACACCTCTTTTCACATCTTCCTGATTTTCAATCACCCCCGCCACTGGATATTCCATCTCTGTCCCAGTTGGCTTCTGGCCCATTCCATCTGCCCTCCCTCTGCTCTTCACCATCAACCCTGTCCTGCCTCCTAATCCTGCCCACACCTTCCCTTGCCTCTCCCCTCTGACCTCCTCTCTTCTTTCAGGACATCTCTGGAGGCTATGGGCAAGAGGCATCTCTCAACCCCATCCATTTGCCCTCTTCCACACATTACTTCACGCAACTAACACCACTAACATCAGGGACAATCAGAGTCTGTCCAGGAGTGCACTGGGCAGTTGCTCTCTACTCCTTACCTCTGCACACAAGGCTACTGCTGGTGGAACTCTGCACCAGTAGCAACCAACCCCCCTCCACTGGGGTTGGATTCAACATGGATGTAGAGCCACAACTCCAGGCCTGCCAAAATGAATCAAACTGGAATCAGATAGGTTGGAGTCTAGGGTCTCTCACTGTCATGCTCATGGAGGGAATGGTGGACACCTAGCCACTACTCAAATGGTGGGTCCTGTATGGAGACCAGGGGGAGCAGCCTCGATCAGAACCTCCCTAATCCTCCTTACAAAGAAGCAATAAGTCTACATTCCATCCACTTCTCAAACAGGAGGGCAATCTACACCCCTCCTTAGACTATGTCCACCAGAAAAAGGGCCGAGGGATCCCCAAGGCCAAGGGAAGAGAAGCCCCCCACCCAGATCAGAGATTTTCTTGACAACCTCTTCCATGATCCCACCAGGCCTGGGTTTCTCAAAACCCAAAATAATGAATATATTAAGGAGGGGCCTTTGTTGGATTTTGAAAAAGAGAAAGATAACGGATCCAGGAAAGCTGCAAGGAGGAGGACCAGCCCCTGGGATGTCCTCTGATGCAGAAAAACATGCCACAAATTTCAGGGACTCCCTAAAGTGAGCTTCAGCTACTTGGAACCTAAACGTGGAGCCTTAGGCTAGTCCAGGTGGGGACTGGGGCATTAAGAGGAAACAACCAGGGAAACGGACTTTGGCCCAGTGGTTAGGGCGTCCGTCTACCACATGGGAGGTCCGCGGTTCAAACCCCGGGCCTCCTTGACCCGTGTGGAGCTGGCCGTGCGCAGTGCTGATGCGCGCAAGGAGTGCCGTGCCACACAAGGGTGTCCCCCGCGTGGGGGAGCCCCACGCGCAAGGAGTGCGCCCGTGAGGAAAGCCGCCCAGCGTGAAAAGAAAGAGCAGCCTGCCCAGGAATGGCGCCGCCCACACTTCCCGTGCCGCTGACGACAACAGAAGCGGACAAAGAAACAAGACGCAGCAAATAGACACCGAAAACAGACAACCAGGGGAGGGGGGGAATTAAATAAATAAATAAAATCTTTAAAAAAAAGGGGAGCTCAACTGCTTGAGTCACAGCTGCTTCCCCAATACTTAAAAAAAAAAAAAAAAGAGGAAACAACCAGCACATCCACCAAAAAAAGTGAACTTCAATGACACCTCAAATTGTGGCCTTTTATTTCCCACTTCTCCCCCATTGAGGTGCTGCTAGGTGCACTGATTTTCCAGCTGGGAGTCAAAAACCCAAAATCCTCAGGGAGGGTTTTTAAGTGGGGGAGGCTCTACTGTGAAGGATGTTTTCCCCAAAACACCTGAATGCATTCTGAGAACAATAAATAGTTATTCTTCTTTGAAGCCACTGCCTTTTGTGATAATTTGTGATACTTATCAACCAACTCATACACCAAGCACCGAACAATGGAAAACACAAAACATCACAGTAGCCCACAACTCCCTGACTCATGGTTTGTTTATGTAATTGGAGAATTTACCCCAATTTGTAATTCTGAAATTTGGCATTGTAAGTGGTGATGACTCAACTATAAGGCAACACTTACATCTTGTCCAAAGTGAGTCATACTTAGCAGCAATGTCTCAAAGGATTGACAGATTACTAATACTCTAATATAGCATCTAAGGAATCCTTTGTGTTTGACTCATTTGAATTAGATTAATCAAGGGGTTTTTTTTTTGCATAGTTTTGATGAAAGATAAGAAGACAGATGAATAATGTGCTGAAGGGATATCTGTTTCTGACGCCTTAGTAGAGTGTCAGTCTTCAAGTTTCTTGGACTTACACCTACCAACTCCAGCATGAAGTATAGATCAAATACAAGGTACAAAAGAGGCATGTATAGAGAAGTCACAGCTGGGTCCAACTCTTTCACACTCAGAAGCACAAACTCCAAAGAAGGGCCCACTAGCAAGGCACCAACTCCAGAGCTATCTGCCATGACCATAGTATCAAGATGTCTCCAGAATGTTGTGTGTCCTCCCATGGCCCACTGGATGGAACATGGGGGAGTGTGGGCTATGGTGTGGAGCATGGGACATGGGGTGCAGCAATGCCCAGAGATGTACTCACCAGGTGCAGTGGATATGGCATGATGATGGGGGAGAGTGTTGTTGGGGGGGAGTGGTGGGGTGGGGCAGTGGGGGTGAATGGGGACCTCATATTTTTTTAATGTAATATCTTTTTAAAAAAATGAATAAATTGAGTAGAATTTGAAAAAAAATCTCATAATATTAAATATAAAAGAAAAAGAAAAAGAAAAAGATTTCTCCAGAGACATCAGGAACTCCACTATGTGGGGGTAGTATATAATTTGACAGTTTATGAGCTCCTGCTAAGAAGTGCATAAGTGTTACCTCTGGGATGAACTCCAGGCTTGCTTTTGTGTCTCTTTGCCATATGAATCCATTTGTCTTCAGCTTCCCCCCATTTATTCAAGGTCTTTTTCAAGTTGCATGCTCAGCGGTGTTTGGTTATCATGCCTTGGTGCCAGGGAAGCTCATTTCTGGGTCATGTGCCACACTGTGGGAAGGTAATGCATTTCTATGCTGACTTTGGCTTAGAGAGAGGGTACATATGAGCAACATGGAAGCTGTCAGCACCCTATAGCACTAGGCTAAGTTGCAAATTCTACAGCAAGGGCTGATAAGCATAAGTGTCAATATTAAGGGCCCATCAAAGGACCATCCTTCTTCACTAGTCCTTGTCCTGCACTTGGGGGATTGTAGGTGTTCCACTAGAAAATGTGGCAGAGCTCTCCAGGTTGGAAATACAATACACTTTTGGTTATTGTATGAATATCCACCCACAGTGACAATGTCCCATGAACATTTGAACACATTTATGTACCTTATATGTATGCCCATGAGAACTTCCTCGCATGTAGCTCCCTTCACTGACACCCCACACCAATGATCCTACCCTGTCATAGCTGTAACCTTTCTATTGTCCAAAACTTCTTCAAAAATTAAGCCAAGAATACCACCAAATACAATTAATAGGAAAATGAAATAATGATTGGTTTAAAGATAAGAAATAAAATACGTAATGATTTAGAAAAACCAAAATGAAAATAAAATATTAAACTTGGAATATTAAAAAAATGAAAAATATTTTAAAAAATTTCTTTGAACATTTTTCCTTTCACCACTGTAATATCTGTTGTCCTGTATGTACAGTGATATTTTCTTCCATTTGTTCCCCAATGTCTTACTTTTTTTCATTTTGTCTTCAAAGAAGTTTTAGGTCTCAGTAAAGTCACATACAGAACACAGGATACTTCCATATACCAAACATCCTCCCCCTTTTCCCCTTTACCATATCAATAACATTTTAAATGTGGATGGTTCATTTGTTACAAGTGATGTACAAATATTGAAATATAACCACTGACCATGGTCAATGGTTTACATTATGGTCTACACTCTAGACCACACGCTTACAATTTTTTGATGGAATTCAACATGGCCTGTATCCATCATTGCAAGATCATGCAGAACAGTTCAATGACCCCCCTAAATACCCACTCTCTTTCATCTACTCTGTTCCTCCCTCCACCTCCCTCGGGGCCCATGGTGAACAGCAGGCTTCACTCCTTGAAGGACAAGATACAAAGTTACTTGCAAACATACTGAGGGCTTAACACATTGGTCTGTCCTCCCATATTAGGAACTGCCCTTCCTCTTAAGGGACTCCCTCCCCCTCTGTTTGCTAACCTATCAGGCCTCCCCAGGATGGAAGTCCAACTCCTTCTGTTCATAACGTGGGTTTCCAGCCCCTGATACAATACACTTTAACAAAAAGCACACATTCTCTACAATAATGCCCCAGTTGCACCCTATCCCAAATGCCCACCATCCAACACCCTAAACCAGTAGCCCTTCCTTGTCATATTGCCAAAAGAGCTTTCCCAACATTGAAGTTTCAACCACTTACCTGCCAATCCCCAGTGTTCACATGCTATCTCCCACAACCCTACCTCAGTTCCATGGACTAACCAACCCACCCTTCCCCAACCTAACCCCTGTCAAACTAGCACCATCCAACCCAATAGTATGAGTACACCCCCATTATATCCCTTCACCATATAACTACTAACTTCCAACTTATCATAGATTTTTCCCATATGGGCATTGGTTCATAACCTTCTCCTTTTCTATTTCCTGTAAACCTATATTCCAAACTCTAGCTCTCTGATTCTGCTCGATTTCCTTAATTCATACCAGTGAGGTCATGTAAAATTTTCCTTCAAAGCCTGGCTTACTTCACTCAGCATAATGTCCTCATGATTCATCCATGTTATCCCATGTGTTAGTATTGTATTCCTTCTAATAGTTGAATAATATCCCATTGTATGTATATACCACATTTTATTTATCTGTTTATCTCTTGATGGGCATTTGGGTTGATTCCAACTTTTGTCAATAGTGAATAATGCTGCTATGAACATTGGTGTGCATGTATCTTTTTGTGTCCTGGTTTTCAGTTTTTCTGAATATATACCCAGCAGTGGAATTGCTAGATCACAAGGCAGATCCATAGTTAGATTTTGAGGAACTACTCAACTCTCCTCCATGATGGCTGGAAACGTCTACAATTCCAACAGCAGTGGATGAGGATTCCCATTCCTCCACATCATCTCCAATACTTGTAGCTCTTTTTTATTAATAATTGCCAGTTTAATGGGGAAAGATGATAGCTCATTGTAGTTTTGATTTGCATTTACCTAATTGCTAGTGATGAAATGCATCTTTCATGTGCTATTTAGCCATTTTTATTTCTTCTTTGGAGAAGTGTTTGTTCAAATCACTTGTCCATTTTTTAAATGGTTTGTTTCTCTTTTTATTTTTGAGATACAGGATTTCTTTATATATGCTGGATATTAGCCTCCTATCAGATATATGGTTACCAAATCTATTCTCTTATTGGATAGGCTGTCTTTTCACTTTCTTGACTAAGTCCTTTGATGTGCCAAAAGTTTTAATTTTGAGTAAGTCCCATTTCTCTATTTTTTCATTCACTGCTCATACTTTGGGTGTGAAGCTCATGAAATAATTTCCTACTATAAGTTCATGTAGGTACTTCCAAGGTATTTAATTATCTTCCAAGATATTTTATGGTCTTGACTCTGATATTTAGATCTTTAATTCATTTTGAGTTGGTTCTTTTATAAGGTGTAAACTGGTGATCTAGTCTCATTCTTTTGGATATGGATATCCAGTTCTCCAAGCACCATTTTTTGAAAAGGTCATTCTCTTCCAGTGGGATTGGTGGCATTCTGAAAAATCACACTCTTATGTATGTGAGGATCTTTCTCAGAACTCTCAATTCAGTTCCATTTGTTGGTCTCTCTATCTTTTACCAATACCATGCAGTTTTGACCAATGTAGATTTGTAGTATGTTTTAAAATCAGATAGTGTGATTCCTCCAATTTCATTTTTCTTTTTCAATATGTCTTTGACTATTCAGGGCCTCTTATGCTTTCAAATAAATTTCATAACAGATTTTTCCAATATAGTAAAAAATACTGTGTTGATTTTCAATGGGATTGCATTTAATCTGTAGATCAGTTTATGTAGGGTAGATATCTTAATGGTGTTTCTTCTTATCATCCATGAACAGGGAATATTCCTCCATTTATTTAACTCTTCTTTGCTTTCCTTTAGCAGCATTGTGTAGTTTTTGATGTATAAGTCATATGTATCTTTAGTCAAACTTATTTCTAGTATTTTTTTCTTTTATTTGCTTTTGTAAATAGGATCTTTTTTCTTCATTTCTTCCTCTGTTCATTTTTATTGTAGCAAAATGTTACTGATTTCTAAGCTTTGACCTTATAACCTGCGACTTTACTGAACTCATTTATAAGCTCTAGAAGCTTTGATGTCGATTTCTCAGGGCTTTCTATGTATTTTGTCATCAGCTAACAGTGGCATTTTTACTTCCTACTTCCCAATTTGGGTGCTTTTCATATCTTTTCCTGGCATACATGCTCAAACATGTAGAAAAAGATAGATAAGTACAGTGATACTTGTTACCTTGTTTTGTCCCCAATCTAGAGGGAAAGCTTTCAGGATTTCATCATTGTATATTGTGTTAGCTGTGGGTTTTTCATATACCCTTTATCATGTTCAGGAAATGTCCTTCTATTCCTCTACTTTGCAGTGTTTTTATAAGGAAAGGTGCTGTATTTTGTTGACTGCTTTTTCTGCATTTGTAGAGATGATCATGTGACTTTTTCTTCTGATTAGTTCATGTGCTATATTACATTGATTGGTTTACTTATGCTGACGCATCATTGCATAGCAGGGATGAAACCCATCTGGACATGCTGTATAATTCATTTCATGTGTTGAATATGATTAGCAAGTATTCTGTGGCAGATCTTAATATCTGGGTTCATTAGAGGGGGTGGCCTATAATTTTCCTTTCTGGTGGCACCAATGTTTGGCTTTGGTATTAGGGAAAAGTTGGCATTATAGAATGAGTTAGGCAATGTTCCTTCTACATCTATTTTTTTGTAAGAGTTTAAGCAGATTGATGTTAGTTCCTTCCAGAATGTTTGCTAGAATTCACCTGTGAAGCCATCTGGTCCTTGGGTCTTCTTAGTTGGGTGGTTATGGAAGACTGTTTCAATCTAATTACTTCTGACTGGTCAGTTGAGTTCATCAATTTCTTCTTTTGTCAATGTAGGTAGCTTGTGTGTTTCTAGGAATTCTTCATTTCTTCTAAATTATCCTTTTTGTTGGCATATAATTTTTCAAAGGGTTCCTCTTTTGATGCTATTTATTTCTGTAGAGTAAATGGTGAAGACCTCCATCTTGTTTCTTACTTTGTTTATTTGCATTTTTCTCTCTTTTTTTTTTTTGTTAGTCTAGCTAAGGGTTTGCCAATTTTATTGATCCCTTTGAACTAACTTTTGGGTTAATTTTTTTTTTCTAGTGCCTTTTTATTTTCTATTTCATTTAGTTCTGCTCTAATCTTTGTTAATTCCTTCATTCTACATCCTTTGGGCTTAGTTTGTTGCTCTTTTTCTAATTCATTCTGTTGTGCAGTTAGGCCTTCAATTTCACTCTTCCTCTTTTTTTGATATATGCATTTATGGCTGTGAATTGCCCTCTCAGTACAACTTTTGATGCATCCCATAAGTTTTGATATGTCATGTTGTCATTTTCATTTGTTTCAACGTGGTTATCATTTCTTTTGTAATTTCCTTTTGACCCACAGTTTGTCTAAGACTGTGTCATTTAACTTCCATATCTTTGTGCCTAATCTGGTTCTCTGGCCTTAACTAATTCCAGCTTCATTCCCTTGTGGTCAGAAAAATTAATTTGTATCATTTCAATATTTTTAAATTGACGATTATTCCCCAGCCTAACACGCGGTTTATCTTGGGGAATGATCCATGTACACTCAAGAAGAAAGTATGCCAGCAACTTAATATCAGACTTAGATCCTCCAGAAGTTGAAGAGAATAGAGTTCTGTTGTTTTAAGACATCCAGTGTACAGTATCTTGCTGCAGCAGGCCTATAAAACCAGTGTACTCAATAAATCCTATTTTTCCACATGAACAATGCATTATGTCACAAACGTATGCATGGTAAAAAAATCCACTAAAAGTGAATATTAACTCAGTGAATTTTAATATAAGAAGCCAAACAAGTTACGAATCATATTTTCAGATTCCACATTTCAACTAAGATTCAAGCAACATCCTCTTGGCAAGTTAAAGTATATTATCAAAAGAGAAAACTACAAATACCTACAAATTATGTTACAATACTTCTCCTTTTCCCAATACATACCTGTATGAGGCATGATTTTCTTCATATACTTCAACAAAAAAACAAAGTATTGCAACAGATTGAATGTAGCAACTGATGAGTTACCCATATCCCATTAAAACATTTTAAAAATTGCAAAATCTCACTCTTTTTGTTAAATAAAATATAACTTTTTAATTATAAAATATAATATATATATTCACATGTAATGGGGATTGTTTTTTCTTAGTGCATTAATGTTCATATTTCTCAGTTTTCATATATATTTACAGTGACCACCAATAGATAAAACCAAAATAAAGAACACCTATTTGAGGTTCCCAATAATTTTCAAAGTCTGGAAAGATGCTGAGGATATAAGGCTTGAAACCCCTTTCTAGTCAATATTTTGCTGGAAGCCCTAAACAGAACAATAAGGCAGTAAACACACAAACACACATAAAAGAGACACAGACTGGGAAGGAGGTGACATTATCTATTTGCAGCCAACATGATTATTTACATCAGAGTTTCTCAGCCTCCACACTACATTCAGTCCAGAAAAAGTTTGCTCTGTGTGGCTGCCCTGTGCAATATAATCTGTTTAGTAGTGTCTTTACTCCCTCGCCTTTAAATGCCAGGAGCTTTCTCCTAGTGGTGAGAATGAAAAATGTCTTTAAATGTTGCCAAATATCTCCTGGGGTGGCGAATAACTACCAGTAGAGAACCACTGGTCCTTCTTTAAAATCATTAGGAGTCTAACCTAAAATCACTTGAGAAATATGTATATTTAAACTTGATGCAGAGTAGAAAGTTAATACACAGAAAACAATAAATTTCCTATAGAGTAGCAACAAGCTTATGAAAGATGGAATTTTACAAATGTATTCATATTTGCAAACACATAAAATAATAGGAACAAATTATCAAAAATCTTTTAATAACTGTACAAGTAAAATGATTAAATATTGCTAAATAAATTAAAGATCTAAATAAATGAAGGCATAATATATTCATGAATCAAATTATTGTTTTGAAAATGCTCCATCACCTCAAAAGAAATTTAAATACAATCTCAATGAAAATACCTGGGGGCATTTTTTGGGGAATTGACAAGGTGTTTTCAAACTGTGTATAAAAATTACAATGACATAATATGCTCAACACAATTTTTTAAAAATAAAAAAGATGAAGAAGTTTACACAATCTTTTTTCCACATGTAATACTTTAGTAATCAAGCTAATGCTATGACATGTTTAGTCATTTAAATTAGTGGAGTAGAATAGAATCTAAAAATTGATGCAAACATATGCAATCAATTCATTTTAATAAATGCATTGTTCTGTACATCAGTTTAGGTAGAACTGACATCATAACATATGTAGTCTTCCAATATATAAACATGGAATGCCCTTCCATTTATTTAGATCTTCTTTGGTTTCTGTTACAACATTTTATAGTTTTCTGAATATAGGTCCTTTATGTTCCTGGTTAAGATTATTACTAAATATTTGATTCTTTTAGTGACCATTGTAAATGATTTTTTTCTCTCTCTTCCTACTCAGACTGCACATTAGTAATGTGCAGAAGCACTATGAATCTTGCCCTCATCAGGTTCGATGAACTTGTCTATTAGTTCTAGTAGCTTTGTTGTGTTTTTATTTTGTTACTTTTTACCTCATATTTTTCATGTTTTTTTCTTTAAGCACTTCACTTATTAAACTGAAATTAACCTAAAATTACATAGAAGATTTGAACAAGAAATTTTTTTCAAGCAGCATTAGATTGTTTAACAATAATAATATATGGAACTTAAAATAATAACAAAATTAAAATGTCACAACCACAGGCAGGTTAGGTTCTGTTCAAAATATGGTTAAATGGAAATTCCTAAAAATGAATGAGCAAATTAAAAAGTCCCCACCTGTTTGGAAATTAAAATATATTATCATAAATATCACATAGTTTAGATGTGAATTCAAAAAGGAATTTAGGTAATATGTTAGAATTCATTTTAAAAATACTATATATCAAAATATGTTGGTTGCCAAAAATAAAAGTTGAAGGAAAGTTTCTAACATACAATGCATGATTTAGAAAAAAAGAAGCAAAGCTATCAATTACAAGAATTTTCCAAAATTGACAGAAAACTTAAACACAGAGGAGATAAATATAAAGAAAAAGAAAACTCAAATTAGTGAAATGGGAAACAAGAATAGACAGAGAGGATGGACAGAAGCAAAGAAAGATTCATTGGAAAGAGTAATAAACTTAATAAGTGCATTTTAAGACAGAAAAACAAAGAGAAAGAGAAGCATAAATGTCAACATCAGAAAAAAAGACATTTTAACAAATTTTCAACAGATAAAATGATATTTTCATTTAAAAAATTATATTTCAACAGATAAAATGATATTTTGAAAGTGGTGTGAATAGATTTTTAAATGACATTTTCATTTACAGTTTTATTTTTAAATGAAATTTTAATTTAAAAATTTATTTTCATTTTAAAATTTAGTGTTTTTCAACAGACAAAATGATATTTCAAAAGAAAAGTGTGAGAATAGATTTGGACATCTCAGTGAAATGAATTCATTGTTAGTTAAATATTACCAAATCTGACATAAGAAAAATTAGGAAACTGAATTTAGAATTGCATTCACAATTTAAAATCAGAATCATGAACATTCCCACAGAGAAAACTTTTAGCCCAAAAGATTTCAATATACATTCAACAAAAAATTTGCAAAAGGATGAAATGGTAGGGGGAAATAAAACCACTAACATATCCATAGGACAGATGTACTAATTACAAGACTTATGATGTACTTTTACCATTTCTTTTCATTTCCAAACATTCACAAACAAGTTTTTATTAATTTCCCACAGATTAAACTTCAGCTTTCCATTCTCTAACCGCATGCTATTGTCTCATGACATATTCTAGCAATTTACTCCAGGAATTTGCTCATCATATCTAGCTCATAATAGAGAAATCATAAAATACTTGTCCTTTTGGACCTTGCTTACTTCAATCAACATAATGTCCTCTAGAGTCATCCATGTTGTCATATGCTCCATTAATTCATTTCTTCTGACAGCTGTATAATAGTCCATCACGGGTATAGATGCAATTTGTTTATCCATTCATTGGTTGATGGACACATGGGTTGTGTCCTTCTTTTTGCAATTGTGAATAACATCACTATGAACATTAGTGTGCAAATGTCTGTTCATGTCACTACTCTCACTTCTTATGAATATATACCTAATAGTAGTATGCTGGTTCACATAGTAAATCCATAACTAACATCTTTAGCTACTGCCAATGACTACCATTCCACATTCCCAACAGTAGAAAATAAGCATCCCTATCTCTCCATATCATCTCCAACACTTGCAGGTTATTTTATGCATATCAATTTTATTGATACATATTAATAAAGGATAAAATCATGCAAAGAGTACAATCTCTGGTATTCAATGTAATCACATATTTGTGCATTGATTACCCCAATCACTCCCAGACCTCTTTTGTTTTTGCAATAATAATGAACAAAAAGAACCAATGAAAACCTATAACCTCTCTGAGTCTCTATGCCACATCTGCTGCAAATACCTGTTATTCTTTTATCTTCTCTCCAGTATACTTGTATTTAAATTTTATAAAAAGTTATATATATTCAATACCATCCATATTCATGTTTTACACGAGGTTTTACTATCTTATATAGATTCATGTTATGGTTTTTAGGTTTCCTTCCAGTAATATACATGAACTTAGACTTTCCCTTTCAAACACTGTCATATCCATATAATAGCTCTGTTAGTTACAAACATCATGATATATTTTATTTTTTTATTTTTTTATTTTTTATTTTTTTTTCTACAATTTTATTTTTATTAAAATAAAATGACATAACACAAAAAAGCAAAAAAAAAACAAATTCCAAAAATATAACATAATTTTTAAAAATTATCTACTTAATGTGACAATGAAAACTTGTTTTACATGAAAGTAATTGCTCCAAAAGAAATGTAATTTGACGTGATAGTATAATTCATGTCTTTCATCATGGCACATTGAATCTTTTAGGGACCTTAGAAAATTTTGGTCTTGTTTTTTTTTAATTTCTTTTTTTTTTTTTTAATTTTTTAATTTTTTATTGACTTTGTAATAATATTACATTAAAAATATATATGTGAGGTCCCATTCAACCCCACCCCCCCACCCCCCCTCTCCCCCCCCCCCAACAACACTCGTTCCCATCATCATGACACATCCATTGGATTTGGTAAGTACATCTTTGGGCACCTCTGCACCTCATATACATTGGTTCACATCATGGCCCATACTCTCCTCTATTCCATCATGTAGGCCCTGTGAGGATTTACAATGTCCGGTGATTACCTCTGAAGCACCATCCAGGGCAGCTCCATGTCCCGAAGACGCCTCCACCTCTCATCATGATATATTTTAATAATGTGGTTTTTTTTTTTCCTTTCAGGCTTCAGCACACCCTATACTATCTCTTGAAGTTCTGGTCTTTGGGTAACATATTCTGCCAGTTTTTGTTAGTTTGTGAAGTCTTTGAACTCACCCTCAGTTTTGAAGGACAGTTTTGCAGGATACAGAATTTTTTGGCTGGCAGTTTTTCTCTTCCAGTACCTTAAAAACATCATTCCACTTTATTCTTGCCACCAAAGTTTCTGATGAGAGGTCAACACTTAATCTTATTAAGTTTCCCTTGTATGTGAGGCTTTGCTTTCATCTTGTTGCTTTTAGAATTCACTGTTTTATCTCTGATATTTGTAATTCTGAATAGTAGCTGTTTTGGGGCAGGTCTACTTGGATTTATTCTATTTAGGGTGAGTTTTCCTTCTTGGATTTGATACTTATATCTTTCATAAGGATTGGGAAGCTTTGGTCATTATTTCTTCAAATTTTCTTTCTGCTCCTTTTCCATTCTCATCTCCTTCTGGGACACCAATAATGTGAATGTTCGCGTGTTTTGCATTGTCATTTAATTCCCTGAGACTCTGTTTCATTTTCTCCATTCTTTTCTCTTTCTGCTCTCCTGACTTTTCCGGTACAGAAGTTCTGTCTTCAGAATCACTAAGTCTTTCTTTGAACAATTCAGTTCTGCTCTTAATATGCCTCTAATATATTTTCAATCTCACCTATCCTGTCTTTCATTCCCATAAGGTCTGCTACTTTACTTTCCAGGCTTTCAAATTGTTCTTTATGCTCTCCCAGTGTTTTCTTAATATCTTTTATTTGGCCATGTTTTCTTAAATTCTTTGAAATGATTTAGGACAGTTGTGTGGTTATCAGTGATTAATTGTATTAAATCATGTATCTCTTCAGGATCTTTGATTATTTTTTTTGGCTGGGCCATCTCTTGGTGCTTCCTAGTATGACTTGTAATTTATGGCTGATGTCTAGCCATCTGAATATGTTGGTGAATTTACTCTGATGGCCAATTTCTCTATTGCCTACTGTTCTTTTTCCCAAAGCTTTTCTTTCATATTTGTTCACTTGATTCTATGTCTTTAAAATTGCCCAGCTTAAGTTATGAAAATCAGGCAAGGGCCTCACTAGTGGGGCACACATTTTTTCCCCATGGTAGGACACAGAGAGAACCAAGTCTTTGTCCATGCAATGTCCACACTGGCCAGCATATGGCACACATCAGTGCACCTTTCCATGGAGTTGTTTCAGCCCGGGCTTTCCTCTGTTCCTGTGTTGAATCTCCAGAGAAGAGATTCAAAGCAGTCTCTGCTGGCCCAATTCACTAAAGAGAAGCACCCCATGTCCCCCTCCATTTTCCCTCAAAACAGCTGTTGGGGATGGAGATGTCTGTTTCCCTCCAATTGGCTTCAGGAAGCCAAGGATATTATCCCCAATTAATATCTTTGAGATGGGAGAGTAGAGCACTTCCTGCTTCACTAGGGCTTAGTAACTAGCTTTTGTCCTTTTGGCTTCTTGATCTCTCTGTCCCTTATCCCCTTGGAAGCTGGAAGTTGTAGAGCTCTGTCCTAGTCTGCTGACCCCCAAAGGAGGTTGCCCCAGGTAGCTTTTAACCATATTTCCATTGTTTTTGAGAGCATTGAGCTATGCCTGTCAGTTTGATGCCACCTTCCCACAGTTCTCATCTCCTACATTTTTAAGTTGAAATAGACTCCACATACCAGAAAATTCACACTTTTACCATATTGTTGGGAGCGATAAAAAGAATGTATGTCGGACTCAGCGAGAATCGGCTGCCAGAGAAGAGCCAACCCTCTCAATTAAGCAAACTATAATTAGCCCCTCACAATATGTCAGGTCCCACAACATGGCAGAATCCAAATCTGCCTTGTCACTTCCTTATTCTTCTTCCCCTTCAGGCCTTTGTTCTCTGTCTTCCCGCCACTGCCCAGATTGACAAGGCAGTGCGCAGGTGCTAGGCAGGTAAACTGAAACCCACTCTACATATCAGTAGTGATCACAACCAATCCCTAACTTTCACCTCCACCCATTACCCCTCCTTTTCCCAAGAGTATATATCCTTTGTTCCCCTCAATAAAATTTGCAGCTTGATCCTCACCCTGTCTCGCTGTCATTCCTCGCGTCTCCTGTCTCATCATTCTCCTCCACGCAAGCCACGAGCCCCAGTTCGCAGCCCCGCTGGCCGGGGCATTCACAGCTGGCGCCCGGACGTGGGACTTTTGGCTTGCGTGTGAGAGGGAACCGCCGCACCCACCAAGATAGAGAGCTCTCTTCACTACTGGCCGATGCAGAGGCGAAATTAGCGGCGCAGAGGTCCAGGCATCCGGGAAGGATCCTGTCCAGGAGGGAGTCCTGGGAACCTACTCGAGGTAAAGTTTCTTCTAGTCTCTTCATTTTTCTTACTTTTTCTAAAATTAAAGTTTTTTTCCTCCATGGGACAGGAACAATCACAACACGATCTATTTCTTAATCAAGTAAAGGAAGCACTTCAGGCGCGAGGAATTGTGGTAAAAAAGAAGGGTCTTAGTGAATTTTTTAGGTTTATCATAAAAACTTGCCCGTGGTTCCCTGAGGAGGGAACCATAGATGAAAGATGTTAGAAAAGAGTCAGTGACTGTTTGAATGACTATTATAAGACTTTTAGCCCCTCCCGAATCCCTGTCACTGCATTTAATTATTGTCAACTGATATATGAGATGATTCGGGCTTCCCCCCCGCTTCCCTGATGTTACTGAAATCATCACAGAAGGGGAGACTGCTTTAAAATTAAGTTCTCAACCCCCTTCGAGTTGCAGTAAAAAGTCTGAGCATCACTCGCAACCCCATCACTTACATTCAAACTCACCCCTCAGTTTAATTTCCTTTGATAACAAACCCTCCACTCCTTCTACCCCCTCCCCTGAGGATGAGGTCTGTGACAATAACCCAGAAACTCCCAATGAAGATGTAAGTTGTAATCTTAAACTGCTCTCACTTCCGCCCTGCCTCCTCCCTCACTAATATTAAGCAGGGACCAAAATAACCCTTTTCAAAGTTTGTAGGCAAATTGTGCACGGCTGCAGAAAAACATGGCAACATTGGTGTTCTGTTTTATTTCCATGCTAATTCTAATTGGGCTTATTTAACCAAGATAATAAAATTAGTACAAAATTTTTATCAAGGTTTAAAAAGGAATTTTCAGTTTTAGATCAGTAGTTTATTCCTGAACTTCAAGTCTCAGTATAGTCTTACAGAATAATAATCCAAAAATTTGTGTTAATGGTCTAAACTGCTAAATTAGAGGTTAACTACATTTATGCTGCTCAAGTTATTTTAACTGATTGCTGATAACTAATAAAAATGTTTCCAAGCACAAGCTTTCATATTACAGGCAACATGAAGTCCAGAAGAAATCTTCAAGGGTATAATCTATGATATGCTATATAACAGAAGATTTAAAAGCAGCTATACCAAGAAAGTAAGAATTATGAGTCAATCGTAAATAAATTATATATTTCTGTTAATGTGTTGTAATTGTTCTGTGTTTGTCTGTCTGTTCGTTCAATGTCAATGTATATTGTAATACCTCCGGATGGTAAATATAAATTACTAGAAATTTTTAAAAGAGCTCTATTCAAATGGCCAAAAATCAAATAAGCGCTTATATTAATACTTAAGTTTATTATATTAATACATAAGTTTAAATGTTAATAAGATATCTACAATAATAAAAATTGTAAATCTTAATTAACAAAATTAACTGTACGTCTTCATAAAAAGTTGTTCTCGCCTAGATTAAAATGAATAACTTATCTTTCTTCACAGGATAATATGAAAGATGCAAAACTTAAGTGAACATTTGGTTAAAAGTTTGTGAAAATGCTAACTGAAATTTAATAAGTCTTTGCAAAAAGGTGTTTTGTCCTAAAGTAGAATGGCTAATTTTTCATAAACTCTTGAAACTTAATTTGCATGTGGCAAGTTGTAAAAGGTATTGTGATAATTTTAAGTAAGGGAATGTGTTCTGTAAAGATAAAAGTTGTCTTCAATAGTCTATATGGTTATAAATAAAAGGTGTAATAAAGCATTGTTTACATTAAGGTATTAAATGGCTAATTCCAAAAGGTCATTCTTAAATATATATAAAACTGAATTGATGATGATAATAATAAAAGGTAATTTTATAACAGGAAAGATTGACAGCAACCAGCCTCCCCTGCCAACTTGCTTCTAAAAACCATTTCTAATATTGCATGCTACTAAGTATTTAAAGAAAGGTTCATTATTTTAACAAGCTTGTTTAGTGTTCTCAGTATTATAAGAAGTTTGCTTAATAACTTTGATGTAGGCTATATGGAATGTGTTTTTATTATTAAGGAAACAGAAAATAATTTTGTCCTGAGATAAAATAATTGACTATTGGAAAGAGTAAAGTAGAAGACGGAACCTGAGTGAATGCTGAAACTGCAGAAAGTTGGTGGAAAAGGAATTTTTACAGTTAAAGTTAAATAAAATTTAATGAGTCTTCGAGTAGTATGCTGATGCAAAGTTAATTTTTTTGTTCTTTCTCAAAGCCTCTCACCATTAATCTGTTTTGGTAAAGTTCTTATCCTCAGTCAGTATACAAAGAAAGTCTGTCTTGTGTTTCTTGTGCTTATCATTTCTTAGGTATTCCAAGAAGGAAAGCTTTATCTCTTAAAGGAACATAATGTTCAAAACTGCTTTCTCAAAACCTAATCCTGAACAGTAGCCTTTTATTCCAAACTAATTATGAGATTTGTTCTTTTACCTTGAAAGAAAAATTAAAGTAATAATTAAGTTCATTTGATATGTTATAAGCTAAATAAAGGTGTTTTACAGTGTTATAAAATTAACAACTTTTTCTCCCCTTAAACCCTCTATTAATTAAAGTCGTATGGATAAAAGGTTTCTATGAATGCTTAAAAGTGTACAAAGTTACCAATATTTCAGCATAATATTAAAGAAAAGTACAATGTGGTTGTTCATGGTTTTAGTTATTATAAAAGAGTATCACAAAACAACCTCTTATCATAGATTAAAGTAACAACATACTATGCAGCAATCCCAAACACTGCTAGTTTGTTGCAAAAAGTTAAAGTCCAGCTGTATTGCTATCACTTTGTTTTAAAACTTGCTAAGACTTTCTTTAGTGTCTTCTTAAACAAATCAAGCCAGCTGCATTCCTTTATCTGTAAAAAACCCAACAATAAACTTTTGCAGTGCTTTTCAAGGCTGTGTGCATAGCCCAACCATCCTGTACAGTATTTACTGATAGTAATAGTAATGGAAAAGCAGAATACGTTACTTTTCAAAAAGAACAGGTTTGGCCAACTCCTTATTCATCTGCTCAATGCACAGAGCTTTGAGCCATCATTAAAGTTTTACAAATGTTTTAAAAGCCCTTGAATATTGTCTCTGATTCTGAATATGTATGCCTTACTGTCAAGCATATTGAAACAGCTCATATCTTTGCTACTGATGAGTTATCTCAACTTTGCGCTGATTTGCAACATCTCATTAGGTTAATATCTATTTACATTATTCATATATCTCTCATGCCTCTTTGCCTAGTCCTATGACATCAAATAATGCTCGAGCTGATTTATTGGTAAGGTGTTTACAAAGTGCTCATAATTGCCATGCTTTAACTCATATTAATGCTAAAGGCCTGTGAAATAAATATCAAAAGTTAATAAGACTACAGGCACAAGGAATTATCTGTACCTGTCCCACCTGTGGACCCTTAACTACAGTGTCTTTTCAGGCTGGAAATAATCCCAGAGGCCTGACTCCTAATCAATTATGGCAGATGGATGTTACTCATATATCATCCTTTGGTAAACTACAATATGTTCATGTTTATATGGACACTTATTCTCATTTTACGTGGGCTACTGCTCAAAGTGGGGAACAGTTTCATCATGTTCACTCACACCTCTGGTCTGCTTTTGCTGTAATGGGATGCCCTCTGAAAATTAAAACTGATAATGGACCTTCTTACATTAGTAAATCCTTTGAATCTTTCTGTTTAAAATATGGTATTGAACATGATACCAGCATTCCTTATAATCCTACAGGTCAAGCCATAATTGAATGCAGCCATCATACCCTAAAAACTATGCTTTTAAAACAAAAAGGGGGAGATGATGGTATTATAACACCAAAAGATCAATTAGCTAAAGCTTTATTTACTTTACACTTTCTTAATGTTTATAATTCATTAACACCTGTGGAATGTCACTTAGAAAATGTCAAACATCTACAGTAGACACAGGAAATGAAGATCAACCAATATTCTGGAAAGATATTTTAAGCAATGTGTGGAAAAAAGGCAGGATTATAGTAAGGGGGTGAGGCTATGCTCTTATCATTTCAGAAAATGGAGAACAAATTTAGTTATCTGCGAAAAGGATTAAACTCCAGAATGAAGAGATGGAGACTTCTACAACTTCTGATGATGGTGATCGTCTCGCTGGAGCTGGTACTGGAGTAGCAGCCCTAACTACACAACAAACTTCCTTCTCCTCTATCAGGCGAGCCGTCGATGAAGATATAGCCTGCATCGAAACCTCCATTTCCCATCTAGAAAAGTCCCTAAATTCATTATCTGAGGTTGTCCTCCAAAATTGCAGAAGGCTCCTCTTAAAGAGGGAGGGATTTATGCGGCATTAGGAGAGGAATGCTTTTTTTTATGCTAATCATTCCAGCCTTATTAGAAATAACGTAGCTCAGCTCAGAAATGGACCAGCAAAGCGTAATAAAGAGAAACCCAAGGAAATTTCTCCTGGGGGATTAATGGAATCCTCCCTTATATTCTTCCCATATTGGGACCACTAATAACTATACTCCTCATATTGTCTTTTGGACCTTGGGTCGTAAAAAGAATTATTCAGTTAGTTAAGGACCAGGTTGACTCCGCTCTTGGTAAGCCCATTCAAGTGCACTACCATCGACTCCACCTCGCTGATCAAGGTATATCTATGGACCATCCAGACTGTCTCCCCTATGATACCAACTCCCCCCACTAATAAGCTACTGAGTGCAAGGTACAACACTGCAAGAGACGGTTAGAGGTAAGCACAACCTAGCTGTTCTCTGAGAAGCATGCCTCACTAATTTAGGGGACCCGCTCTGTTCGCAAGGGCCACTGGGCAGGGTGCTTCGATCGCATGCATCGACAGCATCCTGGTCGCTCCGGGAGCTGGGCCGGTTAGCCAATGACGGGCAACTGAACTGACCTAACAGTCAACCTAAGACAGGGACATGGCCTTTCGCTGCCATGCTTCCCAATGACGGGTAAGACTGGTCACGTGTGTGAGTGAGCTAAAACGGCTCACCGGGTGCAGTTCCGACCTAAGACAGGCACGGCCCCCCCTTTTTTATTCGCCCTTGTAGTGCAGTCGGTAAAGCCCCCTCTTCACATCGAGAAAATGAGGCCTCTGTTTCCCTCAGTTAGCCATGCAGAAAGTACTGTGCTAATAAAAGAAAAAGGGAGGAGATGTTGGGAGCGATAAAAAGAATGTATGTCGGACTCAGCGAGAATCGGCTGCCAGAGAAGAGCCAACCCTCTCAATTAAGCAAACTATAATTAGCCCCTCACAATATGTCAGGTCCCACAACATGGCAGAATCCAAATCTGCCTTGTCACTTCCTTATTCTTCTTCCCCTTCAGGCCTTTGTTCTCTGTCTTCCCGCCACTGCCCAGATTGACAAGGCAGTGCGCAGGTGCTAGGCAGGTAAACTGAAACCCACTCTACATATCAGTAGTGATCACAACCAATCCCTAACTTTCACCTCCACCCATTACCCCTCCTTTTCCCAAGAGTATATATCCTTTGTTCCCCTCAATAAAATTTGCAGCTTGATCCTCACCCTGTCTCGCTGTCATTCCTCGCGTCTCCTGTCTCATCATTCTCCTCCACGCAAGCCACGAGCCCCAGTTCGCAGCCCCGCTGGCCGGGGCATTCACACCATATACCATATAAAATAGTTTATAATAAATGTACAAACTTGTGCCGTCATTTCCATTGTTTGTTTTCAGAATGATAATTATCCCACAAAGAAATTCCATATCCCTAGAATTACTGTACAGTCCCTTGTCCCCAATCTCCTGGTAAAAAAAATATTCTATTTTCTTTATACATATATCTTTGCCAATTTGGGACATTATATATAAAATGCCTCATACACTGTAGTAGTTTGATATTGTATGATTTCACAAAATAGATATTTTACTATGTTTGTAAACTGGTCTGTCCCTCCAGGCATATTAGAGTATATTTGATTCAGAGATTTTGCTTTTACTTGCTTTAATAATGATTAAGACTTTGATTGGGCATGTCTATAGGACATTGAGTCCCCATTCCCTTGGAAACCTTACTGCAGAGAAGGAGTTGGAGTTTTGATGTTGGAGTTTTAATGTTGGTGTTTTGATGCTGGAGTTTTGAGATGGAGCCTAGGAAATGAACACACAGGAGAAGAACACAGAGGAATAGAGACAATTCCTAAGACACAGCAAAAGCCCTGAGGAAAGAATCAGATCTATTTTCTTGATTTGTCTGCATCTAAGCTTGACAGAGCACAACAGCTGAGTGGGGAGAGAAACCCAAGAAGCCAGATCTCTTGGAAAAAGTGAACAGCCAACTTCCACCAACATGTGGCAATAGGCTTTGATGAGGGAAGTAACTTATGTTTCATGGCCTGGTGACTGTAAGCTTCTATCTCATATAAATGCCCTTTATGAAAGCCAACAGTCCAAATTACATAGAGGAATTTGGCTGGCTGGAAATAGAAGTAAGGGCCAATGCTGAAGTGAAGGCAGAAATTCTCCTACTGACTCTGAAACCCCCAGTTTCTACTTTTAAGTCTTCCAGCTGATTGTGTGAGGAGACTCCCCATATTGCAGAAGGCACTCTCCTTCTTTGATTATACATAGACCCCACTAATTGATGCAATTCCATCTACAAAATGCCCTCACAGTGTAACCAGCAGAGTAGTACTTGACTCAAGAACAGGGCACTATAACCTGGCAAGCTGACACACAAATTTAACCATCGCAATCTCTTCTTCTGGATTCCCTCTTTTATTTTGTGACATGTTGGGCAGTCCATGTAAAGAACCATCTATCTCGATTACATTAGCTTTGTAGTAAATCTTGAGTTAAGTAGTGCATGTCTCTACCTGTATTCAATTTCTACTCTGCCTATTTTTGCTTATTTGTGTTTCCTTTGTATATTTTAAAATCAGTGTGAAAATTATGTATTAAAATGATGGGAATGTGATTAGAATTATCCAGAATCACTAAATAATGGAACGTGACATCTTAAGAATATTGAATTTACCAGCCCTAGAACATGATATAGCACTCCATTTAATTAAGTCTAATTTAATTTCTCTCAGCTGCATTATATAGCTACCATTGTAGAAGTGTTCTACATTTCCTGGTAAATTAATTCCTAGTTTTTTTATTTTATAGTACTTTAAGTGAGATTATATCTGTGTATTTTCTAATTATTCATTTCTAGCATATAGTAATCAATGGATTTTTTCACATAATAATGTATTCTTAGACCTTTTATAGAATCATTTATTAGTTCCAGTTTTTTGAGAATCATTAGAATTTTCTATGTACATGATAATTTAGTATTTAAAGACAGTTTAATTCTCTTTTCTGATTTTATCTTGCCTTATTGATCTTGTTAGTATCTCAAGTACAAAGTTGAGTAAAAGTGGGAAAGTCATATCTGTATTCAATTATTTACCATTAATTATGACAATAAGTGTATGGATTTTTTTGGTAAATGTCCCTTTTTCAAAAAGAGGAAGTTCCTTCTTTTTCATGTATGATAAATGTTTCTAACTTGTAAGATGTTGAATTTTTCAAATGTTTTTTCTGCACTTATAGAAGACATCATATGTTTATGTTGTCATTCTGTTAATATGATGGATTAAATTAATGGATTTTTTAATGATAAATTAATTGCATTCCTGAGATAAACCTGCTTAAGCATGATACAGTATTCTTTATATTTATTGCTGAATTTAATTTGCTAGTATTTTGTGAAGGATTTTTGCATCTATGATCATAAGGAATATTGGTCCATAAATATCTTTCTTTTTGGTCAGGTTTTAATGTAAGTCTTTGCTGGTCTCCTAAAATGAATTCAGTTTTCCTTCCTTTTCTTTTTCTTTTTTTCAAAAAGTTTGTAAAAGTTTATTACAGTTCTCCTTAAACATTGGATAAAATTTACCAGTAAAAGCATTTGGACATGGACTTTCCTTTGTGAGAAGATTTCTGATAACAATCAGTTTCTCTGATACAGTGTTAGCCCCCTTTTAATGTCACATTTCCCCACCCTTATGTTATGCTTTTCAAGGCATTTATCCATTTTTATCTAAGTTATTTGATCTTTGGCATGAAATTGGCATGGCATTTGTTTAATATTCTTTTTATGTCTGCATGATCTGTATTAATAGTAAATTTTATTCATGATATTGGCAATGTGATCTTCAATCTTGCTAAGAGCTTATCAATTTAAAATTTTCAAATACCTAATTTTGGCTTTGCTATCTACTATTTGTCTTAATTCAAAATATTTATGCATTTATTATTTCCTTCCTTTTATTCACTTTGTGTATATTTTTTATGTTTTCTAATTTCTCAACATCTAAACTTCCATGATTGCTTTTAAGCTTTTATCCTTACTAATAGAATTTTCTCTTGTCCCTGCAATACCTGGATTCTAAAAATGTTCCTATACTTTATTTTCATTATCATTCAATTCTAGATGGATTATTTCCTTCATGTTTTCTTTTTAATCCATTTAATCCATGAGTTATTTTTAAATTTGTTAAAAATAATGTCTTATTACTGAAGTCCCTTACAAGATAAGTAAATTCAGATAGAGAAAGCCACAGAGTGTAAAAACCAGAATCAACTAAACACAGGAGAGAAAGAAGATATCAGGCAACACCACCATGTGTCTTGCCATGGGAAAAGTTAGGGATCAAAATTTGCCAGCAACCATCACCAGAACACCATAGTGTTGGTGAGAAAGAATTGCTTTGATGATGCCTTGATGTGGATATTTTCCCAGTCTCAAAACCATAAGCTAATGAATTCACATTGTTTAATCTATCTCATTTCATGGTATTTAGTTGGAGAGGTCTAGGAAACTAAAACAGATTTTGGTACCAGGAGAGTGGGGTGCTACCATTGCAAACACAGAAAAGTGTGGAAATAGCTTTGAAATTTGATCATGGATTGATAGAAAAGGCCTAGACCAGTTGGAAGAAACTGTTCTCAGGAATAAGGATACTAAAGGTAATTCTCATGAGGTCTTGGAAGAAAATGATGATTGTGCTACTGGAAATTGATGGAAAGGTGATCCTTCTTTTAAAGTTGCAGAGATTTTGGCAGAATTGAGTTCTGATATCTGGTGGAAGAAAGAACTTGACAGGGTTGAACTTGAATAGTTAGCTGAGAAGATTTCCAAGGTAAGTGTGAAATTCAGTCTGATTTCTCCTTGCAATTTCTAGTAAAATACAAGAGGAAATGGATAAGCTGAGAACTGAACTCCTGGGCACAAAGAAACTGGAAATTGATGATTTGGAAAATTCTGAGTTTTTGGAAAGTGAGTTCCCAGAAAGTAATGTTCCATGCAAGGGTTTAAATGCACATGCCACCATTAAGAATTTCCAGGGAAGTCAGGATTGGAAATGTAGTTATCCATGAAGAATATGTGGAAAGTTCTTTCATCTGATGGTCTGGGGCCCTGTGTATTACATGCAAAATCACATTTTCAGTGAGAGCTGTATGAATAGAACCACTGCCAGCCTAGAAAAAAAGAGACCAAAGAGGAACAGATTGAAGGAAAAAAATCATTTCAAGGGCAGAAAGACAGAAGCTGAGTTTGGGGCCAAAGACATCTTCTCTGGCCAAGATAGTAGACCCACTATCTTGTGTGTGGAAAGGGTGAGCTGCCCTGGCATCTTGAGAGGGTGGGCCTTCTACCTCATTGTTCAGGAAGAGTGCTACCACCCCAGTGTGCAGAGAGGGTGGAGGCTATACCATGGAGATTGCAGAGAGTCTGACCACCAGCCCAGTGTTGTGAGAGGGTGGGGTCAGTGCCCCAACACTTGCAGAGAGCCAGCTGCCATCCCATTGCTTGGAGAGCATAAATCCTTCACCCCAGTATTTGGGAAGAGCATGGATGCTGTACAAGCACTTGGAAGGTGTGGGGTTGCCACTCCATCACACCCAGAGGAAATAAAATCATTCTATAGATAACTTTCAGACCTTGAAAACTACATTTGTAGGACTATTGTATGTCCTGCAAGGTTTTAGAATTGTTTGCAACCTACGAACCTTGTTTTCATTCTGTTCTCCCTCTAGGGAATAGAAATGTTTATCCTATGCCTGTCCTTCCATTGATTTAGATGAGATTTTAGACTAAGTATTGTTTCTGAAATGACTTAAGACTTTTGGGACATTGTAATAAAATTAGTGTATTTTGCATATAGAAAGAACATGTTTTTTGGGGGTCTACTGGGGGGAGTGTAGTGTTTTGAAGCTGTTATGTATCACAGGAAAATCTGTTAAATTTATTCCATTCCTGTGGCTGTGTACACATTGTAAGTAGGACCTTTTGATGAGGCTAGTTTAGTTAAGATGTGACCCACCTCAATCAGAATGGATCTTAATCCTCTTCCTAGTGTCCTTTATAAGAGGAGAAAATTCAGATACAGAGAGAATGCCATAGAAAGTAAAAAAGCTAAAACAAATGAAACCTGGAAGAGAAGGACAAGACCAGGAGACACCACAAGGTGGCTTCCATGTGACAAGTTAAGGACCATTGGTCATGAAGAGCTAGCCCTGAAACTCCAAAGTCTTGGGGAGAAAATATTGTCTTGATGCCTTGATGTAGACATTTTCCCAGCCTCAAAACCATAAGTTAATAAATCCCCATTGCTAAAGCCAACCCATTTCATGGTATTTGCTTAAGCAGCCTAGACACTAAAACCTTAAGCTTTCAGCACTTTGAAAATCATGGAGATTTCTGTTGCAGCTGAGTATATACTCCATTTTGGTGAATGCTTCCATTGCAAACACACATTCATGCAAAAATGTGCATTCTCCAATTGTTGGGTATAGTGTAATTTGATAATCAGTTAGTGTCACTTGAATCTTTATATATCCTTACTGAATTTTTATTAAATATTCAAGTGTATTTATTTTACCTTTACTTTTGTACAATATTTTCACATCATATAGAATTCTCTTTTGAAATTTAAGAGGTTTTTTTTTTTTCCAGCAAGTTATAGCATGTTCTTGCATTCCCTTTTCTTGTTGCTGTTATTGGTCCAGGTGAAAAGTCAGGACCATTTGTATTGTTGTTACATGATGTATAATGTGCTGCTATTAAGCTTGTTCAGTCAATTTTCAAATTTCTTATTAGAATTTCAATTCCAGAATTGTGAGTTTTATGCTCTATAATTTTGCTTAAAATTCCATCTATTTATAAATTATGCATATAACTTTAAACCTTGAATATGTTTATATTAACTGCCCTAAAGTTCTTGCTTTCTGATTACAATATCTGAGTTCCATCTGCTTTAATTTCTATTGAAGATTTTTTTGTTCTGGAGAATTGGTCACATTTTTCTTTCTTTTGTGTGTGTGTTTGTGTGTCTATTGATTTTTTATTGAGTACTAAACATTATGCCTGATATTTAAAAGACTGCATTCTATTACATTCCGATGAAGAGTGAGCTTTGTTTTAAGGCTGAAGCCTTAAAAAATTTCTACCCATTTTTTTAATCCTCTACCTGCTACAGTTTGCCAAACTTCCTATGTTAAACAGATAGACAAATATTTAGGTGAAACTTAAATGCAGATTGCAGATTTTTTGGGTCCATTTTTTCTGTTGGCTTCCTCCCTCCCAGAATTTCACTTTTAATTTTCTGTCTTATCTTTTAGTCACAACTTTATCCTCTGACCTCAACCCAGTGAGCCTAAAACTTTCTACCCTCAGAGCTGCCCTCAATTGGAGTGTCTTCTGTCAAAAAGCCACAAACACAACATTTACATGTAGCATTTCATACTTCAATGGGAGATTATCCTCTAGTCTCTGCCTACATTCTGTTATTTGCTAGTACTTTCAAATTTCAAAGAGATTTCCTTTCCTAGTTTGTTTTTTTCCCTCTGTGGTAGTATTGGTACTAACAAGTTACTCTGCCATTACCACAAAGACTGTTTGTTAGAAGCTAGATACATTCTTTTTTGTTAATTGTCTCTTGAATGATTTCAGATTATTAATGATAAATCGGTTTTATTTGTATTAACTGTTAAAATTTATCTAGTCTAATTTCTTATTTTTGTCTACTGTGCATTTCTGACTCTTATTGGTATGTTCTCCTTGGAGCTTCAGAATGATGGCTATTTGATGTAAATATAATTATCAATTCTGTTATTTAGCTTCTTTAATATAGTGATGAGAGAACCAGAGGTATGAAGAATCTCAGCAGTGAAATCTATATTTGTGTATCCAGTACATCTGCATAGATTCATCTATTATGAAGAAGCATGTTGTAGATATCTCTGGCTTCTTTCCTAAAGCTGGCTTGCATCACATGAGGAAAAAGTTTCCCCCACTTACTGCTTGGGTGAGCCAAATCATAACTCCCATCAACTTCCTTTGCAATTATTTTGTTCAAAGTTTAAATGAGGTGTTATTTCCCATAAAATCATAAAACCCCCCATTGTGTATGTATAATTCAGTGAGATTTAGTAAATGTATAGTTGTGCAACCTTCACCATAATCCAGTTTTAGAACACTTCCATTGCCCCCCAAATCTGTAAAGTCCAGCTTTGCAGTCAATCCTTTCTCCCACCAACAACCCAAAGGAAATATTAATCTGATGTTCATCTCCATTGTTTCCTAGAAATTTCAAATAAATAAAATCACATGATATGTGGTCTGTTATGCCTACATTAATTCACATAAAATATTTCTGATATTCACCCATATTTTTGCATCAGTAGTCTGTTCCTTTTTATTATGGTGTAGTATTCCATTACAACGATATACCACATGCACCAGTTGATGGACACATGGGTTGTTTCCAAGTTTTAGGTTTTCTTTTTTAAATATTATTGCTCATAATTTTAATATTGTAAATGTAGTAAAGGGGCACCAGAGCTATCCTTGTGGTCTGATATAATAACTCTCATTACCTCCCCAAATTATAAGGTTTAGTGTGGGATTTTGATTTTGTGTCTAACATTTATTTTCCAAGAATAATTAGAAATCCTCAAGCGAAGTAATAGTAAGTAGGTATATTCATTCAGTTTTGCGGCTGAAATTTCTTAGGTTTAAACAGTGCCCTTCCTTCCCAGGAAGAATGTTTGTAACATTGTGGGTTTGTATATTTGTTTTAATATTTTATTATTTAAAACACTGGAATCTGTGAGGAGAGGAAAGTTACTAAATTGCTATTTCTCTGAAAGTCCTTACTTCAGTTTTTCCTGAAACTTGATCAGCAAAATCATTGTGCCTTATTTTTCTTAAATGGCATTAAGGTCAGAGTCGGAGGAGGTGGGGCAAGATGGCATCTGAGTGAGTGCACCTCATAATCTCTCCTGCAAAGAAGCAGTTGAGTAGGGTCAGAATCCTGCTGGACTGGACTGTTTCAGGTGTTTGCAGGGCAGAAGTTGTCTGGACATTAATTTGGTGGGACGGTGACAGAAAAGATTCTTGCAAGAGGTAGAATTTTGGGTCTCTTGCATGGAGGTCAGAGGTTGTGGGCGGGACCCTTCCCCCTGGTGCTGGTGGCCTAGTGGCGGTGATTCCAGAAGACTTTGTTGGCTGGGGTGTTCCCAAGCCCTAAGCGGGCTGTTTCGGGAGCTTGCAGGGTGGGAGGTTTCTGGAAGCCGATTTGGTGAGACAGTGATAGAGGAGATTCTTGTGAGAGGTAGAATTTTGGGTTTCTGACATGGAGGTCAGAAGTTGTAGGTGGAGCCCCTCCCCCTAGGGCTGGCGGCCCAGCCACAGTTATCCCTGAAAACTGTGTTGTGCTGCCACACTCCAAGGTCCTGTGTTAACTGGATGTGTGGTTCCCAGGCCTGTGTCCCCTAAAACCTGGTGGCCCATGTTCCAGAGATTCACACACCCTGAGTCTGCAATATCACGGGCTTCCCATCCCCGAATCCACCACACCCTGAGGTCCGTCTCAGGTCCTTGATTACCCTAGCCCTCCATGTTTAGTGTTGTTTTTTGTTTTTTTTCTCTCTCTCTCCTAGAGCTTGGAAGAGTGTACCAGCTGACTTGGGGAGAGTCTTGGATGAAAGGAGAGGCGAATCTTCTGAGAAAGCCCAATTTACCTAAACGTCCTGGGATAGGAAACTTGGTCTAGGAGAAGGTGGAGTCAGAAAATCAATTACACCTCCCCTAGCACACCTAAGCGGGAGGGACTGTAGGAGGTACTATCCAAGCTTCCAATAGCATATTTGGGGTTTCTGGTGAGGTGTACGTGCTCTCACACTGGAAATAGAGAGTCATAGTCTTCTACGTTGAGTTGGTTCAACAAGGACCTACTTGAATCTCCTACTGGAACTCTCAGGGAGCTTTCCTGCTGCCTGAGAGAGAGAGAAGTGAGGAAAGGAGAAAGGAGGATGGTCAGATCCCTAAACGTATTATTTAACTGCAAAGAGGATTCCCAGCTTGAAATATTGCTTTTTTGTTTGTTTGCTTGTTTGTTTGTTTTTGTCATGGTTCACTAATATTGCATTGTGTCCTGGACTTTTCTCCCATTTTAACCCCCAAATTTATTTTTCATTTATTTAGGTTTCTTTTTTCTTTTTCTTTTTCTTGCTTATTTCCCCTGCTTTTATTTGCCCCCTTTTTTCTCTTCTCTTTTTTTTCTTTTCTCTCTTTTTCCTCTTTTTTATTTTCTTTTCTTTATATAAGAGGTGCTGCAGGGAGCGCATCACATTTGCTGTGTTTCCTCATCCTCCATTTCCTTTTTTCTGTGTGTAATGATTTTGGCAATGTACACTATCCCCTTTCCCCTACATCTTTCTATCCTCCATCATCTACTGTTTCTCTTATATTCCACCTCCCTTTCTTTGGCCCTCAAATTGTCTGACTTTTTATTTCTAATACCTTTGCTCTGTTTTCTGTCTTTTATCCACTCTCGATATTATTATCTTTCTTTTCTCTTTCCCTCTCTCATGAAAACACTGGACTTTTAATTCATACTATAATCCTCCCAATATTCAGTTGACTATCTTATTATAGGTACTCTACTTACTACTATAACTCTACACAACTTACATGAGTCTAATATCCATTCTCCTAGATCTCACATTGTTGCTCTGTTAATATTTATTGCCAATACTACTTTATACATTTTCTTTTCTTACTCACTTTGCTTTCCCTGGCCCTAATATTCTCCTTCAAAGTGAACTTAGCCAGCAACAAGAAAATAGAGTAAAAAGAACAAATTGACAACATGAAGACAAAACACTTATGCATGAGCCACAACTAATTAATCCCCAAGACTAGACAAAGAAGCTAAGGAACTGATTAAACCCGTCAAGATAAAATGATGACCAGACAGCAACAAAAAACTACAAAACAAACCAATAATCAGGAAAACACAGCCGAATCCAATGAACAAACTATAAACCAAGAAGAGGAGGAGAATATTGGACAAGTAATTAAAAATCTCAAAACATATATATTAGGGACCAACTTAATAAAGTAAAGGAAGAGATTAACAATATGAAGAAAACAATTGGAGAGGAAATTGCAGACATACGCAAAAGATAACAGATATGATGGTGATGAATACCACAGTTCAAGAAATCAAAAATACACTTTCAGCAAATAGCAGATTAGAAGAGGCAGAGAGAATTAGCGAAGTGGAAGACAGTACATCTGAAACAAACGGAGAGTAGATCTGATAGATACAAAAAATCCAGCTGGGACTTAGGGACCTGAATGACAATGCAAAATGCACAAACATACATAGTATAGGCATCCCAGAAGGAGAAGAGAAGGGAAAGGGGAAAGAAGGGGTATTGGAGAAAATAATGGCTAAAAACTTCCCAAATCTACTGAGAGAGATGGATGTATATATCCAGGAAGGACAACACACCCCAAACACCTTAAATCCCAACAGAACTACCCCAAGATATATACTTACCAATTTACCCAATGCTCAATATAAAGAGAAAAGAGAACCATCACATACAAGGGAGGCTCCATAAGATTAAGTGCTGATTTCTCATCTGAAACCATGGAGGCAAGAAAGCAGTGGTATGATATACTCAAGGTAATAAAAGAAATAAATTTCTAACCAAGAATACTCTACTCAGCTAAGCTACCATTCAAAAATGATAGAGAGTTAAAAATATTCACAGATAGACAGAAATTAAAAGAGAATGCCAACAAGAACCCTGCCCTTTGAGAAATACTAAAGGGAGTTCTGCAGGAAGAAAGAAAAAAACAGGAGAGGCAGAGTTGGAGGAGAGTGTAAGAGCAACAAAAAAGACAAAATGAGAAGTTAAAAAACAAAAGAATGACAAATACAAGCCCAAAGAAAGTATGGCTAACATCAATAATTCCTTGAAAATAATAACACTGAATGTCAATGGATTAAACTCACCTGTCAAAAGTTTCAGACTGGAAGACTGGATAAGGAAATATGACCCATCTATATGCTGTCTACAAGAAACACATTTTGGAGAGGGGGCAAGATGGCGGCTGAGTGAACATCCCTGTTAGGGTCTTCTGCAGGGAATCGGCTGGGTGGCGTTGGAGACTCTTTGGGACCGGATTGTTTCAGGATTTTTGCTGGTCCGGAGGTGTCTGGACATCGATTTGGAGGGAAGGTAACAGAGAGGATTCGTCTGTGAAATATACACGGAGATCCCAGCTACCTGTAGAGGATTCCCTCCTTGGGTAGGCGGAGACGAGGCATCTAGCCCCGCTCGGTGGGGCTGAGCCAGGCCGGGCCGCAGCGGCGGACGCCGGAGCCGGGCCGGGCTGCGCCGGCGGCGAGCGGGGTCGGGCGGGGCCGAGTCAGGCCGAGCCGGGCCGCGGTAGCGTTTGGAGCCGGGCGGGGCCGGGTCAGGCCGCGGCGGGTACGCAGCCGGGCAGGGCCGGTCCAGGCCGCGGTGGCGGGAGGTGGACGCCGGAGCCGGCTGGGCCGCTGTAGCGAGCGGAGCTGGGTGGAGCCAGGCCAGGCCAAGGCGGCGTGAGGAGCCGGGCAGAGCCGGTCCAAGCCTCCGCGGCGGGCGGAGCCGGGCCTGTGGAGGGGTTTCTGTTTTTTTTTTTTTTGTTTTTTTTTTTTTTATTTATTTTACTTATTTTTTTTTTTTTTTTTTTTTTTTTGAGCATCTGCAGTACTGGGGAGTTCGTGGGCCCTGGGCGGCCTATTGGGGGTTTGTGGGAAGGGAGGTGCTTGCAGACCCATTTGGGCAGACAGACGGGGTTTTTAGGGCAAAGCGGGGGGGAAGTTGTTGTTTTAGATAGTGTTGCAATTGTGACACGTGTGTACCTGTATCTCTCTTCTCCCTATCCGTTCCCCACCGTTTGCCCATCCTCTTTTTCTTTCTTCCTTTCTTCTTGCCTTTCTTTTTTCTTTATTATAATTAGTTTTGTTTTTTTTTTTTTTCGGTTTTCTCTTTCCCTCTTGTCCCTCATCTTCCACTTATTTTTACTTTAATTCAAGTATACAATAGGTGCTACAGGGAACACCTCACATTTGCTGGGTTTTCCCATCCTCCACTGCCTCATTTCTGTGTGAACTGATTTAGGCTACCTACACTATCCCCCTTCCCCTGCATCTTGATATCCACTATCATCTACTGTCTCTCCTATATTCCACCCCCCACCTCCCGTTCTTTGATCCACAAAGTGTCTAACTCTTAATTTCTAATACCTTTGTTCTGTTTTCTATTATCCACCCTTGAAACTATTACCTTTCTTTTCTTTTTCCCTCTCTCATGAAAACAACAGCTGTGTAGTTCATACCATATTCCTCCCAAATTCAGTCATCTACTTCATAAAAGGTACTCTACCTACAGCTATAACTCTATACAATCTACATGAATCTAACCTCCATCCTTCCAGATCTCATATTCTTGCTTTATTAACATACATCACCAATACAACTTTACACTTTTCCCTTGCTTACACAATTGCCTTTCCCCAACACTAATACTTTCCTCTAAAGTGAACTTAACCAACAACAAGTAACTAGAATAAGAAGAAAAAAGTGACAAAGAGAAGATATAACATCTGTGCAAAAATAACAACTAATTAACCTCCAAGAGCAGACAAAGAAGCTAAGGAACTGATTAAATTCATCAAAATAAAGAGATGACCAGGAAGCAACAAAAATCTACGAACCAAACCAATAATCAGGAAAACATGGCTGAATCCAATCAACAAACCAATAATCACGAAGGGGAGCAAAACTTGGCACAAGCAATGAAAGATCTCAGAACATTTATCACCGACAAATTTGATGCAGTAATGAAAGAGGTTAACAACATGAAGACATCACTTGGAGGGGAAATTGCAGACATACGCAAAAACATAACAGATATGATGGGAATGAACACCACAGTTCAAGAAATCAAAAATACACTTGCAGCAAATATCAGCAGACTAGAAGAGACAGAGCAGAGAATTAGTGATGTGGAAGACAGTACATCAGAAATCAAACAGATAGTAGAAGGGGTCAATAAGAAGATAGAAAAAATCCAATTAGGATTTAGGGACCTGAATGACAATGCAAAACGCTCAAACATACGTATTATAGGCATTCCAGAAGGTGAAGAGAAGGGAAAGGGGTCAGAAAGAGTGTTGAAGGAAATAATGGCTGAAAACTTCCCAAATCTACTGAAAGAGACAGATGTACATATCCAAGAAGCACAGCACACTCCACAAGTCATAAACCCCAACAGGCCCACCCCAAGACATATACTTGTCAAATTATCCAATGCTCAAGACAAAGAGAAAATCCTAAAAGCAGCAAGAGAAAAGAAAACCATCACATACAAGGGAAGCTCAATTAGATTAAGTGCTGATTTCTCTTCTGAAACCATGGAGGCAAGAAAACAGTGGTATGATATAGTCAAGGTACTAAGGGAAAGAAATTTCCAACCAAGAATACTTTATCCAGCTAAACTAGCATTCAAATATGATGGAGAGTTCAAAATATTTGCAGACAAACAGAAACTGAAAGAGTATACCAACAAGAAACCTCCCCTTCAAGAAATTCTAAAGGGAGTGCTGCAGGAAGAAAGGAAAAAACAGGAAAGGCAAAGTTGGAGGAGAGTATAAGACCAACAACAACAACAAAAAAGACAAAAAAAAATATACAAACAAAATATGACAAACACAAATCCAATCAAAGTATGGCTAACACAAATAATTCCTTGATAGTAATAACACTGAATGTCAATGGATTAAACTCACCTATCAAAAGATTCAGACTGGGACATTGGATAAGGAAATATGACCCATCCATATGCTGTCTACAAGAGACACATCTTAGACCCAGAGACGCATGGAGATTGAAAGTGAAAGGCTGGAAAACAATCATACAAGCTAACAATAACCAAAAAAAGGCAGGAGTAGCTATATTAATATCAGACAAAATAGACTTTAAATGTGAAACAATTGTGAGAGACAAAGAAGGATACTACATTTTAGTCCAAGGGAAAATCTGTCAAGAAGATCGAACAATCATAAATATCTATGCCCCTAACAAGGGTGCCTCTAAATACGTCAGGCAAACGCTGGAAAAACTAAGTGAAAGAATAGATACATCTACAATTATAGTGGGGGATTTTAATATACCACTATCAACTCTGGACAGAACATCTCAAAAGAGAATCACCAAAGAAACAAAACATCTGAATAGTATATTAGAGGAGCTCGATCTAATAGACATATATAGATCGCTACACCCAAACACAGCAGGATATACATTTTTCTCAAGCGCACATGGATCATTCTCCAAGATAGATCATATGCTAGGCCACAAAGAAAGGCTGAACGAATTCAGAAAGATTGAAATCATACAAAACATTATCTCTGACCACAGTGGAGTCAAGCTGGAGATTTGCAAGGGAAAGAAGCCCAGATTTCACACCACGATTTGGAAATTAAACAACACACTCTTAGAAAAACAGTGGGTCAAAGAGGAAATCTCAAAAGAAATCAATGACTACCTTGAAACAAATGATAATGATAACACAACATACCAAAATTTATGGGATGCAGCAAAAGCAGTACTGAGAGGGAAGTTTATAGCCATAAATTCATATATCAAAAAAGAAGAAAGAGCAAAAATTGAAGAACTAACTGCACATTTGAAGGAATTAGAAAAACAACAACAAAGTAACCCAACAGGAAGAAGAAGGAAGGAAATAACAAAGATAAGAGCAGAACTAAACGAAATAGAAAATAAGAAAGCACTTGAACAGATAAACAAGACCAAGAGCTGGTTTTTTGAGAAGATTAACAAAATTGACAAACCTTTAGCAACACTAACAAAGAAAAAAAGAGAGAAGATGCAAATACACAAAATAAGAAATGAGAAAGGCGATATCACCACTGACCCCACAGAAATAAAGACTATCATAAGAGGATATTTTGAAAAACTATATTCCAACAAAAATGACAATCTAGAGGAAATGGACAAATTCCTAGAAACACATAAACAGCCCATATTGACAAAAGAAGAAATTGATGATCTTAACAAACCAATCACAAGCAGAGAGATAGAATCAGTTATTAAAAATCTCCCAACTAAGAAGAGCCCAGGGCCAGATGGCTTCACAGGTGAATTCTACAAAACATTCCGGAAAGAACTGACACCAATCCTGCTGAAACTATTCCAAACCATCGAAACAGAAAGAACATTACCCAACTCCTTCTATGATGCCAACATTACCCTAGTACCAAAGCCAAACAAAGACATCACAAGAAAGGAAAATTACAGACCAATTTCTCTAATGAACCTAGACGCAAAAATACTTAACAAAATACTTGCTAATCGTATTCAACAACACATTAAACGAATTATACACCACGACCAAGTGGGATTCATCCCAGGTATGCAAGGATGGTTCAACATAAGAAAATCAATCAACGTAATACACCATATAAACAGATTGAAGGAAAAAAATCACATGATTATATCTATTGATGCAGAAAAAGCATTTGACAAAATACAGCACCCTTTCTTGATAAAAACACTCCAAATGATTGGAATACAAGGAAATTTTTTGAACATGATAAAGAGTATATATGAAAAACCTAAAGCCAATATTGTTTACAATGGAGAAATCCTAGACTCCTTCCCTCTAAACTCAGGAACAAGACAAGGATGCCCACTGTCCCCGCTCCTATTTAACATTGTCTTAGATGTACTTGCTCGAGCACTGAGGCAAGAACCAGAAATAAAAGGCATTCAAATTGGAAAGGAAGAAGTCAAAATTTCATTATTTGCAGATGACATGATCCTATACATAGAAAACCCTGAGAGATCTACAACGAAGATTCTAGAACTCATAAATGAGTTTAGTAAAGTCGCAGGTTATAAGATCAATGCGCAAAAATCAGTAGCATTTCTGTACACCAATAATGAGCAAGATCAGGAGGAAATCAAGAAACAAATACCATTCACAATAGTAAATAAAAAAATCAAATACTTAGGAATAAATTTAACTAAAGAGGTAAAGAACTTATACACTGAGAACTATACAAGATTGTTCAAGGAAATCAAAGAAGACCTAAATAAATGGAAGACTATTCCTTGTTCATGGATAGGAAGACTGAACATTATTAAGATGTCTATCCTACCAAAATTGATCTACACATTCAATGCAATCCCAATAAAAATCAATGCAGCCTTCTTTAAGGAACTAGAAAAACTAACTATGAAATTTATTTGGAAAGGAAAGAGACCCCGAATAGCCAAAGACATACTGAAAAAGAAAAACGAAATTGGAGGAATCACACTACCTGACTTCAAAACATACTATAAAGCTACGGTGGTGAAAACAGCATGGTATTGGCATAAGGAGAGACATATAGACCAATGGAATCAAATTGAAAGCTCTGATATAGAACCTCACATATACAACCACGTAATATTCGATAAAGCCACCAAACCCTCTCAACTGGGAGAGAGTGGCCTATTCAACAAATGGTGTCTGGAGAACTGGATAGCCATATGTAGAAGAATGAAAGAGGATTACCATCTCACACCTTATACAAAGATTAACTCAAGATGGATCAAAGACCTAACTATAAGAGCCAAGACCATAAAAACCTTAGAAAGCAGTGTAGGGAAACATCTACAGGACCTTGTAATAGGTAATGGATTTATGAATATCTCACCAAAAGCACGAGCAGCAAAAGAACTAATAGATAAATGGGACTTCCTCAAAATTAAAGCCTTCTGCACCTCAAAGGAGTTTGTCAAGAAAGTAAAAAGGGAGCCCACACAGTGGGAGAAAATATTTGGCAATCATATAACTGATAAGAAACTTATAACTTGCATATATAAAGAACTCCTATATCTTGAAAATAAAAAGATAAACAACCCATTTAAAAAATGGGAAAAAGACTTAAACAGACACTTCTCCGAAGAAGAAATACAAATGGCAAGAAAGCACATGAAAAAATGTTCCAAATCTCTAGCTATCAGGGAAATGCAAATCAAAACCACAATGAGATACCATCTTACACCCATAAGATTGGCAGCTATGAAAAAAACAGAAGAATTCAAGTGCTGGAGAGGATGTGAAGGAAGGGGAACACTCATCCACTGCTGGTGGGAATGCAGAAGGATCCAACCATTCTGGAGAACAGTATGGCGGTTTCTCAAAAAACTAGCCATAGATTTGCCATATGACCCAGCAATACCACTGCTGAGAATATACCCAGCAGAACTGAAAACAAGAACACAAACCAATATATGTACACCAATGTTCATAGCAGCATTGTTCACTATTGCCAAAAGTTGGAATCAACCCAAATGCCCATCAACAGACGAGTGGATCAATAAAATGTGGTATATACACACAATGGAATACTACTCGGCTGTAAGAACAAACACACTACAAACACATGTGATAACATGGATGAATCTTGAGAACCTTATGTTGAGTGAAGCAACCCAGACATTGAAGGACAAATACTACATGACCTCAATGATATGAAATAAACAAGCTGCCCTAGATAGCAAGAGACTGAACGATAGGCTTGCAGGAAATCGGAGGATGGAGGAAGGATATGAGCCGATGTCTGCAGGGGTGGAATTTAAGACGAGATGGTGGTAAGTATGAACACAAAGAAGAGATAAAAGGGGGGTAAGGGGTTGCCTTTGCTTGGGGCTTTGCGGGTTTGAGGGTGGCTGGGGAGGGACGGATGGGTAACGTTGCCCAAAAGTGGGGGGAGGGAGGGGTAGCATACGAACCAGGAGAGGATCAGGTGTTGGTGGAGAGTAAAATGCCGAGAAAATCATATCAAAATATAATAAAGAGGGTTACCTGTTTAGAATGCTCGGAGGGGAGGGTCTGATGCAGGACGGGCTCCTGGGGAATGTCTAAATGCTCATTCTGCCAGAGTGGGTGACACCATGGGGTAGAAACCCAAGTAGTGAGAGTGGGGGTGGACCCACATCCTGGGGAGGACTAATGCCATCCAATAGAGGGAACTGTATCCCTCGAGAGAAAGGGTGGCTCCCAGGGCATTGGGGCAGTTGAGTAAGTTAGGCCCTGAACACTATTCCATCTATCTCTGGAAGTGGCTCCTCAGGAAACGGAGGTTGGCTATCACTGAGGGCACCAAGGTGGAAGGGAAAATGGACGTTAAATGTGTGGAACCAAAGTAAATGGGGGGTAAGAGAGGAGTTTCTTGAGATTACACAAAGATGGATATAAAACATGTAATATTACACCATAACATATAGGAGATGACAGACTGATAATGTAAACCATAATGTAAAACATAGGATAACTAAAAATGTAAAGAACTGTGTATCCTAAAGTATGCACCATAATGTAAGCACAGATGTCACCTTGTTAGAAAGCTAATGTCTCAGACTCTGTACATCACTTTAAGTAAATATGATATGAATAGGGCGTAAGAGTATCACTGTGGAAGGGAAAAGGTTTTCTGGTGGATGTGTGGGAGTGCTGTATATTATATATATACATTGCTGTGGTCTAGGACTCCTGTGAAGAAAAGCTGAATAATTAGGGGGGGGGGGAAAAAAAAAAAAAAAAAGAAAAAAATAGGATGTGGAATTTTTTCAAGTCAACATTCTTTATCTAAGTTCTTTATCTAACTTTATCCAAGTTCTTTATCTATCCTTTAAACTCATCGCTATATGCCATTCCCTAGTAAGGGACCATGACATTATATTGGGCTTCAAATTTCGGGGAGTTCTGGATCACAGAGTGTTTCAACAATGGCAATGGAGGGATACTGGTATGGGATACCAATGACAGGTGATATATGACTGACAGGGAGCTGTACAGAACATATGTCCAGGGTGCATGGTAATGTTTGGATATACTCATAGTGGCAACAATTAAAAACCACAGTAGGGGGGGTACTGGGTTCCTGGCCAGTGGTGCTCTGTCGTGGTCCCTAGGGGAGCAGCGACAGTCTCCCAGGTACAGTGGTGGGGACCAGGAGGGAGTGAGGGTTCAACAGTGAGCCCGAGATGCTAATGACTATGCTTGTGAGCTGATAAACCCAAAATAAGAACAAGGCCTAGAGCAACTTTGTGCCTGGGAATTTCCTTCTGTCAGCCTTCATGTTACTCAAATGTGGCCAGTCTCGAAGCCAAACTCAGCATGTAAATGCAATGCCTTCCCCCCAGCGCGGGACATGACACCCGGGGATGAGCCTCCCTGGCAACGAGGGACCACTATCAACTACCAACTGATGATGCAACTGGAAAATGACCTTATACGGAAGGTTCAATGCGGATCAGCAGAATATCCATGTCTACATAAAATACCATGACTTTAAAATGCTGTTTGACCTAAAGTAAGGGGGAAATGGAAAGGAGAAATGAGTTTATATGGCTATGAGTTTCTAAAAAAGAGTCTGGAGGCTGGCAGAAGGTTTGCCCTCATGCACAACTGAGCAGAGTCAGAGAGACAGATAAAGCAGATACAACCCCCAGATATTGGTTCCTTTGAGGGCTAAAGAGACCCATGGGAGTTATGGTCATGGCCGATGGGGTTAACTACCAGGGCAGATGGCCCCTCTTTGGAAATGGTGTTTATGTGTGATGAATCTGGACTCAGATGGGATCTCCCTTCATAAGACTTTCATGCTAATGTGCTGGAGGTGCAGTTAATGTTGGGGTTTAAGATATATTTAGGGGATTTGAATCTCTGGACTGACAATGTGATAGCCAGATCCTGAGCCTCAACAGACTCCAGCACCTACAATCTGATTTATTGGACTTACCACACTCAGCTAAGATGGAGGTGAAGAAGGACAACCACCACACCATGGAGCCCAGAGTGATTACAACTGAAAATGGGAGGATTGCATCCAGCATCCAGGTAGAATCTGAGCCTCCTCTTGACATAAAGGTGCAATGGACACAACCAATCCAGTGTCCACATAGAAGAGGTGGCATTGGATTGGGAAAAGTGGACATAATGGACAAAGGGTATGGGGAAAGGCAGGAAGAGATGAGAGGTGGAGGCGTCTTCGGGACATGGAGCTGCCCTGGATGGTGCTTCAGAGGTAATCACCGGACATTGTAAATCCTCACAGGGCCTACATGATGGAATAGAGGAGAGTATGGGCCATGATGTGAACCAATGTATATGAGGTGCAGAGGTGCCCAAAGATGTACTTACCAAATCCAATGGATGTGTCATGATGATGGGAACGAGTGTTGTTGGGGGTGGGGAGAGGGGGGGTGGGGGGGTGGGGTTGAATGGGACCTCACATATATATTTTTAATGTAATATTATTACAAAGTCAATAAAAAATAAAAAAATTAAAAAAAAAAAAAAAGAATGAATATTCAATTATATTTACCATTTCTCATGCAACTCATGCATTCTTGGAGATTGCAATTTCTCCGGTATCATTAACCTTCGAAGGGTTTTGGTTTTTTGTTTGTTTGTTTTTAAACAATCCCAGGCTGCTTGGGAGGGGCCTGAATGGGCGCAAGAGAAGGGGTGCGAAATTCAGCTTACTGGGGCGCTGATCCTGTCCACGTGACAAGTGCCTGGCCGACTGCAGCACTCACCTGGTTAGTGCAACCAGCGCCCGGGTGGCTGCGCTGCGAGACCGCACCCTGGGGCCCGCCCAGCTCTGGAGCTCGGGTCCCACGCAGGGGCGCTTAAGGCTCCTCCTCCCCGCCAGCTCTGCCCCCAGCGGGCTCTGGGCAACAGCCCCAGCCGAGGGTCTCTGCGCAACGAGTCGCCCCCACCCCCACCCCCACCCCACGCGGGGCCCAGAGGCGGTTGCCGCGTCGTTAGTCGCAGGGGCGCTCCGTCAGGCTTGCGGCGCCGCGTGCCCTGGGGGCGGCTCCGGGGGCTCCTGCCCGCCCCGCTCCTTCCGCCCGCGGGTTGCGTGGTCGGGGTGCGGCTGTCAGCAGTTCAACAACTGTTCCTCAGCCTCCGGCGCTTTCTGAGCAGCCCCGGCCTTTGTCATCCCATCTGTGCCGGGCTGCCGTCCTCTGCTGGGTCCCTCCCCTCCCCTTCGGTTTCCCAGTGGCCTGGGGCGGGGGAGGGGGCCGAGGGCGCAGGAGGGGAGCCTGGGCACGAACACCTCCTGCGTCGGCCTCGGGGGCGCTCATCTCTGCCGAGACCACCAATTCCTTTTTGTTTTTTCCCTCTAAATCTTTGTTTTACTTACACTTACATACTTTATGCTTTGCTGAATATAAAAGTCTGGGTGGGAGACTTTTTGATGGTTGGTCAGTTTGGTTTTTTTTCTTCTTGTAAGCTTTAATGATACAGTGAAACGGTCTTCTGGTCTCCACGGTTTCTAACAAATCAATTTTCCCCAGTTTATAATACGTCTGGGTTTTTCCTGGCTACCCTCAAGATTTTGTCTTTATCTTAGGTTGGCACCAGTTTGACGCTTATGCTCTGGTAGGCTTTGTTGTTTCCAAATTCATCCAGTTTGGGTTTTGCTAAACTTTAATCTCTAAATTTATATCTGTCCCCAAATCGAGTCATTTTCAGGCTATTATGCTATGTTTCTGTCCCATTCTCTCTCTCCTCTTCTAGGAAACTTCCCAAATCTTACATCATTAGAAATTGTCTCACAGGTCCCTGAGGTGCTGTTCATTTTCTCAAATATATTTTTTTTCTCTCAGATTTGAGAATTTCTATTGATTTTAGATTTTTAAAAAATATGTTATTATTGTCTTTCTTTAAAAGATACATAGATCACACAAATGTTACATTAAATAATATAAGAGATCTGTTGATTTACTTTTAAGTTCACTGACTCTTCCCCATCTCCATTATTCTCTTAAAACCATTCAGTGAATTTTTATTACAGATAATGAATTCTTTCTGTACTAAAATTTACTTCAGTTTTATAGTTTCCTTTTCTTTGCTGAGGTTTCTTATGTCTTCACTACCTTTTCTTTACCTTGCTTAACAGAGTATTGCCCATCAATATATAATTTTTATAGAAAACGTGTTTGCAATCTAAGGAAAAAAACATTACTTCATTTTTAAAAAATTGAATTCTTGGTTACTAGACGAATTTGGGCATATTTATGCAGTGTATTATTTTTATCAAGTAGAATACTTTGGTTTCTTTTTCATTTGAAGTTATTGAAAATAGCTGGTGTGAAAGTGGGTAGGTCAGGAGACGAGCATGTTTGACCTCTGATGGACTGACTGTTCCAGTTATTTAGTAAGAGATGGGATTTGATTACTTATTAAGCATTTATATTTTGAAAATAATTTTAAGTGGTAAGGACCAAGAGAGTGAAAAATAAATGTTAAAAATATCCATTGAAATTCTACTTATAATGTAAAAAGCTAAATATCTAAAGAGATATAGCCATTTAAACTAATATTATATTTTTAAAGTAATATGAAGACACATAGGCATTTGTTATAACGTGAAAAAAATCTAAAAATCTAATATAAAACTGCATCTACAACATGGCTACAGTCCTGTAAAATTATGTCACCAGGTGAATGAGGACTGAAAGAAAACTCATAACTATGTCACCAGATGGATAAGGACTGAAAGAAAACTAAAAAAGTTTGGGCAGTGGCCACCTGATTCTGATGGATGGGAGAGGGAAGAATAGATGTAATATGGGGGCATTTTCAGGACAGTGGAGTTGTCCTGCATGACATTGCAATGGCGGATATAGGCCATTGTATATTTTGTCATAACCTACAAAATTGTGCTGGACAGTGTGTAAACTATAATATAAAGTGTAATCCATGGTTAACAGCAATGCTTCAATATGTGTTCATCAACTGTAACAAATGTACCACACTAATGAGGGATGTTGTTGATGTGGGAAAGTGTGGGAAGGGGAGGGAGTGCGACATATGGGAATCCCTTGTATTTTTTTCTGTAACATTTATGTAATCTGAAGCTTCTTTAAACATAAAATTAATTTTAAAAAATTGTTTTTGATTTGTTGGGAATATAAATTTTGATTAATATGTCACCTTTAGGGTTCTGTAAATACTATAATGTTTATAGTGTAATAATATCTGAACTTTGTTTTAAATTTTAAAATATAATGAATGAACATGTATTGATATAGGCTATGCATGAGGGGTGTTCGTCTCTTTGTAGATAACCTGCACGGTGTGTGTCAGACAGTAAGAGCTGCAGCCCTGCCCTTGGTAACCATGGCAACAATTCCAGTCCCCGAAAAACAAGCAATGAAAATTCTATAAACTTGAAATATTCAAGAAGAATGCAAACCAAATGTATTAAAAGCTTACATGGAATGTATGAAGTTCATGCTAAAAGCATACCTAGAATGTGGGGGTATATGTTAATTCAAACTTACTGAACACTAAAACAAAGGACCACTGAACTCTACCTTTGTATAAAATGAACTCAAAAATCTTATTCCGGGCTTGGGTTTTGGATGAGAAGCTCCCCGAGCCTGGCTGGTCATAAATAAATTCTTTTTACCTTCCCAAAATTATTGCTGAGTCCTGGCCTTTCCATATGCAAATAATTAAACCTCTCTCAACATCTATAATGCTCTAGACTCATATGTAAACCTTTGATATATGATGTGAATTATAACTGTAGAGCATACATTTCTTTAAAAGCAATAATATGTTCCTTATTTGAAGGGTTTAATATTGTTCTGGAGACCTGCCAAATGCAACTTGAAGAACCAAAAATACTATCACTCATTTATCAAAACGTTTCCAAAACCTAAAATGAAGGCAGGAACCATGAAGATTCTAGAAGAAATTGTAGGAAAATATTTTAATGACCTGGTGGTAGGTGGTGGATTCTTAAAGGAGATACGAGGAGGATAGTGATGGACTACTAATTTTTAATGTATGTAGAAGTTTTACTTAGCTGTACTGTAAAAGTGTGGAAATGTTTAGACTGGATGGTAACAAAGAGTGAGTAACAACTGGTTTATAAATGGGGATGTGGCTTAAAATGGCAGTCTAGGGATGTAAATATTAATTGACAGAATACTAGAGAATAATCTAGGAACCGAATAGCACAGTAAACCAAGAGGTGGATTGAGGGCAAGCATGCAAAAGTTTGGCTCTCAGAACTGGCCGCCTCCGAGGTCTGAGGCATGAAATACGCCTCCCTTGGTTGGCCCCTCGGGACGAGGTATGCACCTACGCCTCCCCGCAGGGGAAACTCGCGCAAGCCCCCTCACACCACCTCCGTCTGGGCCAATCTCAGGGCCTCCTACCTCGTAAAGACACGCCTGCTCTCTTCCACCTATCAGTGAGCTATCCAGCTCAGCCCTCTCAAATTTAAGCTCTCCCTAGTAACTACTGACCAGCCTAGTAGACGAGTTCTGCTTCTATGCCCTTATAAGGTAACAACAGCTAATCTAGCCTATCAGAACCCAATCACCCTCCACCAATACCCTCTCTTCATACTCTATAAAACTGCTTGTACTTCCTCAATAAAGTAGACCTGCGCCATCCGCCTCGTCTCCGCAGTTGTCCTTCGAGTCACTGTGTGTCCTCTCACGCCTGCGCCTCCCCACCCCGAGCCCCCTGTCTAGAGAAGCGGGGGCTCCTCACCTCAGTGGATGAGAATTGTGGTTGATGGTACAAATGCAAGACTGGCCTTTGTGAGCTAGAGCAAAAGTACATCACTAATGCAGGGCCATGGGAATGTGCAGAAGCATGGGAAAAACACCACTGGAGTGACCTATGGACTGTGGTTAGCAGTAACAATCTAATATTCTTGCATCTATGCCAAAGATGTACTGTGTTGATAATGGGGCAGTATGGAAAATATGTGCCAAATGTACACTCTGAATGTGGTAACAGTCAAGTGATACTATCTTATCTGTAACTAATGTTCCACACACAATGTGGTGTGTTGATAGAGGGATGTTGTTTGGGAATTCCACACATGTTCCTGATTGTTTCATTAATTTACAGCTTCTGAGATAAAAATTATTTTTAAAATAATAATAGGGTGTATTGGGGGAAAAGTACACCAAATGAAATATAAGGACTATGAGTAGTAGTAAGATTTTGACAATATTCTTTCATAATTTGTAACAAATGCCTCACAAAAATGTAAGATGTTTGTGGATGGGTTGGAGGAAAATACTTTGGTTAGTAGTAATATTTTGAAAATGCTCTTTAATCATTAGTTTAAAATGTTTTACAACAGTGCAAGCTATGGGTGGTAGGCTGTGTTATGAGAGTCCTGTATGATGGTAGAGCTGTTTGTTTTCTAATTTCACAACTATTAATATACACTTAATTGTTTATGTGTATTTTTGTATGAGTGATGTATTTCAATAAATTAAAATATATGTATTAATATTTAAATAATAAAATGTTACACACAAAAATAATGATCCCCATACGCCCCACTGCACACACATCCCACCCTTCCCCACATTAACAACTTCTCTCATTAGTGTGGTACGTTTATTGCAACTGATGGACACATTTGGAGCATTGTCACTTATCATGAATTATAGATTACATCATAGTTTACCCTCTCTCCCACTCAATTCTGTAGGTTATGGGAAGATACATAAAGGCCTGTATCTGTCATTGCAGTGTCATTCAGGAAAATTCCAGCTCCTGAAAATCCCCCATATTACATGTTTTATTCCCTCTCCCTGCCTTCACCACCTCCAGGGGCCCCAGTATCCACATCAATGATACAATTTCTTCCATAGCTAGAATCCCAATAAGTCTATAGTAGAATACCAGTAAGTCCACTCTAGGCCATATTTTATTCCCCAATCCTGAGGACTCTGGGATGGTGATGCCCACTCCACCTCTAAGTGAGAGGGGGTCTCATTCTCATATAGCTGATGGATAGGACTCTCTTCCTTGCATTTGTGGCCTTTCTCAGTTCCTTGCTATGTTGGTTGTCCATTCTCACCTCCTTGTTAGTTGTCCTGGGTGAGTTCAATAAACTGGAGAATAGGTGTGGCAACTCCATTGAGGCCCAGGGCCCAGCTGGCAAAAGGACAGACCAAAGATTCAAGTCTCTTGGATGTACACATATCAAATCCAGTGCAAACTATAGGTTTAAAAAAAGGAACAGAAGAGGCATGTGTAGAAAAGTCACACCTGAGTCTAACACTCAGTAGCACAAACTTGAAAGAAGGGCCCACTCATTGGTGTGGAGAAAGTGGCTATGGTGGCTGCTAGGGGTAAGGAGTGGGAGGTAGAGATGTGATGTGGGGGCATTTTTGGGGGTTGGAGTTCTCCTGGTGGTGCTGCAGGGACAGTTACTGGACATTGTATGTCCTCCCATGACCTACTGGGTGGACTGTGGCAGAGTGTGGGCTATGGTGTAGAGCACTGACCATGAGGTGCAGCGGTGCTCAGAGATGTAGTCCCAAAATGCAATGAATGTCTCATGATGATGGAGGAGGTTGTTGTTATGGGGGGAGGAGTGGGGTGAGTGGGGTGGGGGTATATGGTGACCTCATATATTTTGAATGTAACATTAAAAAATAAACACAAAAAAAAAGAAAAAAAAAAGAAGGGCCCACTGGCAAAGCATACACCTCTGGAGCTATGTACAATGACTCTAGGATATGGGTGTTTCCAGAGCACTCAGGAGCCCCACTATTTGGGGTAGTATCTACTCTGGCAATCTATGAGATCCTGATGAGATGTGCATAACTGTTACCTATGGGATAACCTTACAGCTCGATTTGATGCCTCTTAGCTATATGAAATCATTTTTGTATACCTATTTCCCCTTTTATTCAAAGTCCTTTTCCAGATGCAATGCTACTTGCTGCTTGGTAGTAATCCCTCAGTGCCAGGGAAGCTCATCCCTGGAAGCCATGCCCTACACTGGGGGGAAGGTAATGCATTTATACACTGAGTTTGGCTTAGCAAGAGGCCACATTTGAGCAACATGAAGGCTCTTAGGAGGTAAATCTTAGGCACCCTAGAGTACTAGGCTAAGCTGGAATTTCAGGAGCAAGGGTTCATAAGAATAGTCACAAATATCATGGGCCCAACAACGGACCATCTGTCTTTACTAGTTATTGTCCCCCACTTGGGGGATTGTTGCTGTTCCATTAGAACATGTAACAGAACTCCCTAGGAAAGGAATTCAATATTCTTTTGGTCAGTATGTGAAACTACACCCACTGGGACAATGTCCCATGAACATTTCAACACAATTACATTACTTATATGTATCCCCCATTACTGACACCCCACCGCAATGATTCCCCACTGCCAGTTGTAACCGTTCCATGACCCCAAACTTCTTCAAAATTGAAGCCAAGAATATCACCAAATACAATTAAAAGGAAAATGAAATAACGATAGGTTTAACCATAAGAAATAAAATGTATAACAATTTACAAAAACTGAAACTTAAATAAAATAAAAAATGAAAAATATTTTTAAAATTTTTTTGATGTTTCGCCTTATATTGCTGTAATGTCTGTTGTCCTGTATGTACAGTGACATTTCCTTCCATTTCTTCCTCAGTTTCTTAGTTTTTTGTTTTTGTGTTCAAAAAAGTATTAGGTCACAGTAAAGTCATCTACAGAACACTGGGGACTCCCATATATCCAACATCCTCCTCCTTTTTCCCCTTCCCATATTAATAACCTTTTTAAAATATGGATAGTACATTTGTTACAACTGATGTACAAATATTGAAATATAGCCACTAACCATGGGCAATGCTTTATATTATTTCTACACTCTAGACCATACATTTTATAGGTTTTTGATGAAATCCAACATGGCCTGCATCCATCATTGCAGGATCATTCAGAACACTTCCATTGACCCCTAAATACTCTGTCCTCCATCTACTCTATTCCTTGTTGGCCCTCCCCTCAGAGACCACCAGACTTCACTCCTTGAATGACAAGGACAACAACAAATCTCAGGTCTCAACGCACCGTTCTTTCTCCCCAATTAGGAACTCCCATGCTCTTGAGAGACACCCAACCTTTTGAGAACATATTGGCCCTCCCCAGGATGGGATTTCAACTCCTCCTCACTCATTATGTGGGTTTCCACCTAAAGAAACAATGCACTATGACAAAACAATCACTCACACCTTTTCTAAATGACTGCCCCAATTGCTCCCTGTCCCGAATGCAACCCCCGTTCAACTCCCTAAACCAGTAACCCTTCCTTGTCATATTGCTGAGAGGTTTCCCAATATTGTAGTTTCAACCATATACCCACAAATCCCCAGTGTTCACCTGCTCCTTCTTCCAGCCCTCTCCCCAGTTCCATGGACTGTTCACAACCCACCCTCTGCTCCTGTTAAACTTGCACCACTGAAAGCAATAGTATGAATGCACCAGTCATATCCCTTGACTTCACAACTACTCTCTTCCACTTTATCATAGATTTCACCTACATGGGCATTGGGTCACAATCTTTTTCGCCATTTCTATTTCCTGAAAACCCTTCTTACAGACTCAAACTCTCAGTCTGTTCAATTTGTTTAATTCCTATCAGTGAGGTCATGTAATATTCATCCTTCAATGCCTGGCTTCCTTTACTCAACATAAGGCCCTCAAGATTCATCCATTTTATCCCATGTGTTAGTACTGTATTCCTTTGTATAGCTGAGTAGTATTCCATTGTATGTATATACCACATTTTGCTTATCCATTCATCTGTTGGCGGGCATATGGGTTGATTCCAACTTTTGGCAATAGTGAATAATACTGCAATGAACATTGGTGTGCATATATCTTTTTGTGTCCTTGCTTTCAATTCTCTTGGTATAGATCCAGCCGTGGAACTGCTGGATCATATGACAGATCTATAGTGAGTTTTTTGAGGAACCACCAAACTGTTCTCCACAATGGCTGGACCATTCCACATTCCCAACTGCAGTGCATAAGGGTTCCCATTCCTCAGTATACTCTCCAATACTTTTAGTCTTCTGTTTTTCAATGGCTGACAGTCTAATGAAAGTAAAATGACATCTCACTGTAGTTTTGATATGAATTTCCCTAACAGCTGGTGATGTTGAGCATCTTTTTGTATGCTTCATAGCCATTTGTATTTCTTCTTTGGAGAAGTGTGTGTTCAAATCACTTGCCCATTTTTTAAATGGGTTGTCTTCTTTTTTTTCCCCTTCAAGGTATAGGATTTCTCTGTATATGCTAGATATTAGGTTCCTATAAGATACATGGTTACCAAATATTTTCTTCCATTAGGTAGACTGTCTTTTCACTTTCTTTATCATAAATCTTTTATTTTATTTATTTTTTGTCTTTATTTTTTAATGTTACATTCAAAAAATATGAAGTCACCATAAACCCCCCAACCCCCTCACCCCACTCCTCCACCCATAACAACAACCTCCTCCATCATCATGAGACATTCATTGCATTTTGTGAATACATCTCTGAGCACCGCTGCACCTCATGGTCAATGGTCCACAGTATAGCCCACACTCTCCCGCAGTCCACTCTATGGGCCATGGGAGGACATACAATGTCTGGTACCTGCCCCTGCAGCACCACCCAGGACAACTCCAACCCCCGAAAATGCCCCCACATCACATCCCTTCCTCCCACTCCTTACCCCCAGCAGCCACCACGGCCACTTTCTCCACACCAATGCCACATTTTCTTCGATTACTAATCACAATATTTCATGAATAGCGTATCAGTTAAGTCCACTCTAATCCGTACTCTATTCCTCCATCCTGTGGACCCTAGAATGGCCATGTCCACTCCACATCTATACCACTTTCTTGACAAAATTCTTTGAGGTGCAAACGTTCTAAAATTTGACAGTTTCATGTATTAATTTTTTTCTTTTGCTGTTTTTGTTTTGTGTATGAAGCTCAGGAAAACATTTCCTATTACAAGTTCCTGTGGATGCTTCCCTACATTATCTTTCAAGCCCTTTAAGGTCTTGGCTCTTATAGTTCAATCTTTGACTGGTCTTGAGTTGATTTTTGTATAAGGTGTGCAGTGATGTTCCTCTCTCCTTCTTTTAGATATAGATATCCAGTTTTCCAAGTACCATTTGTGGAAGAGGTTACCTTCTGCCAGTTGAGTGGGCTTGGTGGCCTTCTCAAATATCAGATGACTGTATATGTTAAGGAACTATATCAGAACTCTCAACTCCATTTCATTAGTCAGTATATCTATCCTTGTGCCAAACATGCCATTTTGACCACTCTAGCTTTGTAATATCTTTTAAAGTCAGGAGTTTGATTCCTCCAATTTCATTTTTCTTTTCCAATATGTCTTTGGCTGTTCGGGAACACTTTTTCTTCCAGACAAAATCATGGTTAATTTTTCCAATTTGGTAAAAAATGCTGGGTTAATTTTTATGGGGATTGCATTAAATCAGTAGATGAGTTTGGATAGGATGGACACATTTTTGATATTTAGTTTTCCTGTCCACGAACAGAGAATATTCTTCCATTTAAGTCTTCTTTGATTTCTTGAAACAGTGTTATGTAGTTTTCTGTGTATAAGTCTTTTACTTCTTTAAATTTATTTCTAGGTATTTGATTGTTTCATTTACTGTTATAAAGGGCATTTTTCTCTTGATTTCCTCCTCAGATTGCTCATTATTGGTGTACAGAAATGCTATTGAAAGTGCACATTGATCTTATAACCTGCAACTTTAATGATCTCATTGATAAGTTCTAGAAGCTTTGTTGTAGATTTCTCTGGGCTTTCTATGTATAGGATCATGTTGTCTGCAAATAGTGAAAATTTGACTTCTTCCTTTCCAATTTGGATGCCTTTTATATCTGTTTCTTGCCTCAGTGCTCAAGCAAGTACTTCTAACACAATGTGTTACATAGGAGCATTGATAGTGGGCATCCTTGCCTTGTACTTGATCTTAGAGGGAAAGATTTTGGGATTTCACCATTGTATATGATGTTTGCTCTGGATTTTTCATATATACTTTATCATAGTAAGGAAGTTTCCTTCTAATCCTATCTTTTGCAGTGTTTTTATCAGGAAGGGGTGGGGTATTTGGTCGAATAGTTTTCCTGAATCTATAGAGATGATCTTGTGATTTTTAAAATGTGATCTGTTTATGTGGTGTATTGCATTGGTTGGTTTTCTTCTGTTGAACCATCCTTGCATAACAGGGCTGAAACCCACTTGGTCATGTATTATTCCTTTGATGTGTAGTTGAATATAATTAGCAAGTATTCTGTTGAGGATTTTAGCAACTAGGTTCATTAGAGATATTGGCCTATAATTGGTATTAGGGCAATATGGGCATCATGGAGCAGTTAGGAAATGCTCCTTCTGCTTCTATTTTTTGGAAGAGTTTAAGCAGGATTGGTGTTAGTTCTTTTTGAAATGCTTGCCAGAAAAGACCTGTGTAATCATCTGGTCCTGGGCTCTTTATTTGGGAGGTTTCTGATGACTAATTCAATCTTGTTACTTGTGATTGGTCTGTTGAGTTCATCCATTTCTTCTTTTATCAATAAAGACTTCTTGTGTGTTTCTACGAATTTGTCTATTTCTTCTAAATTATCCTTCTCGTTGGCATATAATTTTTCAAAATATCCTCTTATAATACACTTTATTTCTATGGGGTCAGTGGTGATTTCCCCATCCTCATTTCTTATTTTGTGTATTTGTGTCTTCACTCTTATTAGTCTACCTAAGGATTTGTCCATTTTAGTGATCTTTTTGAATAACCAGCTTTTTAAAAAATATTTTTTCTAGTTCTTTATTCCACCTATTTCATTTAGTTATGCTCTAATCTTTGTTATTTCCTTCTTCCTACTTCCTTTTGGCTTAGTTTGTTGTTTCTTTTTCTAATTCCTCTGGGTGTGTTGTTATGTCTTCAATTTTAGCTCTTCTTTTATGATATATGTGTTTATGGCTATGCATTTTCAACTCGGTACAGCTTCTGCAGTATCCCATAGGTTTTGATATTTGTTGATGTCATTTTCATTAGTTTCAAGGTAGTTATTGATTTCTTTTGTAATTTCCTCCTTGATCCACAGTTTGTCTAAGATTATGTTGTATAACTTCCATATCTTTGTGTCTAATCTGGTCCTCTCCCCATTACTGATTTCTAGCTTCATTCCTTTGTGGTCATAGTAATCACTTTGTATAATTTCAGTCTTTCTGAATTCATTGAGATTTGTTCTTCGCCCAAGCATGTGGTCTATCTTGTAGGATGATCCATGTGCCCTGAAGAATCAATGTGCACTGCTATATTTGTGTATAATACTCTGTATATGTTTATTAGTTCCAGATCCTCAAGGGTGTTATTCAAAATTTTTGCTTTTTTGAATTCTCTGTCAAGACGTTCTCTCTAATGTTGATAATGGTGTATTCAAGTCCACCATTATAATTGTACAGGCATCTACTTCTGCACTTAGTTTTTCCAGGGTTTGCCTCATGTATTTAAGGTTTCCCTTGTTCAGTGAATTAACCTTGACGATTGTTCTTTCTTCTTAAAAAATTACACCTTTTACTAATATGCAGTGTCCACCATTCTCTCTTAAAATAGTTTTGCATTTAAAGTCTATTTTGTCCAATATTATTATTGCCACCTCTCCCACCCTATTTTTAGTTGCTGTTTGCTTGTAAAATTGTTTTCCAGCCATTCATTTTCAGCCATCTTGAATCCCTGTATCTAAAGTGGATTTCTTGTAGACAACATGTATATGGGTCCCATTTCCTTATTCATTCTGTCAATTGTGTCTCTTGTCTGAATGTTGAATCCATTAACATTCACAGTTATTACTGTCAAGGGATTATTTACATCAACTATTATTTTGCAGGGGTTATGTCATATGTTGTTTTTAAGTATTTTATAAAAAAATTTTACACTCTTCCCCAACTCTCTAGATCCTGTTTTTTCCTTTCAACCTGCAGCATTCCCCTCAGTATTTCTTGAAGGGCAGGTTTCTGACTGGCCTACTCTCTTAATTTCTATTTATCTGTGACTGTTTTGAATTCTCAATAATTTTTGAATTTACTGGATATAGAATTTTTGGATGAAAGTTCTTTTCTTTTATCAGCATAACTTTGCACTACCAGTGCCTTCTTGCATCCATGGTTTCAGATGAGAGATCAGCACTTACCCTTATTAAGCTTCCCTTGTATGTGATGGTTCTTTTTCTCCTACCGCTTTCAGTATTTTCTCTTTATCTTGAGCTCTGGACAATTTGACAAATATATGCCTTGGAGTAGGCCTGTTGGGATTTATACTGTTTGCGGTATGATGCTTTTCCTGGACATGTACATCCACCTCACTAAATAGGGTTGGGAAGTTGTCACCTATTATTTCCTTCTGTCCCCTATCCTTTCTCTTCTCCCTCTAGGATGTCTATAATACATATGTTTGAGCGTTTCATATTCTTGTTCATATTCCTATATCCCTGCTGGATTTTTCCTATCTTTTTATATGTTTTTTTTTTTTACTATCTTTTTTATTTCAGATGTTCTGTCTTCCACATCACTAATTCGTTCCTCTGTCTATTCACATCTGCTGTTATGCTTTTCCAATATATTTTTATTTCTTGGATTGTGCCATTCATCACCATCATACCCACGAGCATTTTATGTATGTTTACAATTTCTTCTATGTTCTCCCACTGTCTTCTTAATATCCTTGAACTCTTCCTTCACTTCATTTAGTTGGCTCTATAAACTGGATTTTAATAATATGACTTTAATAAAGGGAAAAAAATGATGAGTCTGGGATCACACATATATTTATGGAAATCAAATTTACTAATATCCTTTTTCATCTTAAAGTTCCACATTTTGTTTATTGTTATCTAATTAACATTCTGGTTTAACATAAATTAAACTTTTTTTGTAGTTAACCAAGGATGTATTGGTTGGTTGCTGTCATTGAATAATGTCATTATGAAAAAATTTTTAATAGAGTAAATGGTTGTGGAGGTTTGTTCACATTTTGTTGCCAGAAGGTAAGATGTCTTCCCATAATACCTAGGACTGTGAATATTATAGGATAACATACCCCTCTGTAATTATGCTGTTAATTGGAAAAATGCAATTTTACAGATGTGATTAAGGTTACTAATCAGATGACACTGTGTCACTCAGAAGGGAGATTATGTTAAGGGGAAAGTAGTCAGTGAACTATTTAAAAGTAGAAAATGTACTCCAACTTGTGGCAGAAGAGAAATCAAAGTAAGTGTGTGAAGTCAACATGTCATTGCTGGTTTGAAGTTACAGGGAGTCAGGGAGCTGTGTAAGGAAGAATGAGGCAATTTCTAGGAGTTAGGAAATGGGGACTTCATATGCAGGCAAGGAACTCTTTTCTGCAATGTAAATGAGCTTCAAAGTAGATTGAAAATTCAGAAAATGTCAACATAATCAGCACACACTTAAACGCATTACCTAATAGCCCTGTCATTAGAAATACTCTGATTATAAGCAGAGATCTTCTCCATTCACATATTCATTTGTTCAAACTGTCATATGCTGCCTTCTGCCAGTGACCTGCTTGGGGGTATAAATTGAGAACCTCCCAGGACTTTGGGTTTAGGGATGGAAGGGGATATCCTTAGCTGTTAATGAGTGTCTACTTTGACTTCTCAAGGTAAAAGAAGATGGGAGGAGGCTGACAGTGGTGGCGTTTACCCACCCATTTCTGGGTTCCAGCACCACACCAGCTCAGAGATCTAATTAAGCAGTTTCTTCATCATCTATTTTTAGAAGAAATATAACAAAAATGCATGAATATATTTTGGAGCTATTCAAATCAAGGCTCAATATGAATGAGACTTTATCCTGCTCCTTCTCATTCTTTAACATTATATATGTGTGTGGATGGAGAACAGGCAGAAGTGGGGAGACTGGGATTAGAAAAGGAAATACCCCATTGAACTTGCAAAATTGGTAAATTTGAAGTAGCTTTTATAGTACATGAAATTTTGAGGAGGAATTTGGAGGTGATGGGACTCTGTATTGACACTTAACAATAATACAATTTCCAATGATGAAGAATAGTTGTCAGCTGCCCCAAGCATCCTTTCCCAGGCAACCAGATTTGGGGAGAAATGCACTGCTACCCACCTCTCCATGTAGCCTTGGTAGAATTCTATAGAGGCCCAGCTACTTTCCCTTCTCCACCTTCACATACTTGAGAACAGGAGCGTACTGAAAACTTCCTGGTCTGTGGAGCCTAGGCAGAGAGCAGGTTGGGAGGTGGTGGTACTCCTGTTCACTGACCTGCCTCGGTGGAAGTTTGACCTTTGCTCAATGTCCTGTGTAAGAATGCTAAACTACTTTTCTCTTCCACCCTCAGAGAGGGAAGACAGCTTAGTGTGAAAGATACAGGTGTATGGCTAAGTGTGGAGTTATCTGGGCTAGGAGAATGTTGTACACCATAAGCCTGGGTTTGAAGTTTGTGTGGAATTGGGGAATGTTCTGTAAAGCAGTGTTCCTTATCTTCTTGCGATTCTTAACAAGGGGAGTCCAAAGAGAAGACATAGCAGAAAAAAGTACTAGCAAAACTGAGAGGTGAAGAAGCACATGATATTTTCACTTTATACAAGGTATCACAAACAATCCACAAGTATTCACTTTTCAAAATATCATTGGGAAATTACTTTAAATGTAGTTACACAAGATTAGACCTCAGGGTGGGGCCATGTGTCCATGACTATCCCCACCCAGACTGGGGTCTGGAACAAGAGCTAGTTTGGTGTTATCTGGATACAGTGCTTTGGTGTTTCCTTTTTTTTCTCTTTTTTTCTTAAAGACTTGTTTATTTGTTTATTTAGTTATTTATTTATTTTTCCCCTTCCCCTACTCCAGCCCTGCTGTTTTTGCTGTGTTGTCTTCTCTTCTCATTTTCTGTCCTCTAGGATTCACCAGGATTCGATCCTGGGGACCTCTAATATGGGGATAGGTTCACTGTCAATTGCATCACGTCAGTTTCTGGTTTCTGCTGAGCTTTACCTTTGACTCCCCCTTTCTCTCTTTTGATGTGTCATCATCTTCCTGTGAGAATCACTTGTACAGGGCACTGGCTCATCACACAGGCACTCATGCAGGCAATCATGTGGACACTGGATCACCACGCGGGCACTCATGAAAGCACTGGCTTGCTATGCCAGCACACTTTCTCTTCTTTTTCACCAAGAGGCCCTGGGGATGGAACCCAGGTACTTCCATATGGTAAGCGGAAGCTCTACACTTGAGCCACATCTGCTTCCCAGCTTAGGTGTTTCTTAAGGAGATATTCCTTGATGTTTCCTGGACTGGGTGGTGTGGAGCCTAGCAGTAGGATAGGTGCTACATATGTATTCAGCATGGTTGTCATTTAACTTTGAACTCAACACTGAGGTCTCCCTAATAGTAGTTACCTTGAGGTATGCAGTCACCTCTGCACATTATCTTCACAGTGGCTGGCTTCAAAGTTCAGTCAGGTGGCACTGGAGATAATGTTTCCTGTGTGGCCACACAGACACCTTACGAAAAGTGAAGCATAAATTTAAGACAAGGTTTTGTGTTAACTAAGTAGAACAAAGAAAACAAAGATGGAGAAAATTACCAGCTGATGAGAAGAAATGCAGGTACCCTAATAAACATTGATTCTCTCCCACTCTCACCTACACATGCACACACAGCTCAAAGACTCAGTTCATTGTGCCTGGCCAATGCTCTGAAGGGCACTTTGTTGCCATGTCTGTAGATTTTACAGGGGCTTTGGATTTTGGTTCAAGAAAAACGGGAACTAACATTAGAATCTCATTTTCTCAGCAAGGAGAATTCTTCCCTTTCTTCCCTCCCTACTCTGTAAGAATGGCTTAGATCTTCTTGACATTAAACTGTTGCCCCCACTGTGATTGGCTTGGTGGATATTGATCTTTCTAAATTAGGTAGAACCATTTAAATCTCCCCTGATTCAGCCACAGGACATCAACCACAGGTGTGTCCCATACTTTGCATAAAGAGTGCAGTGGTTTGGGGATCACGGGATTCCTACTCAGCCCCACCAACTCTAAAGCACAGAATTCACCAGATGGGTCGTCTTTGTCCATATCTACGTTGTCTGGTTGCAGCTTGTACAGGGCCAGAGAAAGCAACTTCTTGCTTCATTTCCCTGTCTACAACCTCCAGTGCAAGGTTAAATAGCAATAGTTAGAATCTCCATCCTCTTGTTGTTTTGATCTTAGTTTTCTCCTGCATTGGTATTTGTGGAGTTTTTGTAGGTGGGATTTATCTCATTTAGGTAGTTCATTTGGTCTGCTTATCTTGAATGGGTGTTGGATTTTGTTAAATGCTCTCTCTGTTGGTACAATCAAGTTTTGTTTTACCCTTAATTCACTCCAATACTTTTGAAGATGAGGGGTATACAAGACCATTTCTAGCTCTGAGAGTAATAAAAGCATGGCCTGGGAGTCCAAACATAATTGCTTCATGTGTTTATGCCTCAACTATCAGTACTTTTTTAACTTAGATAGATGCATTTGATTCCTTCATTCATTCAGCAGGCATTTTAAAGTTCCCATATGGAGCTAGGTTTTTTGTGAAATTCAGGAATGACATAGAAAAGAGGCAAGCAGGCCAAATATAATGTATTGCTTGTTTCTGTAAGAACTGAGAGTTAAAATTGTTATCCAAAATTTAAAGGGTTAAAAAATAAAAGGAAGCATAATATTTCATGCAGGAGAAAACTGTAGGAAACTCTGATTTCAGTGTCTGTATATATAGTTTTATTGGAACATAGCCAAGCTCATTTATTTATGTATTGTCTATGGTTATTTTTGTGCTAACATGTCAGAGTTTGTAGCTGCAACAAAGACTATGTGATCACAAAGCCTAAAATATTTACTGCCTGTCCCTTTACCAAAAATATTTACCAACCCCTGCTGGTGATGCTTCAGATGCAGGCTTTAATTTGAAGTAACCTCAAGAAGGAGATGACTAAAAACTATTCAAGACAAAGTAATATAGAGGGTACAATAAAAGGCCAATGGCATTATCACTGTGTCCAGGAATGCAATGGAGTTACAAATATAGACTACCTAGTACCACATCAAATGAGAGGAGTATTCCCCTGAAGAAATCACTTCTTAAATACTGAGAAAAAACTTCACCATGCAAAATAATTTTGCGGCAGACATTTCAATCAGAACAAGTTGAGGAAGCAGGGACTATTATGGAATAAACGGGTATTCTATCAGAATTAGGAAGAGTTATAAACAAACAACCAAAAAGGACATGGCAAAATGTATGGCAGAAATATGATGATAAATTTGAGAAGCCACATCATGAAAAGCATTTTACATCCTTGAGTGGCCTCCAATTTGATCTATTTTTGCCATAGGATCTGAAGTACTCAAATTACATGACCAGGTTTATAGGTTAGAAAATAATTCTGATGAATGGATTTTTTTTTTCAGCAGAGAAGATTTGAGTGACGAATTTGAAAGCAAATAGAAGTGCTTGAATACTTCACAAGAGGTGAGAAAATGATTACAGCAAGTGTTTCTGAAAAATATTCTGTGAGATAATTAGATGAGATATGGGGGTGATATTGCCAGGTTGCTATAGAGAGATGCATGTTAGGGAGAGGAATTTTATGGTCGCTGTGATTTGAGCATGCATAAAGTTATGCATGAGAAAGTAGAGTGGGAGCTGTTCACTCTGAAGAGTGGTGGGGTAGTGAGAGAATGAGATGTACTCTAAATAAGGTAGGACAAAATTGAACCAAAGGTGTGTGATGCATAACAACCTCAAATATTATGAACCACACTAGGCACTCATACTTTGAAGAAGGAGGAAATGACAAGTTTATAGCAGGTATTCTCACAGAGAAGGGTGATCTATCATGATGGATGAAATGCATTTTTTAGTAATAAACTGGGTTTTCTTGTAAGAACAAGGAGGTGAATTTATAGTGGGTTTGATGAGAGTGAGAACAGAGAGTGTTGGATACCTTAAAGAGAATGTGGCACTGGGTTCTTCTCTTAAGGAAAAACTGATATTAGCATCTTGAGTGAAAATCAGGTCAGGACACATTACAACAATATCATGTGTAAAAGCAAAGGAGTAATACAGCTCTAAAAGGCTAAAAATTTTGGCATATGCCTTAGTAGGCAAAATAGCAAAATTCACATGGTTTGTGATTTCAAGACAGTCTTTGAATCTACATTCTCAACTAGGAGCCAAGTTGCTGGATGGGGGGGTAATGATTTTTTTTTTTTTTTTTTGGTATTTTTTATTTTGATTGGGGAATGACATGGTGAGAGAAGAGGTTGGAAATATGGATACAAATCATGTTATAAAATGTCTATATTAGAGTGAGGGTTTGAAATTTATTTTGAGGATAATGAGGACTCACTGAAGGAATTTAAGAAGGGACTTAACTTGGTGAAACTTGAGATTCAGGAAATTCACTCAATACAAAATTGTGGATGACATATGCCTGAAGACAGAGACTAATGCCATGGAGCCCTCTCGTGTCCAGTGGAAGTAGACGACTACATTGAATGTGAGTTCAAAAAGAAATCACTAGATGTAGAATAGAGAAGAGTGGTGAAATGAAGAGATGTGTTATTTCTGTAAGAAAGAATACAGAAGTTCAGTATTATAAAATAAAACCATTTTATCATGCTGAAATATACCAAGGATCAGAAATGCAGAACAGGGAAGCAGACTTGACCCAGTGAATAGGGCATCCATCTACCACATGGGAGATCAGCGGTTCAAACCCCCAGCCTCCTTGACCCGTGTGGAGCTGGCCCATGAGCAGTGCTGAGGCACACAAGAGTGCCGTGCCACGCAGGGGTGTCCCCGCGTAAGGGAGCCCCATGCACAAGGAGTGCACCCCGTAAGAAGAGCTGCCCAGGGCTAAAGAAAGTGCAACCTGTCCAGAAATGGTGCCACCCACACAGAGAGCTGATACAACAAGACGACACAGCAAAAAAACCCAGATTCCCGTGACACTGACAACAACAGAAGCATACAAAGAAGACGATGCACCAAATAGAAACAGAGAACAGAAAATCGGGCAGGGGGGGAGGGGAGAGAAAGAAAGAAAGAAAGAAATCTTAAAAAAAAAAAGCAGAACAGACATAGGAGGGATGGCTTTTTCATATCCAGAAAGTATGGTATATCTCAAATGACTAAGGGCTGGAATAACTTAAGTTAGATCACCACTTCCATGTTCGAAATCTACCACACATGGGAAAGTAAGTGCCTACATACTTTTCCTAAATGAAGTGCAGAGGAATGATTTCAGGATCTTGTACATGGGATGCTGGATCCCAAACCCCTGAGCTACATCCACTCTCAGTATAATCTTAACATGATAGCTCAACTTTAATGCAATATGTAAGTGGCCTCAATAATTTTGGTCCTCAATTTCAATTAATTACTCAATGATTTCTAACGGGTACTTTATAACCATTCACTAACTGCTTCAACTTTTATTTGGCAGTTGCTATTTCAGAAATTTCTTCCTCCACTTATTATTTCAGCATTCTAAAAATCATGCTGTATGTAGCTACATATACCCACAAGCACATTGATTGCATCTGTCTTTGGAACATATGATGCAAAATATTTGAATTATTTTAAAAGCATATATTTTGACCAAGTCCTGAATGTGTACAGAAGCAAAGTACAGAAACTTAGCATTTTGTATGTATCTGGTTGTGTGTAATGTCAGAGAGTATCAAATTAGTTTTTACCTGCTTGAGAATACCATTGACTTCCTGATTTTGATAGTACTTAACAATTAAAATTAATCTATTCTTTCCATGATATAAATGTCTACTGCAGAAATTATTGACCAGAGTGATTCAAGCTATGGTAAATAAATTTAACATTATAATACATTTTGGAACACATATCTTCTTAAATATGTGGGTTTGGCAGTTTGATATTATTTATGAATTCCAAAAAGAAATATTCTAGTTGTAAACTACTCTGTTTGTTAGGCATGATGCCCCTTTGGATATATTAAATTCAGAGGTTTCATTTTCACTTCATTAAATCATGCTTAGGGCTTTGATTCTACCATGTCATGTAATGGCCTGGTGTAAAGGGAGGGATGGAATTTGAATTGTACTACATGATTTTGCAAGGATGGATACAGATCACATCAAACTTATCCAAATTTATAAAAGCGTATGGTTCGAAATGTAACACACAATGTAAATCATTGATAATGGTTAGTAGCAACGTTTCAATATTTATATATCAATTCCCACAAATATACCATCCATGCTAAGATGTTATTAATAGGAGAAAGTAGAAAACGCACAATGGGTAAATGGGAATCATGTATATTCTGTACGTGACTTTTCTGGAACCTAAAGCTTCTTTGAAAAAAATGAAAAAAATCTGACTCTGGGTGAATAAATGGAAACAAATGTCACTGTACATACAAGACAACAGATCTTAGAGTAATGATAGCCATATTTTAAAAAAAAGTAAATAGTGGGGCTCCTGAGGGCTCTGGAGACATCCAGACACTATAGGTAGGGCAGACAGCCCAGGAGGTTGGCACCCTGTCAGAGGGACTTACTTTGGAATTTACACTCCCCAGTGTGATAGGGTTCAACTCAGTTGTGTTTTCCCTGCACATGGCTCTGTTGCCCCTCTATCTGAACCTACACTTAGTAGTAGAATTGTTAGTTGTATGTCCAAGAGACTTATATCTTTCAACTGTTCATGTGCCAGTTTCGCCCTGAATTTCAACAAAGCTGTAATAACTACTTTAAGGAGAGTTTTAAGAGCATTATTGATGAATACAGGTAAGAAACTTAAGAGTTCCATTTCTTTTATAGTCATTTTCATTCTGAACCATTGGAAAGACCTTTTCCTATATTTGCCAATCAGTTTGGTAAATGCTCATTTAAAAATATGTGCATAATAATATTATTTTGGCTAGTTGGATTTCTCCTGTAATGGAATCAAATTGGTCTCCCTTTATAAAATGGGTCAATCTAAAGGAAGCTGCTAACATAGTTATTTCAACTTATTAGTTACTCTAATAGTTAACTCTGCCTACAGAGTTCCCCCTATAGATATTATGTATCTTAAAGTATACTGTGACAATATTAAATAAAAATGTCCTAAACAGTATCTCACGCAGATATTCCAATGACTTATTAGATCAATGAACTAAAATTTTTGAATTATATTTGAATTCTGGATGCAAATTTAAATACCAAATTGAAATTAGAAAATTAGTAAACCCCACTGTCTTCTTAACCATATTTTAACAATTATAACTACTTTTTAAAAATGAGACTTCTGTAAAATTATGTTACTGGCAAAAATAATAATGTCTTGAATGACTTAAGTCACTTTCAGACATTTTTTTTTAATTTATTTGAATGGATATCACAGTTTTAGATCATATTTTTTAGGTAAGTTATAATATACTAACTTTGTATAATAGATTCTTATATGACAGAATAGGAAATATTTTTACTGTATAAATACAAAAAAGCTTCATATTTCACTTTGCAAACTATATTTTTAGATTGATTACTTAAGGCTCAGAATTCTTGACTATTAATTGACTTGGTAAATTTTTTAAAAAGATGCCTAGGAGTTGTTCAAGATATCTATGTTTTTCTCTGAGATTCTTATGAATTCTACAGGGTTGGAGCCTTTGAAGACTGTTTTACGGTAAACTTGCCCTTACATACTAATAAAAATCTGAGAAGACTAACCAATCAGGAATAATATAATTCATTTTAAGAAAGGACTTTGGCTTGTCAACAGTGTCAACAACCATAGTTTATTCAGAGCCAACCACAGTTAAAGAGAAAGAAAAGTTGTAAAACTCTGTACAGTATAACACCACTTTAAAATATTAATTATTTATACATATATACATGCATCATAAATGTATAAAATTAGCAATAAGTAAAATAGTGGAAAATACCCCAAAAATTGTGTTTATTATTTTGTTACCCTTTGTATTAGTCAGCCAAAGGGGTGTTAATGCAAAATACCAGAAACTGGTTGGCTTTTATAAAGGGTAATTATTTGGAGAAGGAGCTTACAGTTACCAGACCATAAAGCATAAGTTACTTTCCTCACCAGGCTATTTTCACCTGTTGGGGCAAGATCGCTGCTGATATCTGCGAAGGTTGAGGCTTCCTGGGTTCCTCCCTTCCTGGGGCTTGCTTCTCTTTCCTCTCTAGGCTTACTTCCTGCGGCTCCAGCTTAAGGCTTCAGCATCAAACTCCAACTTCAGAACTCCAACATCAAAAAAACCTCAACTCTGTCCTTTGCCATGCCTTTTCTCTGTGAGTCCCCACCCATCAAGAGATGGGGCCGCAATGCCCTAATGACATGGTCCAATCAAAGCCCAAATCATAACTTTATCATGCCCATGTACAGACCAGATTACAAACATAATCCAATATCTATTTTTGGAATTCATAAATATATCAAACTGATACACCCTTATAATGCCCTGGAGTACCAGGGCTTTATTTTTTAAGCTCACTGGCATTTGGTGTGTTCCTGAAATACCAAATAGGCTCAGTTTAGCAAAAGAGTCTCAATAAATATTTTAGTAAATTAATGAATTCTTGAATATGCTCATTTTAATATTTAATGTGTTAACATACTAAGAACATGAATTGCTCCCAAGAAAAATTATTAACTTACCATCACATCTTGGAAAACGATAGTCCCAAATTCTGTTGATCATGTGCTGACAAGTGAGGACTGGATGGCCTATTAAAATGTACCCAGGATAATACTCAAAAGATATTGATTGTCTAACACCATAATCTGAACTGATCATATACCCATTTTGAAACGGAGGAGGATCTGGGCAGTTCTGTAACTCATAGTCTGAAATAAACAAAGAAACAAAATCAAATTATGACATTAAATTCATCTAAAATTTATAGAAAAACTATGATTAAAAATAACTTTTTATTTCTAAAGATAGTTTTTTAAAAATGAATTTCCCAATTAACATCTTGAAAAAACAAACAATACAGCAGGATTATAAAAACATGCATTTATGAAGACTTACTATGTCCTTTAGAAGTAATATGACACATACCAAAAATGAATTTGACAATGTTTAACTTAGAAAGTATACTGAATGAATTTAATAAAAAAGTCAGTAATACAGAGGATAATAAAAAAGAGCCTATAAGGAATGCCTGATACAAATATCCCTACTTTTCCCTTTTAGTTTAAAAGTGAAATATAGGACCATGCTAAACAAAGTGCTTCTAAGGAAGAAATACATAGTTGTTTCCTTTAGTTTTTAGTTTGTCTGGTACATCCATAATAGTGAGATTTATTTGATTTTATTTCTTGAAAAAATACTTGTAGAATCACTAAATTAGCAATTACCATCAGTACAACATTTTTATAACATATACTTTATTATACTTTATCATTAAGTCCTTTGTGTGCTCCAAAATAAATTCTAGGTAAGATGATAGATAATAAGTGCTACTTGCAATCTGTGTGATTCAAAAATGTATCCATAAATTAGGTGCAATTTCCTGATGATCATATCATCTTGCAACTAATAGAGACACCCTGCAGACAATTTTCCCCTATCTACTCTGGTACAATGGAATGAAAATTTAAGCAGTAGAAGCCCACTGTATCATCTTTTAGAGTATGCTGTTATACATAAAGGTGACAGAGAATTCACTTCTAATACAACAACGAAGCCACAGTGTGCAGAACCGACTCCAGAGGAAATTGTGCTCAGCTTCTCCTTTCCTGTATTCCTGCTGAAAACAAATCAATGATTCTGAAGCCCAGGCAACACACAATTTAAAAAGAACAAGAGGTAATCCATTATTTTACTCACTATCAACTGAATATAGAGTAGTAATATAAAGGATGCAAGGGACTGCTAGAGAGGCCTTTCATAGGGAGAATAAAGTAAAAAGGAAATTTTAATTTTATATTTAAGTTCTTTTATCAGATGATCAACATTGGTGAATGTGTAGCTTTGAAATTTTAAAATAAATGCTGAAAAACTTTATGCTCTTTGATTTGTGCCAGGCATTTCTCAGGGTTTGGAGTATAATTTTCTGCATCAATTTTCTGACAAAAGAGAGTTGGAAGAGGTGAGGCTATGGCAAAAGGAACAAAATAGCTGAATATGCAAAATTGATGGACATATGAAAACGTCTAAGGCAGAGGAATATTAAGTAGTTCTTTAAGACTGAAATACAGAGTATGGGATTTGGATATGCCCAGAAATTAGACTTCTGTTTTCCTGGAAGAAGAATTGGAGTGCATATCATACTAAGTGGACTGGATTTTATTATAAAACCAATGTGGGAAGCAGATGTGGCTGAGGCAATTGGGCCCCCATCTACCATACAGGAGGTCCAGGGTTTGATGCCCAGGGCCTCCTGGTGAAGGCAAGCTGGCCCATGGGGCGAGCTGGTCCACATGGAGTGCTGGCCTGTACAGATTACTGCCCCAAACAGGAATGCTGCCCTGCGTGGGAGTGCTGGCCCATGTGGAGGGCTGGCGCAGCAAGATGATGTAACAAAAAGAGACACAGAGGAAAGATAATAAGAGACGAAGCTGATCAGGGAACAGAGGTGGTGCAAGAGAATGATTGCCTCTCTCCCACTCCATAAGGTCACAGAACTGGTTCCCAGAGCCACCTAATGAGAATACAAGCAGACACAGAATAACACAGTGAATGGACACAGAAATCAGACAGTAGTGGGGAGGGGAGGGAGGAGAAATAAATAAATTAATAAATCTCAAATAAAACAACCAACCAACAAAAAGAACAACGTGGGAGCCCCATGGAAAGATATCAAGTAGAGCTGCTAAGTGGACCTGAAATTTGAAAGATCAGTGTAGTTGCTGTTAGGAGTTTGGTAAAAACGTGGACATTAATTATCCTATGGAGTTATGAGTTTTTATAATTAATAGATTTTTCTTATTTAATAGCTCAGTGAAATGGCATTTTCCTCTTTATATTTAACAATATTCAATGCTAGTGAGTCAATTGGATCATTTGATTATGGAAATATAATTTGCAATAATCTTTTGTGAAAGCAATTTGAATAGAGCTATAAAAAATCACTTATACCATTTGACCTAGTAATATCATTTACAGACATCTCTACTATGAGAAAAATTTCAAAGAAGAAAGAACTCAGTATTCACAGTTGTTAGTAACTACATATGTATTTGTTTTTTCATGTTTTCAAAATAATAAAGATACCATGCTCCAGAACAAAAGACTAAGACGGTTAGACCCTGTGATGGTTAAGGCTATTGTGTCAACTTGCCCGGATGTTTGGTCAAGGAAGCACTGGGCTAATTATAATACAAGGGCATTTATGGACTTTAGGTACCATTGAGTTTACTGCAGTGGTGGATCATAGATAGCTGGTTATAATTACATCAATCAGGGAGATAGCCATCAGCAATGAGTGACACTTAACCCAATCAGTTGAATCCCTTAAAAGAGGAAGTGATTCCAGCATTGAGAGAAAATTTCCTAGCTTGTCTTTGGACAGCCAGCATCTCCCAGACCTCATCAAGAATTTTCGTTGGACTTCCATCGGAGCTCCTGGTTGCTTTTTTGCCTGCAGAACCTGGACTTGTGCATACCCACGGCTCCATAAGAGACTCTGATAAATCTCTTACTATTGACAGATATCCCTTGCTGATTCTGTTTCCCTAGAGAACCCTAACTAATGTCGACCCTTTCTTCAGTTAGCAGATTAGAAGAAATCCTGAAATTTACATTTCTGTTTTCCTTGATTTGTTTATTATTTTCATATCCTCGACTGTATAATGTCTCAGAACAAAAGTCAAGTAAGCAGCTGAAGAGAAACTGAGAGCAAGAAAGACAATAAACGGCAAAGACTTTTTTCAACATTGCTGGATAATTCCTAGCATTGACTCCCCAAAGAAACAGAACTGAAGAAAACCTAGTGTTACACAAAGTCACACCATAATGGGAGTGAAGTAAACATTATGTAGAGGAAAGAACTGGAAAGTATCTGAAAATCACGACTCCACAACTCATTTTGTCACATAAACATGAGGACTTTGTGTAATTATTTCCTAATTGTTTCCAGAGTCACATCTTGATTGTACCATAGCAAGATGGAATGAAGCACTTCCTACTCATCAAGATTGTAATGAAAATTAAATAAGTTAATTTATAGTACTCTATAAACTGTAATATGCTACAAATGGCATAATTTTGTTTTAATTTCTTACACACCTGAATTTTATAAAGAGTTACATATAGGATGTATTGGAAATATGAACGAGGGAACAAGTGTTTGAAGTTGAGAATTTACAGTAATAGGATGCCATTCTTCCACAATATCCTTTAGAATTAAATGAGTTGGTGTAAGTTTTATTTACAGAAAATCAGACATAATTTACCAACATTAGAATGAATTTTATGGTGCTGCCTTTTTGGTGAAGCTACATTATACTATGGAACTTCACACAACTAGAAGGAGAAACGCTATATAAGAAATTGTGCCAGGTCAATAAACATCATAAGCACAACTGCTAAAGAAATTTAAAGTACTAAAAATCATTTGCAAAAGGACAAGAGCTTTTAAAGTCACAGTTATTTGAAAATGGAATTTGAAGTTTACCATAAAGATGATACTTGCATAGTCTGTAAGAGTGAGTTTTCTGTTTTCACATCTTATAAGGAGAGTATCCGACTGCTCGAATCCTCCACATAATACAGGCCTTCAAGGGAAAAATCTAGAGGTGTCCAAAGGAAAAGAGTATTCAAAACCATAAGAAACGAGTCTGTCATACTAGAACACACCCTCCGCGTGACGGATGCGGTGGTGCTGTGCTGTCCCTGGCCAGGCCTGAGCCACGCGGGACTCGGGACCGACATCGATGCGGAACGGGACCGCTCCCCGCGCTCTGCCCGCGGGCCCTCGCCTCTTCCCCACCTGCTTGGCGGGTGCGGAGATGGGCAGGGGCGCGGATCCGGCCCTCCGCCTAGTGGCCATCCCTCGTTCGCCTGTCCTGGCTCTGTGTTCCCGCTCAGCCCCTCTCCGCGGCGGGGTGGTCTCGCTGTCGCTGCGGGAACGCGCCCCGCCGGCCCCTCCTGGGCCCCTGGAGCGCTGCGGGTTGTGCCTCAGGCGCCCGCGGCGAGCGGCAGCGCTGGTCCCGTTCCCGGCGTCCCCTGCGCGCCGCCGCAGGCGCCTTTCCTGTGTGTGCCCCGGATGACGCCAGGGGGTCGAGGGCAGTTACGGGCACTCCTCTGCCTGGGAGGGTGCCCGTGTGCGTCCCAGGGGCAGCGCCTGGCCAGCTTTTGGCCAACTCGAGGGCTGTCCTGTTCTGCCCGAGTTGCCCCGAGGGGCCGTGTCGCGGGGCCCCCACAGACCTGGTGTTTGCAGGAGCTTTAGAGTTGGGCCTTCCCTAAGGAAATGCGCGAGGGAGGCCGGGATCTGTGTGTGGTGCCTTTGGGTGCCAGGAGCGCCCTCGGGGTGCCTGTCGCTATCCAGCCCGCTGCATCCAGTGGAATGGAGAGGGGCCCTCAGCGATAAAAAGAACACACCTCAAAGGCTAGAGTGGCATGCCTCTCGTTATTTGATTTTCTAAAGCTTATGCCCTGTGTGATAAACAGGGTGCTTGGAAAATTATGCTAATAAATGCAGAAACAGGAAACATTAAAGCAGAAAGTCAACACAAACCTTTCTTTCCCTTTCTTTTTCTCTATTTCCCACATATACACACCTTTTCCCCGTTACTCCATTGTGCTTCTCCCTAGGACAATCTCACAAAACACAAAGCCAGGCCACTATTCTCTCTTCAAAGCGCCAACCCAAGTGAAGGCCATAAAAACACCTCTTGAAAGCCAGGGCTAGTCGTCCGGGAAAGTGTCCACAGGACATGGTATCCCTCCTTACAAAATTGTTTTTTGACTAAAATTTTTTCATAGACCCATGTCACAAAAAGAACAAATAATTCCAAACTGTGTTTGAACCATCAACAAATTCCCTTCTGAGTTATACTCTGTAGATAAAATGAGCAGGCTTGTTCTCATTCTTGTATTTGCTTGAAAAATAATTATAATAACAAGAAAGTCCATTGGAGAAATGAGTCCTCTAATACACAAAAACAAGGCTAAGAAAGAGAAAAAGCTATCAAAAATGGCTTGCCATTTCCATGGGAGGAGAATCAAATGAAATTATATTCAACACAACCTAACCATCATTGGATGGTTTCACTCCTGATTTAACGTGCCTTTGTGGTATTAATACAAGCACAGGCACACACACTCACACATCACTCATGCATTTTAACAAAACGTAACACAATGCATTTTGTTAAATTTTGTTATACAGTTTGCTGTATCGTTTTAGAACTCCACTCATGTTCTCTTTAAAGCTAGATAAAACTAGAGCCGAAGGGTGCTGACCTATTTCTGCTAACATAATTAACCTCTGTCAAAGGGATCAATATGGAAGATTGCAAAGTTGCCCTCCAGCTTAAAATCCCATGATTCGAATAGCCATGGAATACTCTAATAGTTGAGAAAACTGGTGTTTTCCCTCTCTTTTAATGGCTCTGACACAATTTTCCTGTGTGGGAAAATACATGAGGAAGTGTGTCTATGTATGTGCAAGAATGGTTTTTATCACCCCTTCATTTATTGAGTGAAATAAATAGAATTTATTAAGTTATAAATGCTGTTCTAAATGGTAACTCGACAGAAATGGGTCTTGCTCTCATGAAGCTTACATTTTAAGAAAAACAAAAAATTAATTGATAATTATACAAAACAGTTTTAAGTTGTTTTAAAATAAAATAAACAACTGAAATAAAAGCAAAACCAGGTCAAAGGTATGCAGGGGAGGTCAAGATACCCTCTTTTGAATAAGTGATATTTTAGCTGAGTTCTAAATGGTGAGCTTGTATAGAGCAGGCAAAGACCAAGAAGGACGGCTTTTCAGGCAGAGGAAGTACTATGCTGCTCAAAAAGAAGTCATTTACCTGGGATAAGGTGAAGAGTTTAAGGAGACAGACTTTTTAAGCCATTTCCCACAACATTTGTGTTCACAACCTTGCTTGCTCCTATGACAAGAGGTACCAGAAAAAAATAGGAGATCCAATCAAACACATTTTAGAAATAAAATAGATACTTCTTCAAAGTCCAGGACACATTTCTTCATCTCATAAGGAGTATCTGCCAGGCAATAACACCAGAAATGCATGGCTTATTTCAGAAGTATCTGAAGAATGTAAAAGGCCAAGTATTTTTTAAATTATGAATTATACAGGTAGCTTATAGATCAGTTAAATTTTTTAAGATCTTTGTGCCAAATTTGTTATTTAAAGCAATAGTTCAGTATTTAAATAATGACATGAATGTTTTCCCAAACTTTTGATACATAACATCACAAATCACTTTTTTTGGTAAATATCTTTGCTGAATTTGTATTTATATAAAGGACCATTTTAGGAGTCTCAGGTAAAGTAACCAAAAGTAATAAAAATAATTATTTAGTATGCTAAAATAGATAATTTTTGGAAGAACCCTTATTACTTTTTAGAGTAAGTACAACAGGTTTTCCATTACCTGTTTTGATATTTATCACCACCTCTAAAGACTGTGGCACATAAAATGGTATGGTTTGGGAGCAGCTGTGGCTCAATCAGGTGGGCTCCCATCTACCATATGGGAGGCCCTGGGTTCGAGTCCTGAGGGCTCCTTGTGAAGGCAGGCTCGCCCACATGCTGTGGCCTGCAAGAGTGGTGGAGTGCTGCCAGGCCCAAAAGCACCACAGAGAGCCGACTCAGCCAGATGACGCAAAAAAAGGGAGACAAGCAAAAAAAAAAAAAATCAGAAGAGTATGCAGCGAATGGACACAGAACAGACAGCAAGCAAGCCCCAATGCAGGGAAGGGAAATAAATAAAAAAATAAATACAGACACAGAAGAACACACAGCAAATGGACAGAGAGCAGACCACACAGAAGGAGCTGCAAAGGGGGGAAGGGGAGAATTTTTTAAAAAGTGTGTGGTTTTTGAGGTATAAATTTGAAATATATGTACTCTAGGCTTGAGGATGGGTGAGCAGTCAAGCCTAGAATCCTCATCAAACTGTCAGAATCCTCATCCAAGCAAGGTTCTGTTCTCTACTCATGAAAGCATTAATCTGTATAAATTGATTTTTAAAATATGAAACGTTTAAATTTAAGGAAAACAGCCATCAAGTAAGAGAATAAAAATTAAAAAGAAAAAAACTTCAGTTCAATTTGATAAAGTAGTTACCTTCTAGTGCACAGAGGTAAAAAGCAAGATTTCAACTGAAGTCTAACAACTTGTTCATAAATTTCTACATTCATACTTAGCAATTGCTACCGGTTTTTAAAAATGTTATCTAGTAAGTTGCATAAGATTTGTTGTACTATCATAGAAAATTGAAAGAGAATCATCATGAACAGAGAAATCTGCTTCAGAAGTCCAAAATCTTGAATTAGGTTTGCAAACCAGCTCTGTGATGTGAAATAGACATACATACCCCATTTAATGCCTGTGGCATCTTGGATATATCGCTGAAATTCCATGTCATCATTTCTTCATCTATGAAGGCACAATAAATATACCCTTCTTTTAGCAGAACTACAAGAATTAAATGTGATATTAAATGCAATGAACCATGATTTTCATACATTAGTTCAGTAAAACCTAGACTAGCCTGCAAGGATTCTCTAGTTTCTGATAGAATATGTTACACAAATTAAGTTAAAACACTTGACCCACTTCTGATATAATCTCTTTGATGAAGTTAAACCAGAGAGAAATAAACTACTGCTTCTAATGTCAAAAATTAATGGGAAGGATTTTGAGAAAACTGAACCTTGGAACAGGGAGATGGCAGTTTATACAGTATACTAATTTGAAGCCCTACTTGAGATCTTGAAACTGGGGTATCTGTAGAAGCTGAACCACGTATTGTGGTCCACAGACTTTCACAAATCACACATGCATAAGCTTACCAGTGTCCTCATTGGCTGTTCTAACTTCCTTATATAGTGCATTATGTGTCTCTTTTAACCAGAGGTATGATCCTGGCTTTCAGGTTTAAGATATATATTTTTTGCATAAATGTTAATGCCTTGATTTGGTACCTATTTGGGAAGCCAACCAATATTGTTAAGAGAACAGTCAATCCCAGAATTTTGGGACAAAGTAAATTCTCTTCTGGGAGATCTTTAACCAAATTTCTTGCTCACAATTGCAAGTACCATTGTATCTCACATTTGACTAACCAAGGAGTGAGTGTCCAGTGTTATTTATACATTACAGCCTTTGCATTTTGGAGAAAGTATAAATTTGACCCAGATGAACTGTTGAAGTCACTGAAGTCAAGGACTGTGGACTCATAAATGTTTGATTGTGAATATGCCAGCCTGGGCTCAGAATCTGTTATCTTAGCTGCTCACAATCTTGGGTTAGACTTCGAAGAAGGACACAGAATATGGACACCTGACGCTAGTTTGCAAGTGGTTAAAAAAAGAGAATAAGCCCCTTGCCATCACTCCTTCAGTTAAATCAAGGTTGCTCAGGATATTCTATTGAAAAGAAAGAGTTATTCAGTGTTAGAAACATTTCAATTTCTTCTAGAAGTTATAATTGTATCCATAAGGAGCAGCTAATACAGTCATATAATCGGTTAGAATGAATTCTTCAGTTACTCATTCTACATAAAATCACTTTAACTGCCTCTCCTTCCAAAAGGGGAAATGATATCTATAAACTACAGCCCATTTTCACATAAATCCAATTCATGCAAAATTCAGCAGTTTTATGATTGTTTTGAGGAATAAGTGGATTGAAATTGCCTGTTAGGTTTTTAAAATACTGTTTAACATGTACAGGATAAAGAAATGAAAGAAGATATTCAACTTCTCCAAATGCCAAATTACAGAAACTAAAAGGAATTCACTAAAGTTTTTAATGTGACAAAATCTTTAAATATTATGAAAAGTCTAATGGTCAGAGAGCCCTATAAGAGTAAGGGAAGGCAGAGAATCTTATATAACTCAAGGCCATTTGTAAATAGATATCCACTGTTTGGATCTGGGGAAATGACTACTATTTACATCTATCTATCCTGAGCATAAATTGTGTCATGTTTAAATCATAAGCACTTAATGTGACTGCTAAAGGACTCGTGTATCATCTTTCTAATCTCTCTTATATTTGGTAACTATTATCTAATTAGTTGAAAACTATCTTTACATAATCATCCGTTTTACAATAATTGATTTAAAAATAGGGTACATAAACTTGACTAATTTAACAAAGTTCTGTCTCTGCTATTTCATTTCTCAATTATTTATAAGTAATTTAACTCAAAACAGCTATAGCTACAACTATTTTTAACCATTTTATAGCCATAAATATAAGACACGACTTAAAAACACAAACAGCATTCAGAATGACTAGAAACATTTGCATGATTTATGCATCTTCTTATAAGTTATGAATTATATCCTTAGCTTATTATAAATCACAAGCAGAATTTAGAAATTTTAAGGTGACTTAATAATGATGAATGTCATTTTGCCAATTTATAAATTTTATGAAATGATAAACACTGATGAACTATTTAATTAAGCTTGCAATGTGAATCTCTATCAGATATGATACCCTAATTTTCTTTGTATCACCCTAAGTGCTTCCTTCATAGCAGGTACCAATAATATTGCTTTTATTTTGACACACTTTCTCACCCATGCCTGAGACTCTGTAGTAAGCATCTAGAAGGTCTCTTTGCCTCCAGTCTCCCTTTCTTTTCCAAACCTTTTTCCATGCCTCATAAAAGTTCCTCATCTACCCTATACATGATTAAGCTTTTTAAAAAATGTATATATGACTATTTTAATTCCCTGTTTAAAAACCTTCAGTAATTTTTATTGCTTGTCAGAGTCCAAAACCTTTTATATATGGACTCTTTTGGAAATTTAGTGAAGTCTATTAAACTTCCCAAAATAATGCTTTTGAATGCTCCAAATAAAATTCATAAGATTGCAAAGGAAATCAATCATATTAAAATGTAATGATTAAGGTGTGTTAAAAACCAAATATGTGGTATAATATGGACTCTTATTTCATTAAATGACAGGGGGCAAGTTTAACAAATACCTGGTGTAACTACAAAATAGTATATAAATAATATTTTGAGATATTTACAATAATTTTAATAAGATATGAAATTATCTGTGACTTGGTGACAAAGTGACATATGGGAATATTTTATTAGTTTGGCTGCCTATGATCAAAACTCAAGAATATGCAAAATATCAGTTAAAAGTTAGGAAAAATAAAGGTTTGACTGCAATATTGAATTCTATACATAGGTCCCTTGAATTCTATACATAGAGCCCTCTAACCCATTTTTAGAGAATAAAATCAAGTTTTTAACACTGGGAGCAAATGACTTCAGTCAAAAATCATGCATTCTATCCAGTTTATTTCCAAACACTTCCTTCAGTCACTCATGAATTTCTGATACTGATAAGTCCTTGACCAATCAAAGCTAATGATTCCCACAAAGGCACTTTCTCAGTAAAAACCTTGTATGTTTGCCTAATCTGGTATATCATAGAGTGTGTTCCCCTCTACTGGATTCTTCCAAATGGCTGCAGATACTTCAGTTAAAGAAAGTCTCTCATTGGATTTAATTTGTATTCAAATATCTAGTGCTCCCACTAAATTATGTATTCAAATATCTAGTGCTCCCACTAAATTAGTTTAGTGTTGAGAAATAAAAAGCATAACCTTGTGAAAATATCTCAGAAGTCACTCATGCCCCTGCTTCTGTAAATCAGCCTGTGAAAACAGGGCCTTGAAGGAAAATATCAAATGAATGACTCCTACCCCTTTGTCTATAAATTAGCCCGTGAAAGCATAGCCTTGTACCTGCATTCTGCCTCTCTAAATCTGCTTGGAAATTTCACTTCGCAACGCATTAGCCAATGAGCAAAAGTTATGCTGATCCCACCTGAAATCCTAAACAAACGTAAGGAAACTGAAAAACAGGGCTCAGAATTTAAAGACTGACTCTCTTCTGGGCCTGCACATAATAAATCTGTTCCTCCACTTCTCCTGAGTGCTGGATTTGGGTTTCTTCTGTGGTTCAGTACTCCTGGCTTTGCTGCAACTTTAGCATAGCAACCAAGACTTATTTTAATCCCTATTTTTAATAGGATTGTTAAATCCTATTAAATAAATTGATGCCTTCAAAAATTTAACTTAAATTACAGTTGAACAAGTTTAGATTATAGAGACTTTAAAAAATATGTTTTAAGACACTTAATATGGGAATTTTACAAACTGGAATGATTAAACAGGGATCTATACTCTGAAGCTAAGCTGATTTGACTGAAATTGTCAGTTTTCCTTAGTTCTACTGAAACAGATCTGCTTACTTGACAGACCTAGTAATTTATCAATAATGGAAGCATCAATCATAAGTGTTTACTACTTATGCAGTAAACCTAACAGCAAAACAAAGAAAAGGAGTGGCTGAAATTACCTAGTCTAATTAGAAGAAAATAAAATGTCATGTTTATGTTTATGTTTTTTTCATTTATAAAACATGTTTGATATTAGAACTTTATTATGACTTTGTCTTTCTATTTCTAGCACTCTGTTGTTATATGTACACATGTTTTAAATAAATTGGAATCCTTTCAATTGGAAATATTCAAACTAATCTAATTTTATTTTACTTTATTTTTTTAGTTTCTCTCCCCCGCACCCCCCCTCCCAGTTGTCTACTCCCTGTGTCCACTAGCTGTGTGTGCTTCTGTGACCACCTCTATCCTGATAGTGGCACCAGCATTCTGTGTTTCTTTTTGCTGCATCATCTTGCATCAGCTCTCTGTGTTTGCAGTCCTAATTTGATTTTTAATTGAATCCACAAGTCTGAAATATAACTGATTTCTTCATATTAGTTGACAATTTCTACTGCAAAGTGAGTCAAAAGCAAAATTAGCCTTCAAAAAGTAGTTAAATATATGCACATGATCACAGTCTGACTGTATTGCTGCAGCAGGCTGCCTAGCCACCCTCACCCTTCCCTTTGTCCTTAAGAGAGGAGTCTTACTTTTCTTTGAAAAAGAATATGCCTGGGCTGAAAAAAATATATTTTCCAGCTTTTCTTTAGTAAAGGGTCATTACAAAGCAAGTTTCTGCTAACTAAATGCAAGACAAATTCACCACTTGAAATTCCCAAGGAGGCTCTTCAAAGCTGGATGACTTTATTTTTTCTCTCCAGCCTTCCTTTGCATGTCTGAATGTGGCTCTGATATCAGAGGTGGAATAGCCATCCTCCAACAAGGATGAAAAGGCAAAGCAACTCACAGAACTTTGACTCTGATGTATTTCAGTCAGTAGATTGGATAGCAGAAGTCCAGTCTACCTCTTGACCTTTCATTAGGATACACATTGAGAAGTCTTCAAGCATTTCCATTTTAAAAAGAACTGCATATACATATATGCACACAAAATATTTGTGTTTGTTTTTAAATACTGAATTTGGAATAAACACCTTTGGAAAGTTGCTTGTCTTCATAAAACACCCTTTGGGAAACAACTCATCTTGTAGAAAGCCAGATACTGGCGAAGGAAAGTCTAGGGGATTCTTAATAACACAAAATCTGTAACATCCTCATGTCCCTGGAAATTGGGCCCAAACAATTCTTTCTACTTTAAGTTGTAACTATTCAGGCAATTACTCACTAGGGCATGACTGTCTAGTCTAGAGGCAAAGCCAATAACTAACAGGTTAAGGTAAAACTTCCCATGTAGAGACACTTCAGACTGGATAGCAGAAAACCAATCCACACCAAATCCACTTTCTTATGAAGTATTAAACCTGGACACAGGCAGTTTTCCCTTAATTAATCCTGTTCTGCAGGTTTACTGTCTACCAGGCTGAGACAATCATGTCTTCCTGAAAACTAATATCAGATACACAAAGATGTGATTATAGCAAACATAATGAATGTGATCAACAGCACTGCATTATATATTTAAATGTGGTTAAAAGGGGATATTTTAAGTTGTATATATACCATAAAAATTTAAAAAGTCAACGGGACTGTACAACACAAACAGAGGACAGTAAATTAAACCATGGTCTATAGACAGTAGTAAAATGTGCTTTCTTCAATTGTAACAAATGTACTACATGAATGATAGCTGTTAATAATAGGATGGTATATGGGAACTCTATTTGGGTATGATTTTTCTGTTAACCCACAATTTTGCTAAGAAAAAATGATTTCATTAAAATCATTTTATGTAAAAATTAAAATAATGCCTGTAGTGCAATATACATTATACATATTTTTTAGCATCTCAGGATCTTCATTTCAAATAGAAAATTTTAAAATAAAAAAAAAAATTGGAACAGGCTTTTTTCCAAAAGTAACCTGCTGCCTGAAAGAGTAATCATTTAAGTTATTAACTTTATTTGCATATCAATACTGCATGGAAGAACTTCATATATCTGTGTTAAAGATGTTAGAATATTTGTTTTATATGTAACCTTTTTTCCCCCAATTTGCTTAGGTTTTATAGAAAGGGGAATAGTGATCAAAGTTTCAATTGTTTCAGAATCTACAAGGACAAAATCCAGTGACCAGCATCCGTTAAGAGCATTGATACTTTTTAGAACACAGGAATGCAGGTGTCCTGAAAAAGTAAAACATGGATATAAAGGCAGAAAATTAGCATGGATGGAATTACATAGGAATGTGTAAAGTTGCCTAATTATCTACTTATTTATGTCCTTTTTTATTAATGTGAAAGGAGAATGTGAAGTGAAGAAAGAAGCCATTTCAGGATATGTTGTGGTACTCGCCGTAGTACCTAAGAATGTGATCTTATTTGAAAATGTCAATTCAGATCAATTTAATTATGATAAAATGAGATTTAATTGGAGGAGGGTAGACCTTTAAACCAACATGGTGGGTACCCATATAAGAAGAGAAGAGATGGAGACACACAAGGGAGAAGGCCATGTGAAGAACAAGGCAGGGGAGTTACAGGGTATGAGCCCACAGAGTGCAAGGAATGCTGGCCACCTCCAGAAGTTAGGAAGAGGCATGGAGGAATTCTTCTCTAGAGCCCTCAGAGAGCGCATGGCCCTCCTGAAACTTTGCTGACTTCTAGACTCCAGAACTGTGAGAAATAAATTTCTGTTGTGTTAAGCCACTAAATTCATGGTAACTTGTTATTACAGCCCTAGAAAGGAATAAAGGAAGCATATATGAAAGCACTAATAAAACACCCCTTTATTTTACAGATTTAATTAGCATAGAAATATTTAGTTTATGCAGACTTTTGTTCAATATGTAAAAATTTGTTGTGCATTTGGTGTTTTGCTGTTTCAGAGCCCCTCTTGCTTAAGGAAACTTCTCCTCTCTCTTAAACTATTCCAATTTTAAGAAGTCTGTTAATTACATTTTCTTACCATGTGACCCGAGCTGAGCTAGTATAGACTACCAATCTGCCTGGTCTCATAGATTGGATTTGGGAATGGTGTCACATAACTCATACTGGTCCATTAAGAATGTGTTCCAAAAAGCTGCACTAGGTAAGAAGAGTCCTGTTGTTACTGGCTAAGGAAGGCTAGAATTTTGCCATCCTCACATTTTGAGTCCTAGTTTCCAATCCTGCACCAAATGCCCTGGAACATTGAATTACTGCTTAGACTAGCTTGATTTGGGTTCCTGTCAGTTACAGTGGAAATAAAAAGTTTTCTTCCCTACAATATTAGATCTAGCCACTAATTAATGGTACTTATTTATGGACTCCAGGTTAATCCAAGAATTTGATCAAGATTGTGTATCTTCACTATTTTATTTCCTACCAATGTATAAGCATATCTATAGAATTCAAAGTGAGCAGGGACTTAATTATGGTCCTTGAGGTTCTTCCCTTTAAGTTTTGGGGTGGGAATGGAAGAAATAGAATGAAAATAAGAAAAGCATGGTACTGATTTGTATTTCAATACTGGTAGCTCTACTCAAGGTACTTCCAAGGCTATTTGCACACATGGATAGAACAACCAGGGCCCGAGGTAGTCACTGATAAGCACTGCAAATCCCACCATCTTTGCTAAAACAGAAGGTACAATTCAAAAATGAGCCCACTAAAAACCAACCCATTACGATGACTGGACATGTGATTTTTTTTTTGTTTGTTTTTTTGTTTTTTTGGTTTTTTTAAAAAATATTTATTTATTATTATTATTTTTAATTACATTAAAAAATATATATGAGGTCCCATTCAACCCCACCGCCCCCGCCACCCACTCCCCCCACAGCAACACTCTCTCCCATCATCGTGATACATCCATTGCACCTGGTAAGTTCATCTCTGAGCATCACTGCACCCCATAGTCAATGGTCCACATCATAGCCCAGACTCTCTCACGTTCCATCCAGTGGGCCCTGGGGGGATCTACAGTGTCCCGTAATTGGACATGTGATATTTGTGCCAGGATCTGCACTGGATAAATAATTTGGCTAGCAATATCTGGCAATGAGTAGGGATTAAAATACAATCAATTTAATGAAGCTGTTAGAGCATAGAACTTAACCTAAAGGACTGTCTAAAATGCATCTGCAGCACAGCATAAAGCCCCTTGGCATGTGCGGTAGTAGAGCATCGAGTATGGAGGGCACAATTATACACTGTGGACCTACTGAGTCAGGGACTGGATTTCATGCTGAGCATAGAGCAAGGTAAAAATAGAAATGATTCCTCTCCCCATGAGGTAAATTCTTTCTGATTAGACATTCTTTAAAATAGAAATATACCATTAATACCTTATCTTAATAAACCCTATGGAATATTGTCTATAGGCTAATTAACACCACAGTAGCAAAAATCATTCTAAATTTCATTGCCTGTGATGGCAGTAGAACTCTACTTATGGAGTTACTAAGAGACCCAGCCTGACTGAGCAGCCATTATTCTGGTGACTGCTGAACTCCACTTAAGAAAGGGATGGAAAAATGAACCAGGTTCTTATGACTCCCATTTTATAGGGCGTTCACTCCAATGTCATCAGCCAGAGCAAGCAAAAAAACCACCCCCAACTCTTAAAAGGGTAAGGCAGTGCATCATGACCCTGTATCCAGAAGTCAGGAGGATGAGATCCATTTGGAGAGCAGCACCAATGACTACCACACACAGAGAAGTCCAAGTGATGTGAAGCTTTACAACAGGAGATTTAGCCTAGTCTGGGTGATCAGAAATGCCTCTTTTAGGAGATCATGCACAAACTGAGTGTAAAATGGTTAACTAAAGAAGAGTGGGGTTAAAGAAGAGAGGACTGCATTTGTAAAAGCCCATCAGTAGAAAGAATTATAGCCATATATGTTATTGGAAAGTCATTTGGATGAAGTGCAGTGAGTGAGATAAAGGGTCGAGGAAGAAATGCTGAGGGATTAGGTCTGTTACAGAATATTTTACTGGGGATTGATCCCAGAACCTTTTACATGCACTGAACAACTGAGCTACATCTACTCCCCAAAGAGAGTCGGTGTTTTTACATTTTTTCATTTGTTTGTTTGTTTGTTTATAGGAGGTAACAGGACTTTGTACATAGGAAAGAGTTGCTCAACCACCTGAACTACATCCACTCCCCTGTTACAGAATTTTAATTGTAGTATAAGAATATAGGAAAATATAGTGAGGGCTTTAATCAAGAAAAGGACAAATCACATTTTTTTTTTGGAAAGATGAGAGAAGTAGTAAGAATAAATGTGATAAAACCTTTAAGAGGCAAAGAATTTAGTAGGAAAAGGGTGAGGATGGTTAAGACTATTAGTGGTAATGGAGATAGAGAAAATGAGATGGATTCCAGGAATATATTTGAGGTGGAGGAAAGGACTTCGTGATCGATTTAATAGTGGTGTGAGGAAGAAAAATGTACCCATGAAAGAAACCAATTTACAACTGAAACAACTGGATAAAACGTGTACCACTCATTTACTATGATGGACAACAGCAGAGAATGAGCATATTTGCCAAGCAAAATAGCAGAGATCGTTTCAGTCACAGGGTTCAAGGGCAGAGGCAATACCAAGTGGACATGTGGCATTGTGAGTTAGAGATCTAGTTCTGGAACACAAAGAAAACCTTGAATCAGGGATGTAAATATAAGAGTTCATTATTATTACTATCATGATCTTTGAATACATGAGTGTTTGTAATCCTCAGGGAAAGAATGCGATGGAAAAATATCGAACTCCAACTAATTCCTCTACTAAAGTTGTCAGAAGACAAGAAAGCAAAGAAAATAAGGGAATAACCAGTGTGACAGCAGAAAAATCAAGAAATTATGTTCTCATTGAAAGAAATGGGAAAAGGGTATTAAGTCAGAAGAAATGGTTAATGGTACTGAATACTTCCAAGAAATATGAGAAAAGAAGAATAACAAGTGGATTTATTCATCCAATTGAAAAAAAAAAATGGAAGAACTTGTCAGTAGAAGAGTGCTAAAGCCAGATCAAAATGATTAAAACAGAAAGAAGTGTGGAAATTGAGAAAACTAATGAGGATAATTCTTCTGAATTTTTTTCTTAGAGCACAGACACTGGAGGAAGATAAGGGGTCAAAGATGCTTTAATATGTATAAGATATATATATACATATGCAAATGTGCATGTGAGAGAGTGTGTGTTTACAGGTGTCTGAGAACTTTTTGAGTATATTTTGAATGCTATTGGGAAAGATCTAGTAGAGAACTGACAGTTGAAAATGCATTGGAAGGAAGTTAACCCCTAGCTTAATTTTTCTGAATCAGTAGATAGGAATGGAGTCTAGAGCCTAGAGCATGGAATGGATTAGACTTTGGTAGGGGAAACATGCCCATTTAAATGAGAGAGAAAGAACAGAAAATAGGTGCACATGCAGGAAGATTCATGGATTTGTTGTGGGAAACCACTTCTATAATGCCCTTTATCTGTTTGAGTGTGTGTGTCCTTGTATGCCTTTCAGATAGGAAGTGATAGTGTTTGCTCAGAAAGAAGGAGTATGCATGTATTTATATAACAATTTCAGTAACAGTATCTAAGAGCTTAACATAAATTAGTACTCTCTTTCAGTATTAAAATATTAAAGTCCTGTTTCCAAGGTAGTCTAGAAAATAAAGGAAAGCAAGTGCTTTAACCAAGTTTTTTTTTTCTATTTATTTATTTTTTTATTGACTTTGTAATAATATTACATTAAAAATATATATGTGAGGTCCCATTCAACCCCACCCCCCCACCCCCCCTCTCCCCCCCCAACAACACTCGTTCCCATCATCATGACACATCCATTGGATTTGGTAAGTACATCTTTGGGCACCTCTGCACCTCATAGACAATGGTCCACATCATGGCCCATACTCTCCTCCATTCCATCCAGTGGGCCCTGTGAGGATCCACGATGTCCGGTGATCACCCCCGAGGCGCCATCCAGGGCAGCTCCACGTCCCAAATACGCCCCCACCTCTCATCTCTTCCTGCCCTTCCCCATACCCATCGTCCACCATGTCCACTTTTCCCAATCCAATGCCACCTCTTCTATGTGGACATTGGATTGGTTGTGTCCATTGCACCTCTATGTCACGAGGAGGCTCAGATTCCACATGGATGCTGGCTGCCATCCTCCCATTTTCAGTTGTAATCACTCTAGGCTCCATGGTGTGGTGATTGTCCTTCTTCAACTCCATCTTAGCTGAGTGTGTTAACCAAGTTTTAAAAAAGGTCACCAGATTTGTTATTTTCTACTTCATTTGATTTAACAATATTTAAGAAAAGGGCAGCTAAATTATTTCATATGAAATGAAATTTCTCAACATTTTCACACATCAAGAATTCTTTGGTAATGTTGATTCAAACTTCCTTAATGATTTCATATTTACATTGACTGAAATGCATACAGTTCATTTACCGAGATTTTTTTCCCTCATATAATTTGAATATGACTTTATAGTATGTGTAGCCATTAATTTGAGCTGCGCGACCCTGCCACTGCCAGACCAATTTCACCATAAATTGACTCCTTCTACAGTAGTCTGGAAGGTACAAGAAAATAGTACAATTGGTTAAGAGGAAACACAGTGGAAACCACTGTCTGAAAGTTTAGTGACAACGACCTCAGGAGAGAGTATAAAATGGAGGGAGTGTGGATGAAGCTGTGAGAATAACTGCAGCCAGCTATGCCTGTTGAGTCTACAGCAACAGCTCCTCTACTGATCAGACAACTTTTCATTAAAAATTATTTCCATTCTACACGTTTTTAACCAATGAGTGACCTGAAATATAAACATCAAAGGCACATTTGCACTTTGGATTCCTTACCTTGATAAGCAACTTTAAAACCTTACCAGCTTAGTGAATGATCACTGGTAAAGTGGATGAGGGTTTCATGTGTTGAACTCAGCAGCACTGAGGGTAGATCTGTACCACTGAACTGCCCAGTCATAGAGCTGCAGTGATAAGGGCCATTTTGAATTTCAAGGTAATCATGATTAGCTTCAGTAGAAAAATTCAGAAATTGACTACAGGTATCTATGAAAAAATATGCAAAATTAATGAAAATTAATATTGAAACTTACAAAATAAATGTTAGAAAAAAGAATTAAAATATTATTAGTTCCCCAAAATAACAGCTCTTTATGAAACAGAAGAGTGTAAGGACTTAGGGCACTTAGTTTGGATTACAACAGATCTTGCTTCAATTTTAACTCTGCCACTAGTGGTTGCATGATCTTTATTACAATTAACATCCAAGTCAGCTTTTTGTGAAATATGAATAATCATAGCACCTGCATCATAGAAATATACAGGCATAATTCTTAAAATAGTGGCTGATATATAGGCCAATTATTTTGCCTTATAATTATTATAAACATATACACATGTTTATAAAAATTGTATGTCTTTGCATTCATAAGTTAATCAACAGCTTTATCAAGGTCGAAGTTTTTATAGGTCTAAAACTAGAAGAAACTTTAAGTGGTTTTTAAACCAATTGAATGATCAAAGCATTGTCCAAGAGATTTATTAGTTTAGCAAGTGAATATTTTCAACTGTATTTTATGCAAAAAAATTATTAATGTTTATAAGAAGTCCAATCTGAAAAAAGGTACCATAATTCACATGATTCAGTCTAACAGCCTGGCATAATTCACCATACTGAAAGCCACGCCAAATGACCAGTATCACTGGTATCATATTAATCTGTGTAGTAGATACACTATAGTTGATAATTTAGAGTTATTTACTATGGGATTGTGTCATATTTGAAAATGTATATGATTACTGTGACTAAAATGTTTGAATACATTTCAGTAGTTAGAATTCAAAGGTCATTAGACTTTACACAAATCCATGCAATCAAGTTGGTTAGGAAAGTCCAAACTAAAACTTCCAGAGCTAATATAATATTCTCCCAACATATGAGAAAGCTCTACTTTGCACTGATCTTCTTCTGCTTTTTTTTTCTTTTTCTTTTTCTGTTTCTTTTTTTTTAATGACTGACAATGGTTTTACTTTTACTTTTCACCTAATACATTTGATACTTATTTCCTTGGTTGGGAATGCGATGGATAATACTTATTTTGGTTACCCTACATAAAGGTAAATACAGAGAAACTTTCAGGGAAACAAATTTACATAGGAATTGAAAGAAAACACAGTTATCAAAAAATAGAATTTGGTGAAAAAGGAAGTTTAAAAAAAGCTCAAGTACAGAGAATAAACTAAAATTATTCAATAAAATTTAAAATCCCCCAAGAAACAATTTCATAATTTATGAAGAAATCTTTGTGAGGATTAATATAGTAAATAAAGGCCCTTTCTGTTTTTTAAATAAAATTTTATTGAAGCATATCCTTCATACATGAACATACATAAACATTAAGTGTATTGCAAATGTTGTGAACTTACAAAACAAACATGCATCTTGTAGAGGGCTCCCATACATCACCCCACCAGCAACACCTTGTATTGTTGTTAAACATTTGTTACAAACTATGAAATAGCATCATCAAAATATTACTATTGACTATAGTGTCCTTCTTACATTTGGTGTATTTTTCCCCCAATCCACCTGATTATTAACACCCTTTATTAGTAGTACACATGTAATGGCCTTTTCTAATTGGACATATAGTAAGGCCAACGTTATAGGTGGAATTGCATCCTCCAAAAATATATGTTGAAGTCCTAATCCCCAGTACCTCAGAATGTGAATTTATTTGAAAAAAAAAAAGGTTGTTAGAGATGGAATTAGGCAAATTAGAATGAGGTCATTCTGGATTATGGTGAACCCTTAATCCAATATGGCTGTTGGCTTTCTAAGAAGAAAGTTGACATAGACCCAGATGCTGCAGGCAGAGGTAGAGTTAAACCACAAACCAAGGAATGCCAGAGATTACCTGCCACAAACGGAAGCCAGAAGAGAGGCATGCAACTTATTCTTCTCTACAGACTTCTCTACAGGGAGCATGGACATTCCAACACCTTAATTTAGCCGTTCAGCCTCCAGAACTGTAAGACAATGTATCTCTTTTGTTTTCAGCCATCCAATTTGTAGTACTTTGTTATGTAAGCTTTGGAAACTTAGGCTGTCAAGTATCATAACAGAGGATAAATATATTAACTAATTTTTTCCTCACAATTGTCCAGCAAGGCAATCGATATTATTATTAGAATGTAACATGTAAGTAAGCTGGTGTCCAAAAATATTAGGTATTGTGTCCAAAGCAATACTGGAAGAGAAAGAGAATTTAAACCCAACTCTGACTTACAAAGCAGTCATAATTTCTTGTCTAGCATCCAAACATGATAGACAAGAGCTAGGAATCTTAGGATGTTAAAATATTCTAATCCTTCTCAGGTAAAATAAGTTTGTAATAAATTTGTTTAATCTAGTTTGGAGGAGAATAAACAAAAGGAAGTAGAAATGTGGAATGTTTCAAGGAGAGGCAAAGGAAGCAAAAAGCAGAAGAAAGTATTCCTAACCAGATCAATCAAAATCATTTTAGAATGGGTAATGGTATTCATATCTCATTGTCCAGCTCTATTTATTAGTAATACATTATCATCCAATGAGGAATAACCCCGTCTATTCGTGCCCTAGTACTCTAATATCATATGCAATACACAATTTTCCTTTTATTATTGGAATTACTCTAAAATTAATTTTAAAACATTTCTATAAATGTCAATTACTGATATTTGCTTAACAGCCTTCAATGAGCAAATAATTTTTCTGTAAAGATTAGCCAATATATTTGCAAAAAATGAGAAACACTGGAAGCAGGAAAAAGAAAAAGTCAAGTGAGTAATAGCAGTGAAATAGCAGCCTCCACACTGCCCTTAGGGGTTGGTGGCCCAGGGTAGCTCATATACCAGTTTCTTACTTGTTGCCTCACCCATTGCCAAATACCCATTGCCAAATTAAGAACAGTTTCATTTATAGCATGCCCCAGAAATAAGGCAAAAAATGTTTGACCCTAGTAAAAAAGCTGTACTAGAAACTGTTTTTATTGTGACTACTCTAGGGATGCCAGCCCATGACGGCTAGAGAGTTCCATAAATACTCAGTCTCCTCTATCCCTGTCAGGTGGAATGCAAAAGCTGACAAAAAAATAATCTAAAACAAACTTTTGAAGTACTGGTATTGCTATGTAGACCCAAAAGTATCAAATAGGATGTAAAACTAGGAAAATTGGGCCATTTAGAAATATATTATTCTCCATTTGGGTGGAAAATCAAATAGGATGGAAATGGCTTGAATAGCCTAATTTTAGAGGTGGGTTTGCTGGCTTAAGAAGTATTTATCATGAAGGATTTTGGAATTCATGGATAACATAAAAAAGAAAGAAATGGAAGAAAGCAAGCAAATCAAAGGGTAAAAAATATTGAAGATGGCTAGTATCTTAGAAGTATAAGAAATAGTGAAAATAGTTATTTACCGATTGAGAATTAAACTTGAAGTGGAAATGGAATTACAATTATGACAATTACAGTACTATGAACAGAATTAGCATTTTAAGCAGGGTAAAATATCCATCCATATATCAAACCACCTAATACATATTAGGAAATAGAACAAAGCTCAGCTCTGAACTGCTTTAAGATAGATTTATTTAGCTATTTAATTTTCAGCTATTTTTTTTTTCAATTTGACAGCATAATGTCAAAATGAAGGGATTAAAATAAGAATAACATAGGTATCCTTTTATTATCTCACTGAATATTTTTTAATGTTATTCCAGAAGAGAAACCAATCTGAATGCCTGCCTTTGGGTGGAATTTTTATAACACATTTTCATCCAATTCTACTTACATATTGAAAATTAAGTGTCCCTAAAGAGTCACCTGCACAAGTATTTTTTCCATCTGTGCTTTGACCAAAATTGAATAGCTATGTGACAATGATTCAGAGTTAAACCTCCATAATAATTGATAGAACATATGACTAATAATCACTCTATTACACATCTTCTTCATGTAAAAATACAAGCCAGAATATTTAATAGTTACAGAATTCACTGAAAACTTTTTCTACAGAATCTTCTGTAGAACCCCTGCCTTTCTTGATTGTGAAAAACCATGGTGATTTTGGACAGCATAATATGCAATTTTAGTGCACTGATTAATAAATTATAAAGGTAAAGCACAGAATACTAAGCATTCTATTAATTGTACCCTTTCCAGAAAACAGACAGAAATTCTGAGTTAAATGAGCTCATGCAAAGCAACATAGAACAGCAGCCCCAGTTTGTGTAAAGGAAAGAAAACTACCTCATGATACCAGAGAATTTGATTTAACTATTAAAAGCAATTAACACTTAAAACTTGCCTTCCCTGTGTCAAGCATTTGTATTTACTTAATCCTCCAAAGAGTGCTATGAGATTGTTATTTTATTATACCTATTTATAAGATTAAAATAACAAGGTTTAAAAATATTTTTTAATGTGAGTAGCCAGTAATTGATAGAACTAAGATTTCTAATCATCTAACTCAGAGCCCCAAAACATGAGCGACCATCACATACACTGCCCATGCATCCCATATTTTCTGCCAGAACTGCCTTTCATCATTGCAAGACACAGGCTGCCATTCTTTCACTGACACAGTGTGTAGGATAGTTGTCACTGGAGTGAAGAGAGAAGAGAGGAAACTGGTTTTCCCTTGATACCAAAGCAACCAATCATTTTTGCCCATTCATATTAAACAACTGGCTGATTCTTAGAAATGGAAAAGAAGTATGATTAATCCAATCAATTATTTGACTAAACTGATAACTGTTAACTAATGAATTGGATAATCTACTGGACAGTCCCATGCATATCCAGGCAAATGGAAAGATTTGAAACACTGTGGTATATATGTTATTAGAATAAAAGTTTAAGAACAAAACAAAACATAGAACTAAACAACACAGAGAAGCATATCATAAATGATGGACTATAGTTAATAGTACATTTACACGAATGTTCTTTTTTGCTTAAATGAATTGTAGCAAATGTACCGCACTAATGCAAGGTGCTAATAATAGGGTGGTATATGGGAACTCTGTAGGGAATGCATAATTTTTCTGTAAACCCACAACATCTCTAATTGAAAAAAATGCTCTGGTAAAATCCTCTATGAATGAAAGGCTCAAGAATAGGCAATAATGTCTCATATTCTAGATTAATGGCATTATTCAGAGTAGTTGGAGGAGCAACAGTCATTCATGCTTATCAATTCAAAAATCATTAATGTGATGGGCAATAAAAAATTAATACTGACAATGAAGGAAACAGGGCTGTACATTCAGATACTACAGAAAGTATTTTAAGAAATGAGGTAGCTAATTTTTTAAATATAAACTTATTTTTTAAAGTGCTTTATACAAGAAAAATAGGAACATTTTGGTCATTCTCTCTTAATAAGTAATATACTAGCTCCACTTACAAGCTGCTAAAATCTTATGATTTTCACATTTCTTTTCACCAAGCCAATTTCTCCAACACAGATAATATTTATGTGTCTCTTATGAAAATTTTTGTGCAATTCTTATCTTTCTCACATTAAAAGCACACTTCTATAAGTGGAGAGAATACTCATTCTAGCCTCCAAAATATCAAAAAGTGTTTGGTGAAAATGCAGAATTCTTTGTTTCATTCAGCCATAGGAACCGAATCAGAAAATCTAGGGCCTGGGAAGAGGAGTCTACATTTCAACAACTCTACCTCCTCCAAACATTCCTGTACACAGTATTATTTATCACTGAACTAAGCTTGTTCTATTTCCCTTGTTACAAAATGTGTCAAGTTTACTAAGATACAATTCTCAATAAATCTAACATTCTCTTTAGATCCTAAGTAAGTAATTTTCCCAGAATTTCTGTACTGATATTTATGGTGATATTTCAAGGAAACATTTTATTTTTAAATTTTGTTAATTTATTTATTAGAGAAGTTGCGAGTTTACAAAACAATCATTTATAATGTGCAGAATACCTGTATGTCACCAACACCTTACATTGCTGTGGAACAATTGTTACAGATTATAAAAAACATCATCAGACTATTATCACTAACTATGGTCCATAATGGTTAACCACACAAATATAAGAATGTTCTTCTGTGAACTGGAACAAATTATGTCACTAACACAAGGCAATAAGTATATAGTGACACATGGGAAAACTACAACTAATATAATTAATATAACTTATGGACTGTAATTAACAGCAATATTGTACTATTCTTGAATCAATGTCGAAGAAGATACTGTCTCAAGTATCAAGGGCCAGCAATAGGGGCATGGAACTATTGTTTTGGACTGAGGAAAACAGTTAAAGATTTCCTGGGTGGATGACTCTACAACTGTGTGATGACAGTGAGAGTCACTGAGCGCACACTTTGGACCGATTGTATAAGGCATGGGACTATATAACACAGTGAACCACGTGCTGGAAGATGGACTGTGGTTAACAGTACAAATCTGAGAGTGTTCTCTTATTAACTATAACAAATGTACAATACTGACAAATGTGTGAATAATAGCGGGCGTATGGAAAAATATACCCAGCATTTTAGTTTTTAATTATGTCCTGAGAGAGAGCTAAGAGAGAGGACTGATAGATCACTCTATCCCTACAATTCCCAAAGCAGGAAATCTAGGGTGGACAAAAGGAGATGAATTGTAATAAGTGTGAAAGTTCATATACCTGTCAAGAAAAATCAGTTTGCTCTACATTATTAATGTAAACTACTTATTCCATATATGTCTTTTCACAACATTAACAAGAAAATATCTTTCTACTTTTATCTTCCATATGATTGCCAAGATCATCCTGGCAGCAGAAATTTTGCAGGTAGACATTTACTGTGATATCAGCAGGAATAATTGCCTACCCGCTCTACCCTCCTCCTTGTCTCACTATGAAACCAGGGACGTTTTCTCAGCTGTATTTAGAAAAAATCTTTCAGCGCTATCCTCAGGTTGGGGTACTGAAAGGGAGCGATATGGGAGATTAAAGAAGAGGGGCAATAATAATGAAAAGAGACAGTGGACACCTTTGCTATGTTTCCCAGTTGTGTTTTAATAAGAAGATTTTGGAGCTCTTGATTGAAAAATACAGATCCCTGAACTTCAACTCAAATGTACTTTCTTAAAATTTCTAGGAAAGAGATTTGAGGTTTGTTTATTATTTGGGAGATTCTGGGAAGCACCTCCTACTAAAACTAAGGAAACGAGAGCACCTATGTTAATGGTAGTGTTACGGGTATAATGACATAATGAAATAAGAGAATTTAGTTTGGAATAAGCTGATGAAAGGGGAAGAAGAAAGTGATAATTTTACTTTTATACCTATTGAATCTGAGGTGACCCAGGTAAAAATATTTCATGTGCACATGAAAACATGATTTGGCATTTGAGAACAAGATAAGGGATGCTTTTTTTTTTTTTATTTTTATTTTTAAAGACACATAAATCACATGAAATGTTACAATAAAAAATATAAGAGGTTCCCATATACTCCACTCCCCACCCCCACCCCCACACCTCCCACATCAACAACCTCTTTCATTAGAGTGGTACGTTCTTTGCTTTTGATGAGTACATTTGGGAGCATTGCTACACAGCATGGAGGGATGCTGTTTTCAGAATCATATATGTAGAGAGTTAAACCTATGAGGTGATGATGTAGAGTAAAAGAAGACTAGAAATGAATCTGAAACAATGTGTTTTCAATTATAAAAAGTGATGGTGGTTTGAAAACTAAGCGGTAAAATTTTCTCTGCATCTTCTAAATATCAAAAAATTAGTTAAACCCCTACAAAGTAACCCTAACAGGAATAATGATATTCCAAATATCCACTCTGTCAAGAAACCAACCACCATTGTACCTAACCCATTACTAATTTTATAACTTCATGTTTTGAAGTGTATTTATATATTATCAATTCATAACAGAGAAATCTAGTATATTACTTAAATTTTATCTGTAAGAAATTGTTCTATAGCATAAATTCATCTATTATAAAAAGCTAAGGATGGTCATGCAGTTTTGTATGCATTTAAGTTTATTTTGTCTTTTCTGCTGGATGCTTTTTAAACCACAATACTATGTAATATTGAATATTTTAAGACATTTTGTTTCATGATATTTCATAATTTTTTGGTGTTGTTGTTTTTTGTCCTTACTTCAAATAAATATTTTGCTTAGTTTCATAGATCCAGATCATGAATTCAGACAATATGGTTCAAATGATTTTATTTCCCTGAATTATTCTCTTGCATATTAGTTTATGAATGAAGAGAATAAGGATTTATACCAACCAATTCATCCTTCTCAGAAATTTTACGATGATAAATTTGGGGTGAGGGAAAATAAAGGAAATATTTATACCATTCAAGAATAAAACATTTCTAATGAGTTTTGAAGTGAAAGTGAGAAATATTTGAAATAATAAAAAAGCTAACATTTTTACTGTTTAACATATGGCAAGCCCTGTGCTTAACTTCTTGCATGAGTTATTTCAGTCAATCCTCACCAAAATCCTATGACGTTATTTGAGCTTTTTAAAAGTTTTGTATTACTTTTCTTTCTTTATTGACTTTTTATGTTCCCCTTTGCCCTCAAGGCTCCCTCGTCTGTCTGCTCATTGTCTACTCCTCTTTTTTAGGAGGAACTGGAAATTGAATCCAGGACCTGTCATGTGGGACATGGGTGCCCAATTGCTTGAGCCACATGCCCTACAGAAGTTTGAAAGTTGAAGAAATGAAGGATCATGGAGATTCATCCATTTTTGTAAGGTCACAGCTCCAAAATGATGGAGCTGCAATTGGCAGTATATTTTTCATTCTTTGCTATTTTCTACTATGAGAATATGTAAAGCAATGTAGAAAGCCTCTGTGGATCTGCTGTTGAAAAGCTCTTGGGTTCCATGTGTCTCTGATGCAGCCCTTAACACCTGACTCTAAAGAAAAGGACTAACCAAGTCCTTATCTTCAGACCTCAAACCTAAGAAAACTCCACGCAGCTTTTGAGAATAACTGAGACAATGGTGGTTTAGTAGATTCAGGGCCCTCTGTTTTATTAAGCTCTGAGAAGAATCATCGTTTCCATGTTCAGAATGTTTATTATTTGAAAAATCAAATAAAACTAAACTAAAAAGCCTGGGAGAAATAGAGAGCTCCTGTAAGCTTTTTTGCATGTGAAAAGGGTCTTCTTTCCTTATCGCAATGCCTTCTGGGTGCATCTTCAAGGACTCAATAGACATGAACTCCCACAGCTGTTTGCTCCCCCTGAGGAGGCTCTTCCAGGTTCCTCCTCTCTCTCTGGTGTTGCACAGCATTTCAACATGCGCACACCTTTCCATACCCTCGCCAGCAACTTCATGCCTCATTATTCCTCTTGACTCCCCTCTGCTGAGCAAGTCTGTCTTGGCAGTCCCATGCCATAGTCATATTACTACTGCCATTCTAGGCAGACATCCTTAAAGCCAAACCTTTGAAACCTTAATAGAAAAATAAAATCATCTTCCGGAGCACTGATACAGCCACACTTATATTCAGCTGTCATTCAACTAACATCTATTTAATACATCGGTTCACTATTACTATATATCAGTAGAATTCGTGAGTACTTATATTGGTACATCTATTAGAGTATGTGCTCGTGAGAAAATCTCATGTGGGGAAAACCTTGATTAATAGATTTTATCAGTCATTATAGTGAATTAATGCATTATGATGCAATAGAAACCATTTTCTCATAAGGAAGGGAATGAGAGGGAATCCTAATTTCACAAAGACCATGCATCTCTGAACACTGGTCAATATGGAGTTTTAGTGTGCATGGCAATTAAAATTATTAACTAAGGTGGATACCCTGAATGTTCATAAAGTATTTATGAAGGAATGTTTTCACTTGTGTGTCATATTCAACTTAAAATACGTTCGAATTTAAAAAGTCTGAAAAATTTCCAGAAGAAACAATACCCATTATTGAACTCTGGCGATAGATTTGAAAAGGAGGTATTATAAACACAGAGATAGATAAATGAATTAGAGATGTTGCATTTTGCACTTCACCTGCCCAGTTTATCATAATTCAGCTCATTTAATTTGCCTTGAAGAGAGCTGCACAGCTAACAGGATTTTTCAAATAATTTTTAGTTTTAAAAGTTATTCCCCAGAGCTTTAAGTTGTAAGCCACTTTCAATTAAAGGCACAGTTGTGTTAACAGAAGTAGGTGTAATTATTATGCAGCTTAATTCTGTTCAAAATAGAAGAAATGAGAAGGTGAACTTTAAGAACGTGAACTGTGTTCACTTACCCTAGCCAATAGGCAGTGAGATCTTCCTAGGGCAGTCTAGGGTGTTGGGGAAGCTGCTGGAAATCCTGGACTCAGGATCACGGCCCCAGCTGGACAACGTTCCTCCACATGTGGCTGTTAAATGAACAACAGCGTCAGTCCCGCGAGGGCATCCTTGTCTCCCAAAAACATGTAATTCAAACAACTCTACCACGCTAAGTGAAAGCAAGTCTTCAGGACTGAATTTTGCTTCTAATTACAGCATGTAATACAAATATTTTACATTTGTTGCTTAAGGGACTTTTGCTCCCTCTTGACTATGAATCTACTTAAGGTTAAAGACAATTTCTCAAAATGTACCTGTTCCTCGTACATAGAGGCTCTCAGTAAAAATTAATGTTTACATTTTGGTCACATACCTTTACTGGAAAGTAGTTGTTAATGATATGCTACATACTATGCAGAGATAAATAGATCAACTCTCACAACAGCTCTAAAAGTTGATATTATTATTAATTAATTTTTTTAGGAGCTACCACGATGGAACCTGGGACCTTGTGCATACAAAGCAGGTGCTTAACCGCTGAGCCCACTTCATCTTTATAAGGTTTAGACCTTAGAACCACTGCTATCAAAAAGCAATAAAACAGAAAAAAAATTTTGTGAACCATGGTGTTTTATTTACTAGGATCAACAGATATATTTATTTGATCATTTCAAATATTAAAATTTGGACATTTAAAATATGCTGATTTATAAAATTAGGATTAAATTTAATATCTCACATAGATGTTTAAAATCCTGGCACTCTAATCTGGAAAAGCAAAGAAAACAAAACAAAGCCATAAAAAGACAAGTTCCCTAATTTGAACAGAAATACAGTTTAATGACTTCACCCACCATGGACCATAAAATGTAAAAGTTATGAATTAGACAGAAATGATAAGCCTCATCATGTCTCTGGAATTTATTGTAGGCATTAATCCAAAACCATTATACAAATTTCAAAATATAGTTTGTTTGAAACTTATAAATGAAAATTACTCTGAAACATATGATAAACATGCAATTTTTATCAAATGTTTAGAAAGGAAAAATAGAATTTTGTAGATAAAATGAGTTGAAATAAATTTGGACAACTTTCTTCTACTTGGCATTATCTTCATATTGATTGAGATGGTGAATTTTACCATTAGAAACTTAAAAAATATGCTATTCTAACTAAAATCTCCAAGTTGCAATGAATGAAGTAACCAACGAGAAAGGAAAGCAATCCAAGTGGAGAGATCAACTGAGTTGGATTATTTGTTAGGGAAAGAAGTCAAAGAATATGTATGTGAGTACTTGAACATGCAACACATAAGCAGATAATCATACACACTATAGAAAATTGGGAAGACTATCCTATAACTTTATTCAGAAGAAATCTTGCTCACAGAGTTTAGTGAAAACAATTAAACAACAAATCTTTTGGAAAAACTCATATTTTGTAAAAATTCATCTTTCTTTACATGCATTTAAGTATAATACAACCTAAGACAGAATTGTTTTCAACTGTCTCTGTAAATCCAGACACAGGTGGAGGAAGAAATCACAGGTCCACTTAGGGAGACCCATGTAAGTTTGATGATACAGAAAATAAATGATAAATGCCATGGTCTCATAGACATAATATAACTGTGTTACTCTGGATACAGAATTTTGTACTTCATTGTTTATTTATTGAGTTTATAAACCTTCATAACCACAAACGTTATTGATTGAGGAAAGTCCATTAATAAAAATAACATCCAAGGAAATCAAAGCAAACAGTTTTTTTTCCCTCATTTACTACCTAAGAAGTCTAGAGTGTATATGGAGCTAAGAATGTTTTCTTTTATCTATAAACTGTTGAACAGTTTCAGCCCACATAATAAAAACTATTATGAATAAATGTTATTTCTATTCCTTCATTTCATTAAAGACTTAGTTTTATTATTTTTATTATTATTATAGATTATTGTTATTACATTGCTTGGGCTCTTGAAATCATAGGAGATTGTGTGTCCAGTGTTAACAGAGATGATAAGATAACTTGGGGGGAGTTGAATATTTTATCCCCCTCTTGGAGTTTCATAAAGTATGTTAGTGTACTAAAAACATGGAGAAATCCAGCAGGATTCACCTTCTTCAACTTTATTTAACTTTGGATTTCAAATATTTAATTGATCACAGAACAAATTTAGTCTTTGTACCACCCATTAATGATATAGGGAGCTGGTGTACTACAGAACATTTGAGAAGCACTGATCTTTTCCAATATTCTCATTTATAGATAACAACATCAAGTCTCAGAGAGGTTTAAGTAATTTATCCAAGTTCCTATAACCAGAAAATGACAATGTGGTTTAAAAACCCACATCTTATAAATGTCAGTCTCTTACTCATCCCACTAGCACACAATATAATCCTATGTGTCATAGCAAGAGTAAAATTGTCCTGCACCATCAACTTACATATCTGGCTTGACAGGACTACAAATCCATTGAGACAAAAATTGTTCATCTTTGCTCATTAATATACATCCTGCAGCTAGCTTGCTGTCCAGAAGAAGCCAAGATGTACTTGATTTGTTAATAAAAAATAGATGAAAGGACAATGAACTTTGACAAAAAAATGTCACGCATTACTTTAAGAATATTTTGGCACTAAATAATGTTTTTTTTCATATTTTCCTTTAATAAAGAATTAATGCTATGAAAGGAGTTGCTTTTGATGAAATGTATCTATTTATGAAATAACAATTAACAGGTTAAGAGTGCACAAGACTTGTTATTCAAATTATTCCTCTCTTGCACTGAAAAATGAAACATCTGGCTTTACATAGGGTCCTGAGTTGTGTGTGTATGGTTGATTTGAATTTTACGATTATTTTTGTGAATGGGAATTATTTTTTTATTCTTTTTTTTTGCCTTTACATTTTTAATATTACATCCAAAAAATATGAGTTCCCCATATACCCCCCACCCCTCCACCCCACTCCTCTCCCCATAACAACCTCCTCAATCATCATGAGACATTCATCGCATTTGGTAAATACATGTCTGAGCAACACAGCAACTCATGGTCAATGGTCCACATTATAGCCCACACTCTCCCACAGTCCTTATTAAGGATACAGTTGTGCTTTTTTTTTCATGGAGCTATTTATTACTAATGCAAACAACTTTTATGCACATGCAAATTTACTAGACATACATGTAGCTCAAGAAATTTAGATGATTACATTTAATTAGAATTTAAATATCAAACATTGCAATTGAACTTAGTCTCAATTACACAGAAATGAATTCATTGTACTTTATAGCATTTCTGAGTAAAGACCCATTTTATTTTTAATGAGATAACAATGACAATAATATTTTAAAGGCTTCTTAGGTTGCTTAATTTGTATATCAGCTATATTAAGATGAATAACGACATTAAATGTGGACATTTAATATAAGTGAATATTTGTACATATATGATGCATTACAAATAATTTATATTCACATGGTATCTGGATTTTTAATTTATACAGCAAGTACCAGATACTCAGATTTATTTAAAATCCTTAAAATCCATAGGCCAAATCAATAGGGAAATGGACTAATTCAAGCAGTTTTATTGAAATATTTAGTAAAAAATAACCATAATTCTTATAAATGTCTTGTTTCAAGGTTTTATAATTGGAGACAACAAACTATATACTGTGAGAAAAATCAGTCCATCCCTAACTGTTTACATATAGTTTATAGATGTTACAATACTTATCCAGTTCCTTAAATAAACATTTCTTGACCACTTGTTCTATAATGTTTTATTTTTAGCTCAAGATATAATCCTAAATTTTTAGATATAGCTATGTGATCATTACAATCAGATCTTTTTTATATTTATTGTTCCAGAAATGCGAGGAAACATGCTGGACTAATATATATATTCACAACATTTTAAATATAATGTCAGAAATCTATGCAAATTAATCATATTCACATTGAAACAAAATGTGAAATAATGTGACATAGAGGATTTTGATATTACTAAAAATTTGCAAGTTATTAACTCTTAACCACATTTTATAACAAAGGTAAATAATCCAACCATATACAATTATTCTTTGCTAATAAAATTAAGAAATTGATGGTGCAATAATGAAATAAAGGAATATTTTTAAAAATTTCTGTTGATGAAAAATGTGGATTAATTTACTTAAGTCATTCTATTGCTTGATTCATACTTTACCCCCACCCCAAGATGGCTCTGTCATCTGTTTGCTTGCTATTTTTGCTTGTTGTTTATTTGTTGTTGTTGTTGTTGTTGCCCATTGCTTTAGCTCATGTGCTACTTTTTTTGTTTAACTTTTGTTTTTTGTTTTTTTGCTCATTGTCTCCTTGTGGTCTGTTTGTTTTTTCTTTAGGAGGTACCGGAAACTGAACTCAGGACCTTCGTGTGGGAGGTGGGTGCTCAACGACTTGAAGCACATCTGCTCCCAGTTCTTTGCTTTTGCTCATTGTCTCCTTGTTGCTTTTGCTCATTGTCTGCTGGTTATCTTTTCTTGTTGTCTTTTCTCATTGCCTACTCTTGTTTTTGCTCATTGTCTGCTCATGTTTTTGCTAAATGTCTGCACCCCATATGTGTGCTTCACGTGAACCTACCAAGGTCTCTGTTCTCATCCCCTATGGAATGTCCTAGTTCTGAAATCCCTGGTATCACCCCTCATTTTTCTGTCTCTTTGCGGAGTGCTCTCTTCATTCTCTGAACTGCCATCAGAGATTCTCTCCTGTCCATAAGTCCCAATGAAGCATATTCCTGACTAAATGCCAGGTGTGTTCTCAGGTCTAGTGGCTGCACCAACTTGTGCCCTTTTGGAGTTGGGTTGTAACAATAGCCTTAGTAAATGCTTTCTTTTTAATAGCTACATGCATCATGTGCACCTATAGAAAATACAAAGCAGTTGATAAATATGTAAAATTCAAAAATTATTCACACATTAAAGAGGTTAATTATAAATGTGTTTCAAATTGAATGTGAAAAGCAAGATATGACCACAGCTGCATCCTTGATCTCTTTAAGCATTTTCCCCAGATTATGTATATCAGTTAATAATTAAATCTCATGAAAACAAATGAGGCAACAAAATTTATTTAATTCAATGAGGAGATTAAAGAAAGAAGAAAGAGGCAAACTTGGGGGATTCTAACATTGCCTATGATCCCAAAGGGCTAACTGTCTAATGAGGTACAAAGGACATAAGGAACAAAAAATAGAAGAGAAAGGCATGACCATGAATTGACATATTCAAGACTTAGAGAAGGGAACATCTTGAGCAGTTATAGAAGTAAAATAAGGAAAATTAGGAAAATACAGAAGGCAAGAAGAATGCAGCAAGCATTTATTTGAAAGTGAAAACTTATAAGGCATTTGAGGGATTACATCAGTCTGAATTAAAAGAAAAGAGACAGAGATAAATCATTTGTCATTATGAAGAGTCCTGAGTACCAAGAAAAGGAGGGTGCATAAGGGCACAACACTGAAGGATTTTTAAGATGATTATTAACCACATGATCAAAGTGACATAAGGGACAATGAAGAGTGCGACACTGTGATTAAAAAAAGGCAGAGACAGAAAGGTCGGTTACAGATTTATCACTTTAGTTCAAGAGTATGGAAAGATTGTGGAGAACAGACTATTTTAAAATGAAAAATATACAAGTGTCATAAAAAAAGAAGTGCCATAAAAAGCTTTATTGCAAATTTCACTTACTTTAGGAAGTATTTCAAGATTTCATGATAAACTGTGATGAGTTCTCTAGGAAAGGAAGTTTTGACCTTATTTTCACTTACTGCACAGAGCATAAAGACCAAGCAACATTGGTGAAGGGACGCTGGGACAATCCAAAAGTTTGGGGCGTGGCCCTGTCCTCATGTCCACTTCTAATATCTCTCGACTCTCATAACTATCCCTCCAACCTGCCTCAATCCCATTTATATGACCAACATCCACTCCCCTGTGTCTAGTTCCTTCATCACAAAATCTAATAGGATTGAGTTGATCACAAATGATTAATTGGTGCTTGGCTAAATCACATATCCATTAGTCATTATTTATTCCCTTTCTAGCATCTTTATTCCCTAGTTACTTACCATGAAAATTTTGCAAGACCTGTGATAGAATAGAGAATTCTTTCAAGTTTTAACATCCAAGTGATGATAGTGTAGCATCACGAAATTTGTGGTCTGTCATTTTAAAGAAAATCCTAAAACCAAAGAACTGACTTTAAAATAGAGTAATAATAATGTTCAAGTGACTGCAACTTTTTAGTAAAATAATATATTTCTAAATATGAGCCCCTATTGAATTATATTCTCTGGAGGACAACTCCTTACATGATTCAGTTATCTGGTCATAGAGTATTTATATGAATACAGAAAGGGTAAAAGCAGAGAATTGAGAATTGAATTTGTCTTAATAATTTAAATTAGTATAGATAATGTAAGTTTAATGTCTATTAAATAATTTCCCTGTAGTTTTCCCAAATGTGGACTCATAAACCCACTGTCTGAACAATTTTAGTTTTCTGCAAAATCAAATACTTATATTACATGTTCGATTATAGACTAGATTTAACTAAACAATGTAGCACTTAATGAAATCAAACTAAAAAATATATAGCTTTCAAAATCATAAAGACAGCTGCATTACAAAGAAAATAAATATCTTGCATTTTTCAGAACTATGTAGATTCATATAATAAGCTAGAACCCCCAAATATTTCAGTTTCCTTCACAATTTATGTACAAACTCATGCTGTAACATCAATGGGAAAAGAAGCACGCTGTTACAAATTGGAAGTTTCAACATTTGCAGCAGACATTCAGAGAAGAAAACTGACAATAAACCCTCCACAGTTGGCAACAAACAAGAAAACAAGGCATTAAAAAGATGTAGCTAAGAGGAATGACATGAAAAGATGGTGGTGAGAGATGTTCCAGGGTTTCCTCCCAAACACAAAATCTTGAAACAACCAGCAGAAACTGACAGAACCATCTATATTTGAGTTTCCAAAAACAAAGCACTGTATTAACTGGGTAAGTTCCAAATCTAGAAAAAGGTGATTTAAAAACTGCAGGAAAACTGTTGCTGGTTCTTTCGTTACCTGCTTCCAGCACAGTGTGAAGCCAGCCCACAATCGCAGTGTGGGTCTCTGTTCTGGGTGCTGGAGAGAGCCCCTTTCTGTATACTGGTGTCAGCCGGAAGGACTGAACCAGGACACTGTCTCAAGCTCACTGTCCCAGAACCTGACCTGTATGCAGGAACAACCCACAGGTAGCTAAATCAGTGTAAGAAACAATCAAATTCCAGAAGTCTGAGACAAAGGATTATCAGCTTTCAGAGATACAGTAAACTATGTATTCTTTCTGTATTATTTCTACAATTTTCTTATAAGTTTGAAATTATTTCAAAATAAATCACTTTATGTTAAAAATTAAAGATACGTCGGAAAACGGACTTTGGCCCAGTGGTTAGGGCGTCCATCTACCATATGGGAGGTCCGCGGTTCAAACCCTGGGCCTCCTTGACCCGTGTGGAGCTGGCCATGCGCAGCGCTGATGCGCGCAAGGAGTGCTGTGCCACGCAAGGGTGTCCCCCGCGTGGGGGAGCCCCACGCGCAAGGAGTGCGCCCGTGAGGAAAGCCGCCCAGTGTGAAAAGAAAGAGCAGCCTGCCCAGGAATGGCGCCGCCCACACTTCCCGTGCTGCTGACGACAACAGAAGCGGACAAAGAAACAAGACGCAGCAAATAGACACCAAGAACAGACAACCAGGGGAGGGGGGGAATTAAATAAATAAATAAATAAATCTTTAAAAAAAAAAAATTAAAGATACGTAGTAGAGTGATCAGGAGTAGGAAAAAAGACTATTTCATAGGGAAAAGAGGGGCCATCAGATCCCTGTAAAGAGGGGAAATACTAAGACCAAGAACAAAGGCCCAGGACAAAACATACTTAGAAAAGACCAGAGACTGCCCTGTTCAGACTGTTCTTCAGCTTCATTGTGAAAAGGAGTAAGCTCCAAAGGATCTCAGTACCCAACATGGAGTCAACCTGCAGGAACTGTGGAAAGTATTTATAGTGTGTTTGTTTTTTGTTGTTGTTAATTCCTGGTACTCAAGGAAACCCCCATCCGGTCATATCACTAGATGGATAAAAGCTTAAGGAATAGACATTTCTAGGGCTATATCACTGATTTAATATATTAAAATATTAAAATATAATAGACAATAAAAAATTAAAAATATTGGAAGGAGAAAAGAAGAATAGTGGGGATGGAGAGAATAGGAGACAGTAGAGATCCAACCTACTCTTCTTCCATAAAGGTTACATTTTTCAATATGAGAATATATAATGTCAGCATATTTTGAATCAAATTCCATTCTCATCCTATTTCTCCAATTTTCATGGCCAGTGGGCTTGAGAGTTCATTTTATCCTCACTTAAATAAAATCTTATTTTTATTGTCATACTTTTATGAAAAACATCTTAAAAAATAAAATAAAATAAAATAAAATGTACATTGCGTAACAAAAGATTAAAAGGCATACGAAGAAACCAGAAATGACGGCCAAACCAAAAGATTAAGGTAAAACATCAAAGCAGCTCAATGAAGACCAGACTTTTTGGCCACACCATTCAAAGATATTAAACTAAATGGTACAAAATATGCTCAAAGACCTAAAGAGAAACACTGAGAATGAAGTAAATCATATCAGGAAAATGATATATGAACAAAATGAGAATTTTGATAAAGAAAAAGAAATTCTAAAAAGGAGCCAAACAGAAATACTGGACCTGAAAATTACCACAACTGAAATTTTTTAAAAATTACCTAGATGGGGTCAACAGAACATTGGAACTGGCAGAAGAGACAATAAGTAAACTTGAAGATAGGATAAGTGAAAGGATTCAGTCTAAGATTAAGAAGAAAACAGATTAAATAAAAGTGAATAGAGCCTGTGGGACTTGTGGGGCACCACAGAGCTCCCAGAGAAAGTGTCCCAGAGAAACAACTGTCCCAGAGAAAGAAGGATAGAAAGGGACAGAAGGAATATTTGAAGAAATAATGGCAGAAAACTTCCCAAATTTAAGAAAAGTCATGAATATAAATATTAGAAAGTTCAACAAAATCCAAACAGAATAAATGCAAACAGATCCATAAACAGAAACATAATCAAACTGTCAAATGCCAAAGACAATGCGAATATCATGAAAGCTGCAAGAGAGAAACAATATGTCATGTACAATGGGCCTTCAATAAGATTCAGTGCCAATATCTCATCAGGAACTATAGGGGCAATAAAGCAGGAGGACAACATAGATAAAGGACTGAAAGAAATAATTGACAAGTATTTTATTTGTGGTGACACTCTCTTTTAAAATGAGGGAGAGATTAAGACAACCCCAGATAAACAAAGCTGAGGGAGTCTGTCACCATTAGAACTGCCCTACAAGCCAATGTGAAGGTGAGTTTTTTAAATGCAAAGAAGACACAAGATATTAGATTTTATAAAGAGAAAAATAAAGATCTCTGATAAAGGCAAATACATGGGTACTTATAATCACCAATATTCTTGTATTTTTGGTTTGTAAGTTTACTTTTTACTCCTTACAATATCTAAAATGCAAATAAATAAAAAAGCAATGATATATCTATGGTTTTGAACACACTATGTCTAAAAACGTACAAGAAACAACATAAAGGAAAGGGGAAAGAGGAGTATAGTAACATAGTTTGTGTGTTATTGAAGTTTGGTATCAAATCAAAGGAATATATTATAAATATAGGGTGTTAAATGTAATCACTATGGTAACCACAAGTGAAATGTCTTAAAATATTCACAGAAAAAAAATAACGGAATAAGGCAGGAATGGAAGAATTGAGGGACAGAAAAGGCATAAGACTTATAAAAACAAATAGCAAAATGCAGAGGAAAATCCTTCTTTATCAGTAATTATTTAAAATTAAATGGTTTAACTTTCTAGACTAAAGGCAAACATTGGCAGTATGGACAAAAAAACATGACCTAACTATATACTCTCTGCATGGGACTCATGTTGATTTCAGAGATACAAGTAGGTTGAAAGTGACATGATGGCAAAAAATATTCCACGCAAATAGTAAAAAACTGGGATGGCTATGTTAATATGAGATGAAACAGATTGAATAAAAAAAAAACTGTTATAAGAGACCAGGGAGGGCCCTCTATATTGATGAAAGTATTAATTTATCAGGAAGATGTAACAATTATAAATGTATATGCACATAACAGCAGAAAACCAGAATATATGAAGCAAATATCGACAGATTTGAAGGGTTAAATAGATGGTGCTCCATTAATACTAGGAGACTTTAATATATCATTTTCACAAAAGGATAGACCATCTAGGCAGAAGATCAATATGGAAATAGAAGACTTGAATAATACTCTAAGCCAACTATATGTAATTAACTGGCAAAGAGAGAGAAGATACAAATAAATATTATCAGAAATAAAGGAGGTAGCATTGATTTCAACCCCACAAAAATAAAAAGGATTATAACGTAATATGAACTGTTCTATGCCAACAATTTAGAAACAGAAAAACTACCTAAACTGACTAAAGAAGAATCAGAGACCTAAACAAATCTATAACAAGTAAAATAATTGAGTCAATGACAAAAAACAAAAACAAAAACAAAAACTTCCAAGAAAGAAAAACCAGGACAGGAAGACTTCAGTAATGAAATTCACCATATATTTCAAAAAGAATTAACACCAATCCTGTTCAACCACTTCTGAAACATTGAAGAGGAAGGAACACTTTCCAACTCATTCTCTAAGGTCAGCATCATCCTAACACCAAAAAAAAGACAGTTATAAGAAGTGAAAATTGCAGACCAACTTCCATTATGAATATAGATGCCAAAATCCTAAAAAAAAAACTAAGAAGTAGCAAACTGAATCCAATGGGATTATTCACCGAAGAGGAATTTATGCAAGTAATGCAAGTTTTGTTTTTTGTTCAATACATGAAAATCAATCAATATAATGAACCACATTAATAGAATGAAAGCCAAAAAAAAAAAAAAAGCAAAACCAAAAAACCCAAAACACATAGGAATTTCAATTGACAGAGCAATGCCATTTTACAAAATCCAGCATCCATTCTTTAAGAGCACTGTCTTAGACAGCCAAAGGGGTGCTGATGCAAAGTACCAGAAATATGTTGGCTTTAAAAAGTGTTTATTTGGGGTAGAAGCTTACAGTTACCAGGCCATAAAGCATAAGTTACTTCCCTCACCAAAGTCTTTTCTCACGTTGGAACGAGATGGCTGCAGACATCTGCAAAGGTTCATTCAGCCTTCCTCTTCCTCTTAAGACTCTGTGGCCCCAGCTTCTTCCAATCTTAGCTTTAGGCTGTGATGTCTTATCTCTCTCCCAGGCCCATTTCTCTCTGGGCTCAGCTGCTTTGTTCTCTCTACTAGGTCAGCAGTAGACTATCAGGCTCTCTCTCTTCCTGGGGCCTCTGCTGTGTCTGTGGAGCCATCTCTCTTCCTCTGTGTTCTTCTTCTTTGTGTATATACTTCCTGGGGCTGCAGCATCAAAATACCAACTCTCCTCTGCCAAGTCATTTTCTAAACATCCTACTGATGTGGCCCAATCAAAGCCCTAATCATAATTTAATCAAGTAAAATGAAACCTCTGAACATAATACAATCTAATAGGTCCAGAGGAACAGACCAGTTTATAAACATAATCCACTATTTTTGGAATTTATAAACAATGCCAAACTGCTACAAACACTCAGAAAACTATGAATAGACAGAATCTTTCTCAACATTCCTCAACATGAAAAGGAGCATATATGAAAAACACACAGATGTCATCATGCTGAATGGTGAATTACCAAAATCTTTCCCCCTAAGATCAGGAACAAAATAAGGATACCCATTTTTATCATTACTCTTCAACACCATTCTGGAATTTCTAGCCAGAGTAAAGTAAGTAAGAGAAAAAAATATGTTTAGTTACCCAAATTGGAAAGGAAGAAAAAAAATTTCCCTGTTGGCTGATGACATGATTCTACATATAGAAAATCCTGAAAAATCTGCAAGGAAGCTACTAAAGATAATAAATTCAGCAAGATGTCAAGCTCCAAGACAATCTTAATGAAATCACTGGTGAGTTTACACTCAGCAATGAACAATTCAAAAGGAAATCAAGAAAACAATTCCATTTACAATTCTAGGAATGAAATTAACCAAGGATGTAAAGGATGTTCTTGTACACAGAACACGGCAAACATTGCATAAAGAAATTAAAGAGAATAATTTTAAAAGTCCTACATAAATGGAAAAAGCTTCTGTGTTCATGGAGTGGGAGACTAAATATTGTTAAGATGTCAATATTACCCAAAGTAATTGACAGATTAAGTGTAATCCCAATCCAAATTCCTACCACCTTCTTCACAGAAATGGAGAGGCCAATTTCCAGATTCCTGTGAAAAGCAAAGGAGTCAGGAAAGATAAAATCACCTTGAAAAAGAACAATAAAGTTGGAAGACTTACACTTGCTGATTTATAAACACATTAGAAAGCTACAGGAATCAAAACAGTGTGGTACTGGCACAATGACAGACAAATAGACCAAGATAGAATTGAAATGAGAGTTGATCAATAAACCCCACTTCTATGGTCAACTGATTTTTGACAAGGATGCGAAGTCTGCTCGATGGGGAAAAAAGTCTCTTCAACAAATGGTGCTGGGATAGTTGTAGATCCATATACAAAAGAAGGAAACTAGACCCCTACCTTACACCATATGCAATAATTAACTAAAAATGCAATCAAAGGCCTAAATATAAAACTAACACTATAAAAGTCATAGAAGAAATTATAGAAGAATATCTTCCGGACCTTGCATTCCTCAACTCTACAGCAAAAGCAGGAGCAACTAAAGAAAAAAAGATAAGTTGGACATCATCAAAATTTAAAAAATATTATGCATCAAGTCATCATCAAGAACGTGAAAAGACATAGAATGGGGGAAATAACATATTTCTTAAGGGTTTAATATTAATACCTACAATATGTAAGTTCACCAACAATTCGACAACAAAAACAACTTCATTTAAAAGTGAGCAAAAGACTTGAATATATATTTCTCCTAAGAAGGCACATATGGCCAATAAGAATGTACAAAGATGCTCATAAATGCTAGCCCCCATCCGAAGAAAGTGCCAATCAAAATCACAATGGGATGTCACTTTACACTATTACAATTAATAGAATCACTATTTTTTTTAAAGCAGAAAACAGCAAGTATTGGTAAGGAAGTGGAGATGCTTACATTGTTGGTGGGAAGTAAAACGGTGCAGCACTGTGGAAAATGGTTTTGAGTTCCTAAGAGAGTTAAATTTTGAATTACCACATGACCTGGCAATCTCATTTTGAGATGTGTACCCACAACAATTGAAAACAAGGACTACAACAGAAATCTGTAACCAATGTCCATATCAGCATTATTCACAATTGAAAAAAGGTGAAAACCACCTAAGTTTCCATCAACAGATGAATGAATAAACAAAATGTGGTGTACATATAATAGAATATTAATGCACCATTAGAAAGGAATTAAGTTCTGATAAATGCTACATGTGGATAAACCTTAAAGGCATCATCTTGAATGAAATAAACCAGACATAAGGAACAAATATTGTGAGATCCACTTATATGAAATAACCAGAATATGCAAATTTATGGAGACAAAAAGTGGAGTAGAGGGAGTCAGGGGCAGGGAGGAGGGTAGTGAAGGGGGAGTTAATGCTTAATGGGTACAGAGCTTCTGTAGGGGGTGGTGGAAATTTTTGGTAATGGATTTTGGTGATGGTAGCACAAACATTGTGGATGTCATTAATCCCTGAACTGTATATTTGAAACCAATTAAAATGAGAAATTTTATGCTGTATATAAGTTGCCACAATAAAAATTTTAAAAGATGTTTATTATTTCATCAGCAATCTTTATTGACCCCACAACTTTAATGTTTTAATCATAAAATCATGTGATTCCTTAAAAATAAAAACAAAATATTTTGAATATTTATAAAAATTAAAACTGAAAGACAACTTTTATCTCTTACACCTTCATAGGAAAATAATTGAATATATATTTTCAGAAATCAGAATATATTTGAGATGGCCAGAATGGACACTTTGGAGACAGAAATTTTAAGTACCCCTCTTTCCTCCCACATCTTGGCAGACAGCAATCAAATCAATTTTTCCAATCAAATAAAACTTTCATAGCAAAACTCTCGGCCATTCTTATTTCCCACTTTTCCTTATTCTCTACACCTATCATCATATTCTGTTAGTTCTACCTCCCATTTGCATTTAAATTCACCTATTTGCCCCTGTCTGGTCATAGCTATACAATCTTTGATCTGGACTACTGCTCGGGCTGCCTGACTAATCAAGGTTTTTCTCTTGCCAATCTCCATACTGTTCTTTACTCAATAACCCAAGTGATCTGTTTAAAATAGGAATCTGATTATGTCTTACTGCCCTGACTAAAACCCTTTAAAGCCTTTCACTTGGTCTGAGAATAAAATCCTGACTACAAAGTCCTTTAATATATGATTATACCTGATTTTCAACCTCCTTTCATGGCTCTTTTCTAACTGCTCATACCACTCCACTTATTCTCGACTTCTGGTTTGTTTAATGAATGTGCCAGGTAGGCTCATTCCCACCCACAGTCTCTATGCTGGCAGTTCCCTTTGAATAGAATCCTTTCTTCTAGATCTTTGTGTGGCTCACCAGGGCACATTCTTTTCACCCTTCTTTCAAAGAATACTTCTGATCTAAAGTAGAGTCAGCCTCGTTATTCTATATCTCAGAACTGTTAATTTGCTGAAAATTGTTTATCACAATCTGTAACAATCATGGTTACTTATGTGTTTTCTTGTTAATTTTGCTCCATCACTCAAATGTAAATTCCACTGAATCAGAGACCAGAACTGTTTTGTTCTTTCCTCACTACTCTATCGAGAATACTCATAGTCTAGAGGATAGATCACAGCTATATAAGAGGTGTCCAAATAGTTGGTGATGAAGCAAGGATACCCAAAATTCACTTTTTTTGATTATGGGTAGGACGAGATGAAATAAAAGGCACATTGCTGTGAAAGCCACTCCACGTGGTGAACAACAAACTTAAAGTACTCTCCAATGAGGCACAAGTGCAAATACAACAAATGACAACTATAAATGTGGAATCAAACACCTTTTCATGTGGGAAGCTCTCAAAGTAAGAATCAGCAGAATTTATTTAATGATTGACAATTCTCTCAAGTAATGGCAGAGCAGCCAGCTAGTATGTATAAAGTTAACGATGGGACTTGCCTTTTAAATAAGTGCAGACAGAGTAGGTGACTGTCTACAAGATTTGACTTTATAATAAGGCCATAGTTCCATAAAATCTACCCTTCCCCTGCTTATTTCAAATCTATTAATTATTGAAATTCTAAAGATCATCAAATTTGTTAAAAACAATGGAGAAGCTTTGTGATAATCCCTTTATTTTAGAAGAAAGTAAAATGAAAAACTATGAAGTAATTTATATAGCACCTTTCACTTAAATTTAATACCAGTTCAAATGTTCAAATATCCGAGGATATTAGTCTTATATTAGAGTCAACACCATATAAATCTGGATTCTCCTGTCACCAAATAGTTAATACTGAATGCCTAAAATTATCTTATGAGAGAAAATTCACATTCCTGTAAAGATCTCTTTGATGTGAGGTAGAAGATAGGACTTAGAATATTTTACATGTTCCCATGGTCGTTAGTGTGTCTCAAACAAGTAGGGAATGAGGAAGTCATGAATTGATCAAAGGCAATTTGAATAGGAAGCAGGAATACATTCTTTACTCATCAAATCATAGTTAAAGAGCATCTTAAAAATTTTTTTAAAATTAAAAACACTTAGAGAAAACCTCAGTCATTGGATAATTAATGTAGAACAATGTATAATAAGTATTTTAACATGAGGTGATTAGGAAGATAAGTTAATTATACCATTGAGTGAGCACTCATTTATAGAGCATCCATTTTGTGCAACATTCTGAGCTGTCATTTCTGGATATCTGGAAATTTTCTCTAAGCATATTCTGAAGTATATCAAAACTCAGTCTTATCCAACCTCTCATTACTCATCATTCAAGTTGAGAAATTTCATTAATATTGTTAATGTAATAGTAAAGTGCATGGAAATATATTAATATTCTACATGTATTTGTTAAGGATTATTATAATTATAGAAGGCTAACCTAAGTGGTCAATATTCAGTTATAATAACATACTGTTAAGATATTTAGTACATTTCATTTTAAAAGACTTAAGTCATTTCCTAGATATTTAATCCTCCTTTGGATGCTTTCACATGCCTGTTTTGAGACTAGCACACAAAGGAAATTAAAAGCAGTCCATTTAAAATTACTGAAAACAAGCATGGAGAAAAGTAATTTTAAAAGAACATCTTCAAGTAGCATGATTTTAATAACAATTTTCTATTGGCTGATTTAAACATCCCCTTGAAAAAATTAATGTGAAGTATATCATATTCCCAATATTTTATCAAAAATTGATGAACGATTGTCATATAAAAATCATTTCTGTACTTTTTAGAAAATCTTTGTTTGATGACTACTTCCCTCACAAGTGACAAGTATCATGTAAAAAATAGAGCCTAGAGTGCCTACAACTGAAACGAGGATTGCATCCAGTATCCATGTGGAATCTAAGCCCCCTCTTGACATAGATGTGGAATGGACACAACCAAGCCAAGGTCCACAGGAAGGAGGAATACAGTAAGGATTAGAGTGGACTTAATGATATTCTATTCATGAACTATTGTGGTTAATAATCAAGGAAATGTGGCATTGGTGTGGAAAAAGTGGCCATGGTGGCTGCTGGGTGCAGGGAATTGGAGGAAGAGATGAGATGTGGAGGCATTTTCAGGACTTGGAGTTGTCCTGGGTGGTGCTGCAGGGACAATTGCCAGACATTGTATGTCCTCCCATGGCCCCCTGGATGGAACATGGGAGAGTGTGGGCTATGGTGTGGGCCACAGGCCATGGGGTACAGCGATGCCCAGAGATGTACTCACCAGATGCAATGGATGTGTCATGATGATGGGGGAGAGTGTTACTGTGGGGGGAGTGGTGGGATGGGGGCAGTGGGGGTGAATGGGGACCTCATATTTTTTAAATGTAATATTTTTTAAAAAATGAATAAATTGAGTAGAATTTGAATAAAAAGAGTTTACTTAATTGCTATTTCCTTTTTTAAAAAGATTTATGGAAATACATCTTATTTAATGTTTTTGCTTCTATTGTCAGAAGATTCGAAGCTAAATTTAATGTTTAATAATCTAGGTGGCTAGAAATATTTATATCCTTTTCTTCAGTTTGGCTGTCTTTTTTAAACTTTTATTTCTTTTAAATAATTGTATTTTTGTATACATAATATTTATTTTAAGATGCAGCAAATACTTTTTGGAAAGCAAACTGATTATCAAGTTTTTTAAAAGTCTGGATAATCATTTTGTTAATCATTTAACTATATACCTTTTGAATAAGATCTTATCTATTCATGATATATAATGTTTGTTTCCACATATCTACCAATTACACAAATGCATATGGGAAAGGCTTACTCAGTTTTAAGAAACTTGTACTTTGCATATTAATACTATATTTCAGAATGCTCTAACTAAATTAATACCTGCAAAATTTTTGAATTGTGAATGAAATCAGCTATAAAATATTTCTTATGTTTGATAATGGTAAGAAATCATTTTAACTAATTACAGTAATTACAAATTATAAACATGCTAAAAATGTAGAAAATGTTTTTCATTTAATCCTACCTTGTAAAGGAATAGCCTTTAATACAAACGAGTAATATTTACTTTCTTTCTAATTTTCTCTTTTCTCTCACATCTACAAATCATTAATTCAAATTTTTCTTTTCTTAGATTAAATGTAAATCTGCTACTACAATATTTTTTACTTTTCTTTACCTTTTCTTTTTTTCCTTTCCTTTCCCTTCTTCCCTCCCTCCCCTCCTCTCCTGCTCCTCCCTCCTTTCCTACCACCCTCCTTTTCTTCCTTCCTCCCCCTCTTCCTTCCAGGTTCCCTCTTCTCCTTCCTTCCTATTTCTGTCTTCTTTTGGGTATGAAACTGACATTGCCACTGATTTTATGTTTCTTGTTCTGATCCATCTGTAGAGTCTTTTATATGTGAGAACCAAAGCCTACACATAGGAGCATGGTTTCCATATTGGACTGTGTCTGCCTGCTAGACTGCTTTGTAAGATAACTGGAATTTATACGGTTCAGTAGCACATCTATCTTACATTTCTATTGCATTTGCCAGTAGTAAATGTTAATAGCAAAAAGCCATTAAAGAGAGTAAAATAAAAATGCTTCCCTATATAAAATTACATTGGTGCCGTTTTGAACCAGTGCCAATCATTATCACTAAAACAGTCTTGACTAATTGCAGCAAGCTTTCCCTTGAGATAAAATAAACTGATCAGTTTTATGACATTGATTTTGGATAGATGCCAATAGATGCTGGTATTAGATGGCTCACTCCTGTCTCAGTAATTAACTATCACTAGTGATTTAGCAAGGAGTATAAACTCACAATAATTGTCCAATTTAATAAAGAAGTTCTAAAAATGAAAATATGATTATTAAACAAGCATTGCTATATATAAAATCAGAATGAATAGTTTCTAGTTCAAGCAAACTCTAAATTGGAATCACATCGAAACTAGGTAAGAGTTCCCTGCTAATTAATTTATTTTACTAACCTTCTGGTATTTTTCATAGTTATGATAAAAACTATATCATTACTTTAAAGTTATGTGGGTATAATTAGATAGATAGATAGATAATTTCTTTTAACAATATTCGTTCAAGAATAAGTTTTTCCATGGTAATGTCATGGATTGAGTCATGGCTCAACAAAGACATGCTCAAGTCTTAGTCTCTAGTCCTTTGGATGTGATCCTATTTGTAAAGAGGATCTTTGAAGATGTGATTAGTTAAGGTTGGCGCCATATTGAGTAAGGGTGGATCTCATCCAGTGTGACTACAATCCTCATAAGCAGAGGAAATTTCAAACTCATTACAAGGAGACAGATGTGGAGAGCAATGACCATGTGACAGAGGCAGATATAGAGATATGGATTGCCTGCATGACACCACCAGGTTACTACAGACTTCAGAGAAAGCATCTTCTTACTGAAACCTTGATTTTGGACTTCCTGTCTCCAAAATTGTGAGCCGATAAATTATTGTTGTTTATACCAACTAGTCTGTGATACTATGTAACAGCATCCCTGGCAAACTGAGAGAACTAACCTAAAAAATAATCTTAGTATCCATATAACCATTGTTGATCCAGACATTTAATAAACCTTGTAATGGGAAGTGGCTTGTGGCTCTTTTGCTTGGGCTCCCATCTACAATATGGGAGGCCCTGAGTTTGCATCCCAGGGCCTCTTTGTGAAGTCAAGCTGGCCTGCGCCTGGAGAGAGTTGATAAGTTGTGCCCTCAGAGTGCTGGCCCAGCAAGATGACACAACAAAGGGAGACAAGCAGACACAGAAGAATGTGCAGTGAATGGACACAGAGAACAGACAGCAAGCAAGCTGCAAGGGGGCAAAATATAGATAGATAGATAGATAGATAGATAGATAGATAGATAGATAGATAGATAGATAGATAGATAGAAATCTTTTTTTAAAAAACCTGATTTCCACTTTTACTTATGAGGTAGAATCTGCAAAATAAAACAGCAATCCCGTTTTAACAAGGAGAAAAACTAGAGAATCTATAAAATCATAACTTTTTAATAATGCATCAGGATGCTGATGTGGGAAGATAAATAGGTAATCCAAATTCAAAGAAGGACAAGCCTTTTCAAGGAGAGCTGGGACATATAAACTGCTCCCTTTTAGCTGAAAACAGGAGGAAGAGACACCAACTTCCATGGAAACAGGTAAAAATAAATCAGTTAACATTTTAGCAAATTGTCAAGGTCATGTGTAGATCTCAAGAGCTCAAAGACCCAGACATAAGGGGAGTTTGCATTTCCTTTCCACCAGGTGATTGAGAGAAATATTCAGGACACAGCAGGAGCCTGGAGACAGTCCCTCCTCAGCGTTCTGTGGAAGGAATAGTCATCAAACATATGACCATGCACCTCTCTCAACCTTGTACTCTTGGAAATCAAAAGTCTTAAATTATCCAAAAGCCTGCAGGGAACATGGGGGAAAAGAAAACAAAAGACAGATGAGTCAAACAGAAAACAATTGGAAAGATGGTAGATTTAAATTCAATCATTATTGATAATTATATTAAACGTAAATGGCTAAATCTCCCTATAATTTTTTTGTTGTTTCTATTTCCCTGTGAAGCTACTGGAAGGGTTCTTTCAGTGAAGAAGGCACTTAACTTTATACTACAAGACTCACAGGAGTTTCATTAAAGATGTTGAAAGAACTAATACAAGATGTATAGATATTTAGTGCCCTTTGAAAACATTTTATAAGTAAGACATTTAATACAGCATAGCAAAAATATTAAATTACATCATAATTGTGTCTTCATGGAACATAAAATATAATGAGGAAATTAAAAACTAGCCAGACCTATGTCTATAAGTTGAGTAAACTAGTCACATGAATGGTTTTCTTAGAATAAAGGAGCTACAGCTTTATTTTAAAATACTTTAACATTAGGGAAATTTGGCTTACTGGAGGAAGTAGAGGACATCAGAATACAAATAAAAAGAAATTCCCTGAAAGGTTATAAAATATTATTATACTGTCACCTCACATAAATGATAGAGATTCCAATACCATGGCCCATGTGTTCAGTCTTTTAAATCTTCTTCCCACCAAATTCCACGCTGAAATGAAAATCTTATTTAGTTGAGTATGTGTATTTAGTTTAGTTGAGAGAGAGTATGTGTATGTATAGGTGTATAGTCTCTTTCTCTCTCTAAATATGTACACATTGTATTTTCTGCTTTTTTTTTCATGGTGAATTCAAGAATATTTACTGTATTCTAGTTCCCTCTCAGCAAGTTCCATGACTTTAGGTTAGATTTTGTAATTTCCAGGGTACAATAACATCATTATTACCTACATATCTGTATTCTAAATTTTCTGGATATTTTGTTCATTTATTTTGTTTTGTTTTGGTAGTTTTTCTTCAGAAAAGAAACCAGGTCAAGAGTGACAATGTATATATTATATTGTTTTACTCTGGTCAAATATCAAATCAAAACACTAATATATAAAAGAAGGATAGATGGCAGCAGGAATATAAGTGGCATTTCAAATATCCTGATCTTTTAAGTTTGACCTAGGTTTTGAAAATTAGCAGAAAATCTAGATCATACATACTAAAGTGGATCTCCTTGGAAATGCTTTATTATTAATATTTTACATCCTATCACTTCGAATGAAGTTTATTGTTTACTGTGTGAGATATTCTTACCAGCTTTCATTGCAAATAAGGGACTGTTGTATTTTCTAGATGAGAAAATATTTTCTAGATGAGAAAAACAATGCTCCCCAGATGAAAGCAAATGTGGGAGAGTCATAAAAGCATAGGGTCTTAAAGCCAGACCACCTTGATTTCCAACACCAACTCACAAGCACTTTGATTTTCCATTCAATGTTTAATACTACTGACTCTTACTATCTGAAATTGTAAAACAGGGCAATCTGCATGATACTTTTCTAATATGGGAATTGGGATAGTTATAACAGGATAGTTGGAATACTCACAAAAGGTAATTGGTGAAGTGTTATTTGTGATAAAGTATCTTTTTGTGCCTCTGTATTCTATCAGTATTAGCAGTGTGACTGTGACCAGGGTAGGTTAATAACACTCCAAATTCTCTTCTTTCACCTTTAAATACCCAGGATACTAATGCCTCACTAGCATTGTGTGAGGGGAGAGGAAAAAACAGTTGGAACACGCTACAAGCAAGATGTGGCACAGGATAAGTGTTTACTGCTGTTTTAATCAGTATTGTAGGATATAGATCTTAGGGAAAATCTCAATTTAGAAAATTGCAAATTGGAAATATTGACTTTGAGGCATATGAAAAAATATGTTAACAAATTTAAAACATTGGCAATCTCTTGGTAACATTTCAACAGTCTTTGTACACTTTGGTGCAGATTTTAATAAGGTTAATTCTACAGATTTCTCATATAGTCCATATTTCAAACTCTGAAACAATGCTTTAGAATAGAGAAATGACAGCCTCTAAATGCATTGGAAGTAATGAATGATACGAACTATCAGAATGGTGTGAGCATCAGAAAATAACCACTTGAAAACGAAATGTTAACACATGAAATGCTCACTTTAATTTGGTTCATATAAAAATAAAATAATTAAATAATTTAAATCTTAGACTCTTGAGCAAGGTTCATTTCAATGATAAATATAGTAGTCTTGCTCTTTTAATGAATTATAATGATTTAGAATTAAATAGATTGTAGAAAATTATATTTTTAGAGCTGAAGCCCATCTGTGTAATCATAGAAGAGGTTGCAGAAAAATTATTTTACTAGTACCTCTTTGTATAAAAAATGAATGAAAAGTCAGAAACTATTTTAATAGGAACAGAAAGGAGCATTCATCAGTTTTAACACTGCTAAAATATTAGTGAATTTATTAAGAACATCATAAATAAATTTTATAATTTACTACCTACAGATGTTCACAAAATGTACCAAAGTAACAGATTTTCCCAAATATATCCTACACAAATAGCATCCACAGTATCATTTTACACTAACATAAAATGGTCCATTTCAAGTAAATTGGGAACAAAATTGCATAATAATGCCTGTAATAGGAAAATTTAACTAGAATGCAAAACAGTCCTGTATTTTGAGTCTGGTGGAAATCTAGCCTTTCAAAAACGTGCATGCAAACTGTTGATCTCAATTCAAAAGATCACTTATTTAAGCTTATCATGTGTTTGCTAATTTGCAGCTGCTTATTAAAAGAGATGAATATCAACATTAAGCATATTTAGTGCTCAAAAACATGTCCTAAAATAAACCTCACCCTCATTGGAAATTCTTACTTTACTTTTACAAGTTTTACCTGCACAATCAAACACCAAAGAAGATTTGTGATTTTGACCTTTGTCATCTTATTTATCAGACTATTAACTCAGTCACACATTCATTTTTAAAAAGGTTTGAAACTCCTTTGTAATGCCTACTTCCAATTAAAATGAATAATACACAAATGAAAACACTGAAGATACTGCACTTTGTTAGGCCTGTTTTTAAGAGCTTTTGAGACTAGAAATAAAAGGGCTTATAACCATAATCTATTTGGAAATTACAGTTTTCTATATTTTTGGACACTAATAAGAATATCTGCTATCACTCACAAGAAAACTGGTTAATATATTAAAAAATATATATATTTTTTGTGCTTTTACATGAGAACAATACAAAATTTTAGTAGTTGTTTTATATAAGCACTCCATTCTTTGACTTTCCAATTTTCTCATTAATATTTTATTAAAATTAATATGTCATCAAGACAGGTTTTCTAAGATCCAATTACATGCAAATCTTAAACATGGTTTTATAATAATATTATTTCCGTGTACAATAAGATCAAGAATTTATTTTTTTCTTTTAAGAAAATTCCTCAATATAACAAAGTTGGCAGCAGAAATGATTGACCATACTATTGTATTCCAGGTGAAAACCAGCAGTGGCCACCCTAATATCTGATTGGAATTGTAAGTAGAGTCAGCTGGAAGTGCTGGGACAGTGTTTCCTGTAAGAAATAAGGTAGATTTAACTTTAACCAATTCATTCACTTTTTCAAGTATTAAGTATGTGAGGATATTTTTAGGCTTATAAATCTCCATAGTATGTCTCATTTAATGTAAGTATTGGCATTTAGCATTACATATTGGGTCTTTCTACTGTTGACTGTACAACAAAAATTTAGACTTTGTCTTCTCTACCCTGCTCAAGCACAAGAGATGACTAGCTTTATATCATGTCAGTGAATGAACGCAAGAAATCTTATTATATTTTAATGATGCATTTGGTTTTCTACATTGCTTTTTTAACATGTAATATTCTGTTTGTTTGTTTTTTTTTGACTTGACATGTACAAAGAGGGAATAAAATCTAAGCCTCCAAGTCTAATGGGGATGAGGGAGCAGTCAGTCTGAGGAGATGTGGATCCAATGGATTATTTTTAAGATGTTGCTTTTGATTATGTATCTCTTTTCTATTCTCTGTGTGACTCATACTGAATCATGTTCCCCGTGAGATCTTTGAATGACTTCAACTAAGAATGTGTGAAAAGGGAAATAAAAGTTTATTTTTATATAATGTCTTTTTACTTAAAGTGTCCTAGCCTGTGTCACAGCAACCCAGAAAGGGAATTACAGATGCTGAGGAAAAGGGGGAGAAAGAAACTCTGACACTGGAAGATGCTGAGGTAAAGAAAAATGTTCAACTCAGTTTAAAATATTTTGGCTCAATGTATTGTCCTGTGGAAAAATACTAAACAAGTTTAAATAATTTATTTCCTAAAGCACATATGTTTGATATTCTACTATATTAAATCTATTCCCTAGGCAAGAACTGTGTACATAGTAGTTGTCAAGGAAATATCCATTCTATAAAACTCACCATGGTACAGGCAAATTATTAGAGGAAGCTACCATGAAGACAACTCCAATGTATGAAAAAATAATATTTATGTAGTAAAACAAAGAAATAATTTGATTATTCAAAACAGATAAACATTAATGAAAAGATAAGATACTCTATAATTCTCCTCGTCTACTTAAGCAATCCTGCTGTCACAATATCAGCCAGTAGCTTTAAATAAAGAGCTCCATGCAAGGACTCCAGTTTTCTCTTGATTATCCTAAGCCTTCTTAAACTGGATGTGTCCAAACCTGGATCATAACCTGCCTCTGGATGACCTCCCTTGTTCCATATCTCAGTCAACAACACTATCAATCTCCACCCACATCCTAGCATTAGAAAGTTCCTTCCTCTCCATCACACCATACTGCTCTGCAGTCAGGCCATCAGGCCCTTAGTAGCCTGCTGCCTAAATCCCTCCGCCTTTCACTCACCCCATCTTTCCATCTTCACAACTACCTGGTTCAAGCCACCATGACCTTTAACCAGGATAAGGGTGATAATTTTCTAACATGTTTACTAAACCTACATTTGTCCCAATCCAATTCATTCTCTGTTTGGCAGTTAGAAAGCTCATTTTAAAATAAACACATGATTATGTCATATAAAATTCTTACAGATGCCCCACCATTGTAGGATGACTTTCAAATTCCTTAATTTGGCCTACAGAGCTTCCTCTCATTCTTTAATTTTCACAATTCATTTATCCTGTCACATGGCATTCCCTAAATATAGGCCTAGAATGCTTTTTTACCTCATCCCTCGTCCATTTCCCCTTTATTATACTTACTTGTACAGAAGAATCCACTTTTTCCCTAACTAAGCCATTCACTATTAACTCAACTACCATGGGTTTACAACCCATGTAGTTCTATTAGACACCTCTCCAAACACACTAATTACTTTTTTTCATTTTAAAAACATTTATTGAAGTAAATCATTCATACATAAACAATCAGTGTTTAGTAAACCTTGTGACCTTACAAAACAAGCATGCACATCATCATACAGGGCTCCACACATCACCCTACCACCAATGTCTTACATCGTTGTGAAACATTTGTAACAAATTATGAAATGGCATCCTCAAAATATTAGTACCAACTATAGTCAGTATCTTATCTTACATTTAGTGTATTTTCTCCCCAACCTATTCTCTTTTTGTTTGTTTGTAAACCATATAATTTATCTAAAGTGCACAATCAATGGCATTCAGTATAATCACCAAGTTGTGAATTGATCATGTCAATCAATATAGAGCATTTTTGTACTCCAAAAAAAAAAAAGACAACACCAGAAAACAAATCACTATCATTCCCATAAGTTAGCACTTTTAATTACAAATCCTATAATGTGCTTTCACCATTTCTATTCATTTCCAAACATTTCCAAACAACTTTTTATCAATTCTGCACAGACGAAATCTCAGCATTCCATTCTCTAACCATATTCTATTCTCTGGTGACTTACATGCAAGCTATTAACTCTAGGACTTTGCTCATTCTATTTAGTTCATAATAGCAAAATCATACAATATTTGTTCTTTTGTGTCTGGATTGATTCACTCAACAAAATGTCCTCCAGATTCATCCATACTGTCATATGCTTCATGATTTCTTTTCTTCTTACAGCTGAATAATATTCCATTGTGTACATATACCACATTTTGTTTATCCATTTGTCCGTTGATGGTCACATGGGTTTTTTCTGTCTTTGGCAATTGTGAGTAATGGCACTATGAACATTGGTGTGCAGATGTCTGTTCATGTCATTGCTCTCAGTTCTTCCAGGTATCTACCAAGTAGTGGTATTGCCAGGCCACCTGACAGATCTACATCTAACTCCCTTAGGAACTGCTAAACAGACTTCCACAGTGGCTGTTTTGACTCAGTACAAAGTCCTGATTGGGACTGAGCTCCAAAAATATCAGCTTCTTTAAATACTTTGGAAAGATGAACAGACCAATGTTGCCACACCAAATATGAGACGGCTAAAGATTCAGTCATCTATTCTTTACTTTTACTGCCATCATGCTAGCCTAAGTTACCTTCATCTCTTACCGACACTAATGAAATCACCATCAATTTAACTTCAAAATCCCTATTTGCCATTCTATATATTCCTCCTCCTGCGTGCAAAACAAGCTTTTGACAAATGCATATTATTTGTTAATTTTATTCATAAACACATAATATGGGCTATTTCCTTTAAATATTTGCTTTCTTTGCTCTCCTTTCACATTTTTTAATATTTAATTTTTTTTAACTTTTAAAGCAGTTTCATTGAAATATATTCACATACCCTACTATCTATTGGAAGTATAATCAATTGCTTTTAGTATAGTCGCAATATTTTGCATTCATCACTACAAATAATTTTATAACAATTTCATTACTCTATGAACTATTTCTTTTATTTAAACTCTAAAGTAACTTCAATATGCTCTGTGGGCCATTCTACAGAGTTGGGGGACATTTCATCTCTAGCATTACTGAGGAGTCCTTCCCTGCCCCAGGATATTAAATAGTCCGAACACTGGGTTTCGATTCCCCATATCCTCATTCTCCAAGCTCACATTACCCCTTGAATTCTAGGGCTTCCAATATTCTCTTGCACACTTTTACAGAATACACTTTGCCAGTTAAGGCCCTGACCCTAGAATCTAGCCTTTCTAAGTACTTCCTGCTGTCATTTTCATTCTGAGGTACTACTACCTCCTTGTGGTGCTGCAAGGATATTGTGATGACTTAAGTTATGGGCCGATGGCTGGGCCAAGGGAAGGTCACTAATTTTCAGTCTTGGCAGTCATTTTAACCTGTTGAACTTCGAGCCTTCACCACCATCCTCTCAGCTTCTTCAACAGTGAGCTTAGGCTTTTAAGTGTCCAAAGCTAGGAGGAGATTTTACCTTAGAATATGGACACCTGCTGCTTTTAGTCCAAGCCAAATGTTAACGAAGATCTGGCTCTCTTCCTGGAATGAGGTAGAGAAAAATAACAGTCTAGAGAGACAAAAACCATTTCACAATAATATATCCTGTCACAAATGCAAATGAGTTTTTTTTTTAAATTCCATTCTGAAAATACCTCAAGGACTTCTTGTTGAACTAACACCAAAAAATCTTTCATTGGGTTTAAAAGTTTCACCTACATTTCGGACATGTAAACGCAACTAGTAATTTTGGCATTTTTGACCAATGAATCTCAAACCATTATCAGCATGAATAGTAGGAACAGAGAAAAGGAGAGAAAGATATCTATCATTCACTCCTTACAGATCATATGTGAGCCTGTGTGCATTACACACATGCATGGAAAGGGGCTCTTAGAAATCATATTCCCGACTGAGATTTAGGGTTTGTGCCGCAATCCATTTACTTACATCCAAAGTGGGTTGACTTCCAGGAGTCTTTCCATTCCTGCATCGTTAGTGCACAGTTCACTGTAGGGGCACTAAAAATGGGTGTCGAATGATAGACACTTCGAAATGTTTTCAATTGTTACTCCTTTGCTTTATGACCCTGGTAAATATATCTTCTAATTGAACAGTTTGGGGGGAGAAGCTGTAAGTTTCTCCCTGCTGGTGAGCAGAAATATACAGAGAGAATACTGCTAAAAGCTACATAGTAACTCACAGAAATACATGGGGAAATGCAGTAAGTGGGGAGCCCGGGCCTTTTTTTCACAAAGAAGCAATTTTCCTGAGTAAAACCCTCTCCTCGGCCAGGAGCAAACTGCTGGCTGCCAAGTTTAAAAATAGAGCCCACTGTGTGGCCACGAATCCCAAGGACTTAGAGTGAGACTTGTGCAGGCCAGGGAAAGAAGCAAGGACGTGAGGGAGAACTGGACTGTGCCTGTGGTTGGACCAGCTCTAACCCATTCTCATACCAAGAAAAGAGACATCTATTTAAAACACCAATTCTTTATCTATTTATGATGTTTGCTGTCCTTTTGTCCTTTCACTAGGTATTATTTTTATATTTTCACTGATATTTGTAGAAAATACAATATTACTATAGGTCTAACTAATTTAACCAAAAAAGTTTCTATTGTAGCATTTATACTACTTTTTGCCTGGCTTTTCTATGATTTGTATTAGTTTGTTACTTTTCCCACCACATTACTCTAGTATTTTAATTAACTGTAAATCCTTGTAAGAAATGCTGTCCTTCCTTGCTTTCCAACTATGGATGTCCTGTTACCGAGATGAGAATCAGCTCAGTTCTCACCTACTCATAGAAACCACTGTTGGCCACCTGTGTCTGTAGTGGGATATATTTTCTCTGTATGGAAAGATATGGCTTTTCACTTCTCATACAATGCTTTATGCTTGGTTCATTTTTTTGTTTTTCAAGTATAGCCTTTTTTAGAGATGAGACCCTCACTTATCTTTTTTTTTTAGCAGCCCACAACCCCCAGGACAGTAATTCGCACATGTAGGTATTCAATACACATGCATTGGTTGTTCGATTTTATTGTTTGTTCATTTTCTTTGGCTGCATTACTGTAGAAGGGCTCTGGATAGGGAATCAGAAAACCTGTTTCTAGTCCTGGCCATGATGCATATTAGCTCTGTCACCTTGATTAGGTCACTGAAAAAACTGTACTATGTTCCAACTTCGATAATGATAATAACTATCTCATAGGGATATGCAAGTCATAAATGAATTGTGTATATGAAAATGCTTTGTAAAGTATCATGCTCCCTCTACTGTTATTATAAATTGCAACAAGAAAATTTGTAAGCAGTCCTGTCTGTTCTTCTTTTATGACATATAATCATTTTCTACTCTACGAAAATTCTGGATCTTGATGCATCAGGTGGTATAAAAGATATGCAGGTATCTGGGGAGGGCTGAGAGGATTCTGTGTACCTGGGCACCCAGACCACAGCTGGGTGAGAGGGCATGCCCTGCTCCACCCCTCTAATTGGATTTTCACTTTGGGCTCTTGTCTGACTGGACTGTAAGAAAGCGCTTATTTCTGCCATATAAAATACAGTTGATTTTTTTTAAAAATTGCCAGAAGCAGAATCATTTTATCATGTTTTACTGCGACCTAGATAGACAAGTAACTAAGAAAATGGAGAAATTTTATTATAATCCCTACAAATTCTAACTTCAGCACACTAATATTTACTTCCCCTTAATATTGATTGTCAGCTACAAATTATCATGAATTTTGCTCTGTTTTTTGCATTAAAATTTAAAGCCTATCTCCTGATTTGAAATGGCTTAGAAGACCTAGATACGTATGGCTTATATATGTACACACACACACATTATATATTTATTTAGTTCAATATCTATAAATATTAAAACCATGAGTTTACCCAAATGTCTCTAATTCAAATACAACACTGTTTCATTCTATCCTTCCTGTTTGCCATTTTTTCTAATGCTCTTCTCAGACAGGTAGAAACCTGATTCAAGTTAACCTCAGTATTTTTCTTTATGTTCTCAGTTCCCAAGTGTGTACATCACTGGCATTTCCTCAGCCCACAACCCTACCTAGCCACCACCATGCCAAACCGCATTCTTGTTCGGTTCCTTAATGTGCCAAACACCTCCATATATATATGGAAAGTGCAAGTCAGTCAATATGGAACCTTAAGGTTCTCATGAAAAAATGTCTAGAAAATGTAAGGGCACATTACATAAAAATGAGTAACCTAAATAAAAATTTGAGTATGGACAAGCACAAAAAAAAATTGCATGGTTCCTTTTGTCTGGAGCACTTGTTCTCCCTTGTATTTTTCAGGCTATGTTGTACTTATCTATTAAGATACTTTAAATTTTCCCAGGCAGCCTATTTTTTTCTCCAAAATCTAGGAATCATACTCCTTTTGCCCTCCTGTAACACCCAATTGCTTCCTCTAATGGTTGCTTAACCTATCACACCTCATTCTCATTGCTATGATTAAGTTAAATGTGAGGTCTACTTGTAAATTTTAAACATTGTTGTTTTAAATGACAAACACCTGATAATTTAATCCCAACAATAAATAGGGTGCTTGATTTATGTAGCAGGCACTTTTTTAAAATGCATGTTAACCTGAACTGGTGAAATATTTTATCTTACCTGGTAAGGGAAAATAAGAAATAGCCCTTGAGATCAAGCCTGAAGAATTATAATAATTGTAATGGGCTGTTGGAAAGGCACATGCCAACAGAAATAAATAGTGTAAGACAGACAAATATAGATTGTATGTGGCAGACTCTAAAAATTAGACTATTTTATTGCACAAAACTTTATATGTCCATGTAAAAATATGAATTTATTTGCTGGCAACTAGAAACAAATCATAGAAAGCTATGAAAGAAGTCAGTGATAAAATGAAAGTTGTGGCAGATGTTGGTAATGTCTTAACCCACTGTAGCAGTTTGATATAATTATGTATTCCAAAAATAGATACTGGATTATGTTTGTAAACTGGTGTTTACCTGAGCATGATTAAATTATGATTAAGGCCTTGATTGGGCCACATCAGTAGGGTGCTGATAAAAGGCATGACAAGAGACAGAGTTGGAGGCATTTTGCTGTTGGAGTTTTGATTTGGAGTTTGATGCTGGAGTTGTGAGCTGGAGCCCCAGGAAATAAGCATGCAGAGGAAAGAGAAGCAAGGCCCAGAAGAGAGGATCTGAACCAGGAGAAGAACACAGGAATAGGGATGGCTCCTTAGACATGGTAGAAACCCTGGGGAGAGAGACAGAAGCATCTGCCTGATAGTGTACAGCTGACCTTGTGAAGGCAAAGCCTAGAGAGCCTCATTGTCTACAGCTGAACTTGTGGAGAAAACAGAGGACCCAGAGAGAGTCAAGACCTGGGAAGAGAGGAACCCAGGAAGCCTTAATCCAGAGAGATGTTGCCAGCCATATTGCTCCAACACATGGAAATAGATTTTGTGAGGGAATTAACTTATGCTTTATGGCCTGGTACCTGTAAGCCCCTGCCCCAAATAAATACCCTTTATAAAAGCCAGCCGGCTTCTGGTATTTTGCATCAGCACCTCTTTTTACTGACTAATACACCCACTATCAGTTTTCTTTTTCTTATTTGTTAAGGAAGAGTAGAATAAAGATGCTGTTTAAGGAATGAATGTATTTGGTTTAAAAAAAACAACAACAAAACAAGCCTTCCTTTGTAGTCTGGATGACCAAACAACAGTTCAATGAGATATTAATATATTTATAAACTTACATATATTTATAATGAGCAACTTGGGGGACCTTTTTGAAAAGCTATTACTTACTACATAAAATAAGCTCTCTAGATTCAGATTTCTTTTTATGTCAAAAAATTCACTTTTATGTGCTTAAATCACTCTTTTATATGATCCCTAACTCGGGCAGTTGCATTCAGGCTCTGTGTTTAGATACACTTGATTAAAATCCCAGTTATACATTTCCTATCTGTGTACTTGTATTAGTCACCCAAAGGGGTGCTGATGCAAAATACCAGAAATTGGTTGGTTTTTATAAAGAGTATTTATTTGGGGTGGGAACTTACAGACACCAGGCCATAAAGGATAAGGTACTTCCCTCACCAAGGTCTATTTGGAGGAAGGTGGTTGCCAAAATCTGTGAGCATTCAGGCTTCCTGGGTTCCCAATTCTTGGGGCTGGCTTTTCTCTGGGTTCAAGTTTCCTTCCTTCCTGAGCCTGGATTCTCCTTCCTTTGTGAGATTACTTCCCAGAGCTCCAGTTTATGTCTTCAACATCAAACTCCAACATCAAAACTTCAACATCAGAAACCCTCAACTCTATTCTTTGCCATGCCTTTTATATGTGAGTCTCCACCCACCAAGGGGTGGAGATTAGGTGGGCACTCAATGCTCTAATCATATCTCAATCATACCAAGGTACAGATCAGATTATAAGCATAATCAAATATTTCTTTTTGGAATTCATCAATTATATCAAACTGCTTCATTACCCTTGGAAAATTCTAAAATATCTAAAGTTTTGTTCCTCAGTTGTAAAAAACAACAACAAAATTTATCTCACAGTTAGGAAAAAATAGATAATGCATGTAAACAGGCAAGCCTGGCACAATAAGGCAGAAAATGACAAGTATTGCGATGATAATGATGATGATGAGACCAATGGTAACTACTCTGACTGGGAAGACTGATGTGTTAATGCTACAGAGAATGGAAGAGGCAGTGACAAATGTCTAGAGGCAAGATAACCTAATAAAATGAAAGAAAAGGTAAAAGGATCTGAATAGAGTTTAGGGGCAGTGGGAAGGGAACGAATGGCATTACTGAAGAGAAGATTTTGAAAGAAGAATATTTATTACGCAGATATATTTGTGAGAGCTGGAGGTGGACCAAAGAGTGAGACAGGACTTAATTGCAGTTCACTACAACTTCAGGTCTGACTACTAGGTATGAGTAGGTAGGGCAGTGCCTGATGTAAAAGGTGGAGATTTCTGCAATTCTTATATAACAAAGAGCTGCAAATTTTAGGCATAAACAGCCTGTTTTCCTGATAGCTTGAAACTGCAGAGTGTAATTTCCACAGATTACTTACCTTTACATCATCTGTTTTGAAGAACTGAGAACTGTGATCTGATCTCTGCCTTACCCCCACCTCACACTCCTACTTCTCTTTCCCCCATCCCAGGACCAGTCCAAGGCCTGTGATCTATAAAAGCTCTGTTAACCTCAGGAAGGTGGAGTGGGCAATCACACTACAATTGAAGCTTCTGCTCTCAGCGAACACAGCTTTCTTTTTTCTCACCTACTTTCTTAGTGGTCTTAAATTTGCAACCCTAGAGAAACTTATGGATATAGGAGAGTTTGTAGGAAAATTCTACATTGAGCATTTTGCTGTTTATTGTTTACTGTTTTATCAGTGTGTGCAGATCTTGAGACACAAGCAAAGAAAAGGGCAATTGTGTCTTACCTGAAAAACTTCCCGGTCGAGATGCAGTCATGTCACCACGATCATAGATCTCGAGAGACCCAATTCTGTTCCATGGCAAAGCTGGTCACCTCAATCTAAACAACAATATTTAGCTAATATTGACTTTCAGTTGAAAGAAATTAATCTAACCATATGGGATGTCTCATGAAATTAAAAGCACAAATAGAAGAAAAAGGACAAACTCAAAAAAAATTATCCAAGTAAAGGGCATCCAAAAATGTTCACAAATGGCAGTGCTGATATTCTTTTTACCCAACATGTTTATTATTTTTATTCCAAATAGAGAGACATGATTTGAAACACTATGCAGAAATATTATGGATATTATAGTCTATATATTTAAAACAGCCAATACAAAAAGAAATGGAGGGAGAAAAAAAAAAAAAAAAGAAAAGAAAAAAGCCCCTGGATGCTGGCTTAGCTCTGTTTATTAGACTCTGGGGCTTCTGGACTTACCTGAATCCCTGGTCCTTCTGTAACTGTGATTTTCTATATACAGTTTCAGTTGTTACCATATGGTTCAGGATAACCAGGGGATAGGATTGTACCTCTCCACTAAGTGAAACTGACACTACAGGGGACTGAAAGTCAAAGCCACATTTAATAAAAATAAAATACAATGAAGCACAATATTAATTTGTGTATGGTTTATTTTGGAGTGTGATCAGACTTTAAGAGAAATTTAACATGTTCTAGAAACTTTAATTGACATTTTTTGCCAAGGTAACATATAGCCTGTTCTTTTTTAAATTGGCAATACTATTGATTATTTACTATGATGCAAATAAATTATACATCCTGAGTCTAGAAATAAATTTTTTCAGGTTATCAAAGAAGGCAGTATACACAGCAATGCCATCTCTGAAACGAATTCCTTTTAGAATAATTTATCTACTACAATTTAAGAAACTTTGTAGAGCATTATCTTCTATATGTAGGCATGCAACTCCAAATAATATTAATGGGATTTTTATGAGCAAATCCAGAGAAGAGGAGTGGAAAATGTACAAATGAATCTGAATGTTAATCATGACTGCATTAGAGGATCATATACAAAATGAAGCAAATAAACTATAATTTAAAATGCCATTGTTATTCAGTCTGCATTAACCTATCGCTTTTCAAACATTCATCAGCATAAATGTATTAAAGGAACATTACACAAGTAATATAGCAAATCAACATTATAATGATTTTCCACAAAATTTAATTATGTTGAAAATTCATGGCTTTAGCATTGATGGCATTCTTAATAAATATTGAGAAGGAAAACATGTTTCATGCTTGTTAATCTGATGAGCTATTTTTTGAAACAATATTTTAAAGATTTGGCTGCTATCAGTTTTTTCTGATAAAATATTCTTTCAATGGGTCACAAACATTATCAATTCCATTTGTGTGGCCCTGTAAACAAGATATAGTCATTGAAAGCAGCTCTGTGAAACTGTTCCTCAGGTCTGATTTACATATTTATGCAAGTTCTCACACTTTCCCAGACATGGTTACCTACACAGCTTGGTATTGTGTCATTCCACTGAGTTAAAGCATTTGGCACAGACTGACAGTGGCTAGCCGTGGAGCCTTGTAGCAGGTATCCTGGGTTGTATTCAGATTGAATGATGGAACCGGTGGAAAATTCAGAACTGATACTACTTCCATATCTGGGCCCTGGGACAGAGCTGCACAGGGAATCACTGCTGCAAGGAACAGCTAAAGTCAAAGCATGTACAACAACGTATCTTCCTGAAGAAGCCAAATATTTTCTTGAAAAGAGATTTAAAATGAGTCCAGTGAGAGTTTGTGTTGATATAAAATTAACGGTGTCTTTAAAATCCCTGTAAGGAATGATTTTTGGAGCACTTTCACATTTATATTTCATCCTCATATCAATTTCAATGACCACCTGAAGAGTCTCATTTTTAAACAAAGAAACCAGGGCATAAGTAGAATCTCCACCTTTGGAAGACTGATTGATAAACAGTTACAGTTAATTGAGTGCCAGTATTATCCTGCTAGTGATAACGAGAGGTAAGAACTTTATACTCAAAGACCACACAGACTAGTGAGAAAATCCAATCAATAAATGCATTTGTGATAAAAAAATAAATGTTCTATGGGAAAACAGAGAATTAACCCATTCTGCATGGAAAAACTTGGAAAAGAATATCAGGGAGAGCTAGTTTGGATCCCACTACTGGGGTATAAAAAAAAGCCTACCATTTCCTTCCTTGGGTCTACTCATTGGACCAGCAATTGTCCAAAGAAGAGCATGGGGGCTGAGAGTGTGGTTGTGTGGGGCTGGAATGGAGGGAAGACAGTATATTTCCACAGCTGACCATTCTAACGTTAGTGAGATTGTGTGTATTTAAAAATGCATGTTTAACAGTATGGTTGTATGCTTTCCAAGTGGAAAAAAAAAGCAAATAGGGAAGTTTCATAAAATATTCCAGCTGGTGAGGACACCATTCTGCCTAAAGTTTGACAGAAAAAAGGAGGTTCTGACATCTGTCAGCTGGTAGCTGCCTCGTACCAAGAACTAGGCTGTGATGTTCTCCTGTTGAAAGTAAAGTCTCACAGAACATCCATATCAGATGGCATCAATCGGAGACCACTTTGTATTCCCATCTGATCACAAAAAATATCAAGAATACTATGTAGGTGGCAGACTTGGCCCAGTGGTTAGGGCATCTGTCAACCACATGGGAGGTCCACAGTTCAAAGCCAGGCCTCCTTGACCTGTGTGGAGCTGGCCCATGCGCAGTGCTGATGTGCGCAAGGAGTGCCATGCCATGCAGGGGTGTCCCCCATGTAGGGGAGCCCCACGAGCAAGGAGTGTGCCCCATAAGGAGAGCCGCCCAGTGGGAAAGCAAGTGCAGCCTGCCCAGGAATGGGGCCACACACACGGAGAGCTGATACAACAAGATGAACCAACAGATTCTGGTGCCACTGACAACAACAGAAGTAGACAAAGAAGACACAGCAAATAGACACAGAAAACAGACAACCAGGGTGGGAGGGGGGAGGGGAGATAAATAAATAAATAAATTAATCTTTAAAAATAAATAAATAAAATAAAAAGAATACTATGCAAAGCACAAGAAAGACCAAAAATCCCCATTTGCTTGTTACCCTGAGTCATAGTTGGTTCATTACTAATTTAGAGCTTTAGCCTCATTCCATTCCTTCCATCTCCTAGATAAAATCTAAGATGTTCAATAATACAATTACCCCCTGACCACACCAATCCAGAGGAAACCAAACTGCCTTGAATCCTTCCCAAAATCAGTTAACAGAAGCCCAAATCCTATAACAAGCCTCTTCTGACACTCTCATAACTAAGACATTCCCAGGTCCCCATGGTGTGTGGTCTTTCTTTTGTAGCGAGCACTAAACCCAAATTTGTTTGATTATGAACTTGGGACATTTGCCATGACAGGTCATTCTCAATGCAATACAGAGAGTGAGATCTCTATTTTGGGACTATATCAGATCTTATCAGCTATAAGAAAATTTTATGTCTATGACAAGGGGCAGAGCTAAAGTTTGAGAAATACTTCCATTGGCAAACAGGTCTGAAAAGAGATCCCCAAATTTTGCACTCTAATCTGCATATTTTGGTTTTGTTGTCTAAAGTTAAACATCAATATGTCTTTATCTTTAAAATAATACTATCTCTAGGATACCATTATGCTGTCCTTGTGTTTCTTTCTTCAAAAATTCAGCCATGTATTTTTGTGTTCATGTCCTCATTTTCTTTAAAAAGAATGTTTCTGTTTTCAAACTACTTTTCCTAACCCACTGGCATCATTTTTTAATTGAAACTGAACAATAACCAGCACCATTTGTATTACTGTTGCTAAGAAGGCAATTCCATAAGAATAGAAATCAAAAGAGTATTTTGATTAAACTTTGTTTCAATTGAGTATGCAAAAATTTTATCAAAGGGCAAAAGTTAATAAATTTATATACCATCTTATAGCTATAGTTGAAATAATGATGTATCAGAATTTGTCTTTTCTATAACTAAGCTAGAATATAAAATAATTATAAGATTCCATTGCAGTAAAATATTGTTTAAAACTATATTTTTCATGTTTTTATTTATGAGTATTTTGTTACAGTTGAATAGTTCTATGAGAGAAAGAAAATGATATCCCATAGAGACTTCCACAGTCAATTCTCAAGATTTTCTACAAAAAATAAAGCAAAGCAAACAAACAGAAATATCTCTAATGGTAACTTCTCTACTTAGGCTAAACTACTTGGAAAGTACCAGCTATTTGTGTTTCAAACTTGTCTAAGTGGCTTCCAATATAGAGTTATACATTTGTATACTCCCAGGATATCATTGTCATGCTAGCTGCCTGAAAACAAGGAGTAATAGGGTATCTAGGGTGATTTGGACACATGTCACTATTAAAACTGTCCTTGTGAATTTCATACTTGCCTATTTCAAGGAAAATAACAATAAATACTCTCTCATTCCCCATATCCTTTGGGTCCAAATCTCCAACATCTGGCACCCAACATGGGGCCCGAAGAAGTTAGCAAGTCTTCCAAATCAGTATTGGGAACCACGGAAAAGACTTCGTCGAGGGTCATGTGACGTCCAAAGCAGAGTGACTCGAGTCTTCTTTTAAGATCAACCTCTTGTTTGCCATGTGGGGACTTCATCCAGCTTCATACTGGATGCCAGATCCATCTTCTTCCAGTCGAGATGGAGTAGCAAGGGCATTCTGCACCTTGGTAGTCAGGGTCTGCAAGCCCCTAACCAGCAGGAAGTAGTTACAGAAGAAAGATCATCTTCCTTCAGCACCCCTTTAAGATTAAAAGTGTAGATATTTCTGAGGGGGAAATGAAGCAGGCTAATAAGATAGGGATTTAATAGATGGATCTGGAACCTGGCAGAGTCCACGTGGACACGTGGAACTCCCAAGATGACTGCTGGAAGAACCCCACCTCCAGGATTCTGCTACCTAGAACAAAGACTTCTTCCTGGGAACAAGAAAAGCTCGGATGTTCTCTAGGAACTTTATCATTAAGTCCTCACTAAGGATTGAAGGGTGGGATAATGTAAGAAAGAAATCTTATTCTGGAAGAAAATAAGGCTCACCCGACTGTGGAGAAGAAAAAAAAAATATTCTCAATGTTGCAAGAGGTGGTGCACAAACAGAAAATGTGGCTGGCTCCCCGAACAAAGAAGAATGATACAATTTATACCCCTAAGCCTAGCATGCAAGCCCTTCCTCTGTTTCTCCATAGATTGGATACTTCAGAGGTTACAACCTATCGGAGAAGATCTAACTTTCCCATGCAAAAGTTTGTGATTAACCGCTTCCCCCATCACATTCCAACCATTTCAGTTTTTACCTGCTCCTCTTTGCCAAATAAGGAATGGAATTTAGTGCTGAATTGGTATTGACTTAGCTCTTTCTTGGGCATCTTTTTTATTGCCTACAGGACTAGCTTCAGCTGGCTTCCTTTGTTCCTGTTTAACCCAAGAGTGGGAGACTGAGGCAATAGGCTGCCAGATTACATTAATTAATATTTTCTTCCATTATGTGAAAACTGAATCTTCATTTCTTACAGATAATCAGCCCAAACAGCAAACAACAGGAACAACCTCCCCTTCCATGGGCAGAGGGGTAGAATAATTAAAAGTTTAAAAGCCAGGCACAAACCAGAGCCCAGGCTCTCTTGCCCTGCTCTTTTGCCTGTATCTGTCCTGCCCTCTGTGTACCACTGTTGACATTTTTCCTTTGCCGTGTGGCCATACAAGTAACCCTGGGGACTTATAATCAATAATGGGGAATTGTAGCTTATAAATTAGCTCTCTTCATCCCTTTTCACCCCCTTCTTCCCTACCTGGAACCCCTGCTCTGTTATCTTCTGTTATTTTCTCTCATTTCTCTTCTCTCCCTACCTGAATAAATTACCAGTCTAACTAAAACAAAACAAAACAAAAAACCCCAATAAATAAATAACACCTGAATTTGCATGAAATAATAGGTTTTTTTAAGAGGAAAAGAATTAAAAATTGGTAAAAATGAATTTTAAGTTTCTGAGACACTAAGAGGAAGACTGTAGCATTGAGACATCAACACTGGAGGTAACTTCTCAGAAAAAAAATAAAACAATGTTCAGTAACATTTTCCTCTCAGTCAATCCTCTATTTTGCCCTTAACCTGGACAGCATCAATTTTAGGCAGCATCAGAGGGAAATTCTACTTTCTATAGTAATTATTCTCTATCCTTTCATAAATGTTTCACACCACTGAGAAGCAAATTGAAATCAACTCAGTGGAAAAGTGAAGAGGGAATAAGGTCAGCCCAGAATAGAGGGTGATAAAATGATTGACTTTTCAGGCCAAATTATCACATTGGTTCAGAGAAGGAAGCTGTTCTCCGGGACTTTTCTAGTGCTGCAGGAAGGCAGTCTGTGGATGTGTGCACGTCTCTCAGGAGAGGAGACAAGAGAAGTAATGTGGTAGATTTATTAATCACCTTTCACTGCCACAAATACTCTGAACAACAGCTGTGGATACACAATTCTAATACAGCACTTCCTGTAGAGTAGATGTAGTGAAAATAAGAAGAAAATACATCTGAATACAGGTAAGAATAATTGCAATACCTAAGTGAGGTGGTCTTCCCTGCTTCATTTAATGATGAAGGATATTTTGCGTTTCTTAAAATCATTCTCCACTGGAGATTGTAAAATCTGATTCAACAAGATATTACTAGTCAATAGAATCAAACATCCATCACTGAGTTTTGAGCAAAATTTCATGTCCAGTCTTCTTTGTAAAGTAGCATGCATTTTGAAAGCTCTTAACAGAAAAAGTGAATTTCTTTAAAGTAGAAATGAAGCAACCAAACCTCATGATATATGCCATGTAAAAGCCGATGAAGTCTTGGTGAAATATCAACAAAAACATGTATTTGCAGTCCCAGGAAAGACTTAAAGCAGGGGAAATCTTAGGGTAAATTCTTGTTGTCCATACTTAGAAAAAACATTTCCATGTTTCTAATTCTGTTTCTTTTAAAGGATTCCTTTCCATTGCCTTTATTAACATTAACGCCAAGGAGAGTGAGTCTTAACAACAGAAAATTCCTGGAATAGGAATATCATGAATGAGTTAGTCTGGGAAAATATCCTTGGGAAGGCTCAGAAGCAACATGCTGTTTCAGGTGAGGATGGAGAGAATTGAGGAGAGTTGGTCACCCAGCAAGCATGCCTTGGAAAGACAGAGACAAAGCCAATTGACATTTCTAAGCTGTGAACTGCAGGAAAACATGATATGAAACAACGGCTTCCTTTAGGCCTTGAAATGGTCAGTAAAATCTTCAAGGTTTATTAATTTTAGTGTGAATGAATTATTTTGAGGAAACTCAAAGTATTGGCTTCTACATCAAAACAAATATCTAAAACAGACTGTGTGTGGAAACAGGCATAAATATAAGACAAATTAATAGGATTTTGATGAGACATTGTCAGCCACCAAGTTTAAACTAGACACATTCAAACAGGTGCCATAGTGGGGTGAGGGAAGGAGAAGATTGGTGATTTTTAACTATCCTTCCATAACTTACCATGTGCTTTGAGTAAGCAGGAAAGGAAACCATCTCAGATGAACTCTGTTGCCACATATATCACCACGCCAGGCTGATTCTCAGTTTAAAAGACAAGTATTTATGGCAGAAAAGAAAAATTGCTACAAATGCAACGTACATGCTTTCTAGAATAGAATCAAAAGTCCATTTCAGTACCCGAAGAAACATTGACTGTGGTGGACTTACCAAGAAATGGTAAGTGGGTCTCCTAATATGCCGATTTTCTAAGGCATTTATATAAGCAATTTAGAATCTGTGCGATTTCTTACTCTCTCACTGATCTAAGAATACATTGACTAGGTACAATTCCACTACTTATTTTCTTTGGAATGGCAAAGATAATTAAAACTCTACAACAGTATCTAGTGATTTCAGGTTCTTCAAGTATCGGGCAGACAATGAAAGGGCAGACAATGAAAGGGCTAGAGGGCTTACAAAGTGGAGTGAGTTTTCCTCAGGAGCTGCATAACAGGGCCAAGGAAAACTTCCTACTTGATGTCTAAAGGGAAATCTAAAAAGCTGTTTGAAAATATTGACAATATAATAGCAAGAATTGTGAGATAAAAGTGCCTAGATAGAACTTTTTAGGAGTATTGCTTCAATAACTTGTTGAGTTTCCTTTTACTGGTTTTTTTTTTTAATTTGAAATAAAGTTTGAATTAAAAATATATTCCTCCATTCTGTCTTCAGGGATGTTTATGTATGAAAACTGTTATACTGACTCAGAACTGGAATGACAGAATAACTCACATTTCATAAGGAAGAAAATTAGATTTTTTTCAGCAAAGAATCAAACCATAGCTTTGTTTTTATGTACTATTTGCCTTTCACCAAGCTGAGGCCCAAGGCTGCTGATTCAGAACTGGATGAAGTTGGGCTAGCGTGATTGAGACCTGAGTCGCAAGTTACAGAAGGTGCCAAGTTGTCACTGAACTATTTGGTAACATAAGGCCATTTCCCCAGTCTCCACACCACTTTTTCCATAATCAGGGCATGTGACTCCTGTAGGCTTCGTCCCCTTCAGAGTGGAAAGTATCCCATGTGTAGTCTTTACCCAGCGTCCAGAAAATGAACAAACAAGACTCCCCACTGGTGGAAAGCATTCTATTATGAAGTCATCCCATGTTAACTCACTTTTTACTACTTAGTAAAAAAGGGGGAGAAAGAAACAGCAAAGTATAAGCTATTAAAGTACTACATTAGAAAGCCTCTATACTTCCCATTTCTTCAAAAGTTCCCAGACAGGGTAATATCATGAATGTTTCCCCAGGTGTAGAACCAGATGTCATAGAGAAGTAGGGGACAGAGGGCTTGAGAATCTGACCTTTCTAGACCTGGAGTCATGTATAAATTTTTTCACATGCAACACTTATTTTTCACAGAAGACACTAACAGCTCGTCATGCTGGAACTAACTGTTAACAAGAGTTAGACATCCCATAACAACAGAATTCATAAAGCCCCTGTGCAATTTTAAGCATGGATAATGTGAAAAAGTCAGGCTGTAAGCAGTATATGAAAGCACTGTACAGAAAAATTTTCATGAAAGAATTCAAAGAATTTCAAGTCTTCACTATAACTACTACCTGTCAGGAAGCAATGTTCAATTTAACTTTTCATTTGTATTGAAAAATCTTCCCAGTTGCTGTTGAGAGATTTATAAATTGCATTCACGGGAAACGGACTTGGCCCAGTGGTTAGGGCGTCCATCTACCGCATGGGAGGTCCGTGGTTCAAACCCCGGGCCTCCTTGACATGTGTGGAGCTGACCCATGTGCAGTGCTGATGCGCGCAAGGAGTGCCGTGCCACGCAGGGGCGTCCCCCGCATAGGGGAGCCCCAGGCACAAGGAGTGTGCCCCGTAAGGAGAGCCACCCAGCACAAAAGAAAGTGCAGCCTGCCCAGGAATGGTGCCACACACACAGAGAGCTGACACAACAAGATGATGCAGCAAAAAGAAACAGAGATTCCTGTGCTGCTGACAGCAACAGAAGCGGACAAAGAAGAAGACACAGCAAATAGACACAGAGAACAGACAACTGGGGTGGGGGGGAAGGGGAGAGAAATAAATAAATAAATCTTAAAAATAAAATAAAGTAAAATAAATTGCATTCACAATTTTAGTTGTTTAGCTCCAAAGGATTTGGCTTAGATAAAAGACATCAATTTTTGTATAACCTCAGTGGTAGAAACAAGTCAAGAAAGAGAGTGACACTGGAATGTTATCTGATTTCGGGAATGTTGTAGTCATAATATTTTCTAAAATACAAGTAAAACATATTATTTTAATGTGATCTCTTTTTTCTTTCTACTTTTCTTTATTATATACATGGTAGTGCAATATATTGCCTTAAAAGAGGAAACATAATTTTTTAAAGTGTGCCTTTTGAAGATAACATTTGAGGATAGAATAGACTTTGGGTCATTTGTATTAGATACTTTATCTGATTACCAGATGGCTTTTCCAATCTCTACCTGAAATCGAATGAAGCACCTTTTGAAGGAGAAATGCCTTTAACAATACCAATGTACTTAAACTAAGTGATCCAATCTTTTTTTCTTTTTATGTGTCACATAGCCTTACTTTGATTTGTGAGTCTGCTCTTGGCAAAGTACTATAGATTTCATCTGAAAAAAGTTAGGAACCCTAAGAGGTGGATCTGTTAAACTGTTCTCTCTCCAAAGAGAGTCCACTTTTTAATACTGGTGTGATTATTTACATTTTAACCAAAAGTGCCATTTAGAATGATGAAACTGATTTTAATTCAGTATCATCATGAGTCATTATTTAATTTGGATTAAAGATATTTTTTCACCTTACTCACATGTTCAAACATATTTCTCACTCTCTTCATTATTCTTTAAGTCATCTCATTGCCAAACACTGAAGAGTTTTAATAATGATATATTTTGAATGGATTTTGCTAGTGAGATTATCAGGAATTATTTATAAATGATATGACTGATTATATTCTCCATAATTTTATGAAAAAACATAATGCTTTCAAGAATGTTCCCTGGAGAAGTTTTACTAAATGGAAAATAGCCTCTGCTTTTGACAAAAATATATTCAAGCACATCCAGTAACATCTCTAGCTTCAAATTAGAGGCCTAGTTAAATTAAGTATTGCTTCTTATTTTTGAACACACTGTTTACCTCAGAAATGGCAATCTCTTTCAAATCTCAACCTGTGTACCCATTACAAGTCATATTCAAAACCATACTTTTGGCTTCTGAAAATTTATGAAGAGTTTCTATGGTACTTTTTTTTAGTTTGTCTAACAAATATGCAAGATAAAGTCAAAATATCAACAGTGAAAACTTCCTTGCTTTCCAGAAAATGATCTTTGAGCAATCTCAAACATTTTGAATAAACTCCAAATCCAACAATAAGTATAAAGGTGTGTAGAAGTGCCAAAGGCTAATACATCACAAACAGAGTAAATGCGTATTTAGTTAGGGGGATAGACGTATGTTACTTGTTTTTGTTAAACTGCCTTGATGAAATTTTAATTGTATTTTCACTAAAATGATTATTAAGGGAGTAATAATAATGAGTAATGGCTCAAGTGGTTGAGTGCTCACCTCACACGGAGGAGGTTCCAGGTTCAGTTTCTGATGCCTCCTAAAAACAAAAGAACAAAACAACAAGTAAAGGAAAAACCAACTCAGGGGAGCCAATGTGGCTCAGTGGTTGAGTGCTGGCTGCCAAATGCAAGGTCCCAGGTCCAATCCCTGGCCTTGATACCAAAAAAAAAAAAATGCTGAAACCTAAAACACAAACTATATTATGAATGTTATTTAATTAGATCAAATAATATAATTGAAATCATTTTGAAAATGTGAAATGCTGCACAAAGGTAATTTGATCAATACCTGTTTCCTTATAGTGCCAGGTAAATGGGATATTATTGTCTTTGTAATAGAAATATAATATTTAAGTGTCAGAGAACTATTCAATATTTTATTAAATAATTTTTATTACAAATATATAGACACCTTAAATTCCCTAAATACCATAAAAATGCAACTTGGATGATTCTAGTACTTTGCCTGGAAGTAGTGGTATGTGCTATATTATGAAACGGCCAAAGTAAAATGCAAAAACAAAATGGAATCCCCTGGTTTATTCATCACTTTCTGCACTGAATCTGATCAGAATTTGATTTGACGTAGCCAAAGGCAATGTTTCTCAGGGAAATAAAAACAGAGATGATACATGGAATCCAGAAAACACACAGAACTTTGGTATCAGCCAATATTTTGAAAAATAATTATCAATTTGCAATTTAAAAATTAATATTTGAACTTTAAAAAAGTTCTCTTTGGGGTTTAGGACCCAAAAGGATAATTTCCATAAAGTTTTTAAAACTCTGTTCTTGCTTATAACTTCTATTAAAATATTATTTTAATCATTATCTCATTTAACCTTTCTTTTGAAGAAAACACCGGTAATGGCCTACTGGCCGATAATACAGGATATTTAAGTATTCAATGAATTATTTATTCAGAATCACCTTAATTTCATAAATCCTTGCTAGAATTTTGCTTAAAATCAAGAAAATTTCTCTCATGTCAAAACCGATTAAAATTTTTAAAGGATTCAGAAAAAAGTTTCTGAAATATTTTTGTCTCTGCAAAAAGTTGCCAGGTGGCAGGTGCTGCTCATACATCTAAATTCCTAGCCCAAAGTCTTTCTCTGAGACCTCCTTAGGACCGGTGGAAGAGGATGGGGAGATCTTGAGGACATTTTCTCCTCTGTGCCTCAGTGTTCAGTACTTTTCCTCACCCAGCCTGCTCACCCAGCCCCCAGCTCTGCGCCACTGCAGGAGCCTTTCCTGCGGCTCACGGGGAATCCTCACACCTGAGCTGATCCACCGGGTTCCCGCCAGGTGGCGCTTGTTTCACGGGGAAAATGGAACGGGAGCTGACCTTTTCTCCCAGGGCTAACCTCTTGCTCGCACAATCACAGCTTCCTTTTTCACTCCCACTTTGACTTTGCTTGTTTTAATCGACCACCTTCAACAACTGGGGCGCAGCTCAGCTCTCTCAGCTCAGCTCAGCTCCTGCCATGTAAGTATTTAGAAGTTTGGAATGACTTATTCTCAAATGTTCCCTATTTATCTCCAAAAGATTAAGGCAAGAGATTAAAATAAAATAGGACATTTTATCATCCCCCTTTCCTTTTCTTGCATTTGCCTCATTTTATTGAGGTGAGTATGATATTTTCCACGATTTTAGTAGGCAAAATGATAGAGGCAAGTGCTTTATATATAGTGTAAAATACTTTTGAAATCCTATGATCTAAAATAAGATTGTACTGAACAAGCATATCCAAAGATTTTCTCATTCATTAAAAATAAAAGAAGAAACAGAAAAGTTTTTATATAACCACCCAAGATTGCTAGCCCCCATCCCAAGGAAATGCAAATTAAAATCACAATGGGATGTCACTTTACAGTATTACAATTAATAGAATCATTTTTTTTTTTAAAGCAGAAAACAGCAAGTATTGGCAAGAATATGGAGATGCTTTCATTGTTGGTGGGAGCAAAATGGTGCAGCACTGTGGAAAATGGTTTTGAGTTCCTAAGAGAGTTAAATTTTGAATTACCACATGACCTGGCAATTTCATTTTGAGATGTATACCCACAACAATTGAATGCAAGGACTACAACAGAAATCTGTAACCAATGTCCATAGCAGCATTATTCACAATAGACAAAAGGTGAAAACAACCTAAGCGTCCATCAACAGATGAACAGATAAACAAAATGTGGTATAGGTATAATGGAATATTAATGCACTGTTAAAAAGGAATGGAGTTCTGATACATGTTACATGTGGGCAAACCTTAAAGGTATCATCTTGAACGAAATAAGCCAGACATAAAGGGACAAATACTGTGTGATCCACTTATATGAAATAACCAGAATATGCAGATTCATGGAGACAGAAAGTGGAGTACAGGGTGTGCGGAGCAGGGATGAGGGTAGGGAATGCTTAATGGGTACAGAGCTTCTGTTGGGGGTGGTGGAAAATTTTTGGTAATGGATTTTGGTGATGGTAGCACAAACATTGTGGATGTCATTAAAACCCCTGAAGTGTGTATTTGAAACCAGTTAAAATGAGAAATTTTATGCTGTATATAAATTGCCACAATAAAAATATTTAAAAGATTTTTTATTTCAGCAGCAATCTTTATTGACCCCACCACTTCAATGTTTTAATCATGAAATCATGTGATTCCTAAAAAATAAAAAAATAAAATATTTTGAATATGTATAAAAATTAAAACTGAAAGAAAATTTTTTACCTTACACCCTCATAGGAAAATAATTGAATATATATTTTCAGAAATCAGAATGTATTTGTGAAGGTCAGAATGGACTCTTTGGAGAAAATATTTTTAAGTATCCCTCTTTCCTCCCATATCTTGGCAGACAGTAATCAAATCAATTTTTCCAATCAAATAAAAATTTCAAAGCAAAACTCTCGGGCATTCTTATTCCCCACTTTCCCTTGTTCTCTTCACCTATCATCACCTCCTGTTACTTCTACCTCCCATTTGCATTTCAAATCCATCTGTTTTCCCCTGTCTGGTCATAGCTATATAATCTTTGATCTGGACTACTGCTCCGGCTGCCTGACCAAGGTTTTTCTCTTGGCAATCTCCATACTGTTCTCTACTCAATTACCCAAGTAATCTGTTTAAAATAGAATCCAGATCATGTCTTACTTCCCTGACTAAAACCCTTTAAAGCTTTTCACTTGCCCTGAGAATAAAATCCTGACTACAAAGTCCTTCAACATATACTTATGCCTAATTTTCAAGCTCATTTCATGGCTCTTTTCTAACTGCTCGTACCACTCCACTTATTCTCGACTTCTGGTTTGTTTCATGAATGTGCCAGGTAGGCTCATTCCCACCCACAGTCTCTAAGCTGGCAGTTTCCTTTGAATAGGATGCTTTCCTCTAGGTCTTTGTGTGGCTCACCAGGGCATATTTTTTTCACCCTTCTTTCAAAGAATACTTCCATTCTAAAGGAGAGTCAGCACAGTTATTCTACATCTCAGAACTGTTTATTTACTGAAGTGTTTATCACAATCTGTTACCATCATGGTTACTTAGTGTTTTCTTGTTTATTTTGCTCCATCACTCAAATGTAAATTCCACCTAATCAGAGACCAGAACTGTTTTGCTCTTCTCAGTACTCTACCTAGAATACTCACAGTCTAGAGGATGGATCATGGCTATATAAGAGGTGTCCAAATAAATGGTGATGAAGTAAGGATACCCAAAATTCATTTTTTTTTGATGATGGGTAGGAGATGAAATAAAAAGTACATGTGCACACTGCTGTGAAAGTCACTCCACATGGTAAACAACATACATAAAGTGCTCTCCCATGAGTCACAAGTGCAAACTCAATAAATGACAACTATAAATTTGAAATCAAGTTCATGTGGGAAACTCTCAAAGTAAGAAGCAGCAGAATTTATTTAATGATTGACAATTCTCTCAAGTAATGACAGAGCAGCCAATTAGTATGTTTAAAGTTTTCGATGCCTTTTAAATAAGTGCAGACAGAATAGGTGACTGTCCACAAGATTTGACTTTATGATAAGATCATATTTCTATAAAATCTACCCTTCCCCTACCTTTCTCAGATCTATTAATTATTGAAATTCTAAAGACTATCAGATTTGTTAAGAACAATGGAGAAGCTTTGTGATAATCCCTTTATTTTAGATGAAAGTAAAATGAAAAACTATGAAGTACTTTATATAGCACCCTTCACTTAAATTTAATACCAGTTAAAATGTCCAAATATCCCAGGATATTAGTCTTATATTAGAGTTGACACCATATAAACCTGTATTCTCCTGTCAGAAAAGTTAACATTGAATGCCTAAAATTATCTTGTAAGGGAAAATTCACATTCCTATAAAGATCTCTTTGGTGTGAGATAGAAGACAATATTTTACAGGTTCCCATTGTCCTTAGTATGTTTCAAACATGTAGGGAACAAGGGAGACATGAATTGATCGAAGGCAGTTGGAATAGGAAGCAGGAATATATTCTTTGCTCATCAAATCACAGTTAAAAGAGCATCTTAACAAAATTTTTAAAAATTAAAAACGCTTAGAGAAAACATTCTCAATCATTGAATAATCAGTGTAGAACTATATATAAAAAGCAGTTTAACATGAGGTGATTAGGAAGATAAGTTAATTATATCATCGAGTGAGCACTCATTTATAGAGCATCCAATTTGTGCAACATTCTGAGCTGTCATTTCTGGGTATCACTGAAGGAAATTTTCTGTAAGCATATTCAAAAGTACATTGAAGCTCAGTCTTGTCCAACCTCTCATTACCTATCAATTTAGTCCCACTCATCATTCAAATTGAGAAATTTCACTAATATTGTTAATGTAATAGTAAAGTGCATTGAAATACATTAATATTCTACACATATTTATAAGGATTATTGTAATCATAGAAGGCTAACCTAGGTGGTCGATATTCAGTTAAAATAATATACTATTAAGATATTTAGTACTTTTCATTTTAAAAGACGTAAGTCATTTTCCAGATATTTAATCCTCCTTTGGATGCTTTCACACGCCTGTTTTGAGACTAGCACACAAAGGAAATTGCAAGTAGTCCATTTTAGCTAAGAACTGTGGGCGGCCCGTGTGTTTGGGTCTGTGTGTGTGCTGGTGAGTATGAGCACGGGCAGGCAGCGGCCGCCACTTCATGGAGCTGGTCCACGTTGTCGCAGGGTGGATCCTGAGCTGCCTAAACCGCTGTCCTGCTCTCCTGCGCGGGCTGCTTTGATCCCGTTGTTCTTTTTAGGTCCGCTCGGTTCTAGCCGCACGTGGAGCCCGAAATCCGGGCTGGGTGCTACCGCGGCCTGGGCCGAGCGGCTTCACCGCAGTAACAGCGGCGCCCGCGGCGGCGGCAGCCTCTTCCCGGACAGGAGAGCACAGGCGGCCGAGAGCCCACACGGGCGTTTAGAGGATGGCAGAGGATACTGATAGTGGAGAATGCTTGAAGCTCCTTACAAGACTTGCCTAACTATATCTCTCCTCTACTCCCATGAATTCACCTTGATTCCACTGTGAGCTGTCAATCATAAGCATGAGAACAAGTTGGGCAGTGTTAGCAGCCATGAAGAACTTAGCAAAAAAATGCTTTGCGTTTGAACTTTAGATCTTCTTACATGGAAGAGGTCAAATCCAGTTAGAGCAAAACACCTTTACAGCAGAGGTCATATAACCAAAAAGTCCAAAGGCCCAGCCCAGGGGACCATTTACTTCAGTGATGTTCAGTTCAAAATTCCACTGCCAATAAAAACATTGGAAATTCCCCTTTAAGTTGTAACAGGATTTGACTATTAGGGTGGGTTTTGATAAAGCTTCTTAATAAAGTTTAAATTGTTAATCGAGTTTTTAAAAAGTGCCTTTTAAATTACTGAAAACAAGTATGGAGAAAAGTAATTTTAAAAGGACATCTTCAAGTAATGTGATTTTAATAATTTTCTATTGGCTGATTTAAACATCCCCCTGAAAAAATTAATGTGAAGTATATCATATTTCCAACTTTTTATCAAAAATTGATGAATGATTGTCATGGAAAGACATTTCTGTATATTTCAGAAAATCTTTGTTTGAAGACTACCTCCCTCACAAGTGACAAATACCATGTAGAAAATAGCACAAGTAAAGAGTTTACTTAAGGTGCTATTTCATTTTTTAAAAAGGTTTATGGAAAGAAGATTCAAAGCTAAATTTAATGCTTATTAATCTAGGAGGCTAGAAATATTTATATCCTCCTCTTTAGTTTGGTTGTCTTTGTAAAACTTTTATTTCCTTAAAATAATTGTATTTTTGTATACATAATATTTATTTTAAGTTGCATCAAATACTTTCTGGAAAGCAAACAGGTTATCAAGTTTTTAAAAAGTCTAGGTAATCATTTTGTTAATCATTTAACTATATACCTTTTGAATAAGATCTTATCTATCTATTCATGGTATATAATGTTTGTTTACTACATATCTATCAATTACACAAATGCACATGTGAAAGGCTTAATCAGTTTTAAGGAACTTTTACTTGACATATTAACACTATATTTCAGAATGCTCTGAATGAATTAATATCTGTAAAATTTTTGAATTGTGAATGAAGTCAGCAATGACATAGTAAAATATTTCATATGTTTGCTAATGATAAGAAATCATTTGAACTAATTACAGTAATTTCAAATTATAAACATGCTAAAAAAGTGGAAAATGTTTTTCATTTAATCCTACACTGTAAAGGAATAGCTTTCAATACAAACAAGTAATATTTACTTTTTTCTAATTTTCTCTCACAACTACAAATCACTGATTCAAATTCCTCCTTTTCTCAGAATAAATATAGTGTAAATTTGCTACTGCAATATTCTTTACTTTTCTTTACCTTTTCCTCTTTTCCTTTCCTTTCCCTTTTTCCCTCCCTCCCCTCCTCTCCTATTCCTCCCTCTTCTCTCCCTTCCTCTTTTCCTTCCTTCCTCCAACCATCCTTCCATGTTCCTTCTCCTTCCTTCCTATTTCTGTCTTCTTTTGAATATGAAACTGACATTGTCACAGATTTTGTTTCATGTTCTGATCCCGTCTGTAGGGTCTTTTATATGTGAGGGCCAAGGCCTAGACATAGGAGCATGGTTTCCACATTGGAAACTGTCTGCCTGCTAGACTGCTTTGTAAGATATCTGGGATTTATACTGTACAGTATACTTTTGTATTGCATTTGCCAGTAGTAAATGTTAACAGAAAAAAAGCTATTAAAGGGAGTAAAATAAAAATGCTTCCACATTTAGAATTGTATTGGTGCCGTGTGAATCACTGCCAATCATTATCACTAAAACAGGTTTGAATAACTGCTGCAAGCTTTCCCTTGAGGTAAAATAAACTGATATGTTTTATGACATTGATTTTGAATAGATGCCAATAGAGGTGGTATTAGATGGCTCACTCCTATCTCAGAAATTAACTATCTCTAGTGATTTAGTAAAGAATATAAACTCACAACAATTGTCCAATTTAGCAAAGAAGTTCTTAAAAATAAAAATATGATTAGTAAACAAGCATTGCTATATATAAAATCAGAATGAATAGTTTCTATTTCAAGCAAACTCTAAATTGGAAACACATCCAAACTGGGTAAGATTTCCCTGCTAATTAATTTATTTTCCTAATCTTCTGGTATTTTTCATAGGTATGATAAAAACTATATCACTACTTTAAAGTTATGTGGGTATAATTAGATAGATAATTTCTTTTAACAATGATCGTTCAAGAATAAGTTTCTCCACGGTAATGTTACGGATTGAGTCATGTCTCAACAAAGAGATGCTCAAGCCTTAGTCCCTAGGACTTTGGACGTGATCCTATTTGTAAAGAGGATCTTGAAGATGTGATTAGTTAAGGTTGGTGCCATATTGAGTAAGGGTGGATCTCATCCAGTGTCACTGCAGTCCTCATAAGCAGAGGAAATTTCAAACTCATTACAAGGAGACAGAGGTGGAGAGCAATGACCACATGACAGAGGCAGGTATAGACTTATGGATTGCCTGCACGACACCACCAGGTTACTACAGACGTCAGAGAAAGCATCTTCTTACCGAAACCTTGATTTTGGACTTCCTGTCTCCAAAATTGGGAGCCAATAAATTACTGTTGTTTATACCAACTAGTCTATGATACTTTGTTACAGCATCCCTGGCAAACTGAGATAGCTAACCAAAAAAACCTTAGTATCCATATACCCATTGTTGACCCATACAATTAAAAAAAAGCTTATGATGGAAAGTGGCTGTGGCTCCTTTGATTGGGCTCCCATCTACCATATGGAAGGCCCTGAATTCGCATCCCAGGGCCTCATTGTGAAGGCCAGCTGGACTGTGCCTGTGGAAAGCTGGCGGCCTGTGCCCGCAGGAAGCTGGCCCAGCAAGATGACACAACAAAGAAGACAAGCAGACACAGAAGAATGTGCAGTGAATGGACACAGAGAGCAGGCAGCAAGCAAGCCACAAGGAGGGATATAAATAAATGAATGAATGAATGAAAATAAATCTTTTTTAAAAAAAAGACCTTATGATGACTTCCACTTCCACTTATGAGGTAAAATCTTCAAAATAAAGCAGCAATCCCACTTTAACAAGGAGAAATACTAGAGAATCTATAAAATCACAACTTCTTAATAATGCATCAGGGAGCTGATGCTGCAAGGTGAACACGTAATCTGAATTGAAAGAAGGACAAGCCTCTTCAAGGAGAGCTGGGACATGCAAACTGCTCACTTTCAGCTGAGCACAGGAGGAACAGATACCAGCTTCCACGGAAACAGGTAAAAATAAATCAGTTAACATTTCAGCAAATTGGTAAGGCCAGGTGTAGGTCTCAGATAGCTCAAAGACCCAGACATAAGGGGAGTATGCATTTCCTTTCCACCAGGTGATTGAGAGAAATATACAGGACACAGCAGGAGCCTGGAGACAGTCCCTCCTCAGGGTTCTGTGGAGGGAACAGTCATCAAACATATGACCATGCACCTCTCTGAACCCTGTACTCTTGGAAATCAAAAGTCTTAAATTACCAAAAAGCCTTCAGGGAACATGGGGGAAAATGAAACAAAAAACAAATGAGTCAAATAGAAAACAATTGGAAAGGTGGTAGTTTTAAATTCAGTCATTATTGATAATTACATTAAATGAAATAACTTAATTTCCCTACAAAAGTTTTGTTGTTTCTATTTCCCTGTGAAGCTACTGGAAGGGTTCTCTCTTGAAGATGGCACTTAACTTTATACTACAAAATTCACAGCATTTTCATTAAAGATGTTGAAATAATGAATACAAGATGCATAGATATCTTAGTGCCCTTTTAAAAGGTTTGATAAGACATTTGATACAGCATAGCAAAAATATTAAATTACATTATAATTGCACCTTCATGGAAAATAAAATATAATGAGGAAATTAAAAACTAGCCAGACGTGTATGTTGAGTAACCTAGTCACATGAATGATTTTCTTAGAATAAAGGAACTACAGTTTTATTTTAAAATACTTTAATATTAGGGAAATTTGGGTTAGTGGAGAAAGTAGAGCACATCAGAATACAAATAAAAAGAAATTCCCTGAAGGGATACTGAACCTTTTTTTAAGTGTTATACTGTCACCTCGTATAAATGATAGAGATTCCAATGCCATGGCTCATGTGTTCAGTCTTTTTAATCTTCTTCCCATCAAATTCCATGCTGAAATGAAACTCTTATTTAGTCGAGCATGTATATTTAGTTTAGTTGAGAGAGAGTGTGTGTATGTGTATGTGTATAGTCTCCTTCTCTCTCTAAATATGTATATATAACATTCTGATTTTTTTTCAAGGTGAATTTAAGAATATTTACTGTATTCTAGTTTCCTCCCAGCAAGGTCCATGCCTTCAGGTCAGATTTTGTAATTTCCAGGATACACTAACATCATTATTGTCTACATATCTGTATTCTAAATTTTCTGGGTATTTGTTCATTTACTTTGCTTTGTTTTGTTTTGGTAATTTTTCTTCAGAAAAGTGGCCAGGTCAAGAGTGACAATGAGTACATTGTATTGTTTGACTCTGGTCAAATATCAAATCAAACCACTAATATAAAAGGAGGATAGATGGCAGCAGGAATATAAGCAGCATTTCAAATATCCTGATCTTTCAAGGTTTTACCTAGATTTTTAAAGTTAGCAGAAAATCTAGACCATACATATTAAAGTGGATCTCCTTGGAAGTGCTTTGTTAATCATTAATATTTTACATCCTATCACTTTGAATGAAGTTATTGTTTACTGTGTGAGGTATTCTTACCAGCTTTCATTTAGAATACGGGACTATTACATTTAAGAGGACCTAACTGTCCATTTCCAAAGGAGAAAAATGATGCTCCCCAGGTGAAAGCAAAGGTGGGAGAGTCATGAAGGCACAGGGTCCTAAAGCCAGACCACCTTGCTTTCCAACACCAGCTCACAAGCACTTTGATGTTCCATTCAATGTTTAATACTAGTGACTCTTAGCACCCGCAATTGTAAAACAGGGCAATCTGCACACTTCCTTTCTAATATGGGAGTTGGGATTGTTATAACAGGATAGTTGGAATAGTTACAAAAGTTAGTTGGTGAAGCGTATTTGTGATAAAGTATACTTTTGTGCCTCTGTTTTCTATCAGTATTAGCAGTGTGACTGTCACCAGTCAGGTTAGTAACACTCCAAGTTCTCTTCTTTCACTTTTAAATACCCAGGATACTAATGCCGCATTAGCATTGTGTGAGGGGAGAGGAAAAAACAGTTGTAACATGCTACAAGCAAGATGTGGCACAGGATACGTTTTTGTTTTAATCGTTGTAGGATATAAATCTTAGGGAAAATCTCAGTTGGGAAAATTGCAAATTGGAAATACTTTGAGGTATATGAAAAAATATTTTAACTAATTTAAAACTTTGGCAATCTCTTGGTAACTTATTTCAACAGTCTTTGTACCCTTTGGTGCAGATTTTATTAAGGTTAATTCTACAGATTCCTCGTATAATCTGTATTTCAAACTCTGAAACAAACCTTTAGAATAGAGAAATGACAGCCTCTAAATGCATTGGAAGTAAAGAATGGCACAAACCATCAGAATGGTGTGAGCATCAGAAAACAACCCCTTGAAAAAGATATGATAACACATGAAATGCTCATTTAAATTGGTCCAAATAAATATAAATGAATTAAATAATTAAACTAAATCAGACTCTTGAACAAGGTTCATTTCAATGATAAATATAGTAGTCTTGTTCTTTTAATGAATTATAATGATTTAGAATTAAATAGGTTGTAGATAATTATATTTTTAGAGCTGAAGCCCATCTGTGTATATAGAAAAGTTTGCAGAAAAATCATTTTATGAGCACCTCTTTGTATAAAAACTGAATGAAATGTCAGAAGCTATTTTAATAAGCATAGAAAAGAGCATTCATCAATTTTAACATTGCTAAAATATCAGTGAATTTATTGACAATCATAAATCAATTTTATAATTTACTACCTACAGATGTTCACAAAATGTATTAAAGTAACAGATTTTTCCAAATATATCCTACACAAATAGCATCCACAGTATCATTTTATACTGTCATTAAAATGATCCTTTTCAAATAAATTGGAAAAAAGTTGCATACAAATTCCTGTAATCAGTAGGGAAAGTTAACTAGAATGTGAAACAGCCCTGTATTTTGAGTCTGGTAGAAATCCGGCCTTTCAAAAACATGCATGCATTTACATCCTAGCAAACTGTTCATCTCAATTCATAAGATCACTTATTAAAGCTTATCCATGTATTTGCTTATTTGCAACTGCTTATTAAAGGAGATGAATGTCAACATTAAGCATTTTTAGGGCTCAAAAACATGGTCTAAAATAAACCACACCCTCAGTGGAAATTCTTACTTTGCTTTTACATGCACAATCTAACACCTAAGATTTGTGATTTTGAACTTTGTCATCCCATTTATCAGACTATTAACTCAGTCACACATCTATTTTTAAAAGGTTAGAGTCTCCTTTGCAATGCCTGCTTCCAATTAAAAAGAATAATACACGAATGAGAGCACTGAAGATACTGCCCTTTGTTAGTCCTGGTTTTAAGAGCTTTTGAGACTAGAAATAAAAAGGCATATAATAACCATAATGTACTGGGATATTATGGTTTTCTATAGTTTTGGACACTTATAAGAATATCTGCTATGACTCACAGAGAAACTGGTAATATACAAACTATTTTTTGCATTTTCTCATGCGAACAATCCAAAATTTTAATAGTTGTTTTATATAAGCACTCCATTCAATGACTTTCCAATTTTCTCATTAATATTTCTTTTAAAATAAATATGTCATCAAGACAGATTTTCTTTTTTTTCCTTTTATTTATTTATTTATTTAATTGATTGATTTTGTAAAAATATTACATTAAAAAAAATATGAGGACCCCTTCAACCCCACCACCCCCACCCCACCACTCCCCCCCCAGCAACACTCATTCCCATCATCATGACACATCCATTGCATTTGGTAAGTACGTCTCTGGGCACCTCTGCACCTCATGGTCAATGGTCCACATCATGGCCCATACTCTCCCCCATTCCATCCAGTGGGCCCTGTGAGGATTTACAATATCCGGTTGAGGTGAGGAGCCCCCGCTTCTCTAGTCAGGGGGCTCGGGGTGGGGAGGCGCAGGCGTGAGAGGACGCACAGTGACACGAAGGACAACTGCGGAGACGAGGCGGATGGCGCAGGTCTACTTTATTGAGGAAGTACAAGCAGTTTTATAGAGTATGAAGAGAGGGGATTGGTGGAGGGTGATTGGGGTCTGATAGGCTAGATTAGCTGTTGTTACCTTATAAGGGCATAGAAGCAGAACTCGTCTACTAGGCTGGTCAGTAGTTACTAGGGAGAGCTTAAATTTGAGAGGGCTGAGCTGGATAGCTCGCTGATAGGTGGAAGAGAGCAGGCGTGTCTTTACGAGGTAGGAGGCCCTGAGATTGGCCCAGACGGAAGGGGTGTGAGGGGGCTTGCGTGAGTTTCCCCTGCGGGGAGGCGTAGGTGCATACTTCATCCCAAGGGGCCAACCAAGGGAGGCGTATTTTGTGCCTCAGACCTCAGAGGCGGCCAGTTCTGAGAGCCAAACTTTTGCATGCTTGCCCTCAATTCCCCCTTTGTTTTCTTTTAAGGCTAGGGTGGAGATAGCCAGAGCTCGCTGGTTCTGCTTTAATGCGGTTAGGGAGGTAAAGACACGTCTGAACACTATGAGAAGAATAACAGCTATTAGGAAAAGGATACCATAGAAAATGAGATTGGCAGGGTTGAAAAATTGGGTGAACTTATTGAGTAGCTGACTGAGGAGGCTAATAGTAAATTCGGGGACAACAAGGTCATTAAAGGTTTCTATGTCATGCTGCAGAGAGAGGGTATAATTCCAAAAGGATTGGTTATAGGATTGGCAACACTGCCAAAGGCTATAAGTAAGAAAGCGTCTGGGGGGGGAGTAAGAGAAACAGTGAGAGTTGTCGATGTGGGTACGAAGGTGGGGTTGCATGGTAGCTGTAGAGAGCAGTTGCTTAGGATGAGTTGGGGGAAAACAAGGCTCTGCGGAGAAAGGAAAAGGAGTCCAGGAGGATGACGGACTGCCGCCCAGACCTCCATGGCCTGGCCTGTAGAGGCGAGTGAGAGCATAGCAAGCAGCAGGGCAATGAGGTTAGGGGGCTTCGTTGGGCCGGTGGCTCTGGCTCTCCTATACAGGCGGATCAGGGCGGTGATGTCTGGAGCTTCATCCGACATGTTGAGGTGTTGTATCTGGTGTTGGAGAGCTCGCATCCGCCGGCGGTCCCTCCAGGATGGCTTCCATGGACCCTGACTGGGTCGGTTTGGTCTCTCTGGTTGCTGGGCGGACATTCCTTCCAGGGATCCAGATGGGCTGTGGGACGTTATCTGGAAAAATACAAGCAAACCCTCGTCCTTGGGTTAGAATGGGGCTGGGTCCGTGACAGTTGTTGGATTCTGGGTTCTTCCAATATACCAGGGGAAGAGGAGTAGATATTATAGAGGGCCCCCAATGCTTATGCATTGGCGAGAGGCCATTCTTGTCAAATGTCATCAAATTTAAGTGTATTAGGCATGAAGTTAATAGTTCATCTGGTGTAGCTTGGGGCTGTATACCCCTCTCTTTTTCAATGAGAACCTTTAAGCGATGGTGCGTATTTTCTACTATGGCTTGACCTTGTGGATTGTATGGGATGCCAAAATGGTGTGTGATGTTGTACATTCTGATAAAATTTTGGAACTCTCTGCTAGTATAGGCAGGGCCATTGTCTGTTTTTAGGTCCCAAGGCACTCCCATGAACAGGATGGCTTGTTGCAGTGCCTTTATGCAGTGCCTAGCCTTTTCACTGGCCAAGGCTGCCGCATAAGTTAAATGAGAATAAGTATCTATGATGACATGTACATATTTTAGCCTAGCAAATGTTGGGATGTGGGTGACATCCATTTGCCAGTGTGCGTTGGGCTTCAGGCCTCGGGGGTTAACCCCTTGAGGTTGTAGGGGTCCCAATGGTAAGAATGGTGCGCAGGTTTTGCAAAGGCGCACTAGGTGTTTGCATGTGTCTAAAGGTACGTCAGGGAGTAAGTGCTTTAAGGACGCAGCTGAAAAATGAAAGCGCGCGTGCAGATTTTTTGCCTGACTGATGGGATCAACGGTCAATTGTTGTATTAGGAGTGCCAAGACTAAAGAGTCAACCAAATGGTTTCCTTCTGCTATAGCTCCTGGAAGTGAGGTATGACTTCTAACATGGCTGATATACCAGGGGTGATGTCTATGCTCCAGGGCCTTTTTTAGGTCAACCAGGGCTGCATCTAGAGGTGAGTCTGTGGGGAAGAAGGTGCAGTACGCTATGGTTTTACAAACCTGGCAGGCATACTGGCTGTCTGAAAATATGTTAAGTGGTTCCTGACTAAATGTTTGAAGGGTTGCTATGACTGCATGTAGCTCGCCCCTCTGGACTGAATTAGTTAACTTATAGGCCTGATATGAGGGTGTGCATTTGTTGGTTGTATATGCTACAAAGCCAAATCCATGTTTGGATGCATCAGTGAATACTATTGTGGCATGAGGAATAGGCGCTCCAGAAGGGAACGCATGGTTTTGTTCCATTAACTTTATGCCTGTAAGGCCTTGCAACAACTTGCTTGAAGGGTAATGTGTGTCAAAGTCCCCAGTATACTGTTCCTTGAGCACTTGCATGCTATAGTTCTCCTGCAAGAGGGTGGTAGTTTGTTCTTTATTTAATGGCCATATAATTTGTGCAGATTCTACATTGTACCTTTGCCTACACAAAGTGACAAGGTCTGATGCCAAGGATATAAAGGCATGTATTAGTGGCAGGAGCTTTGGAATGCGAGATTTAGACAAATGCACCCAAAGAAGAGGCCCATTTTGCCATAACACTCCCATTGGGGTGCCTAGGGTTTTGAGGACTAGAGCTAAGATTGGTTCCTCAGGGTTATATCTATTGATAACTGCTTTCGACAAAGCCTGGGACACCTTTTCTATGGCTTGTTTGGCAGCCGGGGTGATTTTAATCTTTTTATGAATTATATTGGAAGGGTGTCCAGGTGTTTTAAGCAGCTGGAAAAGGGGGTCAAGGTCTTGTGTAGTGATAGGGATGGAGGTTCTAATCCAATTGATATGTCCGCAAAGCTGTTGCAGCTCAGTAAGAGTGAGAGCTTCCAGAGTCTCGAGTTGGGGTGATATGGGGTTTATATGGGAGGTTATTCGGTATCCAAGAAATGTGAATGGGGCTACCTTTTGTACCTTTTCTTCTTTGATGGTTAAGTTTATTTGTTGGAGGTTTAATTTTAATTGGCTTAGCCCTTCGATTAGCATTTCTTCTTCACTGTGAGCGATGAGGATGTCATCCATATAGTGGATGACGTAATATGAGGATCTAAGAGGTTCAATGGCCTGATTGACATAATTTTGGCACATTGCTGGACTGTTTCTCATACCTTGCAGTAACATGGTCCATTGATATCTAGCATTAGCCCCTTGATGATTGGGCAATGGAACCGTGAAGGCGAACTTTTCGCGGTCATTAGGATGCAGTGGTATGGAGAAGAAACAGTCTTTGATGTCAATAATAAGTATGTGGTATTTTTTGGGAATAGCTGATGGGTGAGGTAGCCCCGGTTGCGGGGAACCCATTGGTTTTTATATGCTTATTTATCTCGCGTAGGTCATGGAGGAATCGGTATGCCTGTTTGGCTTTTTTGTGTATGACAAAGACTGGGGAATTCCATGGGCTAACAGAGGGTTCTATGTGTTTCAGGTGTAGCTGCTCTTGTACTAATAACTTTAAAGCTTCCAATTTATGAGACGGGAGAGGCCATTGCTCAACCCAGATAGGTTCCTCTGTGTCCCATTGAAGAGGAACGGGTTGAGGCGGTAAATTACGAGCAATGGCGCTTAGAATTGGGGGTGCTCCGTAGACTCAGGGTGCTCGGTGGAGATGATAGCACCGCTTTGTTCGAGGATATCACGGCCCCATAGAATAGTAGGGAGTTCTGGCACAATGAGAGGCTGAAATAGCCCTTTGTGTCCATCTTCGTCCTCCCATGGAATTAATTTCCTAGTCTTTCGGGAGGGCGCTTCCCCAGTGGCACCTTGTATGGGAGGACCCGGTATGGTTTCCCATAGGTGTTCATAACAAATGGGGAAACAGGAGACTTCAGCTCCGGAGTCAAGGGTGCCATGAAACCATTGCCCTCCACCTTTTCCTCCAACTTTTATGGCTAGAAGAGGTTTATTTTGGTGGATGGGGATGGACCACATTATGGCTTTGGTGGTTTGCGTGCAGGGGGGGGACCCCTTGGTTGTGGGGCCGGGGGGGGGACCCCTTGGTTGTGGGGCTGGGGCCCGCCCCCTTGGAAGTTTAAAGGCTTGCCACTCTTATTTGTGCGTGACTGGCAGTCTCTGGCCCAGTGATAGCCACGCCCACACCTTGGGCAAGGAGTGGGAGGCCCTGGAGGCTGATGGTAAGAAGGGCGGGGTCCTTGGGGGCAGCGCGGGCGAAATGGCCCGTTTCCCTGCATTTAAAGCAGCCTCTGGTAAGGGAGAGGGCCTCGGCCAGGGATGAGGCCAAGGTGTCGGCGAGGTTCTGGGTGGAATGGTTTATAGAGGTGGCTAGGGTGGTGGCTAGGACTTGGGTGGTTTGATCCAAGTCTTTGCACGCCAATATCCATTCATGTATGTCTTTATCACACACAGGCAAGATGGCCTGCTTGCAGGCCGAGTTTGCCCCTTCTAGGATAAGTTCCCTAGTGAGGGCTTGGCAGGCCTGATCATTTTCTACTTTTCGTTCACAGGCCTCTTGGACTCGCGAAATGAAGGCTGAGAAGTCCTCGTCCTTCCTTTGGGTAAGTTTAGCGAAACCATCAGTCTTAATAGCCGAGCAGCTTTGAAAGGCTCGCAAGGCAACCGAACGGCATTGATCCCAAAAGGCGGCAGGCGCCCGGGTGTATACCCCAGGGTTGGCAAAAGGCCCGGTGCCCAAGAAGGCCTCGGCCGGGAAGGGGACGCCATTCTGCAGGTTGGTGGCTGCCTGGAGTTCGGCTTGGTTCTGGAAATGCGCGCGCCAGTTCACAAATTGACCAGGAGTTAGGATGGCGTGGGCAACAGAGAGCCAATCGTAAGGGAGATTTAAGTGAAGAGAGATGTCATCGAGGAGCTGTCTGGCGTATGGGCTGCCGAGACCGTCTCTTTCACTGCCTCCCTGAGGCGTTTGACCTCTGCGCGTTCGTGGGGGTACCAAGGGAGGGGGCGCTGTGGAGTCTGTTGGATGTCGAGAGGACGAGCTGGGGGAAGCCGACTGAAGGCTGAGCGGAGCCGCTCAGGGTGGGCAGAGGTAAAGGCTCCTGACACATCATCTGGAAGTGCACAGCGGGAAATGATGGGGAATTATTATTTGGCTGCGACTTGAGACTGGTGGGGAACGGCCAAGGGGCAGACATGGAGGAGCCAGCATGCGGGTATGGGTTGGTTAGTCCTAGGCAGGTGCTAGCCGCCTGGGCGAATGGGGTGGTTGCGGCGGCCCCGCCCTGTGGACAGGGAGGGTGGGGGAATTTGGGGACTTCCTGTGCTGCGGCAGCAGGAAGTTCAGGGTAGAGTGACGTAGCCGCTGCAGAGGGAGGTGGCGCCTTCCCCGGGAGAGGAGATGGGGGGTGGCCGCTTGGGTCCTTGGGCGGGCGAGCGGGGAAGAAAGCGGAAGTGCGCCATGTTTGGGCTCGGACGGGGAAGAAGGCGGAAATGCGCCATCTTGATGCTTAAGTGGAGGTGCCGATGGCTCAAGATTTTGCACTTTAGGAGAGAGCGCCTGCGGCTGCGCGGGCTCTAAAAGATTGTTAAGCTGGGACACGAGGGAGACGGAGTCATCGTCCCTGTCGTCAGTGGGGTTGGCCTCCTTGCAGCTGTAAACCGCGGCGGGAGGAGCGGCTCCTTGGAGGCAGAAGTGAATGGTGATGAGGGTAGGAATGAGGCCAGGAGGGAAACGCTTATTTTCGTGCTCCATGGCAGAGGTGACCCAATCTATGAGCACACGATAAGTGTCTGGATCCCAGAGGTTGGCAGTGGTAAGCCAGGGGTTAAAGGGAAGAAGGAGGTCCCAGAAGGTCTGAAGCTGACGGGCTGAGACTTTACATCTGTGGCAGTCTAAGAGGGCGGCAAGGGCCCGAACCTGCGGGCTTTGCTGCCAGGAGAGTGAGCTCCCCATGCTAGCTAGGGGAGGTGCACCAGGAGGGGTCCTTACCTGTTCCTGGATGACAGCGAGCGGTCAAAGCCAGGCCCCACAGGGAGCCCCATGTTGGGCGCCAAATGAGGTGAGGAGCCCCTGCTTCTCTAGTCAGGGGGCTCGGGGTGGGGAGGCGCAGGCGTGAGAAGACGCACAGTGACTCGAAGGACAACTGCAGAGATGAGGCAGATGGCGCAGGTCTACTTTATTGAGGAAGTACAAGCAGTTTTATAGAGTATGAAGGGAGGGGATTGGTGGAGGGTGATTGGGGTCTGATAGGCTAGATTAGCTGTTGTTACCTTATAAGGGCATAGAAGCAGAACTCGTCTACTAGGCTGGTCAGTAGTTACTAGGGAGAGCTTAAATTTGAGAGGGCTGAGCTGGATAGCTCGCTGATAGGTGGAAAAGAGCAGGCGTGTCTTTACAAGGTAGGAGGCCCTGAGATTGGCCCAGACGGAGGGGGTGTGAGGGGGCTTGCGTGAGTTTCCCCTGCGGGGAGGCGTAGGTGCATACTCGTCCCGAGGGGCCAACCAAGGGAGGCGTATTTTGTGCCTCAGACCTCAGAGGCGGCCAGTTCTGAGAGCCAAACTTTTGCATGCTTGCCCTCACCAGTGATTGCCCCTGAAGCACCATCCAGGGCAGCTCCAAGTCCCTAAGACGCCTCCATATCTCGTCTCTTCCTGACATTCCCCATACCCATTAGCCACCATGTCCACTTTTCCCACTCCAATGCCACCTTTTCTCTGTGGACATTGGATTGGTTGTGTCCATTGCACCTCTATGTCAAGAGGAGGCTCAGATTCCTCATGGATACTGGATGCAATCCTCTTGCTTTCAGTTGTAGGCACTCTAGGCTCCATGGTGTGGTGGTTGTCCCTCTTCAACTCCATCTTAGCTGAGTGAGGTGAGTCCAATAAATCAGATTGTAGGTGCTGGAGTCTGTTGAGGCTCAGGGCCTGGCTATCACATTGTCAGTCCAGAGATTCAGATCCCCTAAATATATCTTAAACCCCGACACCAACTACAACTCCAGCACAGTAGCATGAAAGTCTTAAGAAGAGAGATCCCATCTGAGTCCAGATTCATCACGCATAAACACCAGCTCCAAAGAAGGGCCATCTGACATGGCAGTTAACCCTATCTGCCATGACCATAGCACCCATGGGCCTCTTTAGCCCTCAAAGGAACCAATACCTGGGGGTTGTATCTACTTTATCTGTCTCTTAGACTCTGCTCAGTTGTGCATAAGGGCAATCCTTCTGACAGCCTCCAGATGCTTTTTTAGAGACTCGTAGCCATATAAACTCATTTCTCCTTTCCATTTCCCCCTTAAATTAGGTCAAACAGCATTTTAAAGTCATGTTATTTTATGTAGACAGGGATATTCTGCTGATCCGCATTGAACCTTCCATTCAAGGTCATTCTCCAGTTGCATCATCAGTTGGTAATTGATAGTGATCTCTCGGTGCCAGGGAGGCTCATCCCTGGGTAAGACAGATTTTCTAATATCCAATTACATGCAAATCTTTTTTTTTTTAAGACTTATTTATTTATTTAATTCCTCCCCCCCCCCCTCCCAGTTGTCTGTTCTTGGTGTCTATTTGCTGCATCTTGTTTCTTTGTCTGCTTCTGTTGTCATCAGCGGCACGGGAAGTGTGGGCAGCGCCATTCCTGGGCAGGCTGCTCTTTCTTTTCACGCTGGGCGGCTCTCCTCACGGGCGCACTCCTTGCGCGTGGGGCTCCCCCACGTGGGGGACACCCTTGCGTGGCACGGCACTCCTTGCGCGCATCAGCACTGCGCATGGCCAGCTCCACATGCGTCAAGGAGGCCCGGGGTTTGAACCGCGGACCTCCCATATGGTAGACGGACGCCCTAACCACTGGGCCAAAGTCCGTTTCCCAACATGCAAATCTTAACCACTGGGCCAAAGTCCGTTTCCCAACATGCAAATCTTAAACACAGTTTTAGAATAATATTATTTCCCTGGATAATAAGAACATCAATTTATTTTTTTTTTCCTTTAAGAAAATTCCTCAATATAACAAAGTTGGCAGCAGAAATACTTGATCTTACTTTTGTATTCCAGGTGAAAACCAGCAGTGGTCACACTAATATCCCACTGGAACTGTAAGTAGAGTCAATTGGAAGTGCTAGGACGATAGTTCCTATAGGAAATAAGGTAGATTTCACTTTAACCAATGCATTCACTTTTTCAAGTATTAAATATGTGAGTTTATTCTTAGGCTTATAAATCGCCATAGTTTGTCTGATTTAATGTAAGTATTGGCATTTAGCATTATACAGTGAGTCTTTCTACCGTTGATGGTACAACAAAAAGTTAGACTTCATCTTCTCTACCCTGCTCAAGCATAAGATGTGACTAGCTTTATATCATGTCAGTGAATATAAAATCTTATTATATTTTAAAGGTGCATTTGGTTTTCTACATTGCTTTCTTTTAACATGTAATATTCTGCCTTTTTGTTTGTTTGTTTTGACTTGACATGTACAAAGAGGGAACAAATTCTAAGCCTCCAGGTCTATTGGGAATAATGGAGCAGTCAGTCTGAGGAGATGTGGATCCAATGGATTATTTTTAAGTTGTTGCTTTTAAATATGTATCTCTTTTCTATTCTTTGTGAGACTAATACTGACTTCAACTAAGAATTTGTGAAAAAGGAAATACGGGTTTATTTTTATATAATGCTCTTTATACTTAACCTGTCCTAGCCTGTGTCACAGCAACTCAGGAGAATTACAAATGCCAAGGACAAGGGGGAGAAAGCAGCTCTGACACTGGAAGATGCTAAGAAAAAGAAAAATGGTCATGAGTCAGTTTAAAATATTTTTGCTCAATGTATTGTCCTATGGGAAAATGCTACGCAAGTTTTAATCATTTTTTTTCCTAAAGCACATATGCTTGATATTCTAATATATTAAATCTATTCCCTAGGTAAGCACTGTGTACATAGTAGTTGTCAAGGAACTATCCATTCTTAAAACTCACCACAGTACAGGCAAATTATTAGAGGAAGATATGATGAAGATAACTCCAATGTATGAAAAAATAATATTTATGTAGCAGAACAAAAAAAATAAGTTGATTATTCAAAATGGATAAATATTAATGAAAAGATAAGATACTCTATAATTCTCCATGTCTACTTAAGCAATACCGGTGTCACAATATCATCCAGTAACTTTAAATAAAGAGTTCCATGAAAGAACTCGTCCTGTCTCTTGATTATCCTAAGGCTTCTTAAACTGAAAGTGTCCAAACCTGGATCATAACCAGATGATAGAGACACAAACAATTTCACAATAATATAACCTGTCACAAATGCAAATGAGTTTTTTTTAAATTCCATTCTGAAAATACCTTAAGGACTTCTTGTTCAACTAACACACAAAAATATTTCATTGGATTTAAAAGTTTCACCTACATTTCGGACATATAAACTTAACTAGTCATTTTGGCATTTTTGGCCAATCAGTACACTATGAATCTCAAACCATTATCAGCATGGATAGTAGGAACAGAGAAAAGGAGAGAAGAATATGTATCTTCTACTCCTTACAAGATAATATGTGAGCCTGTGTGGATGACACATGTGCATGGAAAGGGGCATTTGGAAATCGGATTCCTGACTGAGATTTAGGTTTTGTGCCGCAATCCATTTACTCACGGCCAAAGCGGGTTGACTTCCAGGAGTCTTTTCATTCCTGCATCGTTGGTGCATAGTTCACCCAAAGGACGCTAAAAAATGTGTGTTCAATGATAGACACTTTGAAATGTCTTCAGGTGTTACCCCTTTGCTTTATGACCCTGGTAAATATATCTTCTAATTGAACAGTTTGGGGGGAGAAGCTGTAAGTTTCTCCCTGCTGGTAAGCAGAAATATACAGAGAGACTACTGCTGACAGCTACATAGTAACTAACAGAAGCACATGGGGCAATGCAGTAAGTGGGGGAGCCCAGGCCTTTGTTCCCAAGGAAGCAATCTTCCTGAGTAAAACCCTCTCCTCTTCCAGAAGCAAACTGCTGGCTGCCAAGCTGAATAATAGAGCCCACTCTGTGGCCACGAATCCCAAGGACTTAGAGTGAGACTTGCGCAGGCCAGGGAAAGAAGCAAGGACGTGAGGGAGAACTGGACTGTGCCTGTGGATGGACCAGCTCTAAACCATTCCATACCAAGAAAAGAGACATCTATTTAAAACAAACGTTATTTATCTATTTATGATGTTTGCTGTTCTTTTGTCCTTTCACTAGGTTTTATTATTATATTTTGGCTGATATTTGTAGATAATACAATATTACTATAGATCTAACTAATTTAACCAAAAGTTTCCATTGTACCATTTATACTACTTTTTCATGGCTTTCCCATGATTTGTGTTAATTTGTGACTTTTCCCACCACATTACTTTAGTATTTTAATTAACTGTAAATTCTTGTAAGGAAAGTTGTCCTTCCTTGCTTTCCAACTATGGGTGTCCTGTTACCAAGATGAGAATCAGCTCAGTTCTCACCTCCTCATAGAAACCACAGTTGACCGCCCGTGTTTGTAGTGGGATATATTTTCTCTGTATTGAAAGATATGGCTTTTCACTTCTCATGCAATGCTTTATGCTTGGTTCTTTTTTTTTTTTCCCAAGTATAGCCTTTTTGGGAGATCAATCCCTCACTTATCTTTATCTTTAAAAGCCCACAACCCACAGCACAGTAATTCACACATGTAGGTATTCAATACACATACATTGGTTGTTTGACTGTTTTGTTCGTTCATTTTCCTTGGTTGCATTACTGTGGAAGGGTTCTGGATAGGAAATCAGAAAACCTATTTCCAGTCCTGGCACAGATGGAAATTAGCTCTGTCACCTTGACTAAGTCACTACAAAAATTGAAATTTGTTCCAACATCGATAAAATGATAATAACTCTCTTGTAGGAATTTGTAATAAATGAATTGTGTATATGAAAGTTCTTTTTAAAGTATCATGCTCCCTCTGTTATTAATCTCAACAAGAAAACTCTTAAGAAGTCCTGTGGTGTAATTCTGTTACAACATATAATCATTTGCTACTCTACAAAAATTCTGGATCTTGATGCCTCAGGTGGTAGTAAAGACATGCAGGTATCCCGGGAGGGCTGAGATGATTCTGCCTACCTGGGCACCCAGACCAGAGCTGGAGAGAGGGCATGCCCTGCTCCACCCCCTCAAATTGGATTTTCACTTTGGGCTCTTATCTGAGTGGACTGTAAGAAAGGGCTTATTCCTGCCATATGAAATACAATTGATTTTTTAAATTGCCAGAGGCAGAATCTGTTTATCACGTTCTTTTACTGTGTCCTAGATAGAAAGACAAATAACTAAGAAAATGGAGAAATTTTATTATAAACCCTACAAATTCTGCCTTCAGCCCACTAATATTTACTTCCCCTTAACACTGTCAGCTACAAGTTGTCATGAATTTTGTTACATTTTTTGCATTTATAATTTATAACCTGTCTACCTCCAAATTTGATTTTAAATGGCTTACAATAAAAGACCAGATACATATGACTACTCAAATGGAAATGAAAACTCAAAGCACAGAGTTTATTAAAGGAGTTTGTCAGCAAGTCAATCTTTTGTTCTGAATTCTTTACCTCTGGAAACTACTTACTCGTTTTTGTATTTTACTCAACATCTAACTTTTAAAATAGTTACATAAATAACTCTAATGTATCTTTCATGAATGTTTAAAAATTTTGTGGGAACAAAATGTTTAAATATTGATTGCTTAATATTATGACTGATTTGTCATTTTTTACATATAAAGGGTTTTTAACTCTTTAAAATTTTCAAACGAATAGTTGCAAGTGGACAACAGACTCCCATATATCTACTAGCTATATATTCTTCTATCTCTCCATCTATCATATAAAATGATTTTATACTGAACAATTTGCCAATTGCAGTCATGATAACCCAATACTCCTAAAAATTCCCTGTGTATTTCTTAAAATAAAGTAGTTCTCAAGAAAAAAAGGGTGACATTGGGATAACACAACCATCTAATTCACAGACCCCATTGACATTTCACCAATCTCCCAACAATGTCTTCTATTCAAAATGATTCAACCTACAAAAAAATCAGTGCATTTAATACCATGTCTCTTGTTTTCTTCAATCTGGAAGATTTTCTCATTCTTTGTCTTTCATCAACTTGACACTTTTGAAAAATGCAAACCATTATTTTGTTGTATGTTTTTCAGTCTCAGTTTGCCTCATGCTCTTCCTGATTAAATTTAGGAACTGTACTTTTGGCAAGATACCACAAATGTGATGCTATATATTTTTTTTCCTTTGAAGATTTATTTATTTATTTTAACCCTTTGCCCTCCTCCCACCTCGCTGTTTTTGCTGTCTGTGTTGTCTTCTCATTTTCTCTCCTCTAGGATTCACTGGGATTTCACCCTGAGACCTCTGATGGGGAAAGAGGTTCCCTATCATTTGTGCCACCTCAGTTCCTGGTTTCTGCTGCACTTCACCTTGACTCTCCGCTTGACTCTCTTTTAATGTGTCATCATCTTCCTGCATGATTTACTTGCACGGGGCACTGGCTCACCAGGAGTGCACTCACACAGGCACTACTTGCCATGTGGGCACACTTTCTCTTCTTCCTTTTCACCAGGAGGCCCTAGGGATTGAACCAAGGTCATCCCATATGGTAGGTGGAAGCTCTATCACTTGAGCCAAATCCACTTCCTGATGCTGTATTTTTCGTAGGACACTGTATTATATGACACATTGTTCATCGTGTTCAGAAGCTGGCTTGTAAATGCTTGCAGGAGCTAATTCAGCACATTTCTTCCCAAGTGTGTATTCAGTGATATTATATTGATTTCTTGAAATCTGGCATGGTGGGCATGCTTACACCACAAAAATGACAAATGCTACAAATCTGGATTTCTGTTTTTGAGAACAAGTTTAACAGTGAACCACTGATTATGATGTCCCATTTTTGGTAATACTAACATAACCTCTTGGCTACAATGGTTTCTGCCAGATTTCTCCACTACGAAGTTACTATTCTCTTCTGCAATGAATTAAGTTGATGTGGGGTGATTCATTGAGATTAGTAAGTGTCCTGTTCCTCATCAAAATTTTACCCACTATTTTTAGCTTCCTTTGCTGCTAAAAGTCTATGCTGAATCCAATGATGATGATTTAATTCCATCTTCCTTCTACACTTATTAGGTGGCATTCTATAATAAGGAAAACTTTCTCTTCTCCAATTTATTCATTCGTTCATTCATTTATATAAGTACGGTTTCATAGATTTCTATTATACAAACTTGTTCATCTTGTATTTTTGTCCTACCACTGTCTTGCAGTCAGCATTTCTCCAAGGAACCCTGTTTGTTTAAGGGAGAATGTTTTCCGTGATATGAAGGAACAAAGACTTGGGTACTAGGTTTGTTCATTGCCAATAGGTTGTTACTGTTCCTATACCTCCTACAAGTCAGAGGTAGGAAATAGATTATGTATGTACACACACACATGCACACATTTTATTTATTTCAATATCTACAGATATTACAACCATGAGTTTATGCAAATGTCTCTAACTCAAATACAGCACTAAGAGGTTCATCCTATCCTTCCTCTTTGCCATTTTTCTTTTACTTTTTATTTTTGTTTTTATTTTTATTGAAGTATATCATTCATACATGAGCACACATAAACAATAAGTGCATAGTAAGAATTGTGAACTTACAAAATAAACATATATAACATCACACAGGGGTCTCATACTTCACCTCTCCACCAACTCTCTGCATTGGTGTGAAGCATTTGTAATAATGGTTTGAATGGCAGGGCCACACCACAATGGCTCTGCTTATTATATACCCACTCAATGAATATAAGACTCTCACTAAGCAGAAGGGTCATTCCTCTTCCCTTGGGGAGAAGTGAGTAAAAGAAGAGAGTGACCCAAAATTTTCATATAAAACTAAGAAAGGCACAGAAATCCAATTGTCGATGGACCAAGACAGACAACCAATGTGAGACTACGAACAATCCTTTTTCCGCTACCATTATATTACATGAAAAATTATGTTGTAAAGAGAATATAAATTAAGGAATTTTCATGATGACCTTTTCTAATTAAACATGCAAATAGAGCCATGACATCCACAAAGGCCACAACCACAAACTACCTCAAATTCATCAACATGGCTCTTGCACATATATATTTTTTCTCACAGAATGTATACATGACAAGGCAAAGTAACCGCTAACATGGGCTAACTCACAAGAATACTATTGTCTCAGAGCCCGGAAATGTCCATAATTGAATTTCTTTGTCTTAGAAAAATAATATAGCACTGTCTATTGAAGTGATATATATATATTTATATATATTTATCTAAGCCTTTGATGATAAATTAAGAAATGAGTGTACTGTGTTCAACTTCAAAAAATGTCTATTTGAAATTAAATGCACATTCTTTAAGCGAATGTGTTTTAAATTTAAAGAAATTCAATTTAAGTGAATGTGAAAGTATGTTGCCAGCCTGACTCTTTAGTTTGTTGTTTGATTTTTATAATTTGCTGACTCTTAAGTTGTTAGAAAACTTATTTATATAAAATAATCTTATTTTATATTCTTTCAATTCAACTAAATTATTTTAATTGAATTTCTATCTTTATTTTTTTAACAAATCAATTTTAATGAAACTCAAATAGAATAAATCCATTCAAAGTATACACTCAGTGGTATTTGGTGTAATCGCATAGTTGTGAATTTATCACTTTAATCACTTTTAAGCATTTTCATTATTCCAATAATGATAAAAATAAAAAAACAAAAAACAGCCAACCAAAAAAACCTAATCTCCTCTTAATCTCTCTGTGCTTCCCAAACCATACACAGCTACTAATCTGTTTTCATCTCTCTAGTTTATTTCTATTTTACAAAAACAGTATTATTTTGCATGAGGTTTCACCATGTTATACAGTCCCATGTTATATATTTTACTTTTACTTCTAGTAATATAAATGTCCTTAGATGTTCCATTTCATTTTTATTACATTTTTAATATTATTTTTAAAAAGATACTGAGATTACAGAAGTTCACTCAAGTCAGAATTGAAAAAGGAGTATCAGATTAATTACTAAATATGAGGTGTCAAAAGGAATGGTAGCAACTAAGGGGAATTTGAACAAAATAATTTTATTTGGAGTACCTCACAAAGATGTTATTTGAAGTTGTTCATGCTGTAGCCCCAAGATTTAGTATAGCTAACTATTCTTGATCATTTAGTGAATACTGAAACATATATCTGGCACAGAAAAACACATATGCTGTCTTTTCTTTTTCTACGTAACATAATCCATGGATAGAAATCTGGAGTGAAGCTTACAATGCATACGATCCATTTGTCAAATCTTGTCTTATTTCTACCCACACTAACTGCATATATCTACTAGCCACAATATTAGGCCAGAGTTTGACCAAGCTTTTAACACAGTTAATTGGAACAGCAGTGTCAGCCCACAATCTTTAGGAAAATGTGATGAAACATCCCTCCAAAAGACCCTAAGTGGCAGAATGTCCACCAGGTCACATGTTCAGGATTGAATCATACCCGTACCCCATAAAGATATGTCAAAGTCCTAAAGGCCTATCCTGTGGGTGTGAACCCATTTGAAGACAGGACCTTTGAAATGCTGCTACTTAAGGGGTGGCCAAACTGAATGAGTGTGGGCCTCGATCCAATATGACTGAAGCCCTTCTCAGGAAAGGAAATTGGACATGGGAGTACAAGTCAGAGAAGGAGAGAGGGATTTCCATGTGATGAAGGAACCCCAAGGATTGCATCAAGCCAGCACCAGAAGCCTAGAAACTCTAGGAGAAAGCATGGTCTGCTGATACCGTGAGTCTGGACTTCTAGCATTCAAACCTGTGAGACAATAAAGTCCTGTTGTTTGAGCCAACCCTGGCAAACTAAGGCATCATATAAACTTTGATTTTATTGTAATATCAGATCTATATCCTGCCCCCAAAAACACGTGTGAATTTGTCATACACTTACAACAGTGCACCTTGAATGGTCCAGTTGCACTTATAAGGGCCAGTCTCTGCACTTAGCGAGTTGAACATCCTTGTCCTATTACCCAGGACTTCTGACTTCCCCCCTCTAATTAAGAAAGTTATAGTTGCTAAGGTCCCAGGATAACTTCTACCTGAGTCCTCCCAAGTTATCCGGATCATAATATAAGAAATTGGTAGGTGATTTTTCTGGGACATTGTGTGGGCAAATGTTTCATAAAGTCTACGAGTTGAAAGGACATTAGAAGTTTTCTAGCTTGATCTTCTTGAGAGGTATATAAAATGCAGTGAAAAATTTTCTTTTATAACCTTGCCTTTTGTATTTCAAGTAAGTTGTGTTTAGGAATGTGAGAATTACTTCCTGTGAAATAGAAGGTAAGAAACTCTTACTTGTAAGGCTCCATGTTAACTAATGTTCAATTGTTAATATCTTTGCAACACAGTTGCTTCCTGGGTTTAACTAAAGCATGATTAGAATTTAGTATTAACAACAACAAAAAAACACAGAAAACAAAGATATCCAAAATATAGGCAGCAAATGTTCACTGGTTTTGTGTAGTAGCAGAGTGGCATAAAAAGTATTCATCATTCACTAAATTTGGAGCAGCATTAGTAAAGTCAGGGATAGATGGCTTATCAAATGACTTAAAATTAAAGGTCATAGAAGTTTAAAACTCCTGACTCAGAGCTCATCAGGAGAAGAAAGAGAAAGAAGACAATCATATCTGAGCCTTGGGTGTTGATGTAAACATTCTAGGAAAAGGAAACTTGTTCAAATGATAGGTGAATACATAGAACACTTTGCCCTAGATCAGTAACTTATAGTTAGTACAGTCTATAGACTGATCTTATAAAACATCACATTCATTTAGTTCAAAAATAAAAACATAAAGTTGGAAATGATCTTGGGGTTTGAAAAATGTAATTATATATTACAATAGGATGATCTTATAGAATTAGTTTTTTAAAAATATATTACCCACAATACTTAAACTTTCTTCTTCTCAATTAGCAGGCAGGTGTTAGCATTTTTCAAGACTGATGTCTAACAATTCAAACTTTAAAATCCATCAAATTTTGGGGACTTTACATTTTCAAAGATCTGTGAAGTCATTATAACCCTAATGATAAGACAGTGCTAACTTTGGGAATGTCCCACCATAGAATGTGCTATGGAGATGAAATATCTATCATACATATAGGGTAATATGAGGCTCTAATGAGAAATTATATTGAGTGTATCTATATCACTTTTTTAAATTGCTTTTCTTGAATATAATGTAAATCAAGCCTTCTCATATGGAACACACCATGGGCAAGACAGATAATTCTTTGTATATCATGTGTGTCCCAGCACAAGTAGAATGTTCCAAAGCAAAATATTGTATCTCCATTTACATCATTTTGCAGCCTGAATTAGAACCTATTAGACTGAAAATCTAGGACTTGGCTAGAACTAAAATTGGTGATACTATAAAGTGACAAATGATATAATTTTTAAAATTCAGCTAAAAAGAGGTATCCTGTGACCTAGGGAACCTTTTGAATTTGAAGACAATGATGAAGTCTGAGTTTACTCTTCTTACTCTCCAGTCACTTTCTTTTCCAGAAGGCAATGGTTGGGGATATGACCCAACCCGTGGATCAGTCGAAGCAAAGAAGACCTGAGGGAGGGAGTGGGAATGAAAAAGGGACAAGAGACACAAAGAATGGAGACAAGACAGGATTCTGATCAAGTCTCGTTTATTGAGAGTCAATCAGGGGTTTTTATAGCCAGGGATGAATGAGGTGGTACATACTGACAACACATGTGTCAGTAAATGATTGGTTAACTAGATTTTGATTCTCGTGCCACACGTACGTGCAGATGGTTATTTGGCAATGTCCATGGAAAGACTTTCCTGCTCTTTAGGGAGAGCCCAATTGGAGCCCCGGGGAGTGGCGGCGTAAGAATAGAAACTTAATTGCTTCAGTGAGGGTGGGGAAAGGAAACTTAACTGGGTTAGTATCTAAAAATAGCACTTAGCAACAAGATGGCCAATACAACATCTGTGCGAGAGGCAGCTTCCCACAGGGATAGTCGGGATATGATAACACCCCCTAGGCCAGTCAGATCCCCTCCACAGGCAGCTGTCCAGAAGAGGAAATGTTAGGAGGGGACTAAGGCTGTTCAGTGTGCAATGAAACATCACAGAAATCTTCTGGGAAAAAAAGGCTCATTCATTAGTATTTTCACCCTCCAGGGGGTATCAAGTCACCTTGTGATAAAATTTTAAGCCCCAGGAAATCTGTACATTTTTGTATCATTGTTCATGAATTGTATATAATTAATCATTCTGTTTTTAAGGAAAATTTTAAATCTTCTGACAAATATACATTGCCTCTTGTAATTTTAAACTTTATCCAATTAAAATGAATAGAATTCCTTAATCCCCTGGAATTTCCAACACACATACACACAAAAGCAAGTAGGGGCAAAAGTGGATCAGCATGAACATCGTTTTATGGTCATGTGAATTCTCTTGTTATTTTTTATGATTTACAAAATCATTGCTTACTTTTTCTATGAAGCATACTTTCTAGATGGTAGAAGGTGTAAGGATCATGTATCTTTTCTCACCTTTGTATCTCCAAAGCCTAGCACAGTCCCTGGGATAATACGTATTCAGAAAATATCTGAAGAATGAATGAACACCCATTATTTCATATATTTTTCACAATACTCTGATACATGTAGGGTTTGGATTATTTTCCTCTAAGAAACTAAGTGATATTTAGGCATATGTAATCAATAAAGGACTTTTGGTCACAGTGTTTAATATATTATTATTAGAAACAGCATTTTATATGGTAATTAAAATTTAGTTTCTTTTCTCATGCATCAATTTTGAGTAAAATGTGTTCACATTTATATCAGTAAGGTAATGAGTAAGAGTTCCATGCTGTTAAAATGTAAATCTGAAAATGTTTAGGACTGTTTCACTGATAAGTTGTATCTCATAATTTATATCAAATGGAAGGTGTAAAATACTGGAAATTTCTTAAGTACACACACAGAATATGTGTGGATATATGATGTTTAAAAATTCTTTATATCAAGTTCTATGGTCACCAAGTTGTTTTTAAAAAGTGATATCATTCCCCCATTAAGCCATGTGTTCTCCCTTACTATAATTTTTCTTTCACATTATTTATCCTACATGCAATTAGAAAAATAAAGAAGTAGAGAGGAAAATGCCCTAATCAGTGAATCTTTTCCACAAAAGATGACTTTTTTGGTAAATTGAATAAAGGTATGTGTGAATATGATAAAGATACATCATTTAAATTTTCTGGGATTGGTGTGTTTTACAATACACATTTAATTTTCCTGAAACCAGAATATTCCATAAGAAAAATTAAGTGAATATCCGGTATATTCCTTTTGCATTATTAAAATCATTTCACAATCTAATCAAATGAACCCCAGAGTAATATCACAGGGAAAATGTATAATAAATTCTTACTGCTGTACTCTCAATAAAAGTAATATGATGGAATTTTCACAAAGTGATAAAAACCACACCCCCAACTGAATTTTAATAAACTATAGGGAAACAATTGCTTCATGGACTTTCAGAGGGCTATACCTCACCCAGAATTAACAGCAGATGCTGACCGTGTTAGGCATAAGAAGCTTGTACAAATTAGGGACGTAGTGCTAATACAGAGAAAGAAGGTATTTAAAGATCTGAGAAGATTCCACTCCATGCAGGTTTTGAAAGATGAAAAATGACATTTCAGGACACTGGCTACAGGGTGCTACCAGCAGGAAGAAATTGGAGGTGACATTCAAGTATTGATTTAAAAGAAACAAAGGGGAAATCTTGCCTTATTCAAAGAGATACCAAGAGGCACTTTTCAAATGCTATTTATAACCTTTAAAGTGGAATAACTAGTACCATCCTGCCTTGCTTGTTACCTTTTTTGGTCTTCATTTTATTATTCTTCATTTTAGCTTCAATAGATTTTATTTAGATAATTTATGAAATATTTAGGATGTCATTAGAATCTACTAGAAAATGCACTCAGAGACCCTAAGAACTCTTTCAAAATGAATGAACATAGAGAAAAAAATCCACAAATTCATATAAATCCACAATCCTTTATTGGAACCAATCAGGGTTTTGCCAATGCCTACTCCCACACCATTATATATATATAAACACACACACCCTTATATATACACACACACATATATATAAATGTATACATATTTATACACACACATATATCAACAACTTTCTACTTCAGGGACTGAGGCAGAATTCTTTGAGACACAGCAATATTCCTGTATCAAAATATTTGAATATTAATGCTGTTAAGTCAGAAAAATAACTCTTACAGAGCTAGTCTTTATATTAGGATAGGTGGTTGCCACCAAATGAGTTTCTGCAAACATATGAAAAACTTTTATCTTGCAGAGTTCTTTAGAATTTGGACTTGGGAATAAGGAATTGAGGACTATATAAGAAAAGAGAATCTGACTATAGACTTGAGGGACACTTTACTCAGAATTAGAAAGTAGTTAAGTATTCTCTATTCTGGAGAATCTGTCCTATTAAGGCTTGGCTAAATGAGTCAAAAGCAGGAGCTGTACCATCCTAACAGTCCTTCGGGAAATCAAGAAAGGAAAGGTCTCAGGGCATACCACAGGGAAGAGTAAACCAAAAAACAAGCTGGTGAAAATATGTGTAACATAGAAAACAAATGAGATGCTAAAGATTGTATAAGAGATAGATACAAAAGATATGTATAATTCTTATGAAAGAGAGAGAAGCAAATTAGAATTAGAGGGGAAATAAACTAATACAAAAAGAAAAGAATTAAATTTGCAGCAAAGCAGGAAGAAACAAACTGAAATGGCCAATGAGCATAAGAAAACATGTTCAACTTCATTACTATTTTTAAAAAATAAAGCAAGACAGAATCATCACTTTCAATGCAAAATAAAGTATGAAATTAATAAATATATGTCGTGGATTTTCTGAGTCTGGGAAAATAAACCTCTCACACATGTTTGATGGCAATGTTATTTGGTGCAATCTTTCTGGAGAAGTTTTGAAAAATGTTTTGAAAGCCCTAGATGTATGTAAAGTTATACAAATGTCCGAAGAAAAAGTGCCATTTTGTACAAAGATCAAGACCCTATAGTTGAACCTGCTTCACGTCACAGCCCTGCTCAGTAGTACAGGTATGGATTAAGCTTATTTCAGTTTCCTAATCAGTTTAGTATACATGAAAATAGCTCATGTACTAAATCTCTTCTGAAGAGGAAGTGTAATAGCTTGCTAACTTGTTAACTTGTCTGTCTCGCTACGATTTTCTAAGCTAATTGAGGACAGAAATTATCTTCTTCACTCACTATTTTCCTGTATTTTTTTGTCTTTATTTATTGTTTTAATGTAACATTCAAAAAATATGAGGTCCCCATCTACCCCCACCCCCGCTCACCCCACTTCTCCCCCCATAACAATCACCTCCTCCATCATAATGAGACATTCATTGCATTTGGTGAATACATCTCTGAGCACCACTGTACCTCATGGTCAATGGTCCAAACCAGAGCCCACACTCCCCCACAGTCCACCTAGTGGGCCATGGGAGGACATACAATGTCCGGTAACTGTCCCTGCAGCACCACCCAGGACAACTCCAACCCCCAAAAATGCCCCCACATCATATCTCTTCCTCCCACTCCCTACCCCCAGCAGCCACCATGGCCACTTTCTCCACACCAATGCCACAATGTCTTTGATTACTACTCACAATAGTTCATGAATAGAATATCAGTAAGTCCATTCTATTCCATACTCTATTCCTCCATCCTGTGGACCTTAGGATGGTTGTGTCCACTCCACATCTATATCAAGAGGAAGCTTAGATTCCACATGGATGCTGGATGCAATTCTCCTGCTTTCAGTTGTAGGCACTCTTGGCTCCCTGGTGTGGTGGTTGACCTTCTTCACCTTCATGTTAGCTGACTGGGTAAGTTCAATAAACCAGAGTGCAGGAGCAGCAAGTCTGTTGAGGCCCAGGGCCTGGCTATCACATGGTCAGTCCAGAGATTCAGGTCCCCTGGGTATACACTAAACACAAGCACCAACTACAGATCCATTAAAAGTAACAGGAGAGGCTTGTGGATAAAGATCACATCTGAGTCCAGCTCCATCACACGGAAACACAAACTCCAAAGAAGGGCGAACTGACAAGGCACTGAACTCCATCTGCCATGACCACAGAACCTATGGGTCTCTGCAGCCCTCAGAAGAACCAATACATGTGTTGCATCTACTTTTATCTGTCTCTGGAACCCTGCTCAGGTGTGCATAAGGGAACCGCTCTGACACCCTCCCAGCTCTATTTGGAGACTCACAGCCATATAAACTCATTTGTACTTTCCATTTCTCTCTTTGATTCAGGTCAAAAAGCATTTTTTTTAATTTTATTTTATTTATTCATTTTTTAAAAAATATTACATTCAAAAAATATGAGGTTCCCCTTCACTCCCATCGCCCCTACCCCACCACTCCCCCCACAGTAACACTTTCCCCCATCATCATGACACATCCATTGCATCTGGTGAGTACATCTCTGGGCATCGCTGCACCCCATGGCCAGTGGTCCACACCATAGCCCACACTCTCCCACGTTCCATCCAGTGGGCCATGGGAGGACATACAATGTCCGGCAATTGTCCCTGCAGCACCACCCAGGACAACTCCAAGTTGCAAAAATGCCTCCACATCTCATCTCTTCCTCCCATTCCCCACACCCAGCAGCTACCATGGCCACTTTTTCCACACCAATGACACATTTTCTTGATTATTAACCACAATAGTTCATGAATAGAATATCATTAAGTCCACTCTAATTCTTACTGTATTCCTCCTTCCTGTGGACCTAGGCTTGGTTGTGTCCATTCCACATCTATGTCAAGAGGGGGCTTAGATTCCTCATGGATAATGAATGCAATCCTCCTGCTTTCAGTTGTAGGCACTCTAGGCTCCCCGGTGTTGTGGTTGACATTATTCAACTCCATGTTAGCTGAGTGGGGTAAGTCCAATAAATCAGAGTGTAGGAGCTGAAGTCTGTTGAGGCTCAGGGCCTGGCTATCATATTGTCAGTCCAGAGATTCAAATCCCCTAGATATATAACTTAAACTCCACCAACTACAATTCCAGTAAAGTAGCATGAAAGGCTTGTGAAAAGAGATCACATCTGAGATCAGCTCCATCACGCAGAAACACCAACTCCAAAGAAGGGCCAACTGACATGGCAGTGAACTCCATCTGCCATGACCATAAAACCTGTGGGTCTCTTTAGCCCTCAAAAGAACCAATACCTGGGGTTGTATCTACTTTATCTATCTCTGAGACTCTGCTCAGGTGTGCATAAGGGCAATCCTTCTGACAACCTCCAGCCTCTTTTTTAGAGACTCATAGCCATATAAACTCATTTGTCCTTTCCATTTCCCCTTAATTTAGGTCAAACACCATTTTTAACTCCTGTTATTGTATGTAGACAGGGATATTCTGCTGGTCCTCGTTGAACCTTTAATTCAAGGTCATTTTCTAGTTACGTCATCAGCTGGTACTTGGTAGTGATCCCTCGGTGCCAAGGAGGCTCATCCCCGGGTGTCATGTCCCACGCTGGGGGGGAAGGCAGTGCATTTACATGCTGAGTTTGGCTTTGAGACTGGCCACATTTGAGTAACACGGAGGCTGTCAGGAGGGAACTCTTAGGCACAGTGTTGCTCTAGGCCTGTTCTTATTTCAGGTGTATAGGCTCACAAGCATAGTCATTAGTATCTCACTCAGTGAGCTCACTGTTGGACCCTCATTCCTTCCTGGTCCTTGCCATTGCACCTGGGGGACTGCCACTGCTCCCCTAGGGACCATGACAGATCCCCCCACCCCCCAGCAAGGAACCCAGTACCCCCCCCCCAGCTGTTGTTTTAAATTGTTTCACTATGAGTATATCCAAACATTTCCATGCACCCTGGATACATGCCCTGTATAACTCCCTGTCAACCATATGTCAAAAAGCATTTTTAACTCCTGGTAATATATGTAGACTGAGAAATTCTGCTGGTCCAAAAAGACCTGTTTATTCAAGGTCATTTTCTAGTTAAATCATCAACTGGTACTTGGTAGTAATCCCTCGGATCCAGGGAGGCTCATCCCGGGAGTCATGTCCCATGCTGGGGGAAAGGCAATACATTTACATGCTGAGGTTGGCTTTGAGAATGGCCACATTTGAGCAACACAGAGGCTCTCCGGAGGTAAGTCTTAGACACCCTGCAGCTCAAGGCCTTGTTCTTATTTCTGGTGCACAGGCTCAAAATCATAGTCATTAGTATCAAGGGCTCATTGTAGGACCTTCCTATTTTTTGGTCTTTGCCAAAGCACTTGGGGGATTGTTGCTGCTCCTTTAGGAACTGTGAGAGAGCTCCCCTGGCTAGGAACTCAGCACACACCTCAGTTGGTTGTTTTTAATTGTAACCACTATGAAAATATCCAAACATTTTTATGTACCCTGGATATATGCCCTGTAGAACTCCCTGTCAACCATGTGCCCCCTATCAATAATATCCCATACCAGTATTCCTCCCCTGCCATTGTTGAACCTCTCTGTGATCCAAAACTTCTTAAAAAATGAAGCCCAATATATTACCATGTTCCATTAATAGTAAAATGGAATATAGTGTGCAGCGGCTTGCTCGGTCGGTAGAGGTGGGGTCTGGCTGGGGACGAGGGGTTGGTCCAGCTCAGGATGAGGGGTCAGTCCCGCTTGGGACGAGGGATCGGTCCCACTTGGGACGAGGGGTCGGTCCGGCAGCAGACGAGGGGTCGGTCTCACAGGGGTTGCGCGGTTCGGCTGACGGGGTCGCCCGGCAAAGCCGGCGACGAAGGGGTCGCCCAGATAAGCAGGCGATGAACTGGGGACAAGGGAGGCCAGGCCCTTGTCGGGGGCTCTCAGGACTGGAGGGCGCACGGCAGAAAAACTACCGTGGAGACAAGGTAAACACGCAAGTCCAACATTATTGAGGGAGAGGCAACAGTTTTATAGGGGCTGGGGAAGGCTGATTGGTTGAAGCCATGCCCTGTTCTGATTGGTTGCCGGAGAAAGGTCAGTTGGCGGTACTGGATGGGGGAGGGGTGGTGGTTAGGGATTGGCTGTCGCTGTTGCTGGGGGAAGGGGCAGGGTTTAGGGATTGGTGGCTGCTGTTGCTGGGGTGGAGGGCAGACTTGAGTTTCCCGCCCACGCCTGGCTGTTGCTGCTGTCGTGGGAGGGGAAAAGGGCAGACTGGAATTTTCCGCCCTGCGCCTGCACAGGGAGAAAGAAGAAGAAGGGTGCCACCCCACAGGCATCATGTGGCACCATCTGGGAGGAGGGGCGGCCGTGGAAGCATGGCTGCCGAGAAGGGGAGACCCGAGGGCACTCTGCGCCCATGCCGAGCTCCCTTCGGGGGTGGCGGTGAGTCCGACCAGCCACCCTATTATGGGGGCAGCGGCTTGGCCTGCCGCGGCTGCTCCCCCGCCAGGCCAGCAAACCACACTTCAGCCCGAGGGGTGACCGCAATAGTGATGAGTTTAAAGATTAGATATAGAATATATATTAATTTAGAAAAAATAAGGTAAAAATAAATTGGGGTATTAAAAACTTTAAAAAAGAAAAAGCTTTGTTTCTGATGTTTTGCCTTCCATTACTGCAATAAGTGTTGCCCTGCATGCAAATTGGAAAGACAACTTCTTGCATCTTTTCCTCACTGTCTATGTCCTTTCTTTTCCTAATTATTAAGCTTATATTCACAGAAGTTTTAGATCACAGTAATTCATGTATACAATTATAGTACTCCCACATATCCAACATAAAACCCTTTTCCCTTCCACAGCAATAATCTTTTTACATGTTCACACTATATTTACTAAAACTAATGGACAGATATTGAGACAAGAGCTTTCAAACAAGGTAACACTTGGGTTTACATTGTGGTTCATATTTTAGACTATACAATTTTCTAAAGTTTTAGATATCTTATGTTTTACATTATGATTTACATTTTAGCCTATCAGCCCCTATATATTTTTGGTGTAATTTAACATGTCTTATATCCATCTTTGCGTAATCTTGTGAAACACGTCTATTGCCCACACAGTTACATTGATTCCATCTCTTAAAAACCTCTTTCCCCCTCCCCTCAGGGCCCAGAGTGACAGTCAATCTTCATTGCTTGAAAGGCCATGTTCAGAGATACTTGCAACAGTGTTGAGGGCTTGACATGCTCAACTGCCCTAATACATTGGAAGCCACCATTTCTCTCGAGAGATACAATTCCCTCTATTTGAGAACATCAGTCCCCCCCAGGATGTGAGTATACCTTCACTCTCATTATATGGGTCTCTGTCCAATGATATAATCCCCTATGGCAAAATGAGCACTCACACACACCCAAGAAGCCTGTCCTGTGTCAGATTATCCCTTTTAATCATCTTAAACAGGTAACCTTCCTTATTTCATTTTTGAAAAATTTTTCTCAGCATTATCCTCTCAACCAAATACCTGACAATCTCCTATGTTCACATGTTCCCCCACTCTCCCCCTAATTTCTTGGGCAATATTAAACATCCTCCTATCCCTAGACCCCCGCAAGCCTGCAAAGCCCCACTCAAAGGTAACCCTATGCCCCCATTTTATCCATTCCTGGTACAAATACTTACCTCCAGATTATCATAGATTTCACCCATGTAGGTATCATCTTGCATCCTTCCTCTACCCCCCAATTTCCTTTAAGCCTATCATCCAGTCTCTAGCTCTCTGAGGCAGCTTGGTTTACTTATTTCATATCATTGAGGTCATGTAGTATTTGTCTGTCAGTGCCTGGGTTGCTTCACTCAACATAAGGGTCTCAAGATTCATCCATGTTATCACATGTGTTTGTAGTGTATTCGTTCTGAAAGATGAGTATTCCATTGTATGTATATACCACATTTTATTTATCCATTCATCTGTTGATGGGAATTTGTGTTGATTACAACTTTGGCAATAGTGAACAATGCTGCATCTATTGGTTTGTCCCCTTGTTTTCAGTTCTACTGGGTATATACCCAGCAGTGGAATTGCTGGGTCATATGACAAATCTATAGCTAGTTTTTTGATAAACTGCCAAACTCTCCTCCAGAATGGCTGGATCCTTCTGCAGTCCCACCAGCAGTGGATGAGTGCTCCCATTCCTCCACATCCTCTCCAGCATTTGTAGTCTTCTGTGTTTTTCATAGCTGCCAATCTTATGGGAGTAAGATGGTATCTCATTGTACTTTTGATTTGCATTTCCCTAATAGCTAGAGATTTGGAGCATTTTTTCATGTGCTTTTTAGCCATTTGTATTTCTTCTTTGGAGAAGTGTCTGTTTAAATCTTTTTCCCATTTTTAAAATGGGTTGTTTGTCTTTTTATTTTCGAGATATAGGGGTTCTTTGTATATGCAGGTTATAAGTCTTCTATCAGATATGTAGTTGCCAAATATTTTCTCCCATTGTGTAGGCTCTCTTTTCACTTTGTTGACAAACTCCTTTGAGGTGCAGAAGGCTTTAATTTTGTGGAAGTCCCATTTATCTATTTGTTCTTTTGCTGCTCATGCTTTTTGTGTGAAGTTCATGAGGCCATTTCCTATTACAAGGTCCTGTAGATGCTTCCCTACACTGCTTTCCAAAGTCTTTATGGTCTTGGGTCTTATATTTAGGTCTTGTGTCTTATATTTAGGTCTTGAGTTGATTTTTGTATAAGGTGTGAGTTGGTAATCCTCTTTCACTCTTTTTCATATGGATATACAGTTCTCTAGGCATTGTTTATTGAATAGGCCATTCTCTCCCAGTTGAGAGGGTTTGGTGGCTTTATTGAATATTATATGACTATATATAGGAGGATCTATATCAGAACTCTCAGTTCGGTTCTATTGGTCAGTGTGTCTCTCCTTGTGCCAATACCATGCTGTTTTCACTACTGTAGCTTCGTAGTATGTTTTGAAATCAGGTACTGTGAGTCCTCCAAATTCGTTTTTCTTTTTCAATACGTCTTTGAATATTTGCGGCCTCTTTCCTTTCCAAATAAATTTCATAGTTAGTTTTCCTAGTTCCTAAGAGAATACTGTGTTGATTTTCATTGGGATTGCATTGACTGTGTAGATCAGTTCTGGTAAGATAGACATCTTAATAATATTTAGTCTTCCTATTCATGAACAGGGAATATTCTTCATTTATTTAGGTCTTCTTTGATTTCCTTAAACAGCGTTGTGTAATTCTCTGTGTATAAGTTTTTTACATCGTTAAATTTTTTGTCTTTATTTTTTTAATATTACATTCAAAAAATATGAGGTCCCCATATACCCACCACCCCCCTCACCACACTCCTCCCCCATAACAACAATCTCCTCCATCATCATGAGACATTCACTGCATTTGGTGAATACATCTCAGAGCACCGCTGCAACTCATAGTCAATGGTCCACATCATAGTCCACACTCTACCATGTGGGCCATGGGAGGACATACAATGTCCGGTAACTTTCCCTACAGCATCACCCAGGACAGCTCCAAGTCCCGAAAACACCTCCACATCTCATCTCGTCCTCCCATTCCCTACCCCCAGGAGCCACTATGGTCACTTTCTTCACACCAATGCCACATTTCTTTGATTACCAATCAAATAGTTCATGAATAGATTATCAGTAAGTCTACTCTAATCCATACTCTGTTCTTCCATCTTGTGGACCTTGGAATGGTTGTGCCCACTCCACATCTGTAAGAAGAGGGGCTTAGATTCCACATGGATGCTGGATACAATCCTCCTGCTTTCAGTTTTAGGCACTCTTGGCTCCATGGGGTGGTGGTTGACTTCTTCAACTCTATGTTAGCTGAGTGGGTTAAGTCCAATAAACCAGAGTGCATTACCTGAAGTCTGTTGAGGCTCAGGGCCTGGCTATCACATGGTCAGTCCAGAGATTTTATTCCTAGGTATTTGATTTTTTTAATTTACTATTGTAAATGGTATTTGTTTCTTTATTTCCTCCTGAGCTAGCTCATTATTGTTGCACAGAAATGCTACTGATTTTTCTAAGTAAAGTAAGAAGTACCCTGGGTGACTTTACTAAACTCATTTATGAGGTCTAGAAGCTTTGTTGTAGACCTCTCAGGGTTTGCTATGTATAGGATCATATCATCTGCAAATTTGAATGTCTTTTATATCTGGTTCTAGCCTCAGTGCTCGAGCAAGTACTTCTAAAGACAATGTTAAATAGAAGAGGTGATAGTGATCATCCTTGTCTTGTTCCTGATCTTAGAGGGAGTGTTTTTAGGATTTCACCATTGTAAACGATGTTGGCTGTGGGTTTTTCATATATAGTCTTTATCATATTCAGAAAATTTTCTTGTATTCTAATCTTTTGCAGTGTTTTTATCAAGAATGGTTGCTGTATTTTTCAAATGCTTTTTCTGCATCTATAGATATAATCATGTGATTTTTTTCCTTCAATCTGTTTATATGGTGTACTACATTGATTGATTTTCTTATGTTGAACCATCCTTGGATACCTAGAATGAATCCCACTTGGTCATGGTGTATAATTTGTTTAATGTGTTGTTGGATAGGGTTAGCAAGTATTTTGTTGAGGATTTTTGCATCTAGGTTCATTAGAGAAATTGGTCTGTAATTTTCCTTTCTTGTGGTGTCTTTGTTTGGCTTTGGTACTAGGGTAATGATGGCATCATAGAATGAGTTAGGTAATGTTCCTCCTGTTTCAATTTTTTGGAAGAGTTTCAGCAAGATTGGCATTAGTTCTTTCCAGAATGTTTTGTAGAATTCACCTGTGAAGCCATCAGGCCCAGGGTTCTTCTTAGTTGGGAGGATTTTAATGACTGATTCTTTCTCTTTACTTGTGATTGGTTTGTTGAGATCATCAATTTCTTCTTTCATCAATAGAGGCCGCTTATGTGTTTCTAGGAATTTGTCCATTTCCTCTGAGTTGTCATTTTTGTTGGAATATAGTTTTTCAAAATATCCTCTTATGATAGTCTTTATTTCTGTGGGGTCAGTGGTGATATCTCTTTTCTCATTTCTTATTTTGTGCATTTGAATCTTCTCTTTTTTCTTTGTTAGTCTAGCTAAGGGTTTGTTAATTTCATTGATCTTCTCAAAAAACCAGCTCTTGGTTTTACCTTTTCAAGTGCTTTCTTATTTTCTATTTCATTTAGTTCTGCTCTTACCTTTGTTATTTTTTTCTTTCTTCTTCCTGTGGGGTTAGTTTGGTTTTTTTTTTTTTTTTCTAATTCCTCCAAATAGGCAGTTAGTTCTTCAATTTTTGCTCTTTCTTCCTTTTTGATGTATGAAGTTATGGCTATAAATTTCCTTCTCAGTACTGCTTTTGCTGCATCCCATAAGTTTTGGCATGTTATTTATCAATTTCATTACTTTCAAGGTAGTTATTAATTTCTTTTGAGATTTCCTTTTTGACCCACTGTTTTTTTTTAAAGTATGCTGTTTAATTTCTGTATCTTGGGAAATCTGGGTGTCTGGCCCTGGCAGATTTCCAGCTTCAATTTACTGTCATCAGAAAAAAATATTTTGTATGATTTCAATCTTTCTGAATTCATTGAGCCTTTCATTGTGGCCTAGCATATGGAGAATGATCCATGTGCACTTGAGATCCATGTGCACTTGAGAAAAATGTGTATCCTGCTGTATTCAGGTGTAATGACCTGTATATGTCTATTAGGTCCAGCTCCTCTAATATACTCTTCAAAGTTTTTGTTTCTGTATTGATTCTCTTTTGAGATGGTGTGTCCAAAGTTGATAGTGCTTTTTAAAGACTCCCACTATAATTGTAGAGGCATCTATTCTTTCACTTAGTTTTCCAGTGTTTGATGCACATATTTGGAGGCACCCTTGTTAGAAGCATAAATATTTATGATTGTTCGTTCTTCTTGAAAGATTATCCCCTTCACTAATATGTAGTATCCATTTTTGTCTCTCACAATTGTTTCACATTTAAAGTCTATTTTGTCTGATATTAATATAGCTACTCTTACTTTTTTTTGGTTATTGTTTGCTTGTAAGATTGTTTTCCAGCCATTCACTTTCAACCTCATTGAATCTCTGGGTCTAAGATGTGTTTCTTGTAGACAGCATATAGATGGGTCATTTTTCCTTATCCAATCGTCCAGTCTGAATCGTTTGACAGGTCAGTTTAATCCACTGACATTCAGTGTAATTACTTTCAAGGAATTTCCGATGTTAGTCATATTTTGTTTAGACTTCTGTTTGTCATATTTTGTTTTTTTCCTTCTCTTTTTGTCTTTTTTGTTGCTCTCACACTCTCCTCCAACTCTGCCTCTCCTGTTTTTTTCTTTCCTCCTGCAGAACTCCCTTTCTTGAAGGGCAGGGTTCTTGTTGGCATACTCTTTGAATTTTTGTTTATCTGTGAATATTTTGAACTCTCCATCATTTTTGAATACTGTTTAGCTGGGTAGATTATTCTTGGTTGGAATTTTTTTTTTCTTTTAGTACCTTAACAATATCATACCACTGCCTTCTTGCCTCCATGGTTTCAGATGAGAAATCAGCACTTAATCTTATGGAACCTCCCTTGTATGTGATGGTTCTCTTTTCTCTTGCTGCTTTTAGAATTTTCTCTTTGTCTTGAGCATTTGATAATTTGACAAGTATATGTCTTGGGGTACGCCTGTTCGATTTATGGTGTTTGGGGTGCATTGTGCTTCCTGGACATGTACATCCCTCTCTCTCAGTAGATTTGGGAAGTTTTCAGCCATTATTTCCTCCAACACTTCTTCTGTCCCCTTTCCCTTCTCTTCTCCTTCTGGGATGCCTATAATACATATGTTTGTGTGTTTTGCATTGTCATTCAGGTAACCTAAGTACTAGCTGGATTTTTTCTATCTTTTTATCTATCAGTTCTACTACCTGTACGATTTCAGATGTACTGTCTTCCATGTTGCTAATTCTCTCCTCTGCCTCTTCTAATCTGCTGCTTTTTGCTGAGAGTGTATTTTTGATTTCTTGAACTGTGGTATTCATCACCATCATATCTCTTACCTTTTTGCATATACATACAATTTCCTCTCCAATTGTTTTCTTCATATTGTTAATCTCTTCCTTTACTTCATTAAGTTCGTCTCTAAAATATGTTTTGAGATCTTTAATTACTTCTCTGGTGTTCTGCTCCTCTTCCTGGTTTTTAGTTTGTTCATTGGATTCAGCATGTTTTCCTGATTATTAGTTTGGTTTGTAGTTTTTTGTTGCTGTCTGGTCATCATTTTATCTTGACGGGTTTAATCAGTTCCTTAGCTTCTATTCCTAGTCTTGGGGATTAATTAGTTGTTGTTCATATGTAAGTGTTATGTCTTCTATTTGTCACTTTGTTCTTGTTACTTTACTTTTTTGTTGCTGGGTAAGTTCACTTTGAAGGAGAATAGTAGTGCCAGGGAAAGCAAAGTGAGTAAGAAAAGAAAATGTATAAAGTATTATTGGTAATATATGTTAACAGAGCAACAATGTGAAATCTAGGAGAGTGGATATTAGACTCATGTAAGTAGTGTAGAGTAATAGCAGTAAGTAGAGTACCTATAATGAGACATTCAACTGAATATAGGGAGGATTATAGTATGAATTAAAAGGCCAGTGTTTTCATTTGAGAGGGAAAGAGAAAAGAAAGATAATAATATCAAAATGGATAAAAGACAGAAAACAGAACAAAGGTATTAGAAATAAAAAGTGAGACAATTTGGGGGCCAAAGAAAGGGAGGTGGAATGTAAGAGAAACAGTAGATGATGGAGGATAGAAAGATGTAGGGGAAGGGGGTTAGCGTAGGTGGTCAAAATCAATACACACAGAAAAGAGGAAATGGAGAATGAGGTAACACAGCAAATGTGAAGCACTCCTTGCAGCACCTATTATATAAAGTAAATAAAATAAAAAAGAAGAAAAAGACAGAAAAGGGGGGGCAAAGAAAAAGGAGGGAAACAAGCAAGAACAAGAAAAAGAGGGAAAAAACTAAATAAATGAAAAAGTACCTTGGGGGATAAAATCGGAGAAAAGACCAGGAGAAAATGCAATATTAGCAACCATGACAGAAACAAACAAACACATAAACAAACAAAAAAAAAGAACCAAGATTTCAAACTAGGAGTCCTCTTTGCAGTTAGATAATATGCTTAGGGATCTGATCTTCCCCTTTCCATTCCTCACTTCTCTCTCTCCCAGGGCTGCAGGAAAAATGCCTGAGAGGTTGGGTAGGAGATTCAAGTAGGTCCTTGTTGAACCAACTCAACACAGAAGACTATGACTCTTAATTTCCAGAATGAGTGTACCTACACTTCACCAGAAACCCCAAATACGCTAGTGGAAGCTTGGATAGCAGGTCCTACAGTCCCTTCCCCTTAAGTGTGCTAGAGGAGGTCTAATTGACTTTCTGATTCCACCTTCTCCCAGACCAAGTTTCCTATCCCAGGACATTTAGGTAAATTGGGCTTTCTCAGAAGATTCGGCTCTCCTTTCTTCCCAGACTCTCCCCAAGTCAGCTGGTACATTCCTCCAAGCTCAGGGATAAAGAAAGAAAAAAAGAAAACAAAACAACAACAACAACAACAAATGCGGAGGGCTAGGGTAATCAAGAACCTCAGACAGACCTCAGGACACGGTGGATTCAGGGATGGGAAGTCCGTGATACGGCAGGCTCAAGGTGTGTGAGTCTCCAGAGCATGGGCCACCAGGGTTTAGGTGACACAGACCTGGGAACCACGCATCCGGTTAACACCAGGTTTGGCAACACTGCAGCACAACAGAGATTTCAGGCATCACCACGGCTGGGCTGCCAGCCCCCAAGGGTTTTGGTGCACCCGAACACAACAAAGATTTTGGATCGCTGCAGCTGGGCTGCCAGCCCTAGTGGGATGGGTTCCACCTACAACTTCTGACCTCCGTGTCAGAAACCCAAAATTCCACCTCTTGCAAGAATCTCCTTCATTACTGTCTCACCAAATTGACATCCAGACACCTCCTGCCCTGCAAGCCCCAGAAACAGCCCTCTCAGGGGTTGGGAACACCCCAGCACAAGAAAGCCTTCAGGAATTGCCGCTGCAGGATTGCCAGCCCCAGGGGGAAGGGTCCCGCCCACAACCTCCGACCTCCATGCAAGAGACCCAAAATTCTACCTCTTGAAAGAATCTCCTCTGTCACTGTCCCACCAAATCGATGTCCTGCCCTGCAAACACCCAAAACAGTGCAGTCTAGCAGGACTCCAACCCTACTGAGCCACTTCTTTGCAGGAGAGACTATGAGGTGCACTCACTCAGACACCATCTTGCCCTCCCTCCTCCCCTGTTTGGTTTTTATGAGATGTTTAAATGTATATGCCTGTATCTACAACACAATAAAACAATAAAATGAGCATCAATGTCATCACCACTCACTATAACAAACAATAGGATCAATGCATTTGAAGCCTCTGGTAGGCCCTTGTGCATCTCACCTTCTTCTTCCACTCCCCAAGTAATTACTATTCTGATGAATTCATGTTTATCATTCACTGGCTTCTTTACATAACTACCATATATAGATGAATTCCCATAGTAAACATATATGTTTACCCCCTTTTGAATTTAAATGAATGAGATCATGAATTATATAAATGAAATATTATTTGTTCTCCAATGGCTTGGTTTGTTTTTTTTTTTTCTTAATACTATGTTTCTGAGAGTGATGATGCTTTGATATCATCATTTTCATTTTTGTACGGTTTTCTGAAGGTGAATATAACACAGTTCACCCATACATGTGTTGAATATTTGAGTCATTTGCATTTTTTTGCTCTGACAAAAAATGCTGCTATGAAAATTCTTGTACATATTACTAGTATACATTTGGTCTTTTAAACTATCTGTATTCATGTTTTAGGATATCAGTTCCAAACAGCCTGTAGTTGGATTGTTTTTTAATTCAATAATAATTAAATAATTACCTTATCTTAATTTTAATTGGGCAGAGTATAGTCATATTTAATAGACTTACTGCTATATTTGAATTTAACTCTACCATCTTAAATTGTGGTTTCTAAGTGTTCCCCTTGTTTTCTTACCTTCTTTTTCTATTGATCAATTTTTATTTTCCCATTCTTTTATTTTAGTGGGTTCCCAAGAAATTTTAGCATGTATTTAAGTCTAATATTCTTACTTTCCTCTCCAGAACCTTAGAACATCTTAATATTGATTGTTCCCTCTGACTTACATTATGGCTGTCAAGTATTTTACATGTTGTTTCTTAAACCCTATAAAGTAGACATAATCATTATTTTGTTTTGTATACCAAATAGATTAAACAGTATTTTAACTTTATACAGTTCATGGTTGTTTATATTTACCCACACATTTAACAATATTATTATCATTATCTAATAAATTTCCACAGGGATAATTTTCCTATATCCTAAAAAATTTTCTTGAAAATTACCTAAAGTGAGGATGTGTGATGGTTGGGTAATTGTTTATCAAGTATTTGATTCCTTTCCCCTTTTACTATGGATGGAGACTAGGCCTTTTGGTATTGGGTTTGAACATGTGACTTCTGTTGCCAATGAGATATTATTAGGGGTGATACAAACAAAGGCTTGACCTTGTGTAAAAGCCCGACCTCCCTACCTTTCTGCTATAAGCATGATAAGGACATGCCTGCAGATCTTAGAAGAGTAAGAAGCACATGAAGCAGAATTGCCTCCGTAAACCTGAAGACCTGAATCTTCAAACAGACCCTCAAAAGTGTAAGAGTCAATATTCACATCTGTGCTCTAAAATAGTGTTGTTTCAGTTCACTCACATTATGTTCAAAGTTTTGGAGTGGTTTGTTATGCAGTGAGACTGACTGATACAAGCAAGGTCTCTGGTGGAAAACTCTCTCAAGTTGTTTTTTTCATTTTGTCCAAAGAACATTTAATCATCCTTTAATCCTAATGTTTAAATTTCTGAGTTGATAGTTGTTTTTTTCTCAATACTGTAAAGGTATAATTATACTATTTCTGGATGACAATGTTCTGCTATCCCTCAGGCTGACACTTGTTCATGTCATCTTTCTGTCTTTGAAGTTGTAAAGTTCCACAATAGCCTATGTATGAATTTCCCTTCAATAGTCCTCCGTGGGATTTCTTGGGAATCTTGAATATGGAGATATTGCCATTATAATATTGAATATCACTCCTCTTCCATTCTCCCTGTTCCTGTCTTCTGGAATTTGAATCTGAGAAATGTATCTATGCACCATATCTTAACTTTCCTTTCATTATTTTTTATCTTTCGTCTGACTTCTGGGTAATTTTTTGAGTATTAACTTCCATAACCCTCTCTTCCTCAGTATCAAATTTTTTAAAACCTGTCATTTAGCGTACTCATTATTGTGCTTTTATATTAGTTATAATGGATTTTTTCAAATATACTTGGTCCTTCATATGTTGTTTCATATTCATATTTCTTTCATTTTTAAACACATTAAACATATTCATAAATTGAATCTGATAATAATTATAATATCAAATGTAAATAAGTGGTTTGTGATGTTTTAAATTGAAATTCTCTTCCTCAGAGTTTTGCTATGCTATTTATTTGAGGTCTGCTTTGAAGGTACTTTCTTCAAGAGATCATCTGCATTTTATTTTCCCATGTGCCTGGAACACTGGCAGCATTTGACATATTTAAAAGAAATTCTCAGTTTGAGGCAATTTAGACCACAAAGACATTGTGAATTTGTCTTTAGGCCAGATTTAACCTGCTTTTGATTATGAGTTTATTCATACGTTATATCCATCAGTGTCATCCAGAGATCTTATGTTTTCTTGGTGTCTGTTCACTCTGTGAGGCAAATTCATGTGTTTGTTTCATTCTCCTTACACTAAATATAGAAATCTTTGAAATTGTAGCCATATGATGACTTCTTTTCCTTTTCCTTTTCCTTCTCCTTGTTTTGAGGTACCAGGGATGGTGATTGAACCTGGGACCTTGTATATGGCAAGGCAGCGCTCATGCACTCTACCACATCGACTTCCTATAGTGGTTTTTTTTTCATTTGTGTGCTTGTTGTTTGGTTTGTTTGTTTGTTTTTTTTCTTCTTTTTAGGACGCATCAGGAACCAAACCCGGGACCACCCATGTGGGAAGCAGGTGCTTAACTGCTTAAGCGACATCTGCTCACCTTCATGTTTTCTTTTCAATATTGGAAAGATCTTAGAATTTGTTTACCACTCCATGAGCCTTATAGGACTCTCTAAATGAGAGATGAATGTCACCTAGGATCAACAGATGCCCTCAAGACAAAGCCAGCTTCTGAGCTTCCATTAGCACTCTGTACTTCAACTTTCACATCATGTGGAGGGCTCTGAAGATTCTCCACTTTCTTGCAGGCTCACTGATGCATTTTAAAAGGTTAAAAATAAATCTTATCATATTCCTTTAGTATATTTATAGTGGATTACTTTCAAATATTTATTTTACTATAATACAGGAAATTGAAGCTCCTCACTCACAGTTATTTCTTAATCCCACAGCATAATGTCTAATACATCCTATTTGCCATCTTTATCATTGTTTTTATCAATATTAGTGTTTTTAGTAGAGGAATTCCCTTCGGAAATAATGTACCCCGTGGAGATTAAGAATAAAGGAAGTGTTTGGGACTCAAAGTAGTTTTTTTTTTTCCAATAGGAAAGAGCAGTAAATAAGAAATAAGTCACTTGAAAAAGAATTTTTAAAGTTTTACCCTCTTCTCCCATCAACAGCAAAGATGAGAGGACAGAAAAGTTAGGAAGTCAAGCATATCATTCCAAAACACTAGTATAGCAGTGAAGAGGAGATAAGATTAGAAGATACACAGTTTATAGTTAGATTGCCATAAATGTCACACTCATAAACAATGTTTATATTACAGAAGAATAACCACAGACTACAATCTCCAGAATCATAACTCATAGCAGCAATAATCCAGGCACCACAAAAGCAATGGCATTAAACCAGTATTTTACAAGTTTTCTTGAATTTCTGTTTGAGTAAATTTCGTAAGAATCTAAGACCTACCTATGCTTTATCCTCACTGAGATTCCTCTGGGATTTAGATAACATCATAAGAAAACCCTACTATATACAATCTTGTTCATTGATCCCCATATCACATCCTTAAAACAAATTTCATATTTCCATCAGAAAAGTGGCCACATGCATGATTAAGTACACATTTTCAGGTAACAGTTTCTGTCACAGTTTTATGTAGTATTAAAATAAATTAAGAAGTAAAGTTCAGAAAGTAAGCCAAGAAGATCAGCATGGACTTGAGTCTACTAATTTTAAAGGCCAAGAATTTTTAATAAAATTATTTCCCTTTCACAAATTTTTGTTCAACATACAATAAAAGCAAGATGCATAATACCCAGTAAAGAAACTGTACAAAAGGTGCACAGATTTTCACATGGAAAAAAAATTCAATTGATATCAGTCTTTCAAAAACTAGTCCTGTACAATCTTTCTGACAGTTACTAATAGGTATCTGTTCCAATAAGTTTGGTAAATAGTGCATATTCTGGCTCCCTAGTCATGATTTACTTTGCACATTAAAGACTAAAGGTTCAGAGAAGTCCTATGGGAAAGAAACCATTTATTTTCATTGTTTAATCCAGGGGACCCTATATTTATGTGATTAGAAGCATATTTTCACCAGAAAACCTGTTAAAACTCTGCAAAACAAAGATCCACAGAATATTAATGAATGACACACTAACATATTGAAATGGTTATATGTCCTTTACTAGTATGCAGTTTTACACATTTTGAAAGTACAACTGCTACTTCCATACCACATTTTAATTTGGAATATCTGTAATAATAGAGCACACTATTAAAAAGTTATGTATTCAGGATGGCAATGTTCCATAATAAACAGAAATACTGCATCTACATAACTAGCCAAAGCTTATATCAATTATATGAAAATGTGAGGTACAGCACAATGGTTGTGTATATATGTATGTGTTTATAGAGTATGCATATATTTGCTTTTGTATATCTACAAAGATTATTTGGGGTGATCAATAAATCAATCACTAAGTCTCTGTGGAGTTGAAATGAACCCTAATCCCTGACTTCTTTCTTGTGAAATTATGAAATAAAATAAAGAAGTTCCTAGATTTAAGTGAATTGGATTTAAAAAGCAAGAAGAAGGCTTGAGTGGGAAAACAATTTTTAACAATCCAGTAGGAAATACCATGATTAGGTTGCTGGAATAAATTTCATTTTATTTTCTTTAGTTTTTAATTGTGGAAGATAGTGCTTGGTCGAGGCAATAAAGTTCATTCTAAGACTAATAAAAACACCATCAACCAAAGACATTAAGTTGGGATCAGAAGATGCTTTTTCACCTTCAAGGTTATGACAAAGTTACTGATGAGCATGTACTCATTTCTCTCATATGATTGTATCCTTTTCCGCCCCACAACAAACATTTTTTAACTCATTTTTCTCTTAAATATGTTTCCTTAAATGGGATTTTGGTGCTCTGAATCTCTAGCTTCTTGTCTTAAAGAAGAAAACATTATTTTTCATTGCATCAATTTTATCCTTCTATTGCCTTAGAAAAAGAAAACATTGTTCCTCAGGTGATGAATATTGTTTATGAATTTCCCACAGGGCTTCCCTGGAACACTTCAAGTCGTAAAGACACTTGCTGTACATTCATTAGTATCTAAGGGAATGTCCACACTATTTGTCCACTTGAATCCAGAACCATTTCAGTCAATTTTGAGCAACCCAAACCTAGAGCATGCACAATACATAAGAGCAATGGAGCTGGCCTTCTGTTTATAATAGGCAGCTATGATACTACAAAATTATAGTACGATAAGAAGCTGCGATAAACACAAATTTCTTTTCAATCAGATAATGTTTATGACACTAGGGACCCCCGATATATGTATTCTTTTATATTTTACCAAAATAAACAACAAGAATTTGGGCCACGTCCTAATAAATGCACAAAGTTCCTGTTTTCTTACTGCACAAATATTTGAAAGCCTCTACATTTACTCTGTATGGCATAGATCAAACGTTCTCTGTACATACAGAAAAATACCAAGAGTGACACCAATATACAATATACACAAGTAGATATATTTAATTCTTAGATTACAACATGACCTCATAAATATACCTTGTATCATTCAACATGTTAGAGAACACTATTATATTTAGGATGAGGCTTTAATGTGTACAAGAGTGTTGGTTAGGTGGAGATTATATTAGGGGACTGGTGAGATACTTCTTTTTTTTTTTGGTAACCTGTGAAACTATTTCTTTTTATTAGTGGTATTCTCAGAATCATGCAGTATAACTTGATTTGGCTGGGGGGAAAGATGTAACTTAATATTTCTGTTTTAAGAGAGACAGGCTGTTCATAATAGCTTTTATATTTACAGAAGTGAATTTTGAAAAGGGCCCTTTTGTGAAAAAAAGAGAATGAAATTCCAGTCCAGGTGCATATGACCCTGAGGTCGAGAAATACGTCTGGGTGGCCTCTGACCAGGTCAGCTCCTCCAAAGGGAAATTATGGTGGTGGGATGAATTTGAGGCTGCTCAGCCAGGGCTGAAGTATTTTGGAGGAGGCTTAATTCAACCCTGAACATTGTTGAGAAAATCAGCCCTTTAGGACTCAGGAGGATTGAGCTGGTGATGTGAAGTCAAACGAACTGTAAATCCAAGCTTTGAGCATCATCAGTTCATGATAGTAACAGAAGGATGCTTAAGAAATCTTTAACAGCTGTATGATGTGGCAGCAAGTGGTAACTGATGATATTCGAGAAATAAATTTACAGTGCCTACATACGAACCCCTACTCCTGCCAGGGTATTCAAAATTTTGGACTGTGTAAGCCATGAGTTTTATTTCTTACACATTTCAAGAGAAAGGTGAAGAATCTTGAGAGGGAGATTCTGGATTTTATTCATATAAGAGCAGGAATAAGGATGGGAAGATATTTCAGAAGAACAATTGAGGAGTCTGGAGGAGGGAGTGGCCATAGCACTATTTTGAATTGGTGAAGCAGAACAGGAATTTCATTGAGTTACTAACTGTATTTCCATCTCTGTAAATGCTACCACTGTCTGCCTAGTTGCTCCACCAAAATCCTAATACTTACTCCTGAGTCTCTCCTTTCCTACAGCAAACATCCTTTGGCACGCCCTGCCACATGACCTGTAAAGCACGCCCCACTTCATCACTGGCCTCCAGCATGATCACCACACCGTGCTCTGAAACACCCTTACGATGCCTTTCTTGTCTTTTCCCCTGCACAATCCATTCTCTAGTTCACGTCAACAATGCTTTTTTTAAAATATAAATCAGTTCATGTTATTGCCCTAACTCTAAACCTTTAGTGGGTTCCTATCACCCTAGCATAATACCCCAAATCCACACTCAGGTTCCGGTGGTCATTCATGATAAGGCCCCTGCCTATCTCCTTGTCTTCTCGTTCTTCCCTTGAAGTCAATAAATTCCTCTTTAGAATTCATCACTAACTGCACCTTTCCCTGAATCAATCCCTTCTCTGATCTTCGCAAGGCCAGAAACACCAGTTATTTGAGTCACCCTCAAATGTCAACATATCTGAAGGGCTTTTCATGACCATTAAAAAAGCCATTCACTCAGAAACTGTATAATACATTAAACTTTTCATTTTCCCTTTAGAATCCATTACTCTATTTTTCTGTCCAGCAATATTTACACAATTTCTGTTTCCCTACTAGACTGAAAGTCAGAACATTCATTATCTTGTCTAAGCTGTGTATATGGTGTTTAGCCCAGAACAGGCACTCAATGATTTGTGAAATGAATTAGAGTAGGTAAGTTTTTCTTTAAATAAAAGGTTTTAAAGTGAAATAACAAAAATTTCAAGTATAGAGAATTTTTGAATGAATTATTTTTAAATGTAAAGTATCTCTTTATAGATATTAGTTATCCATATATTCAGTTTTGCATTTATCTCAGCCAAGATCTATTTGCAGAAGGTACTTTAAAGCAGCACACAATTTAATAAGAAAGTGACTCGTAATATATAATGACTGGTGCTGCCGCAGTATTTGTGCAATCCAAGAGAGGCATAGACATGGAAGACAAGCATCCAATAAGTGACACATGCAAAATCATTATGTTTTTATGAACCAAGTTAAAAACAAACCAAAAGTAAATACAAAATATAGGTATCATAAAAGCTAGTATATTATGAGGTAGATTATAAATGACAGAGTACAACTTTTATATAAAGAATTGGTTGGTGAAGCAATGCACAATATTGTGTCCAAATATCCTATCTTGCAGCCATCCCAAGTGAAAGTTGCTGATTATTCCCTTCTCCCAATGCATTATTGTTTCTTTTAGACTGATCTACAACTTTGTGGATAAAAGGACATGTCCCTTGAGGTTTCACTCATCTATTGAACCTGCTTTAATCTCACCCATTCTTTTCTATGCCTACTGTTCTATCTAATCTGCCAAATTAATCAACAACATTAGCTCAGTCTTTCAACTATGAGTCTCACCACCAAAGTTGATGTCTTCAACATTAACACTTCAGGAGCTCAGTGCCATGGCGACGGTCTACCCTATCAGCACACAGAGTCGCTGCAACATGTGTGTGTCTATGTCTACATTTATATCTCACATCTACATCCATATCCACAGCCTGTGCATATCCATAACTCTACTACATTGAGATAGATATATAGAAATTACAGTTCAAAGACAATATCTTCTATTTTCCTCTTTAGAAAAGGATTATACAGAGAAGGCTACAAAAAAACTTTCATAAAGATACTCTTCTTAAATTAAATTTTTTTTTTTGTACAAAAATTGGTTCACTATGTGAAATTATGATTGATCAGCAATCATTTCTGTATTTGCGGGAAATGTGGGTTCTGAGAAAAACATTTGGGAAGTAAAGCTTCTTGGAAGAAAATTTTTTGACTGGGACACACAGAAGCAAATACTCTTTGTCTTTTTTGCAAGAAAGTAACATTTATTTAAAGAAGGGAGAGGTCATTTTTCCTGTTGCTCTCAGAAGCACGCGAAGGAAGATTTTGGATAAGTACTCCTGGAGATTAGAAAGAAAATTTGCAAGGACAATGAGTCAAAGAGCAAAGGAGAAAGAAACAAGTCAACGGAACCACTCAAAACCCCCAAACCACCCCGCGAACCCGCACGGTAGGGGCTTCCCAGCCGCAGAGAGAAGCGAGCAGGCCGAGGGCCACCGGGGCTGGGGAGCGGGAGGACCGAGGAGACTTGGCGGGAGCGAGAGGCGCCCTCCTGCCCCAGCCGCCCCGCGTCTAGCGCCTCAGGCTCCACTTACCCTGCAGCCACGAGCCCTCGGGGCGTCCATCGCCGCCAGGTCCCAACTTTCCCTTCTCCGGGGGGCGCCGGCGGCCGCCAACGGCCCGGGAGAGGCGCCGGGGCCGGAAGGGGGGCGCGGCGCCGGGGGGCGAGGGGGCGGCAGGGTGGGCGGCGGCCTCCGCCCGAGAGACCCCGCGGGGCAGGACGCACTGGCCGCCCGAGCCCCTGCAGCGGCGCCACCGAGCCCCCGCGCTGCCTGGCCCAGAGTCCCGCGGGTCAGAGCCCTCACCGCGGAGACCCCGGTCCCAACAGCCAGCGCGTGAGAAGGGAGCGGGGGAACGCGGACAGCCCCGCCCGCCCTGGGGGCGCTCCCGCCGCCCAGGGTCCACTATCGCCGGGGACCAGTCCTTTCCTGGTGACCGCGGCTGCCCCGACCAGCTGCCACTGACTGACACTGACTAACAACTAACCCGTTCGTCGCCGCCGTCGTGGGCCCAGCGCCCCCCTAGCCTCTCGCCGCCCGCCGCCTCCAGCCCCGCGCGCCGCCCCTTGGAGCGCGCCCGTCCCCACGCTCCTCCAGCTCTGCCTAGAGATTAGCATAGAGATTTTTTGTACTCAGAAGAATTAGACTTGTCAATCTTAGATTTTCTTCGTCTATAGCAGGTAATTTAAAGTGAGATTACAACCCTACTACAGTGATCAGTTAATTTAAACATCATTTGCCTTTTCTCCTGGGACGTCTTCAACTCATACTTGAAAAGTTTGTGCATACGTAAGTGAGATACTGGAGTTGTAATCCCATTCTGAAATTTATTGAACTGATGAGTAAGATGTAAATATTACAATATCAACTGATTGATTTTCTCTTAAGCATCTAAAACAGGGGCTGGCAAAATGCAGCCAGCCCACAAGATAAAAATGGTTTTGTACATTTTAAAGTAATTGAAAAATATTACAATTTCATATCTGGTGAATTCAAATTTCAGTGTTCTATGATTTTATTGGAACAGAGCACAGTCATGCATTATGTATTGTAGATGGCTACTTTGGCACTACAGTGGCAGTGTTGACAAATTGCAACAAAGAAGATAGATCCCCAAAAGCCTGACATGTTTACTATATGGCTCATTATCGGAAAGGTTTGCTGAACCCTGGTACAAAACAAAAATTATACAATAACTCTTTGAATTTATATGACATTTTCCTTATGCTCTAGGTATATGAAAGGTATTATTTCCTTATCATCAATGTTCTTGATTTAAGAGAATTCAACAGGTATTTATCAGAGTCCTCACCTTGAATTCAACTCTTTTTTCAAAAAAATTATTGACGTATATCACTCATACATAAACATACATGAAGGAGAAGTATACAGTAATAGTTGTGAACTTACAAAACCAACTTATATAATGTATAACGTCATACAGGACTCACACCTCAACCTACCACTAATACCTATGATTGTTGTTAAACCTTTTAAAGTAATGATTAAAGTGCATTGTCAAAATATTCCTACTAATAGTAAATTGTTGTGAACTTATAAAGCAAACATGCATAACATCAGACAGGGTCCTCCCACCAACACCTTGCACTGTTGTGTGATGTTTGTTACAAAATAGGAAAGAATATTGTCAAAATCTTACTATTAATTATAGTGCTTATATTTGGTGTCTTCCCCCCAACTTACCCTATTATTATTTTTTAATATATTTTCTATGACAGAGGTTGTAAACTTATAAAACAATCATGCACAAGTGCAGAATTCCCAATCAACAGCCCTCTATGAACACACCGCCCTGTGGTGGAACTTTTGTTATGAATAATATAATATCATCTGATTGTTACCATGTCCATAGTGTACATTTGGCACACGTTTTTCATACTGCCCATTATCAGCACAATATATCTTTGGCATTGATGCAAGAATAATATATTATATTATTGCTGCTAACCACAGTCCATAGGTCACTTCAGTTGTATCTTTCCCTTGCTTCTCCGCATTCCCCCCACCCTGGAATAATGATGTACATTTTTTCTAGCTAAAAAAGGACACTTTTGCATCTATGCCATCAATCACAATTCTTATCCACCTCTTGGTTTACTGTGCTATTGTATTCCTACAATATTCTCTAGCATTCGGTCAATTGGCATTTACATACCTAGACTACCATTTTCGGCCACATCCCCATTTATAAACTAGCTGTTACTATGTGCTACCATCCACTCTACACATTACCACACTTTTACAGTAGAGCTAATTAAAACTTTTACATACATTAAACATCAGTAGTCCATCTCAGTCCTCCTCTCAACTCCTTTAGGAATCCACCACCTTCCACCAGGTCTTGAAGCTATTTTCCTATACTTTCTTCCAGAAGCTTTATGGTTATCACTTTTACGTTTAGATTTTTTGATCCATTTTGAGATAATTTTTGGATAAGGTGTGAGATAGGGGTCATCTTTGCTTCTTTTGACTGTGGATATCCAGGTCTTGCAGCACCAATTGTTGAATGGAGTGTTCTGCCCGAGCTGTGTGGGTTTGACTGGCTAGTCAAAATTCACTTGACCGTACATGTGAGGGTCTGTTTCTGAAACAACAATTTGTTTTCATTGGTCTATGTGTCCGTCTTTATGCCAGTACCATGCTGTTTTTTACCACTATAGCTAGGTAATTTAAAATCTGGAGAGGAGAGGTTGCTTTCCATTTTATGATGTTTCTGGCTATTCAGGACCACTTACCCTTTCAAATAAATTTGATAATCATGTTTTCAATTATAAAAAATACTGGTGGAGTTTTTATTGGTATTGCACAGAATCTTTTTGTCATTTTGAGTAGAATGAATATCATCTTAATGATATTTAGTCTTCCTCTCCATGAACATGGAGTGTATTCTGGTTATTTAGGTCTTTTTGGATTGCTTTTCACATTGAGCTGTAGTTTTCTGAATACAAGTGCTTTACATCTTTGGTTAAGTTTTTCTTGACTGTTTGAGTTTTATCTGTCATAATTTATCTTCATCATTTTTGAACATCTTTAGTTACTTTTATTGATGTAATATTCATTTTCAGACTCTCTTCTAGACCTCTATCTCCTTCTTTTATTTTCAGACTCTAGTCCACCCTTTAGAATTTCCTGAAAATCTCATCTCTTGTTTAGAAATTCTCTCAGTTTCTGTATATCTGTGAATATTCGAAACTCGTCCTCATTTATAAAAGACCATCTTGCTGGATATAAGATACTTGACTGGCAGTTTTTCTCTTGTAGTTTCTTAAAAATATCACACATCGGTCTTGCATCCATAGTTTTTGGTGAGAAATCAGCATTTAGTCTTATTCGGTATCCCTTATACGTTATTCATTGCTTTTCTCTTGCTCTTCTCAGAATTCTCACTTTGCCTTTAGCATCTGATATTCTGATTAGTATGTGTCTTGGAGTTTGTCTATTCAGATTTCTCAGATGCAATTTCGCTGTGCTTCTTGGACATGGATATCTATGTCCTTCAATAGAGTTGGGAAATTTTCTACCATTAATTTTTCAAATATTCCTTCTGAACCTTTTCCCTTCTCTTCTCCTTCTGGGACACCCAGGACACCTATGTTTGCATGTCTGTTCCTGTCATTTAGTTCCCCGAGACCTTGTTCAATTTTTTTCCAATCTTTTCTTCATCTGTTCTTTTGTATGTTCACTTTCAGAGGTAATTTCTTCAAGCTCACCAATCATTTCTACTGCCTCTTCAAATTGGCTATTATAGGCATCCAATTTTTTTTAATTTCACTTACTGCATCTTTCATTCCTATAAGTTGTGCTATTTTTCTATGTATACTTTCAAATTCTTCTTTGTGCTCATCCAATGTCTTCTTAATATGTTTAATCTCTTTACCCATGTCATTGAATTTATTAAGGAGATTTGTGTGAACATCTGTAATTAGTTGTCTCAACTTCTTTTTGACATCTGGAGGCTTATCTTCTTTCTTTAACTGGGCCATATCTTCCCATTTCTTGGTGTGGCTTGTAATTTTTTGTTGGTGTCTTGGCATCTGGCTTATAAGAGTATTTATTCTGGGTGTAGTTTTGCCCTTTAGTTTAGGGCTTCCTGCCCTTTCTCCCTTGCTGGTTGTGTTGTAGGACCCAAGGCTGTAGTTGGTGCTATAAGCTCTGGAGGATCAAGCCATCCTCATTATCACATGGGCCAATGAAGCTTCTCCCAACTCTCTCCTCTGCCAGGGGTAGGGACAGAGTCACAGCTGTGTGGAATAATCCCAGTTGTGCAGGCCTGGACTCTAATTGCCCAGAGAGACTGATGAAGCTTCATTTCCCTTTCACCCCAGCCTAGGGTGGGGATGGAGTTGCAGATGTGGGCAGCAATCTATGCAGTGCAGGTCACAGCTGATCACAGTTGCTCCTATAGACTTTTGATTATTCAGTCTTTGCCAGCCAAATATACCTGCAGTTAATCTGGATAGACTGGTGCAGGGCCCACCGTCCATCCCCCTGCCAGAGGTGGGGATGAGGCCTAGGCTGGACTTCAGGCCAATCTGGGTGAATGAAAATGGTTCCTACCATCACTGTGATTTTTGGACAGCCCGGCTTCCCCTCAGCCTGGGGGCAGAGTCAAAACGACAGCCATGAGCCTCTTTCCCACTTGGACAGATTCACATCCCAGCTCTTCCCAGGGTCCTATCTTAGCCAGCCAAATCCTCCAATTAATAGCTGAAATTGGTGGGCAACTGTCCGCTCCTCCCCTGTTTTTGGGAAATGGAACTTCCAATTCCAGGCACAGACAGCTTCTGGGGCAGCTTACACTGCCAAAGTAGAATGATCACCAGCCTCAATGGCTTGGCTGGTATTTTCCCAGAGAGGCTGGCACATGTTTCCCTAGCTTATTCCCTATGGGAGGTGGGGCTGGGGCTTAGGAAAGAGCTGCAATCTAATCTGGATGGAAAGAAACCTTTCCCTAAGAGCACTGGGATTTTCAGTGCGCCCCGTTTCCCTTCCTACCATGTGCGGAGTTAAGATGGCAGCCACTGGCCTTTCTGACTTGGACAGGCTCAAACTTTAGCTGTTTTTAAGATTATACTCTGGCCCATCCATCATTAGCTGAAGTTTTGACCAAGTGTCTCTTCCTCCTTTTGGGAGAAAGTGGAACTTCATCCTTTTTGGGAAGTGGAACTTTCAATTCCAGCCTCAGAACCCCTCCTGAGGCATCTCACACCTCCAGTGGAGGATGGGCACTGGCCACCCTGGTGTGGATTGGTCTACTTTGAGTCTTCTCTGCAGATGGGCAGTCCCCTCCTTCCATTCCTTCAAGGATATGGCCTCCTGGAGCCCCCAAACAGGTGCATCAGCTAGCTCCAGAGAGCTCTGGGTGTTACTAAGTGCCCTGTGGCAGAAGGTGGCTCTAGGAGCACCTTACTCTGTCTTCATTTTGGTGGTTGTCCTCCAAGTCTTTCTTTTTTGAACATTATTTTTAGAGAATTTCAGATTCACATTTACAGAAAAATTACACTGAAAGTATAAGGTATTCCCGTATAATCCCCCATCCCACATCCACAAACCTAATTATCTCTATTATTGACCTCCTATATTATTATGGTACATTTGTTACAATTGATGAACCAATATTGAAAAAGTTGCATTTATATTATGATTTACACTTTGTGCTTTACAGTTTCATAGGCCTTGAAAAATGTATAATGTCTTCTGTCATTGCAGTATTATGCAAAACAGTCTCACTGCCCCAAATATGCCCTGTTCTACCTATTTATTCCCAGACTCCCTTCTGAACCCCTGAAACTCCTATCTTTACATATTGCAAGTTCTTCCTCCCACAAAAAAGAAACAACCACAATAGCAACTTACCATCATTTTATAGGTTGCACCCCTTCAGTAAGCTCTATGTGGGAATATGTGAAAATCTATTTTCTAATATAACATAGTTGTACTAATTTATAATTCCTCTACTCATGATTCTTCTACTCCCTTCATTTCAACCTATAATTTTCAATGTGCCAGTTAAGTATATTTCACAGAGATTTAAATCTTTAGCTGTTCAAATGTAGATGGAAGCTTGAATCTCAGTAGAAGAGTGATCAACTCTTACTCTTACTCTTCTTCATGCTTGCCCTGAGTTTAACCCTTTATGCACAAGATCAGGTTACCTACTTGAAAAGTTGCTCTTTTTGCATACGATTTTAGCAAAGAATAGAAAATTCTCTTTTCTTAAGTTTCATTGACTTTTTAGTTAACAGGATAAACACTAACCAGAAGGGGATTTTTTGTTTATTGTTTTTTTTGTTGTTGTTGTTGTTACATATGCATTGGTGTTTCAGTGGTAGAAAATGTCTAAAAAACATACCAAAAGAGAAAATTAACTTATGGCAACAGAGTCCATTAATCCAATCCTGGTCTTGAAATTTTAAAAAGTAGATCTGAAATCTGTAACGTTCCACATAGTTAAATCTTAATAGTGCTGTTTTCATTTCTGCCAATGTCAAAGTGCTTCAATAATTGTAGATACTAAATTCACTGAAACCTAACACCTCTTGGAAGATTAGAAGCTGGTGCATACAGAAGAAATATTTTTGACAAATCTTTCTCTCTGTATTCTCAAAAGTAATACATATTTTCTAAGAAATATGGCTGTAGCAATAGACAATGAAAGAGAAAATAGACATAAATCTCACACCTTGTGCAAAAATCCACTCAAAATGGGTCATGGACCTAAGTACAAAAGATAAAATTATAAACCTTTTTAAAAAAACAGAAGAAAATATTTGGGATCTAGGACTTGGTAAATCATTTTTAGATATGATACATAAAATGAAATACTGACAAATTAGACTTCATAAAACTTTAAAACATTTGCTCTGCAGAAACTCTTTTAGGAAGGGAAAACACCAGTTATAAACTGGGGGAAAATATTTGTAAGTCAAATGTCTAATAAATAACTAATATCTCTGAGATATAAAGAACATGATTACTACTGTGAATAGATGCTTAGAAAATGATTTTGGGGGTTAAGGGTTCAAGTTTTTTTGTTTGATTTTGGTTTCAGGTATAATGAAATGAAAATTTCTTTTATTACCTGAGTCTAGTATCCTTCAGTTTCATGAGGATATACAAAACAAACTTTTGCAGTGCATTCAAAGTTTATATTAGATTAAACTTTGATTCTATTCAAGTGGTTTAAAAATAACTTTAAATAATATATTATTAAAATTTGAAGATCAAATACTGTTTTTTTCCACAGATATGTTTATTTGACATAATGAAAGGAAAATTACTTATTAGTACTTCTGTCTAAGAGCACTTGTATTTCCTTTATAAAAAAGGAAATTGTTAGTTCACAAAATAGTCTTAAGCTCTTAATTAAAATAAATCATTTAAGTATTTCTAAGAGTTTGATATTATTGATGAATTCCCAAAAGAAATAATGGATTATGTTTGTAAACTGGTCTTTTCCTTTGGGCATATGAGATTATATGGGATTCAGAGGTTTATTGATTAAGTAACTTAATCAAGCAAACCTCTTGTGTCAGTAGGGCATGGAGTCCTCATCCTTTGGTGGTTTTGGATTCACAGAAAAAAGGCATGGCAAAAGACAGAGGTGGGGGATTTTGATGTTGGAGTTTGATGCTGGAGCCTTAAGCTGGAGCCCAGGAAGTAAGGTCTTAAAAGAAAGAGAAGGGAGGAACTCTGAACCCAGAGAGAAGGAAGACCCTGGAATGGAGGAACCCCAGAAGACTGAACCATCTTGCTCCAACAAGTGAAAATAGAGTTTGGTGAGGGAAGTAACTTATGTTTTATGGCCTGGTATCTGAAAGCTTGTACCCCAAATAAATACCATGTATAAAAACCAACCAATTTCTGGTATTTTGCATTAGGACCCCTTTGGCTGACTAATACAGTATGGTTGTGAATTAAGCTCTTATATTTTATGTATTTAATTTTTTTCCTAAGTGCGTTCTTTTATACAGTCTAACTTGAACTAAACAATACATATCTCTCAAAAATAGAGTTTCATACATAAAATAAAAATACCAAAATCTTTGATTGCAAGAAATAGAAAAATAATTTGTCCTGTTGTTATTACCTAAGTTGGACATTTACTATAAATTGCCTTTATTTCCTTTCCAGAAATTGATTATGAGGCTCTTTCAATTACTTTGATATATACAAGCATCCAATGCTATAATATATAATTAAGCAAATTAGAACCCAACAATAAAACTTGAATTAGCAGGAGAAAGATCACAAGTACAATTATTTTAAAAAGTAAGTGACACTTGAATTCAAGGATGAAAATTGGGGGTTGAGGGAGGTGATTTCTTGCCTAGTTTGATAGCTGTTATGTCAATGGCAGTCCTTCAGTTATTATATTTTGATTACATTAGCATGAAACATTTTCCTAAAATTCAGGCTGGGTTTGGCTCATAATGAAATTCACATTCCCACTGATATGGGATGTTATTGACAGGATATATATGGTTGACAGGGAGTTATACAGGGCATATGCCCAGGGTATATGGTAATGTCTATATATACTCATAGTGGAAACAAAAAAAACAGCTGGGGGGGTACTGGGCTCCTGGCTGGGGGGTCACTGTTGTGGGCCCTGGGAGAGCAGCGGCAATCCTCCAGGTGCAACGGCAAGAACCAGGAAGGAAGGAGGGCCCAACAGTGGGCTCGTGATACTAATGGTTACACCTGCAATAAGAACAAGGCCTAGAGTAGCATTGTGCCTGGGGGTTTCCTCCTGATAGCCTTCATGTTACTCAAATGTGGCCACTCTCACAGCCAAACTCAGCATGTAGATGTGATGCATTCCCCCCAGCGTGGGACACGACACCCGGGGATGAGCCTCCCTGGTACCGAGGGATCACTACCACATACCAGCTGAAGAAGCAACTAGAAAATGACCTTGAATTAAAGATTCAATGCAGAACAGCAGAATATACCTGTCTACGTATAATAACATGACTTCAGGAAGCTGTTTGACCTAATGTAAGGGGGAAATGGAAAGGAGAAATGAGATTATAAGGCTGTGAGTCTCTGAAAAAGAGTCTGGAGGTTGTCAGAAGGAATACCCCTATGTACAACTGAACAGAGTCTAAGAGACAGATAAGGTAGATACAACCCCAGATATTGGTTCTTTTGAGGGATAAAGAGACCCACGGGTTCTATGGTCATGGCAGAAGGGGTTCACTGCCATGACAGATAGCCCTTCTTTGGAGCTGGTGTTTCTGCGTGATGGAATTGGACTCAGAGGGGATCTCTTTTCACAAGACTTGCATGCTACTTTATTGGAATTGTAGTCGGTGCTGGGTTTAAGATAAATGTAGGGGATTTGAATCTCTGGACTGATAATATGACACCCAGGCCCAGAGCCTCAACAGACTTCAGCTCCTACACTTTGATTTATTGGACTTACTCCACTCAGCTAACATGGAGTTGAAGAAGGTCAACCACCACAACATGGAGCCTAGAGTGTCTACAACTGGAAGCGGGAGGAGTGCATCCAGTACCCATATGGAATCTAAGCCCTCACATGACATAGATGTGCAATGGACACAACCAATCCAATGTCCACAGAGAAAATGTGGAATGGGTGTGGGAACGGTAGCCATGGTGGCTGCTGGGTGTGGGGAACGGGAGGAAGAGATGAGATGTGGAGGCGTTTTCGGGACGTGGAGTTGTCCTGGATAGTGCTTCATGGACAATTACGGGACATTATAGATCCCCCCAGGGCCCACTGGATGGAACGTGAGAGAGTCTGGGCTATGATGTGGACCATTGACTATGGGGTGCAGTGATGCTCAGAGATGAACTTACCAAGTGCAATGGATGTGTCATGATGATGGGAGAGAGTGTTGCTGTGGGGGGAGTGGGGGGCGGGGGCAGTGGGGTTGAATGGGACCTCATATTTTTCATAATGTAATTTAAAATAATAATAATAAATAAATAAATAAAAAAAGAAATTCACATTCCCTTATTGTGTAAAATCAAAGTGATTGATTTATTTTTGTTGCATGTTGAAACTTTTAAAAATGAATGCGTAATTCAATTTAGACTTATAGTCCTACATTATGACATGCTTTCATAAATATTAAGTACTTATTAAATATAACCATAAAAGCAAATTTTCTGTTTTGAAATATTATTACAAAGAATTCTTGAGGGGCAGATCATAAAAGGTATTTCATGTTTTCTTATAATAATGTCAGTATTTCTGTTTACACATCTGTTTTAATACCTGCATAAACAAAATAAAATTTCGCATGTTTTCAAAGGTTTGACAAGTCTGTCCAGGGAATCCTTGTACTTCCATTGAAAAAAAATAAAACTCTCTTTTGGTCACAGTAACAGCATTAACAGAGCCTCCTGGGTGAATATTAACTGTTCTAACTGGAAAGGACTTACGTTTTTTCGTCCCAGAGTAATGATCACTATGCACAGCGATAGGTGATGGTGACAGTGAATCATGTGGAACTTCCAATTTGCCAATATTTACCAAGTGTTTTACAATTGTGAAATCCATATCTCTTTTTGACATGAACATAGTGTACAAGCACAGGATTTCTCTGTTGATTCTTAAGGATTCTTTAATACCTTTGTCATTTTCAGCTAAGCATGTATATATACATACGTTCATATAGTGAAGAGAATTTTAGAGAAAATGGTATGCATTTATTATATATATTCAAGTGACTATTGCATTTCAATATATGTAATTTATTTAAATTAAATGTTTTAACTTGAGATAACATGCAGTTGTAAGAAATAATATAGAGAGATCCTCACCAGTGTTTGATATTGTTGATTTATTTTATAATTTTTGCTGTACTTACCTTTATATTGCAATTTCTCTGGAGTTTTAATTTGCATTTATTCAGTGGCTACTGATTGTGAACATGTTTTTATGTGCTTATTTGCCATCTGTATATTTTCTTCAGTGAAATGTTTCTTCATGCCTAGATAAGGAAAAGAAAAGCAATGGCATGGATACCTCAAAAGAGCAAAGAATGGCCAGAAAGTGAGGAAGTGGTGATGGAAAGACAAGGAGATGCAGTGAAAGATTGACATGTTAACATTTAAATGAGGGGAAGCATGACCCAAAGTATGTCTATGAAGCTGGTTGACAAGTAAAGAAGAAACGAACGGCTACGAAGCCAGTAAGTGAGAATCACAGAGTCAGCTGGGTCATCCAACTGAATGTAAAAGATTTTGGAAGAGTTTGCAGTGGAACTAGACCAAAGGCCTTAATATATGGGGTAGGTAATTAGGCAGACAATAAATAGCAGACACAGAGAGATTGAGATCTTCTTAGGGAATGGCATAAGTTTTAAGGGAGCCCCAAGGAGTTAAACCCCGCAACCCATGCAAATCTGTGAGCATTCAGCATGTCAAACACATAGAGAGTCATCTTTGAGCCACTTCTCCTTTCAACATTCAGAGAAAGCCCTGACTGCCACGTGTTTGCTTAACTCTATTCCCAAAACACACTCTTCTGGGCTCAGATCCCTAAGAAAATTGATCCTGTGCTACATGTTTGAGATATTTGATAAATAAAGGTATTCATAATATTAGTCTGAAATCAACATTTCAATATCTACTCGAGGTTAGCATGGGTATATTTAATTAAAATGAACTAAGAAGGCCTTAGTGCTTTGCTGAACAAGTTTTCCTTAAGTTGCAAGCTCTTCTTTACACTTCCAGATCCAAAGTACAGATTCTTAAAGATGAGATTCTCACCCAAAGTTCTTCAGATGTTTTTCACAATGGAATGAGATGAAAGATCCATAACCTGAAAATGCCTCCAAAAATGGGGTCAATTTGATCACAAATAGGCTGAGTGTGGTTTCACTCAGATCTATTCTTGCAAGAGACCTGGAGGCACAGATGCCATTCTTCAGGCAGATAGCTTTCAGGGTCTGGTGAAAACCTTGGTTTCCTTTATTCCTTTCCTTTTTCCAAATTTCCTCAGTGCTCAATAAAGAAGCAGTCAGTATTACTATGTGGCTTTCTTTTGCCTGGTCTAAAGTCACAGGTGTGAAAAAGAAAACACAACTCATTAAATACCTGAGTTTGAAATAAGGGGAAGGGCATGAAAACTTTGGGTACATTTGTATAACAAAGCGAGTCTGGCCAGTTTTCCAAAAGAGTGAAGGGCCATAAAATTCAGATATATATGCACAATTAAAAACAGAAAGAAGTTAATGCCAATCACAAGAATGTAATTACACTGTGGTTAACTTCACATTTCATACAATGGCATCTAAACCACGAAACAGGAACATCTTTCACTTCTTCTTCACTGACCTTTTAGGTAAAATCTTAGGGACTTCAGGGTGACCCCCCACAGATACAGGTCAAGAGGCCATCAGGATTTCATCCCTCTACTGCCCAGAGTCTCTTAGAGCACAGCTGAACTGCCTCACTGACCCTGGCTCTTGGCCTAGAACTGTCACTACTATTCTATTTTACTGTCTAGGGGCTGGGTTCTTGGTCTACAGTTGTGGCAAGATGTCCTGAGACTGACCGGTCATGGCTGCAATTATTCTGAGGCCAAATGAGCAGTCTCAGTGGCTTTGACACACTCAGTTGACAATTAAATAAAAAATTATCTCATTTTCTACTAGGAATCCACACATTAATAATTGAAATTGCACAGCCTTACTTCTTTTCCAGAAGCAGAGTCCCTGCTCTTTCCTCCCAGTTGCTCCTTTATGAGCTGCCACACAGCACTGAGAGTGGCATCTACACTGGTTTCACCAGTTCTGCCACCTACAAGGATACAAAGGGCTGTTGGGTGAGCTGTGGGTGGCCATGTATGGATCCCACCTTCTACATGTAGCCTATGGACACTATCCCAAAGACCCTGTACCTGCACATATTTATTTGTCAGCTTCACCTCATGTGCAGTGATCTCTGATAACACAAGTATATTCTAATAGACCATACATCCTCCTCAGAATGCCTTTGCACTATACTTTACACTTGGAAAACCCACTCCTCTTCTTCAGTTTTAATTAGTGTCAACAAGAACTTCCCATTCATCTGTAGATACCACCTACCAATAAGAATAATCCAAATGTTCACTGATCATAAATGTATACACATATAAACAAAAAGCTTATTATCAGTTAGGAAGATAGTAAATTTTTACATTCACGGTATCAAACAAGGAAAACAGAAGGTATTATTTCTATGAAACAGTGGGCAGAAAAGACTAGAAAAAGTGGAATATAAAATTGCATTTAAACCAAGAAAGGAGAAGGCAATTCAGGCCTTTTTTCCAGAAGTCATGGAAGTCACATTGGAGCACATTTAGGTAGAGGCTGGAGTCTGAAGGTAACCCAAACAGAGTTTCAGTGTAACCAATAGGCTATGTGGAGTCTCTTAGGATTTTGGAACAGAGTGAAATATAGAGTTTTGAAAGCAACAGAGTCCAGGGTGAATAGGAAGAGGATCTTTCAAAGGAAAGATCTTAAGCTACTGCATAAGTGATCATGAGGAGAGCAGAATAAGGACTTGAGATTCATCAGCTGTAGTATGATTGTAGAAGGACGATGACAAAAATTGCTGAAAATGAGGGAACCTAAACAAAATTAAGAAACTTTCAATTTGTATATTCTGAGGAAAATGATTATAGCCAACCACTGAACAAATGGGTATGTTTTTACACTAAATGTCCTCTGGACATTATAAGACAGTTCATACCATATCTAGAATAGCAACATTTTGAAAACTGCACAAATGTCCACCAGAGACTAAATTCAAAAGATCATGAAGTCACTAAAAATGATGAAAATATTCATAGGATATAGAGTGGGGGGGACGGACTAGTATATAAAATAGTATGAAGTATGAAATATAATATATGTAAAATACATTTATTAAAATGCTTATCTACTCTTAATAACTCCTCGAAATGCATCCACAAAAAAGTTCCTATCACCTGTTAATATAATTTCCATTGACTTACTTGGAATTTCTTTTTCCTATCATCATGTTTGGATATTTATAAACTTGTCATATGTGTGCATGGTACGAAATGTTTAAAGTATAAGGGGCATATTGCAAAATATCTTTCTTCCTCCCTTCCTGGAACCCCAGCCACCAAATCCTCCCCCCCATGTTTTCATGTATCCTTTCAGTTACACACATGGAGTGTATTTTCTGTTTGCACAAATGAAAATATACTCTATACAATACTCTGTTCCCTTCCCATACTCCCTGAACAATATACCTTAAAGATCTTCATGTATTACATATAAAACTCCTTCATTTTTAAAAACTGCTGTGGCCATCTCATTAGGCTCTCACTGGCTGCCACAGTAAACAATGCCTGAAGCAAGTGGGCTCCTGAGGGCTCTACAGACATCTAGACACCGCAGGCAGGGCAGGCAATCTCAGCAATTCGGCACCTGTCAGTATGATTTACCTTGGAATATTTGCTTCCCAATGTAACAGAGTTAGGCTCAATAATAATTTCCCTACACATGACTCTTGCCCTTTTTAGATGAACCTATGTTTAGCACTATACTCATTAAGTATATGTCCCAGAGACTTCAATTTTTGTTCTCTTCATATGCCGCTTGAACCCTGAATCTCAGCAGAGTTGCAACACCTACTCTCCAGTACTTTGGCCTTGCCCAGGACAACTAACAAAAGAATATGATGGACAACATCTATTCCCAATAAACACAGAGTACCTACAATGGCAAGCAAGCCTGCTTCATCCCATCTGCACCATGTATCTAAGCCCCTTCTTAATCAGAAACAGAGTGTCCATCACCATCCCAATATCCTCAAGATTGAGAATGAACAAACATAAGGGGGAGAAGCAATTTTGGACTAATGTAGAAATCATTTTTCCAGCAATGGAAGAACTTGTAACATTGTCATAAAGGCAGTGGCAACCAGAGATTCTAAGGCAAAGGATAGGGTGGAATTGGTGCAACACGGGCATTTCTGGGACAATGGAATTGTCCTGCATCGCATAGCAATGACAGACACAGATCATTTTATTTTCTGTCAAAACCTATAAAATTCTGCAGTGAAAAGTATCAACTATAATGTAAATTATACACTATGGCTAGTACAATGCCTCAATATGTGTTCATCAATTGTGACAAATATACTATAATAATGCAAGATGTTAATTGGGAAAAGTAAGGGAGGGATAGGGATGGATTTATGGAAATTGCCCCACATTTTTTTCTCTCTTTATTTTTCTTTTTAATGATACATTAAAAAATATGAGATGTCCATATAATGCCCACCCCCCACACACACCACTCTTCCCATATCAATAACCTCTTCCATCATTGTGGGACATTCATTACATTTGGTGAATACATTTTGGAACACTGATGCACCACTTGGATAGTGGTTTACACTGCAGTCTACACTCTCCTCCAGTCCACCCAGAGGGCCATGGCAGGACATACAATGTCCAGCATCTGTCCTTGCAGTACCATCCAAGACAACTCGCGCCACCGGCACAGATGTTGGTTTCGCTTTCTCCGCCACCGCCGCCACCGTGGCTGCTGGAAGCCGTCCTTGCACCGCCTTCATGAGCCATGGGCTGTCGACACACCTCACCAGCCATGCACCGGGGACTGCTGGCCGGGGCTGCTAGTCAGCGAAGGGGGACCGCGCTACAAACTCACTCAAGCCACTGGCCAGGAGAAGTAGACAGCTTTATTGGCAATAGTGGGGGAGCCAGGGCGCGCCGGCTTATGAGCGATCTGCGAGTAAGTCCGGGGAAGGGGTAGTTGATGGGAATTATATAGGGTGAATGCAGAAACATTATCTGATTGGTTGGGACAACAATATGTCTATATATGGTAACTATAGATTTACTAAACCAAACGGTGGAAGGAGATGAAATGGCAGCACAGCGCATGCCCACTGTCCTCGCCCCCTAACTCAGCACTTTGAAGACCATCCCTGAGTTTACTCAAGGGCGTGTGGGGGCTAGAGTTTACTCATAGTCCTGTGTCTTGTAGCACAAGTCTCATGGCTTGGACGGCTGAACGGTTGGGCCTTCCCTCAAACTCCAAGTCCTGAAAATGCCCCCACATCATATCTCTTCTTCCCTCTCCCTACCCTCAGCAGCTACCATGGACACTTTCCCCACATCAATGCTACAATTTCTTCCATTACTAACCACAATAATTCCATAGTAGAAAAACATTAAGTGCACTCTAATCCATACTCTATTCCTCCATCTCGTGGACCCTGGGATGTTTATGTCCACTCCACCTCTATCTTGAGAGGGAGCTTAGATTCCACATGATGGATGTAATTCTCCTGCTTGCACTTGTAGGCATTCATGGCTCCCTGGTGTGGTGGTTGGCGTTCTTTACCTCCCTGTTGGCTGGTCAGGGTAAGAAAAGAAGCTCTGAATAGCCAAAGACATACTGAAAAAGAAAAATGAAATTGGAGGAATCACACTTCCTGACTTCCCCTACATTTTTGATGTAGCATTTATGTAATTTAAAGCTTCTTTCAAAATAAAATTTAAAAATAAAGATTGTGGCCCCTAAATGTTTGTGATTGTTTATATTACAAACATGGCTCAAGATGAATATCCTTGAATATATGACCCTTTGCCATCTATGAGACTATGTGCAGAAAATATTCATAGAATTGAATGGAACTAAGACAAAAATTATGTATACTCTTAATTTCAGTAGTTTTGAATCAACATCACAAAAATGCCCTGCAAACAGTGTAGTAATAATTTACATAGGCAATATAATAGAATACATATTTCCCCATTCTCACTAAAATAAAATAAAAAAATTCAGCCCTGTGCAGCTACTGTGGAAACCAGTTCTTCAAAACGTGACCTGGAAATTACATTCCAGGTATATTCCAAAAGAACTGGAAACTGGGACTTAGATACCTGTACACCAACGTTTAGAGCAGCATTATTCACAATAGTTAAAAGACAGGGGTAAAACCCATGTGTTCTCCAATGGAAAATGGATAAGCAAAATGTGGTATATATATAACAGAATATTATTACTCAGCCCTAAGAAGGAATGAAGTTCTAACACTTGCTACAATGTGGATGAATAGTGAAGACATCATATTGAGTGGAATAAGTGAGACAGAAAAGGACAAATACTGTATGATTCTACTAAAGTGAAGTATCTAGATTAAGCAAATTCAGAGACAGAAAGTAGATCAGAGGTTGCCAGGATCTATGGGTAAGAAGAATGGGGAGTTAATGCTTAATGGGTAGTTTCTGTTTTGGGAAATGGAAAAGCTTTGTAATGGATGGCGGTGATGGTAGCACATTGTACATGTAACTAATGCCACTGCATTGTACACTTTAAAATGGCAACTTTTGTTACATCTATGTTACCACAATAAAGGTAAACCACTCATTTATAGTAAATTAAGGATTACCCTAATTTAGTTTGGCCTCATTTTAACCAGTCACATCTTCAAAGACCCTATTTTCAAATAGATCCCACATTCAGAGACTAGGAGTTGTATATGAACCTGCCTTGTTAGGGTCATAATTCAGCCCATAATTTCTGTCATAAACAATCTTCAGAGTTCAAAGTCGGAACTCTAATAAGAGCTCTTTAGAAAACTTCATCTTCATTGTTTAAAGTTTTCTAGTCCAACTGCCCATAAAAAGATAAAAATGTTTCAGAATTCTTCAGACCTGAAATAATAAAGAAAATATATACAGCAACACACAGACTATGCTCAGAGAGTCTCAACTAGGGAGGCAGTGAAAGACGATCAAGTATGTCACTTCCACAATATAGCAGGCTAAGACCTCAACATAAAAGCAGCCTTCTGCTCCTGATCTACTTAAACACCTTCTCTAGTATCTTCTGAGCTAATGCCCCTTAACCCAACTTTTATGTGAACATGTATCAAATCATGAAATATTCTAAGATAAACAAGATAAAGGGGTTCTTTCCACTGTAAGCAAGGGTTCAGCAAGATCTTTTTGTAAAGGATCATATTAGTAAATATTTTCAGTCCCATGGGCCACACTGTCTGTTGCAACTATTCAAATCTCTGTTTCATCATGAAAGAAACCAGACAACAAGCAGGCATGGCCATATTCCAAAAATCTCATGTACAAACAAGGGCAGTGGGCCAAATGCTGATCACTCAATTTTTATTAATTGACAAAACTATAATGTATTATTTTTCCAGAGCAGAAAAGATGCTTACTTAGAAAAATGAAAGAAATTGACCATTCCATAGAAATTAAAACCTGGGGATTCTGGAAGAAGGGATGTGTCTAAAGTTTTAGTTCCAAGAATTTTGACCCAGGTTTAGAGATGTACAAAATACACTGATAATTACCAAGTATTTATTACATGCTGTGACAATTTGAGATTATTTATGAACCCCAAAAAGAGAAAGGTTATATTTGTAAACTTATCTGTTCCTTGGGTGTGATACCTTTGATAAGATTACTACTTAAGATTGCTTTCAGGGCTTTCTTTGATTGGACCACTGTCAGTATGGTGTGACTTGGATTGAGTTCCCCCCTTGCTGGGTTTGATATAAAAGAAAACACACTTGGAAGACACACAAGAGAGACCTTTGTCATTTTGATCTTGCCATGTGACAGAAAGAAGTCTCAAAGTTAAAACTGGTTTTATAGACCAGCGATATTGACCAGACTTTGAATGACGTTCCAATTGAGAGCTTTATTAGCCACATGGCAACTGCCTCATCCTACACAGAGGAGAGAGCAGCCCCAGGTTGCAGGGGAAGTTTGCTTATATAGGCCTTTAGGTTGGGGGGGGCAATAGCTCAGCAAGCAAGCACATACAGAAGGAGATGTTTGCAGTTAATTAAGTGCTGGGGATTCTATCAGGTGAGACAAGCAGTTGGGGAGTTTTTGTTATTTAAAAGGGTCTGGGTCAGGTTGGTCTTTTGGCAGGGGCTGACAAGACTTTCTACAGGAGGAGGATTTGAGATAAGGTTTTACAGTTGAGCAAGCTTGTTACAGAAGCAAGATATATGCGGTTAGGGGGCTGTGGAATTTTCCTCTTGGGTGGGGGTTGTCACAGGCTCCTACTTCTCCACACTGGGGGTAGACCATTTGCCTCATGGCTTACAGTTGACCATGGGAAGAGAGCCTGCTACTGGAAGCCCAGAGGGGAAGGCTGAACCCTCACAGAGATTGCCCACCATTTTGCCTCAACACCGCGGCAGCGAAGTTTGGTGAGGAAGCACCTCTCATGATACCTTGTGTTGGAGTTTCCACAGCCTTAGAACTATAAGCTTTTACCCCAATAAATGCTCTTTATGAAAGCCAACAGATTTCTGGTACTTTGCACCCACACTCTTTTGGCAAACTAATACACAAGGTAACATGTAATATTTTTCTCTGAACCTGTTTCTTATCTGTAAAATGGGGATGTGAAAAACAGGTTCAAGGAGGTTATATTTTTTTTTTAGTTACAAATCCAGAGTGTGGGGAAGCTTAGCAGTTAAACACAGGCTGGGCTCTCTTCAAAGTTCACAGCACATAGATTTTGCACTCCCTTGGGTTTCTCTTTACTGTTCTGAAAGTGTTTGTTTATTTTTCTTCTATTGCCTGGACACAATGTAAAACACCAAATACAGATGATACAATAACTCTTTGTTTAGCTGTAATGCAGGTTTCCCAACCCCCAAAGTTATACTTCACAGAGCAAATCTAAGATGTTAGAGTCTTTTCATCCACTAATATATCCCATGCAACAAAATATTTTACCTTAAATATTAATACAATTTTCTGTTTGAGATCCCTTAAATTAAACCACAGGACTATTCTATAAAAGAACAGTGTGACTGAAATTACACTTAGTCTTGAATTCTATTTTTAGTTATCTCAATTGACTCATAACAGATATTCATAATTTATCTGTGCACACAACAAGGAGAATTGATGGTACCAACTTGTTATCAATAGTTTAGGAGACTAGCAGTTTTAATATGTTTACAAGGCATAAAAATTCAAGGACAGAATATTCTATAGTAATATCGATAGAAAATTTAAGTGAGGAAATTTAGGCAGAAATTTAACCTCTTTTAAGAATTTGGTGGGAATTCCCTTAGGGAAAATGAAACAAGAGTCTAAATTCTTTCTAGCTCATCTATTCTCTGCACAGGAATAGCAGCAAACAGTTACATCTTATTTACTAGCTGACACGTCTGTACAGGTGTTAATCATTGCAACCCTAGAGAGGACTGTTGCCAACCCCATTGTACTGATGAAGAGAGGCTGGCCCTGGGGGTTAAGTAACTGGCTAGTGAATGAGGGTGGAGGTGCCTTAGGCTGCAAACCCAGGCAAACTGTATTGGGGTTGATGACTGTGCCTTGCAGGTGGCCCCAGCAAGCTCGGAGAAAGATCTTCCACCTTTGCTCACTGTCATGGCTAAGGCAAATCAATTGACAATTCATCTGAGTTTGGGTTTAAATTCATTTCTTTTAAAGTTTAATCACAGAAAAGAGCTCCTGTTCCTGCAAGATAAGCTTTTGGAAGGCGCTGTGCTGTGCCCCTTTCTAAGGAACTACACATCCTTATTTCAGGGCCAGATTCCAATTTGTCTGCTTTTCTCAAAGGAGCAAAGATCCCCCTGCCTTCAGGGGGCCCCTGGGCACATGGAGAGGCAGAGTATGACCCCCAAGGGCCAGGCCTGGCCCAGGAGTTTGAGGGCCTTTGCCCCCTGGCCTTGCACCACCACTCCTGCCTCCTGGGATGCCTGGCATGGGGCCGGGGTTGGGGGTGCCCCCACCCAGCCCACCTGACTCCAGGTGAGGTCCCACTGTGCGGGGCCTGGAAGGGAAGCCTCATGATCACCCCGGGGTCTCCTCGCCTTACCCCATCCCCACTCTGACTCTGCAGGAGTCTGGCCTTCCTGCCCCAGCCTGCCCCTTGCCTGTGGAGGAGAGGGGTGGTGGGGCAGGGGAAGGAGGGACTGGAGAGGGCTAGGGGCAGCGCCCTCTTCTTCCAGGGCCCCCTCTCCACACCCCTGCAGTTTGTCCTGGGTTTTTGGAACTGGCTCTATTTCACCACACACGCCCCTGTTGGAGTCCAGTAATTGGTTTCACTTTCTTTCAGTTCCTCCTCTCTCTTTTATCCTCTTGTTCCCATGTGCCCCTTTCCAGCCATTGCTCATGCTTGGGCTTTCCCCACCTGTCCCCTGGCCCCGGCCTCCCAAACCTCTTTGGGGAGAAGACCTTACTTTGGGCCCTCAAGGTCTCTAGGACCTTCTTGAATGACATGTTAATTTCTCTTATTCCCTGGCAGGTATTCAGTCAAAAACCCACTTGCAAAGCACATAGAATATGCCACATAATCTGACAAGTATTTATTTGTAGAATTACGTTAGGAGTTCCTGTGTCCACGGCACCATCAATCTGCAAAGTCTTTTACAGAGAGGACCTCATTCTCTGCAGAATCCTGAGGGGCTTCAGCTTAAAACTTCAGGGTTCCTCACTTACTGGGTTCCTTTTGTCACCCTAGGAGGGGCACTAGCATTGCTTTTGTACAGTTCTGTATTTTGTAAAATTGGCAAATCTAAAATAAAATTTTAAGCACACAGGTTAAGGCTGCTGTACCTTTCCAGTTTGATTTTTCTTCCTATGCTTGGAGAGGACTTGGGATTTTGCTTTGGTATTAAAAATTCTCTGTGGTGCTTAATGCATCCAAGAGCTCTGGCTAGAGATTTGTGGGGCCAGGGAGGTCCAGGAGTGGTGGTGGCTTGCAGGTCTTCTGAGGAAATGGCTCTAGAACCGAGTTTGAAAGATTTCTCAAGGAAATAAAGAGAAGTTCATTCCAGGCCTCCCAGCCCAAGGGAACAAAGTGGCCTTAACAAAGGGAGTGATGGAGGCAGAATGGGGTGAAGCCACCAGATCAATCCTGTGTGGCTGGAGCCCAGGGGTGAGGCTGACAGCACATGGCTCCTAATGCTTGTGTGGCCTGGGGAGACCCTCACGGCTTAGGTAGGCTGTCCTGGAGAAGCCCTCATTTCTGATACTGTAAGATCCCTTTGGGTTTTTTGATGCTGATGTAAAATCTAGCTGCTAGGCAGCTGAGCCTAGAGAGAAGCAAGCCCTGGGAGAGAGACAAGATGTCCCAGCCTATGGCTGAGATTGGAAGAAGCTGGGACCATGGAGCTTTGGGAGGAGGAAGACTGAGCCCTTGTGGACATCGTCCACCATCTTGAAATGACACATGGCAATAGATTCAGGCTGAGAACGTACCTCTTGTGGCACCTTGAGTTGGGCACTTCAGGGTCTGGTCACTGTAAGCTTCTACCCCAAATAAATATGCTTTATAAAAACCAACCAATTTCTGGTATTTTGCATCACAACTCATTTGGCTGGTTAATACAGAGGGTGGAAAAATCTTAACTATTACAGGACCACAGTATATAAACCGATAACAAGTTTATCTGTGGTATTAAAGTGGACTTACCCTGGCGAGCTGACAGGGAGGTGAAGAGGGTCAACCACCACACCAGGGAGCTAAGAGTGCCTACAGCTGCAAACAGGAGAATCGCATCCATCATCCATGTGGAATCTAAGCCCCCTCTTGATATAGAGGGGAACTGGACATGACCATTCTAGGGTCCACAGGATGGAGGAATAGAGTATAGATTACACTGGACTTACTGGTGTTCTGCTGGGGGACTATTGTGATTAGTAAGAGAAGAAATTTTAGTAGTGAACTGGAGTGAGTGGCCACAGTGGCTGCTGATGGAAGGAAGATGGAAGAAGAGATATGGTGTGGGGGCATTTTCAGGATTTGGAGTTGTCCTAGGTGGTGCTGCGGGGATGGATGCTGGATGTTGTGTTTCCTGCCATGGCCCACTGGGTGGACTGGGGGAGAGTGTAGACTACAACGTAGACCACTGTCCATATCATGCAGAGGTGCTCCAGAAGGTATTCGCCAGGTGCAGTGGATATTCCACAATGATGGAAGAAGTTGTTGATGTGGGAGGGTGGGGTGGATGTGGTGGGAGGTATATGGGACTGCATTTTTTAAAATGTATCATTTAAAAGAAAATAAACAAGAAAAATAAGTTTAATGAGGGAGAGGTTAATTAGGAAGAGAAATGTCTAAAAGGGCCCCTTATAGGAACAATAATGAAAAAGTTTGAAAAATGCTATACTAGAATAGTGCTGTCCAATAGAAATACAATGGGAGTCACATATATAATTTAAAATTTTCTAGGAGATGAAAAGAACAGGTGAAAATGCAAAGAATATATTTTCTTTGATCCAAAATATCAAAAACATCCTTGCAACATGTAATAAACCTAAAATGATTAATAAATGTGGCATTGGTGTGGGAAGGGTGGCCATGGTGGCTGCTGGGTGCAGGGAATGGGAGGAAGAGATGAGATGGGGAGGCATTTTCAGGACTTGGAGTTCTCCTGGGTGGTGCTTCACAGACAACTACGGGACATTGTAGATCCCCCCAGGGCCCACTGGATTGGACGTGGGAGAGTGTGGGCTATGATGTGGACAATTGACTATGGGGTGCAGCGATGCTCAGAGATGTACTTACCAGGTGCAATGGATGTGTCATGATGATGGGCGAGAGTGTTGCTGTGGGGGGAGTGGGGGGTGGGGGTGGTGGGGTTGAATGGGACTTCATATTTTTTTAATGTAATATTTTTTAAAAAATGAATAAAAAATTAAAAATAAAAGAAATTTTACCTTCTGTTTTTCCACTCTATTTGAATCAAGTGAGTATGCTACACTTACAGCACATCTCAATTAAAACTGGTCACATTTCAATTGGTCAATAGCCATAAGTAGCTAGTGGCTACTCTACTGGACAGCACAGTTCTTGACATTCCTTGGTGTTGTCCAGTCATCCACTGAGTTTGGATTCTGAAGAGCAGCTAGAGAACAAGGACAGCCTTGGTTGGTTTATGGCCAGGCTTGGAAGTGCCAAACCTCACTTCCATCCATATTCCTTTGCCCAGAAACCAGTCATGTGGCCCTATCCTAATTGCACAGGGTTGGGTGTTGGAACTGGGAAATATAGTCTACCTCTGTGCCCGGCAAGAAGTAGGATTGGTTAGAATCAAGGCAATCTCTGCTGCAGCCCACCCCATGCTCTCCAAATATCCATAATAGAGCCCAGATTCAAGGGGAGGGGATATAGACCATACCTTTCAAAGGGAAGAAAGTCAAAGAATTTCAGGACTATGTATAAATGAGCCACAAGAAATTTAGGGACCATTGTTTAAAATAGCCTTCAGATATCTATTTTATTAGAGAAATTGGTTTTTCACAGATTGGAATGTCATTTCCCCACCTTTCTACTGTCAAAAGACTGCCCATTCCTTAAAGATTTTAAATTGATTTTCCTTCTATTTCCTCTCAGTTACAATTAATCCTGGCCTCTTCTACTCTTCTGTAGCCTAGCTTACCTAGCCTTGCTTCCTCTGTTTCCACCATTGCACTGTAAACCACTGGACGGTAAAATTTAGAGTTAATCAATTTTCAGTCTTCATAGGGCCTGACAGATTGCACCATACATAGCAAGTGCTCAGTACATGAATGACAAATAAAGGATTGATAATAAGGCAGCTGGAAAGGGCAGAAAGAAGAGAAAGAGGGATCAGAGCAGGCAAGAGTCCCATTTTCTGTTTGAGACCTCAGGCTATATGGTTGGACATTGCCTCCTCTTAAATAATAACCAGGTGAATTTATGATAACCAAACATCTAGAAAGAGGAAGTATTGTTAGAAAATGCATCACTTTTCCCTCTGTTGGGTCATAAGTATTTCTGTGGCTTCAAAGGTTCTAGCTCAGGGCAATAATGAATGATTTTTTATGTAATACAGCAAACAGATAACTTGACATATATTCCTTATGTGGGAGTCTTTCCTAAGAGAGGCATTTATAATAATAATAATAATACCTCCAACCTCTTGTTATTTAAAAAGTCAAATAGTAGTTAGGCCCAGGCACTGTCTCACTCACATTTGATTATAAATTCTCTCCTAGCTTTATATTCCTAAACAGTTTGCAAGGCACAATTTACTAAGCACAGCCCAAAAATGTGGCAGCAGTTCCAAAACTGAGATCTGAGTTTGACTCATTAATAAATGTTGCCACTCCATCAGTCTCAGAAGACAAGCAGTGATCAAAGCTTCTTGAGAAGAGAGAGTGTTTTATTTTTCTGAATCTCCTTCAAAGCCTTATTTACAGCTGAATCCCTAACACAGACAGTGAAAAACTTTTATCCCCACTTAGGGCCAATCTTGTGTCTTGGGTGGACTTGTACCAGTTTAGCCTGGGACTAGATCATGATGTGTAATATGCTGTGACCCATTTCTCCAGAAATAGACATGGTCTGTTAAAATCACCTTGCTCAGGTTTTCTTGTGTTTCAGAGGGTAAAGACTTGATACTAAACCAAAGGGACAAAACCAAGAGTTCAGCCTAATTCATATCAGCCAGACTAACAGCCACACACTGGTTATCCCCTCTTCTCCACCCCAACCATCTCTGTCTTCATTATTTCTCACTTGGACTACAGCAGCAGTCTCCTTGCCCTTTGCCATGTCTCTAGTCTCTCTCTGCCTCCAATTCATGGTCTGCAGTCTGCCAGGATGTTATTTCTCTCTCTTTTTTTAAAGATTTATTTATATATTTATTTCTCTCCCCTTCCCGCCTCCACCCCAGTTGTCTGTTCTCTGTGTCTATTTGCTGTGCCTTCTTCTTTGTCCACCTCTGTTGTCAGCATCATGGGAATCTCTGTATCTTTTTGTCGTGTCATCTCTCTGTGTCAGCTCTCCGTGTGTGCGGCACCATTCCTGGACAGGCTGCACTTTCTTTTGTGCTGGTCGGCTCTCCTTACAGGGCACACTCCTTGCATGTGGGGCTCCCCTATGTGGGGTACATCCCTGCGTGGCAAGGCACTCCTTGCATGTATCAGTGCTGCACATGGGCCAGCTCTTCACAGGCCAAGGAGGCCCGGGGTTTGAACCATGGACCTCCTATGTGGTAGACAGATGCCCTAACCACTGGGCCCAAGTCCGCCACCAGGATGTTATTTCTAAGGCTCACCTTCCTTTCCTTAAAACTTTGTAATAACTGCTCATGATCTTCAGAATAAAGTGGCAGAAGGTTAGGAAGAAGATAAGAAATTGTTACTCAGTACTGAATGTGTGCCAAACACTTTTCCATCTGCTTAATCAGTACCACCATCCACCCAGTTGCTGAAGCCAAAATTCAACTTCTTTTTCCATCACCAACTCCTGACATTCCTCTGCAAGTTCTGATACTCTCACTCCAAAACATGTTAAACATCTATCAATGTTTTTTAAAATCTCCCCACAACCACACCCACCCTAGGTCCAGTAGCTTCCTAGAGCAGTGCATGCTGGGGTGGGCCCCCGACTCCCCCTTCAGGATGGAACCACTCATTCCTCCAGTTGCTGGGAAAGTTTGCTGCTGTTGTATCTTAGCTGAGAAACTCCATGGCTGAAAAGACCTGCCTTACCCAAGGTTATGTCCCCTCCCTGCGGTCAACCCTCATGCAATGATTGCTTAATGTGGAGATAAAAAGGACTGGTCTCTTTGCCCAAATTTGGGATAATTCTGAAGGGCCATCCCAGCTTCAAGAACCCCAGGTTTCAATGGAGTCCCTTGAAGCAACTGCATCATGATTGAATTTCTCTGTCTGCCCAACCTTATTTTTCTCACTGCCCCATGGGTGTGTTGCCTAGAGGACATGCCAGTGAACTTCCTGTGGGCAAATATCCCTCTCAGAATCTCCTTCCCAAGGGGCTTGACCTGTTACACATATCTAGTTTCTATTCTACCCCCTCTGTTGTGGGGCAACCATACAATTTGGATGGGATCAACCACACTCTTGGCTCTGGGATGGAATCTTACTAGCTTACAGCTGTCAGCAGAACTCTTTCTCCCTTGCAGCAGTTATTGGCTCAGGATGTTGGGGAATAAAAAGCATAACCTTGCAAAATATCTAACAAGTCAGTCCTGCCCCCACTTCTGTGGATCAACCTGTGAGGGCATCACCTTGCAGGAGAGTATCAAATACACAACTTCTGCCCCTGTTTCTGTAGATCAGCCTGTGGAAACATGGTCTAGTAGAAAGATATCAAATGCGTGACTTCACCCCTCACTTCTGTAAATCAACCTGCAAAATTGCAGCTACATTCTGCCTCTGCAACCCCACTGCTTACAAAATTTCACCTAGTATTGCATTAGCCAATCAACAAAAGTTGTGTTGATCCCACCAGAAATCCTATAAAAACCTATGAGAACTGAAAAATTGGGCTCAGAATTTGGAGATTGACTCTCCTCTGGGCCCACACATAAGAAAATTATCCATCCACCTTTCTGGCATGCTGGTTGAGAGTTTCTATGGTTCAGAACTTCTGGCTTTGCTGTAACATTTGATTCCCTGACCTGGAAACCCAACAGAGTTGACCCTTTGAGCCTGCAGTTTGGGGCTGGTGGGCATGGCCTGGAGAGATCTCCACACGAACAAGGCAGCAACAACTGTCCTCTTAATGGGGCCTGCTTCAGGGAAAGGATCCCTGTGGGCCGCCTCCTCCACCCTGGTCTGACTCAGTGGAGAGGTAGATTGAACATCAGGAATCATCAGAAATGTAAAGCCCCTGGGTTCTGAGTCCCAGTCTGGCCCATCTCTAGACGGAAGTGGAGATTGATCACCTTCCAACATCTTGAGATTTGAAAGTCCAGATAGGACAGTCCCTTGGGGGGACTGCATAACCTCTGAGTGATTGAGGGAATGAATGGGGACTGCAGAGGCTTGCCTCACTGATCCAGTTTATGGCTCCACGGCATGTGCTACGGAGTGTGAGTGGGCCCCAACCTGCATTCCGCGGCCATGTCATATGGTGTAACAGCTAATCTGGACTCTACAGAGACACCCTAGCTAAGATGAGCCACAGGTCTCATGAGAGATGTGGATAGGCAGGCATCTGAGTGGCCTCATGAAGGGCCCCCCTCCTTTGTTTGTCCTGTGACGCCAGTTCAGGGATGGGATCATCACAGTCCAAACACACAGTCTTAGAGGATATGATAAAAAAAAAATTCAAGAAAGGTTTTCCCAGGGATTATGGTATCCCTATGTCCCCTGGAACTCTCTAGACCTTGTGTGAGTTGGAGTGACCCACCTTTGGTGTAGACTGGCCCTCAGAAGGAGCCCTAGATGTAACCAAGGTTCATGCAGTTTGGCAGGCAGACACTGAAGCCCCTGGCCACCCTGATCAGTTTCTCTACATCAATTCCTGGTTAAAAATTGCCCAAACCCTGCCCCCTTAGGTTCAATTCTGTGTTGAAAGGAAGGGTCAGAGCAGGGTCTTAGTAGCTCAGGTGGCCCATCCTCGAAAGCCTATTATTCTACAAGGACCTCAGGAGGAAGACGCTTTACCCTGCCATATGTTTCAGTCATTCCAGGGCATCTCCCTGTCCTAGAGCCTCCACAGGCAGATCTCCCAGAGACTCCTCCACCTTCAGTCTTCCTGGGCCATAGGCCTCCCGGAAGGGGGGATCCTGAGTCCCCTTTGGCAAGAAAACTCCAATCTGCACAGCCTGCCCTTCAGATGCCCATGCATGTGACACAGAGCTTAGCCCAGATCAGTGCAGATGTGACTGTCCAACCCGGGAGACCAATCCTGTTTTATCAGCCTTTCACAACTACAACTGTTTTAAACTGGAAGCACCACACCCCTTCATATTCAGAAAAGCCTCAGGCTCTTATCGACCTCATGGAGTTCATTTTCCAAACCCACCACCCCCCTTGGGATGATTGCCACCAACTCTTCCCAACTCTGGTCAATATGGAGGAGACACAGACACAGGATCCACGGGGGCTAGAAAGTGGTTGGAGAACAGGCCCCGCAGGTGTCTTGGAGCCACAGGAATGGGCCCGAGAGGTGGCACCAGAAGCCCAACAGGCCTGGGACTTTCACACAGATCAGGAGGGCTGCCCTTCAGTGGGATCAAGAAGCCTCCACAGAGGGATAAGGAAGGAGCGAGGCAGCCACAAACATGTCCAAGATGGCCTCTGTCACTCAAAAGCCTGAAGAACCTCCAGAAAGTTTTTATAAGTTACTTCACAAAGCCTTCAAGACTTACACCCTCTTTGACCCAGAAGCCCCAGAAAGCCAGAGAATGGTCAACACAGCTTGTGTCATCCTGGCGGCACTGGACACCAAAAAAAAAAAAAAAAAAAAAAATTACAAAACTGCTGAGGGGAAAACAAAAAGCAAATGAAACAGGAGGTCAGGAGGTCTTCTTGTTAGTTGCAGCCTTAAAAATCCAGACCCAACAAATCGAAAAAGGCCACCAAAAAGGGAGGGGGGAACACTTCACCCCAAAACTCCCCACTGCTGCCAGTACCACCTGGGGCCACCGGGTTTATGTGTCCAGATTTAACGGACTCAATTAACTTGGACTCAGGTCCCACAAAACTTAAAACAAACAAACAAAACTCCCCCACCTCTTTTCCTAAATCCTGACATTTTCCTGCTGATGGAAAGAGGAACTCCTGAGTGCAACTGTGCAAAAGTGACAAGAAGGCATGTACCAGCCTCCCCAACCTCCAGGACAGGCCATTTCCTAGCCCAGATCAAACCCTGTTCACAAAGGGCAGTGGTTTTGTCAGAAATGAGGAGAGGCTTACTAAGGTGCAGTCGCCACAGCTAAGTAAGCAGTGAGGGCGGCTCCCCTGCCTGGGGGGTGGTCTGCACAGCAAGCAAACCCTGGGCACTGATTCAATCCCTACAACTGGCCACTGGGAAAACGGGGAACACTTGCACTAACTCTGAATATGCCTTCACCGCTGTACATGTCCATGGAGCAATTTACAAGGAGAAGGGACTTCTAACTGCAGGGGAGAAAAAAAAAGGAAAATCCTTCAATTGATGAAGGTGGTCTGGGGCCAGGCAATGTTGCTGTCATGCGTTGTCAGGAGCATCAGAGGAAAACAGATTCTGTTGCTGGGGAAAATGCACTGGCCAATGGGGTGGCTTGGCAAGCAACCAAGGCAGCCCTCAAGCTGCAACTCCACTACTGTTGCCCCACCTGTCCCTTTTAAAACAATGCATTGAAAGGCTGCAATGTCCCAGGGGAAGCAGTTGTGGGCAAGGAAGGCAGGGACACTTGTACAGCAAAGCCAGAAGTTCTGGACCATAGAAACTCACAACTGGCACTCCAGAAAGGTGGATGAACAGATATATTATGTGCAGGCCCAGAGAAGAGTTAATCTCCAAATTCTGAGCCCTGTTTTTTAGTGGTCATAGGTTTATATAGGATTTCAGGTGGGATCAGCATAACTTCTGTTCATTGGCTAACGTGTTGCTAGGTGAAATTTGCAAGCAGGGGTTATAGAGGCAGAATGCAGCTGCAAGTTTCCAGGCTGATTTACAGAAGCAGGTGGTGAAGTCACTCTTTTGATATCTTTCTCCTGGGCCATGTTTTCACAGGCTGATTTACAGAAACAGGGGTAGGAGTTATTTGATATTTTCCTGCAAGGCCATGCCCTCGCAGGCGGATCCACAGAAGTGGGGGCAGGAGTGGCTTGTTAGATATTCTGCAAGGTTATGCTTTTTCTTCCTCAACAACACCAGACCCCCGAGGGCGGCTGGCTACTCCCAGATGGCCAGGTCTTCATCCCAGAGTGGGCCGCCTACATCCTTGTTCAACAATACCACCAGCTCACCCACTTAAAATATAAAAACTGCTTTAAAGGCCCTGCTCAGAAAAGATTTCTACATTGCCAGGATGACCTCGCTCTGCACCACTGTTGGCAGCTGGTGCCAAACCTGCGCTGAGAGCAACCCCTCCCAGGTTCCCCAGCCCTGGCCAGCATCCAACACATGGAAACTGCCTCTTTTCAAAACTTAACAACGGACTTTGCAGAAGTAAAACCAGGTCAAAAGTATGGGTGCTTCTTAGTAATAATGTGCACCTCCTCTGGCTGGGTCAAGACTTTTACCACCATACTGAAAAACAAAATGTAGCTAAAGCTTTGCTCTGAGAAATAGTTTTCCAGCACAGGATACCTTTATCCATAAGCAGCAACAATGGCTCAGCTCTCCTGTCAGCTGTAGTTCAAGAGCTGGCAAAATGTTAGGAATTAAATAAAAACTCCACACAGCATATAAGCCCCACAGCTCAGGGAAAGTAAAACTCCTAAGTCAAACCCTCAAAACCACCCTACCCAAGGTCTGTAAAAATAAAAGATAAATAAATTAAAAACTGGCTGCCCATGAGTAAATCTACTCCCATTAACCATCCTTAAAGTCAGACTACAACTCTGGACCCTCAGGCTTTTGAACTTTTGAAGTTCTGTTTAAATAACCACCTCCCAATTTTTCAAACCTTCAAGAAAAATCTCAGGCTCCTAGGAAAAACTGACCAGGATTCTATCCTCCAGCAGTTGAAAAAACCCTTGTCCAAATACACAAAACTGTCCCATCTTGGGATCCCATCCCATTAGGAAACCTAAATTGAGTTAAAAAAAAAAAAAAAAAACCAAACAAAACAGAATTAATAATAATAACAAAATTTAATTTTATAACAAGGAAGCTTTTTGGCAGCCCGCCTCCCCTGCCAACTTGTTTCTAAAAGACTGTTTCTAGTATTACATGACAATAGGTATTTAAAATAAAAAGTTTTATTTGCAGATAACCTCACTGAATCATTATTTTGAGAAGTTTAGTTAGTGTTGATGGTAATTGTATGTTGTAAGAGTTTTGTTTTGAGACAGTTTCCAAAATCATTTTGATAATTCATGTATGTAGGGTATATAGAATGTGTTTGTATTATTAGGGAAACAGAAAGTAATTTTGTCCTAAGATAAAATGATTCGTTATCAAGAAAGAGTAAAATGTGGAATAAAACCTGAATGAATTCAGAAAGTGCAGAAGGTTTGTAAAAAAGGAATTTTTATGTTTAAAGTTAAGTAAGATTTAATGGGCCTATCTAAAAAATTCTAAAATCTTTAGTATCAAATAGTTACTAATGCAAAGTTAAAATTTTGTTCTTTCTCTGTTAGTGTGACAAAGTTTCTCAAGTCATCAGTCTGTTTTAGTAAAAGTTAATGGCGTTTTTCTCCTGAATAATCAGTATACAAAAAGTGTCGGTTTTATCAAAATAGCTTCTTGTATTTTATCCTTATCATTTCCTTGGTTTTCTGAGAAGAAAAAAGTCTCTTCTCTTTTTAAGGAACAAAATGTTCAAACCTGCTTTCTCAAAATGAGATCCTGAAAAATATCTTTTTATTTCAAACTATTGCAAAAGATTTGTTTTTTTTTCCTTTAATATATTATAAATTGAATGGAAAGTGTTCAAAAGTGTTATAAAATTATAAAGATTGTTTGGCCCTCTGTTAATTAAGTTTGTATAAGTAGGGGGCTCCTATGAATACTTAAAGAGTATACAAAATTCCCAGAAATCTACCCGTGTGTCAGCATAGTGTTAGACAGAGGTACAATATTGTTCATCGTGGTTATAATTATTTAATAGTATATGTCACAAAACCTGAAAAAGAGCCCCTCCAACCTACCTGGATGAGCCCACATACTGTTATCCCTGTAACCCCCTCTGCTCTCAGAGTTTCAAGTATTGGTCCTTGGGGTCATCATACTAGAGTTAGAAAGCCACACTCCAAGAAGAAACAAAACAATGGGACAACTCACCCTGTACCTGACTGTCCCTTGAAAATCAGAATTGCCTGGAGCCACCAAGAATCGCCATCACCTGACTAGATGGGGCTCCTATTCTTTTGGTTCCTAGTCCTCTTAGGACTGCTCAGCTTGCTGTTTGGAACTGGACTGGCAGCTACAGCTCCCAGAGACTGAAGTGTGGCTGAAAGAACACTAATCTTAAGAGTGTACTTGAGTCTTATAGGATGCTTTACTACCTGAAGTTGTTTTTCCATGTAGCAAAAGTGAGGCCTTATAAAAAGTGATTAGGGGCATCAGAGGGGTGATTGTTGAGGAACAAAAAGCATAACCTTGCAAAATATCTAACAAGTCACTCCTGCTCCCACTTCTGTGGATGGGCCTGTGGGGGTATGACCTTGCAGGAGAGTATCAAATGTCTGAATTCATGCCCTAATTCTGTAAATCAGCCTGCAAACTTGCAGCTGCATTCTGCCTCTATAAACCCACATGTTTATAAAATTTACCTAGCAACCCATCAGCCAATGAATAAAAATTATGCTGATGCCATCTGAAATCCTATATAAACCTAGGAAAACTGAAAAATGGGGCTCAGAATTTGAAGATTGACTCTCCTCTGGGCCCATGCATAATAAAACTGTTCATCCACCTTTCTGGGGTGCCAGTTGTGAGTTTCTATGGTTCAGAACTCCGGCTTTGCTGTAACAAGGAATGTCTTGTTGAAGCCAGCTAGTAAGATAGGGAATCAATAGATGGATCTGGAACCTGGCAGAGTCTATGTGGACTTCAAAAACCTCCAAAATGGCTACAGAAGAACCTCCCTAAGATTCTGCCACTGAGAAGATGACTTCCTCCAGAAGCCAGGAGAAGCCCTGGATATTCCCCAAGGACTTTATCTTTGGGCCCTCCTGGGAGATTGATGGGAGAAATAAGCAATCAAAACAGAGAACAGCTGGAACTCCTCCCCTGCCATTAGCAAAGGGGTGGAAAAAGGAACAATTCAAAAGGCAGGCCCCAAGCCCAAGCTCTCCCTCATGTGCTCTCTTGTCTGTGGACCCCTGTCCTGCCCTCTGCACACTATTCTCACCATTTTTCCTCTGGCATGTGGCCACACAATTAAAACTTGGGCATTTATAACCTATAATGGGGACTTGTAGTCTGTAAATCAGCCCTCTTTATCACTTTTCAGCCCCTTCCTCTCTACTTGGCCCTCTGCCCTGTTATTTTCTCCCATTTTTCATACCTGAATAAATTAATGTCCTAACTCACCCAATGTGTTCCTGAAATTCATTTCTGCAGCATAGTCAAGAAACTAGACAAAATCTGGTAACATTGTTATCACTACCCACAGTTAAGACAATTGTCAATGATATTCCCATGCCACAGTGATTGTTTTAAGGGTAAGAATGTGACCTAATTTGGACCAAGGAGAGTGTTCTATGGCTTGGGGAAGAGAGCAGTTTCTCTCCTGGAAGCCTATAGCCCTGGTTGCTCCTAGAAGCCACCCTGCAACGTAACAGAAATCCAAGTGAGGATGAAGCTGACGCAAGGTAGAGGGTAAGGGCTAAGAACATTTTAGAGAAATGTTGAGAGGGGCTGGGTGGTCCTTGGTTCGGTTCATTTGCTTGGTGTGGAAGAAGAGAAAGACACACAAAAGTAGGTTAGGAAGGAAAGGAGGGTTTATTAGGCCTCATCCATCTGCAGAAATTGCAGTATTTTATAACTGGGGTGCTAATGAGTAGTTGAGGCAGAGCTTGACAAAGGTTCCTTTGTTAATAAACATTAAGGGGCTGAACATGATGGGGTGGGTACCAAACCAGTGAGAGTTACAAAGTTACAACCATTATCAGAGATCAAGGTTCTGGAGAGGAAATTACAGAATAGAGGTCAGGCACAAGGTTTTCCATGTGGCTATGAAACAGGAGGGTGGAGGGTTACTAGCACAATGGCAAGTACACACAAAGTGAGCCTAGTGCTGAAATAACCATAAACAATGGTAAATTCATTCTTGAATTATCATCACAATAGTAAATATATACAGGGGAGAGGCTAAGTCTAGAGAACCAGCCACAGGAGTGGGATCTGTTTAGAATGACCATCGTAATAGCAGGATTAGGCTAAATCTGGCCAGTTTCAGCAATTTCAGATATTGACCTTTTGCTATTTTATATAATATAAATATAAACTTTGTTTCACAATTATTTCTTAATTCTTAACTCTCAGTTACAGTTTTATAAAAAGCATTTTTGAGATATATTCATATACCATATTATTATCCAAACTGTATAATCAATGGCTTTCATTATAATCACAGTGTTTTGCATTCATCACCACAAAAAATTTAGAAAAATTTCATTACTCCAAAAAGAAAAACTCCACAACCCATAGTAGTCACCTCTTGATCCCTCTCTCTTTCCCCAGCCCTACATAACCACTAATGTAATTTCCTCTTTATAAATTGATTTATATTTACATTTTATATAAGTGGAATCATGCAGTACATGGTCCTTTTGATTCAGGTTAGTATGGAGAAAGGGGGAGGCAGCTGAGGCCCTGCTGACCACATGGCCATGAGACCCCACCCAGAAACCTCCTGAGGGGTACCTCAGACCCTGGCCATGAGAACCCCATTTGGAGTGAGAATCACATTTGGGGTCATGGGAGAGAACTGGATACCCTCATAAGTACTCACCATTGGCCCCCTGGGAACTGACTGTGGGGGCAACCAGTAAGAACAGGAAACATCTGGGGCACCCCCAACATTAAGAAGGGGGAGGAGGAAATGCTTTAAAAAGCCTGACCTGGGGCCACAGGTGCGCATCTCACTCTGCAGCACACCCGTGGCCCATGCCTCAGACTATGCACTTTCCCTCAAGCCCCTGCTGAAACAATGCCCTAGCACTAACTTCTTCCTTCCTGCGATTCCTTTACTTAGAGTCAACATGGTTTAGTTTCACCCTGAACACTTCAAGTCACAGGTGAATTTGCTAGGCAGTGGAGTGAGAATTAGACTTGATCTCAAGCAGATTTGATTGACTCTGCGATCCCACAAGGCTAACTAGGAGCAGGACACTGCCGTGCACCCGCTCAGCCTTCCCCTTGACCCTGGGGCTAGGACCACCACATTGCCCAACGCCAGGGCCCCCATTCCCATTGTAGCCTATGTTTTGTGTTGTGAAACCTACTTGCCTAGTTGCTCTCCAAGACCTCACCCACCTCTGCAAAACCTCTGCAAACAGCTATGGAGGATGCAAAGAATAAACCCCACTGGCCACGCTGCCTGGGCAGAAGGGACCCAGTCCCTTCATGAGTGTAAGTCTCTACAGGCATTGCGGGTATGCAGCCCCTCAGCTTGTAGCTACCATTGAGCTGATGAACATTCTGGCATCTATGGGAGTTGTTTGAGAACAGAATCCCTCAAAGTGGTTATTATTATTTATGGAAGTTTGAGATAATTTTCTGAATTCCAGAAAAAGGAAAGATTATGTTATTTTTAACAAATAAATTTTATTGATGCATTTTGAAAAGCATAAATCCACACAAAGTATACAATCAGTAATATCTGGTATGGTCACATAGTTGTGCATTCATCTCTCCAGTCATTATTAGAGTATTTTCGTATTCCAAAAAAAAAAATAATAATAAAAATCAGTCAGACAAACAAAGGCTCATCACTTCTCAATCTGTCAGTTCTTCCCCTGCCATACATAGCTGCTACTGTGTCCATCTCTCTAGCTTATTTGTGTTGATATTTTGTAAAAACAGTCTGATATATGCAATATCACCCATATTTGTCAAAACATTTCCAATTATGTGCACTGCATTAATGAATGGATACTGAAATGAAAGGATTACAAGAGCCCTGTGCCCAAAGGCAATAGAAAACTCTCCTCTGGCACCAGCACACCCACTGAGACCTCAAGACAATTTGGGAGAATTGACTAAATTAGGATAGTTCCTGCTGAACATTGGTCTTTACCAAAGCTACCCCAAACGTTGCTTGGTCTCAGCCAGAGAGCGATGGTAGCAAGTGGCTCTGCCTGCTGAACATTGGCTTGTTTGTGGATGCCCTAATGCAGGGCATCCCTCCTCCAAGGAATGCCCCATCCACCCAGGGCTGGAAGGCAGCCTCGAGCATCACATCATAGCCAGGGCCAGCCTCAGCTGCACCCATGGCTGAGATCCCAGCTATTCAGAGAAGGTCTTCCCAGGGCCACTGCAGCTACTGTGCTGAAAGTAGGGGTATGTGGCATGGTTTGCCCTGAGTTCTTCATTAGATCTGGGAACGAGACTCACATGGTCAGGGAGACCCCAGCCTTGAGCCCAGGGAGCTGTCACACATAATCTAGAATCTCCATATCCATCCCTTTCTCATTCCTGTCCAAGGGATTGAGAGTCTCTCCCTCCTCTTCATCCTCCCCTACTCATCTTCCCAATAATCATACATCAGCTGCCCTTGCCCACCATCCACCTTGGCTGGGCTAGGGAAGAGAGCTGGAGCCAGAAGGACACAAGGCCTTGCATGTCCTCAGGGAAGGTTTTCTGATTGGTCCCCTGGTGCCCTAAACCATGTCCACAGGTCACCTGGAGAACCTGTGTAAAATGACAGGTGTCAGGGATCAAGCCCTCAAGAAGCTGCTTTGAGAAATATGGGGTGGAACCTGGGAATCTGTGGTTTTAATATAGGGACAAAAATCAAAATAGACAGGTTAGAAATCCATTTACCCAAAAGCCTTGGGCAGGCTTCATGGTCACCTGAAGATAGTACAAGCCATTTTGTATAACTGCACTTTCCTGGTGCAAGCATCTGTTGAGCAATGAATCTCAGACTCCAGAAGAAATCAGCATTCCTATGGTGTGATCCCATTTACTAACAGGACATTTGAAGGTCCTAATATTATATAAGGTGTGGAATCATTTGTGAGTAGGATCTTGAAGACCTTACAAACAAAGGAACTTGGACATAGAGCCACAAGCCAAAAACCAGGAGAAGCCAGAGAGATGGGGGGGGGGGGGGAGATAAGGAGAAAGAGGGAGGGTGAAAGGGAGAGAGAGAGAGAGAAAGAGAGAGAGAGAGAGATTGTCATGTGATAGAGATAGAAATGCATCTACAAACCACAGCAGAATATTACAGACTCTCAGAGAAAACAAGCATAGCCAGTGCCTTGGTTTTGGACTTCTAGTCTCCAAAACTTTGAGCCAATAAATTTCTGTAATTTAAGCCAACAAGTGCTGTTGAGGCAGAATCCCAACTGGGACACCTCAGGCCTGCCCCAAGAACATGTCTGAAGGTTCTGTGAAGACCAGTGTCAGAAGAGATCAACATTTTATAGGCACTGAAGCTTTAACATTTGAGAAGTACCACCTTAATGAATGACAGGTACAGATGTTCACAGCCCCACGTGCCATGGGCCACTGCATCTTAATCTTCAGGTCCATCCTTAATGGTCAAGGCCTCCCTTTCCTCACCTTACAGTCCAACTTCAGTCATGGTATGGCGGTTTGAAATTATTTTATGAATCCCAAAAGGAGAATGATTGTATTTTTAAACTAATGTATTCCCATGGGTGAAATTATTTTACGAATCCCAAAAGGAGAATGATTGTATTTTTAAACTAATGTATTCCCATGGGTGTGGTGACTTTTGATTGCATTAAAAGCATTTGACAGTCCTCTGATTAGATTACTTGACAAGATTGCTTCAGGCCTTTGGTTTGGACTATGTCAGTGAGGCCTGACTCAGGTTGAACCTCTGCCCCTTGCTGGGTCTGATATAAATGGAAACACAGAAAGAGATACATAGAAAGACACAGGAAAATTAGGCCACCATATTTGATCCTGCAATGCTGAGACTGAGGAGACCCAGTGAGAGACAAGCCCTGTGCCAGGTTTGCCTGCAGCTGCAGAAAGGCAGAGAAGTCAGCAGAGACATCTTGCTCCCCCTTGTGGCAGCTGATTTTGGTGAGAAAACACCTGTTCAGGTGCCTTGAGTTGGACTGTTTGTAGTGTTGTGAGCTTTTACCCCAAATAAGTCCCATAAGAAATGCTAACCCATTTCTGGTTCTTGGCATCGGAAGGCCTTTGGCAAACTAGAACATGTGCCCTAAAGGGCCTGGCCCAGCACACCTGTGCTCATACTGCCCACTAGTCAGGCTGCTCTTTGCCCCATGCCTGTCCCACCACCTGCACAATGCCCAGGGTGTCACTGAGCTGCCAACTCCTCCAGGAAGCCTGCCTTGATGTGTCCCCTCTGAATTGGGTGACTTTCCTTGTTCCAGTCACACCTTCCTCTTGTCTCTGTGTTAGCATTTACCATATTGTTATGCCCAACTCTATCCTTCCCCAGTTGTCAGCAAAAACAGAGCACCGACAGGGCCTGACACCCTGTGCCATGGTGCTGGACACTCAGAAGGCACTTCACAAAGGATTGTTGAGTGACTGCATGACTGAGGCAGTGGAAAGAAAACAGATTGAGAAGGCATTCCCAGAACCACCTCTGAGCTGTGTATCACCAGGCTGGTAGCTGCATGCTGGTGAGCTCCTGAGGAGGATTAAATAACATAAAGGCCAGAAGCCCTCTCTGGGACTGACCTTCCTGAGCAGCTGCTTGACTCTTTGCACTGAGAGTTGCAGCCAGCATGGTCAAACCAGGGAGATCACTGAAGGACCCTCAGTGTTCAAAGCAGACACTAAGGCAGGCCTCCCATCCATGGCAGGTGCTCAGTGGCCCAGGCCTGGGTGGAGGGAGTTCTTGTGCCCCCTCATCTCCCCAGCTCTTGCTATTCTGGGTGCTGTGGTCAAGGAGCCCTCCCTGGTGTGCTCCCCCACTCTGCATTCCAGCTTCATGGGAGCCTCCTTCAGCCTTAACCTGGCCAAGGCCATGCCAACATCTGACCCCCTGCCTGCAAGGCTGTTCTTCCAACCCACCCACATCCTCGGGCTCTTCTGTAGAGCACGGATTGTGCAGTCGTGGTGACTGGGGTTGAAACCCACAGCAGGAGTAGGTCACAGCCTGTGTCAATAACCCTGAACCTCAGGTTTCTTGAACGCAAAAGGAAATCAGTGACTCCATCTCAGGAGCATGTGTCGTATTGGGGTTAAAGAAGGGGAGCTGAAGGCTCCTCAAGAGTTTCAGTGGGGAGCACCCCACAGAGCATGCCAGGGACAAGGCCCTGCTCAGGAACAGGAATGGGCGAGAGCAGTGCACGTGAGCCCATGTCGGAGGCTGGGCTTTCTCTCCTAGAGCTGGAGGACTTGATGCCAGGGCTGCCTGCTCACCCACCAATGGGGGACAAAGGCAGGGAGGGCTGGGAGGGCTCCTTATCTGCGTGAGTGCCGCCAACTCTCAGCGCTGCTGGTCTGCCCTCCTCCTGCCCCTCTCACATCCCGCTGGCATTTGTGAGACACTGGGTGGAGTTCAGGTGCCCTGGGTCCTCTCCGTGAGGACACTTGGGAGGAAATAGGAGAAGCACTTGCAAGGCTCACCTGCTTTCTTTCCTGCTGAGACTCACAAGGTTGTGCCCACCTCCAGGTCTGTCCCTTGAGGGCACCTCTCTCCATGTCCTGCATGAACACACGCTTATGCACTTCCACTTGCAACCAGACAGGTGCCATGTGGAAACTGAGGCCAAGAGGCATGCAGGAATGGTCTAGGTGCTCTGAGGTACGCAGACCACCAAGGGTAATTTAGGGTGACTTGCTTCTAGGAAGGGTTATACCCTTCCTCCTGGTTTGCTTTCAGAATGAGGGCCCCTTGAAGACTGGGTCCACTGCTCAGTAATTTCCCTTATGAGGCAGTTTTCCTTTTGACATCCCTGCATGGCCCAGTGCAAACATGCCATCATGGCCGTGGACCATGGGGCTGGGGTTGGAGGAGGAGAGGACCCCAGGGGTGTGAGCAGGGGTAACTGAGGAAAACTGGAAGCAGCTCTGCTGCTGGCCAATGCTCCCACTCTTCTCACAATGCCCATGGACTCATCCATGGGGATGGGGAGAGATGCCAAGCTGATGGGCAAGAGGATCACCAAGGATCCAGGGGCCTGCATGACTGGTGCCATCCCCAGGACAGCCTTGAACTGGCAGGCCTGGGTCAGAGGGGCTCTGAGCTTCTGGAACCAGGATGAACCCCTCCCTAGAGAGGAAGTGGCTCCAGGAGGGAGGCCTCAGTCTCCTCCTCTGTCTATTGGGGTGTTTACAGTGGGTGACCCACTAGGGATCCACAGACCAGGGAGCTGTCCATTCACCCTGGCCCTCCTTCAATTTCCCACTGCTCTTCCAAGGGCCTAGGAGAGCTGCTGCCTTGAGGATATTCAAGCAAGCTGTGTGCTCACTCCTGTGGGTAGCCTTACCTGGAGCTGCAGCGCTGATGCTGGCCAGCAGGGGGCAGGCAGCCACAGCTTCAGCTGTGCCCACTGTGCCTGCTGCAGCCTCTGGCAACTGGGAAGCATCATCCAGAGGCCTTTCTGGCTATCCACCTATTTCAGACACAACATGCACCTCCCATCATTTGCAGCCATCTCCACAATCTGAGCTGGGCTGAGGCTGGTAAAGGGCCTCTGAGAACATCTCAGTTATTCATACAGTGACTGTGCCAGGATCACTCACCCTGCAGCAAGCTTTGTGTTCAGTCCTGGATGTGGAGTGAAAAGAATCCCTGTGGCCCCTGCCCAACAGGATCTCTGCATCTGGAAGGGGAGGTGGACCAAAGCATTAGGGCAAACACAGGTTCAAGGAAAGAGCAAGTGGCATAGAGGAAGCTACACAGGGTGTTGGGAGGAGGGCTATGGCACCATCAAGTGGGGAAGGGTGGCCCAAAGGACATATTGAAGTGACACTTTCACTGTGAGTAGAAAGATGAGAGGAGCCAGCTCTGTAAATGTGTGGTAAGAGGGTGCCTGGGAGCATGCACAGCAGGGGAAGAAGCAGTGGCAGAGGGACAGTAGCACTTTGATATGGTCATGAATTCTAAAAATAGATATTGGATTATGTTTTTAATCTGGTCTGTCGCTGGGTATGATTGAGTTATGATTGGGGCTTTGATTGTGATTCATCCACATCATTAGGCCTTTGAGTCAGCACCACTTGGTGGATGGGGACTCACAGATAAAAGGCATGGCAAAGGTCAGATTTGAGGGGTTTTGATGTTTGAGTTTTGCTGTTGGAGTTTGATTTTGAAGCCTTAAGCTGGAGCCCCAGGAAGTAAGCTCACAGAGGAAAGAGGAGTAAGATGCTGGAGGGGAGGAACCCAGGAAGCCCAAACCCTCACAGACATCAGCAGCAATCTTGCTCCAACGTGAGAGAATAGACTTTGGTAAGAGAAGTAACTTATGCTTTATGGCCTCGTACCTGTAAGCTCCTACCCAAAATAAATACCCTTTATAAAAAGCAACCAATTTCTGGTATTTTGCATCAACAATCCTTTGGCTGACTAATATAGGGACCTTGGCCAGAGGAGGCTAAGAAGGCCACTGCTGATGGCAGAGCCTCACCTGAGGTTTACCTGGGGGAGCAGGTGCTTCCCAGCTCTGCTGTGTTGATCAGCAAGATTCACATTGGGATGGTGTCCAGAGAGGGAGACTTCACTCACAAGGGAGAGTGGTGAAGACAGAAAAGCACTTTGTGTAAGTCATAGCGGGACATCCACATTTAGCCATTTTGTTGAGAAGCGTGTCCCGAGGCCAGGACTATCTCCAAGGGGGGTTCATGGGGCTGCTTGTACCTGGAGGTAAAGATGTCAGGGAAGGAGGGCACAGGCAGAACAGCACAGAAGTTGAGAGGACGCACTTGCCTCTGACCCTCAATATAGTGGGAAGCCTCTGGAAGGATTTCTGGCCCAGCAGCAATATCTGACTTTCATCTCATTTCAACCACATCAAGATACAGACTGAGATGGCAATCCAGGAGTGGGAGTGAGTTTATGAAGATCACACAGCCCTGCCCAGGGCTGATTTGAGTTATATTCAATGTTCCCTCCATCACCTTCCTGTTTATTCCATGTCTATATCTGTGAATTCAATCTGTTACACAAGACTATGCGGTTTGCAGTGTTTGCCCCACATTGACTTCACCATGTACCCAGGAAGCAGATGCTAGAATGATTCCCAGTGTATTGGGCAGGAGAGTTGGGAAGCCTCAGAAACTAGTGTGGTATCACAAAACTGAAAAGAAAAGGGAGCCAGGTCTGCACCCAGGTGCATCTCCTCCTAGCCGGGGCCCGAGCTGAACACAGGCCTTCCAGGAAGCTGTGGGGAGGGACGTGTGGGCAGAACTTTGACCAGTTAACAAGATGATCTGGGTGAGGGGATAGACAGACAGACATGCAGAGGGAGTTTTGTGGAGTTTTTAGTCCTGAGAGGGCACTGGGAAGGGGACTGAAGGAGGTGATCTCACTACCTTTGTCACAGACCCAACAGAACTTGGAACCCTGGTAACCAGGCCCCCAGATTCCAGAGGCAGCCCCTTCCCAGCTCACTTGGCAGGAGACGCTCGAGAGAGCAGGATGTTCTCCTGCTGCATTCGCAGACCCCGAGGCTCAGGCCTCAACCAAAGTAGGAATGAGTCCTCTTCCAGTGGCTTTCGAAATTGGCTCAGGCCTCAGCCACAAAGCCCCAGGCCACTGATCAGGAGGTCCCCAAAGGTAACATGGGGTGACCTAGGAACAGCCAACTGAGCACCTGCCACTACTGAGCTCCTGCCTTGGCAGCCCCATGTCCCATCCACACCCAGTGTGGGAAGGCATAAGCAGGGGCCACGCTGGGAAGCAGCAGGCTGTCAGGGATGGGAACCCAGTAGGTCCTTCCCTGTCACCTGCCAGGCCATGGCTGGAAGGGTGGGAAGGTGTGTCTTGGGGATGGTTCTCATGTGGACCAGTGTTAATCCTGAGCCCTGAACTGTCATCTCCTCTCCAATGGGGCTGCAGGGAAAGGGTGACCCCCATTTGGGCCTGACCTGGATCTAGGCTCCAAAGAAGTGCTGTATCCCCTGTGGTTTGGGGAAGGCCTCTCACTGACCCTCTTGTCCCACCTGCTGGGCACTGTGTTTGCAGAACTCCATGCAGATGGTGGGGGAACAGCTGGAGGAGGGGCTCGTCTACGCCGTCTATATAGAGAAGGTGCAGGTCCGTCGAGGCCCTGGCCAGGGCCAGCGCTGGTACCAGGTGGGAGTAGGGATCAATGGGGTATGAAACAGCAGGGTGGGGGGGTCCCCAGAGCCTATCTCCCATCTGGCATTCCCCACTTTCTCTCCCAGGGCTTTCTCCCCTGATGTGCCCAATAGCCCACTTCCCAAGGAACCTGGGGCCCCCCAACCCTCCACCACACTGCCATTCCATGGACCAGGGGGAGGTCACCTCAAAAGTTTAAGAACCTCAGAAAGGAGGCCTTAGCAGGGATTTCCCTGCAGGGTGGGCTGCAGGGTGGGCCCACATCAGATCTGTGTGCATTCAGCTGCTCTATTTCTGTTTCCACTCCTTGGCCCCATGTCCCCGGGCAGCAGTCTTCATGACTGTCCTCCCACACCTGCCCCAAGCCACACAGCTCCTCTCCTTAGGAGGGTTCTTGCCATCTCCCATGACCATCCTCTTGCCCTTCTCAGGTCAGGAGCTGAGGCCTGACTTGGCTGCCAATATTCCAGAAGTGAGGAGGCTTAGAGCAGCGGTTTGGCCTTCAGTGCTGCTGGACCTGGAACATTCCTTTCCTTTTCCCCTTTCAGCACTGGTGCCCTGTGCACCAACCATGGGTCCTAAGCAATATTCCCTCCCCCCACCCCGGTAGAGGCTCTTTGGAATGGGCGGGGTGGGTAGAGGACACACAGACAGCCCTTACACCAGCAAGCGACAAAGGAACTGCCTAAGGCTGGAGCAGTTCCATCACCACTGGCTGTCTCTGTGGGTGGCAGCATCCCTGCAGCCCATATGGAATTGTCTCTTTGCATTTTCCTTTAGTTTCCTGGTCTTAGTTCTGGGTGGCAAATGGCATCATGTTGTGGCTTTGGCCCCATGAGCTGTGGAGGAAGTCGTTTACTGACCAGGTGGGTCTGCCGGACCCTGAGGTGTCAGTTCAGCTCCTCGGCCCTGCAGTGGGGTTCCTCCCCCCAGGGACACCCAGGCCCTTGTCCTTTGCCAGGTCTGGAGTCTCACCTTTCAATTACCTCCTCACCTCCAAATCAAAAGGAGGCCGAGGACCTTTCCCTGCTGGAGGCACGCACATGACCCTGGCCTCAAGGCGCTGAGGGCTTGGATACAGCAGGACTGCCCAGAGCCCCAGCCCCACCCGGGGGTCCCCCGAGCTCTGCCCCTCAGCACATGTGACTCTTCTTCCCACCCTAGAGGATGAATGTCTGGGCCCGCTCGAGGGAGGAGCACCGCATGGTGCGCATGGTCAAGGCAGGCCCGTGGGAGAACCTGGCCGAGCACCTGGTGCCCGCCTTCCAGGAGGGGGACCTTGTCTTTGTCAAGACCTTCCTGGGGACATACCGGGTGTTCACCACCACCGAGCAGGTCCTGCACCTGTTGTTCAGAAGGTGAGTGCCCGCCCCGTCCCTGCTGACTTGACTGCTCCGCCCCCAACTTGTGTCTCAGAACTGTCATTTCACCCACCGGCCTCAGTTTCCTCCTTGGGCAGGAGGGGGGTCAGGGTACCTACCTGGAGGGTTGATTGTGAGGACTAAGAGTGAGGATGCATGGAAAGTGCTTCCCTGAGCCTGGCTCCCTGGGCAGGGAGGCTGGCGGGGCAGGGTTGTTCCTTAACAGGATTTTCCTCCTCCCAGTGAAGAGGCTCCCGGGCTCCCCCCCTTACTGACCCCGAGTTTCCTCTTTACTCAGGGAGTTTGAGGTCCCTTTTGGGCCTCTGACCTTGGTGGGTAAGAGGAGGGACCAGTGTATCCTGTCAGAGGGGTCCAGGCCCACCCTATGCCTGAGAAGGTGCCACTTAGGGCACTTCTTCATCAAGTATATACATCAAGCGTCTACTAGGCACAGGCACTTCCTTAGGCAGCTTCACGCAGTGAACAAAGCCAGCCAAAGTCCCTGCCCTTCTGGGTTCCATTGGAGTTGGGGCTGCAGGCTGCAACAGGTGTCACCTTAAGCAGGGGTACTCTCAAAGAGAGTCAGCCGTGACATGCCCACGTCTCCCCTAGATATGGACGGAGCCTCCGTGGCAGAGACAGGCAAGGAGGAGGCCTGGAAATGAGGAAGTGAGTGCACTTGGGGGAGGGGGAGGGGCTCTCCTCTCCAGAGACCAGTGTTGGAGTTTGGGGGACAGGTGGCAGGGAAGGACTGGGCAGAACACAAAGCCCCACCCATCTTATGAGCTCCCTTGAGAGTAGAGTCCAGAGGGCTTTCCCCTCCACTTGGAAAGGCGTCAAGGGAAGCTGTGGGTGGGGTCCTGGGGCACTGGGCAGAGGACACTTGAACAGCACAGCCCAATCACACCCCAGGAGCCCAAACACCACCTTGTGCAGACCCACAACAGGAGGTGGTGAGCAGCCAGCTCCAAAGCTGCCCTGACCTCACTCCTGTCTGCCTGCATGGATGGCAGGGTGGCTGCACTGCTGACGTTTGGGAGGGCAGTGTCAGTGGGAAGAAGAGACACGCACGATGCATGGCAGAGGATGAGGCCGCTGTGCAGGGCAGAAGTTGCTTGGGGGGAGGGCCACGAGGGCCCAGGGGAGGAGGACAGATCTTCTTCCCTTATCCCTGACATACTGAAGAAGCTCCCACTGTGTGTCCATGCCTGGCTATGGAGAGAGCAGTCAAAACCTCTCCTGTCCTTATGGACCTGATTTTCCAATGGGAGGGTCCCTGGGGCAGCGTGGAAGGAAAGGCCCATGTCTGACTCTGCTGCCCCCTCCTGTCCTCAGCACCGTCTCCTCACTGCTGGGCACCTGGATGGACCAGTATGCTGAGGATTTCACACAACCTCCAGGCTTGCCCTGCCTCAAGCTGCTGGTGGGCTACGCCCAGGTGTATCTTCCTGGCTCTACCCTGGAGTGCCGAGCCATAGCTCTACTGTCATGGAGGAACCATCTGGAGTCCATTGAGGCAGAGCCAAAGGGTGAGGGCGCCTCAGGATGGGAGCATGTGAGCTTGTGGGGTGAGGACCAGGACTGGACCCATAGGCAGGGACTACCAGGGGTTGCCACCAGGTCAGGAACAAAGAGAAGCCCCAGAGAAGTCACCTGGAGACTGATGTCTGGGAAGAGTTTTGGGGGCTGGATCTTCCCCAGAAGGTAGTGGGAGCTTCAAGTGGGAGCTTAAAGACACTTAAAGAAATTCACGGTTTGGAACTTACCTCTTCTGCAGCTCATTTGTCAGCCCCAGAGCAGCAAATGCCTCCAGGACAACATCCACTGCCAGTTCCACCACCTGTGGCAGTCACAGGGGCACTTCCAGAGCCTGAAGAAGCTACATCTCCACCTCTGCTGCCAGCTCCTGAGTTTGTCCCAGTGCTTGGACAACAAATAGAGCCTGAAGCATTAGGTGATATAGCACCAGCTCCGGAGCTGAAGGTGGCTCTAGCACCACCACCACTTCTACCCACAGTGCTAGGGCCTGTGACACCTGTGGAGGTACCATCAATGCCGACTCTGATGGTAGAGACAGCTCCTTCCTCAGATGTTGCACCTGCAGCCATGCTGGAAGAAGTCACATCACCATCTCTATCACCAGTTCCTGAACTGGAGGCACTCCCACCACCACCTCCAGTGTCACCTACACATTTCAAGTCAGTGCCCTTTATGGAACCACAGCCTCTTAACTTGCCTTCAGCAGCAATGGCTCTTGAGGGGGAGGCAAGTCTGGCACCACCACCAGAGCCAGTGCCAAGGCTTGACCCAGCACTGGGGCAGGCCACAACCCCAGAACCTTCCTGCACTTGTACTTTGCCTTTGGAAATCAGGCTGAGTGAGGAGAATGCTAACCTCCTGGCTTTCCCTCCGGAGCTGGTGGCACAGCAGCTGACCCGAATGGATGTGGTGAGCAGCTGGATATGATAGGGTGGGGCTGGGAGGCTCTTCCCTCTGGGAACTGCTGCTCACCTTACCACCCCCTGAATCAGAATCTTAGGATCTGGGTTCAAACACTGGCTCCACTCCCAGAATTTCAACCTGGGCAAGTTTACTACTCCGTAAGCCCATGCTTCACTCCTCTGGAGAGTAGATATTGGACAGTAACCATCTCTGCCTCATGCACTGACTGGGAACATGACATGAGAGCAAAGAAATAGAAAGCCTGAGGGGGCTTCATCATGGAGGCCTGAAGGAGCTCACTGTGGTGCAGCCAACCCCATGGTGTCCCGCACAGTGCTGGTGCTCTCCATCACATTGACACTAGATAGGCCCTTGTGTGTACTGGGTCCTTAGGCAGGGACCCAGAGGCTTGGGTCCCCACAGGGACCATGCACCTGACCACATGGCATCCGAGGATGCATTATAATGAGGGTTGATGGTGCTACCTGGGCCTGTGGAAGTCTGAGGCACCTTGGGGGCTGGGGGCTGTGAGATGGACTTGAAAATGGAGCTCTCTCCCCTGCAGGCCTTGGGGCTGAGGACTCTAGAGTGCTAGGTCCCGTCAGGGAACAATGAACACACCCTGTCCTCAGCCTGCCAAGCCCCACCTGAGACCACTGGACCCTGGCCTAGGTCAGGAGGGCCTAGGGCATCTGAGCTTGGCATGGTTCCTGACATCCCCTCCTCCCCAGGATCTCTTCAAGAAGGTGGTGCCCTATCACTGCCTGGGCTCCATCTGGTCCCAGCGTAACAAAAAATGCAAAGAAGAAATGGCGCCCACCGTCCATGCCACCATCACCCATTTCAACCGGGTGATAAACTGCGTCATGTCCACCTGCGTCGGGAACCAGAGCATGAAGGACCCAGCCAGGGCCAGGGTGGTGGAGCACTGGATCGAGGTGGCCAGGGTATGTTCAGGGGGCTCTCTCTGGTGTCCTGAAACCCCACTTTATACTTATTGGCTCTCAGGACCACAGGCCCTCCCAGCCTGGAGCACAGTCCTGCACTATCCTCCCTTCCCAACAAGGCTACCTCTTCAGGACGGCTGTGGGTGTCACTCTGTGTCCATGACGTGCCTCAGGGCCTCCATCAGTGTCTATCTCATCCTGGGAGTGGATATCAGCTGTGGGAGCTGAAGCTGGAGCAGGGGGACACTCACACCCACTCTCATGGTGTATCTTTCTCCCTCCCAGGAGTGCCGAATCCTCCATAACCAATCGTCCTTCTATGCCGTCATCTCTGGTCTCCAGAGCTATCCACTCCTCTGTCTATTGAAGACATGGGAGGAAGTTTCCAGGTGGGCAGGCCTCTCTCTAGGGGACATAAGATTGGGCCAGGGACCTGGGGAAATCGCCACTTAGGGAGTCTGGGAGGCAGCAGCTCCTGGGTAGGGCCAGGCAGATTGTAGCTCTGGGTCTCCATATCACCTGAGGTGAGCTGTTTTGCCTCAACACCGCTTCCCTCCTCCATCCCTTATGGAGTGGAGCCAAATGGGAGCATGTTAAGTGTTAGCTTCTCAGCAACACACTCTGTCCAAATGAAAAAAGCATGTGCAAAAAGAGCTGCTCATGGAAAGGGATGGGAGTCCCTGCTGTGCACACATGAGAGCTCAGCTCACTAGTCCACACTGTCCTGCAGTGCTCAGATTTACCCAGTTTCAACACCACCTAGCCAGGCAGTCCGGGTCCCAAGCAGCTAAAAGAAGGTGGTTCAGCCCTTACTCCCTCCCTCCCACTCCAACCTTTTCCTTCCTTCTTGCCCTCCCCCAGGGACAGCTTCTGCCTCTTTCTGACTCTGTCAGAGATTTACTGGAAGGAGCACAACCTCTCCCATGGCAGTGAGCTGATCATCAAGGTAAAGAGGAGGCTGGGGTCAGGGCTCAGGAGGTGGGGTGGTTAGTTTTTCACTGACAGTTTCTGTGAAAACATCCAGCCTGGCCTATTCTGGACGAAGATGAAGAAGGATGTTTGGCTCATGGGCAGGGAGAGGGGATCATTGTAGGGCTCAGTGCTGTGTCCTCACAGCAGGGATGAAAAAATGGGCTCAAGAGAGCAGTCCACATGCACAAGGTCATGCTGGGGACATTGTGCATGTGGTAGCTGCAGATTTCCCGCAGTCCACTATTCCCAGGTGCTCAAGACCCACGGGACAATGGGTGAGGGGGAGGGCCTCACTACCTCATTCTCCACCCTGGCAGAGGTCCATCTCTAAATTCTCCACCCTGGAGGCAAATCCCCAAATAGTCCAGAGGCAGCACCAGCAGCAAGAGAGGGTGAGTGTGCCTGAGGCCAAAGGAGTTGGGGTGAGGTGGCCTCCAAATCAGGATGGGGGCCCTTCTCAAGCCTGTCCCTCCAGTCCACTGAGCCTGGAAAGCCTCCCTTCAATGTCCCTTCTCCTGGCCTTAGGACGGTGAGCTGTGGGAATCCTGGGGTTCTCCTTGCAGCCAGTCAGAGCAAGAACCTTGAGGAGCTGGCTCAGGGTGGCTGCAGTAGGGGAGGGGTACACATGGTTACTGAAGAAAAGTCAGTCCTGGGAGGTGGCTGCAGAGAAATTTGGGGTCTTTGGAGGCTTTAAGGGGAACTTAAGGGTTACAGCAAAGTGTCCTAGAGGAAGGCTGGGTGGTCCCTGAGTCTGAGACTGAGGAGTTTCCCACGTGGTGTCTTGGGGGCACCTGAGAGCCTGTGCTCATCCCCACCCTATCCAATGCCACAGGGTGACATCCAAGGTGTGGTCCCATGCCTGAGAACTTTCCTCACACAATTTTTGCTTTTGGAGTATGCCATGCCAGAGTATCTGGATGTGAGTTGTTCGGGGGCCAGGGTAGGGTGGGAAAGGGGCCCTGAGGCTTGGGTGGACAGGTCCTTCTGTGAGCCCTGAGCTCTCAGCAGTGAGCACATCATGTCTCCTGGGAGCCTCACAGATGCCCTGGGAGCTGGGGTGCCATGAACTTCTTACAGAAGAGTAGATGGAGGCTGGTCCAAGGGGCCTTCTCTCCATTGGTTCATCACAACTTGGACTGGAAGGTCTCTGTCACCACTCCCAGTCCCCACTAAAGGAAGCGAGGGGCTTGCCTGAGTCCATCTGTGGTCTGGGCTGCCCAGTGCATGTTGAACCTGCAGTAGTAAAGCATGACAGGGGCAGAGGGGCAATGGGCTTGACAATGGCTAGGAGCCCCTTTATGATGAATGCAAATTCTCTGCCTTCCAGGGAAGGAAGATCAATTTCGAAAAAAAAAGGAAGGTGAGTAGCTGTGGCCATCACTACAGGGGTGGGGCTGGGGTGGGGTCAGGGTGATAAACAGAGACCCTCCTGGGCAGGACCCCCCAGGGCTGCTCATAGCTTCCTCTGAAATTGAGGGGGATAGTGGGTGGGGTTGTGCATGGGATGAAGAACAACTTCTAGGAGGATGAGCTGTGTGAAGTCAGCCCTGAGGGCAGGCAGAGCCTGGAAGGGAGTGAAGAGGTGAGGGATCCACAGGACTAAATCCAGCCCCTGGACCCCGTCCCACCCAGCAAGCCCACCCAGGTTTTGATGATACATCTTCCTTTCCTTGGCTCCAGGAATACCAGATGGTGGAGGAGCTCCAGCAGCTCCAGGCGGGCTGCTGCTATGAGGCCCTTGTGCCACATGAATCATTTGGAGCCTGGTTTGCGGCCATGGAGCAGCTCAGTGAGAAGGACCAGTGAGGCCAGGACAGAATCAGGCCATAGTAGGAGCGGGATGGTCCTGGTGGCTCCTGGGTCACCATAAGACCCTGCAGTTGGCTCCTTTCATGTTTTGAAAACCTGTCCTGTGGGTTTGGGTCCATTCCTTGCTCTCCAGGATGCAAGAATTGTCAGGGACCTCTCATGCATTTCCTGTCCAAGACCTGGACTCACACAACCTCCCAGTTGCCCTCTTCTCTTTCCATGTAAAATAGCATTTAGAGACCAAAATCTACACATGAGAGGAGGATTTTGCTACCAGATTTTCTTTACTTACAGGCCTGTTCAATAAAGAGAGCTAGAAGCTCTTTTTTATTCATCGAGAAAGTGGATTATTTCAGACATAGATCAGGGACATATCAGGGAAGTGCCTGCCTGGCCTGGCCCACTGAGGTTGGGGTGAGCAAAACTACTTGGCCAGGTAGACCTGGGAAGGGGGACCCTGAGCTGGCAGGCATCAGGGCCATTTAGAATTTCTCCTTTTGGAACTTGGGTCCTTTCTGCATACTCCCCAGAAGGGCTGAGATAGCTCTGTTCTTCACCTTGGCATCCACAGGTGTGTTTTGCTTCAGGAGAAGAAGATGGTGATGGGCTGAGGGATCCATAGTGTAGTAAACTTTTGCACTGTGCGGGATCTGCAGCACTGGGGGGTGGGACAGAAGGGGGGTCAGCTGTGCTCTGGAGGACCCCAGGACACCCCAACACTTGTGCCCACATGAGAGAAGGCCCCAGCCAGGGACCTCAATTCCCTATTCCAACTCCAGGACCATAAAGGAGCCCTGGGAGTGACACCTGCCTGAAGGAAAGACTCTGCAGAGGTGCAGCTAACAATGAAGGACACTTATTTAAAGAGTGACTCTGACTCTAACTGCCATCCTCAGAATGGAGCTGCCATGAGGTCATGTACTCTCACCACCATGCCCTGCCAGCTTCACTGCTCAGGATCTAGGGGCTGAAATTGACTTTCTAGAACCCAGTGCACATACACCAAATCCAGCACTACCCAGGACAAGACCACTAAGGCCCAGCAAAGACCACCTGAGCCAGGCCTTCTGAGTGGGATCCTAAAGTATTTCTACTTTGACCCTATTTTCCAACTGTCTTTGTGGCCTAGAACAAGCTAGAAAGAAACACCAGACTGGAGTTCCTGCTCTGGCTTCAGTGACATGGTGACTCATCTCCTTTCTTAGTTGCTCCAGTCCTCAGTCTTCCTGTTCTGTAGGACAGGTCCTTCTGCCCTATTTCACACCTCCCAGCTGCAGTTTCTCATTTGAAAGATGGGAGAGGATATTGAACCTCCGTCTAGGAAAGGTGGGAGTTATTTTACTTTGCCTGGGTTAATGGCTGGGGGAGGAGGATCAGCTCACTGAGAATAAGTTACCCTCACTGTGCACAGGCATGCTATGTGTGCATTCGATGCTGGATTTTCTCTCCCCTATGGGGATAAGGAGCAGGCCCAGAAGTGTGATTAACTGATCTAAGAGCTCAGAGTCAGGAAGTCTGGCTCTGGGTCAGTGCTATTCTGGATTCTTTCACTTCCCCACTTCCTAGAATACTGAGGGGGCTCCCTCAAGCCTCCAAAGGGGATCGAGGAGACTTTGTCTAGTTTTCACTATCATAACAAGATGGTCTGTGCATATTTGGCACTTGTGTCCATCAGTCATGGTGCTTTTGGAGGTGCAGTATCACAGAACACCCTTCAAGTTGAGCCCCTCTTCTTCACCATCTTGTGAAAAGCCCTTTCTTTGGGAACCTCAATGGTGTTAGCTTTGATCTAAGTTCCCAATGCCTGGGTCTCATCCAGGGAAGGGTACACAAGGGAGATAGAGCAGATAGGGAGAAGGTGCTGTGGGCCCTGTGGGCTGCCATCGGCACCTTGTTTTTGGACAGGGTGCCTTCTCACCCTGCTGTCAGGTATACTGGAACCAGTGGGCCTCGGATCTTTAGGCTGTGGACAGGGCTCATGCCTACCCCCTCCAACACCACCCTCTCCAACACTCCTCCTGACTTACTTCGATTGTCTGATATGATTTGCACCAGCTTGTAGTCTTCTGGCTTGTCTTGATGCAGGCTGTGTTCTTCCAGGGCCTTGCTGATCCCGGCTAGAGCCCTATCTTGGCTGGTCACCTGTGGTGGATCAGGGACAGACTCTCAGGGCCTGAGTCCTAGAGCCTGATCCCTCACAGTGCAGCTGCCAGAAATCCTATGAGCCAAGTCTATTCAGGGCGGGGTCTATAGGGGCCATATGCTCTTCCCATGGACCTACAAGAGATCACGGAATGAGGCCAAGAACTCAGGGGCCAAAGAGTGACCATGCAACAGACTGTGGGAACTGAGGAGTGAAATCTGACCCTCACGCTCTCACTTCCTGCCTCCCAATCATGGGAGATGGTGTTCCCCTGCCCTGCCCCTGACCCTCCAGGACCCCTCCAGGTAGCAGTGAACACCCAGGAAATAGCACACATCCAGTGTGAGCCCAAATGTCAGAGAGGAGGAGGGGCTGAATGATACGCTACAGGTCAGCAGGACTGCCCTGGGCTCCAGGATGCAATTGTGGTCAGCAAGGTCTAGAATGCAGTTACCTTGACATGAGGGCCAATCTGGAGACAGGATCAGGACATGGGTCAGACAAGTGAGAGCTTAGTGAAACTACCCCTGCTCCTGGCCACAAGAGAGGAGCACCCAGGGTGGTTATGGAACAAGGCTCCTAGGCCCAGTCTCTGTGCAGGGGGCCATGAGTGGCTCCATATGCACACCCCATCCAGCATCTACCCCTGCTCACACCTTCATGGCCACTGTCCTGGGGCAGACGCTGTTGTCCATGCTGGTCACAGCAACAGCCCTAACTGGCTGGTATCTGCATGCATCAGCTCAACCTCCACTTTAAGACCAAAAGTCACCTGCTATCCCTGTTCTCCTCTGACCCTTCAGTGGCTCTGTCTCCCCCCATGAGAAAGTCAAGCTCTGTCTAGCAGTCACAGGGCCTGATGTGACCCACACCTCTTTGGACCCACCTCTTCCCCTTGTTTCCTGTTCCTTCAGGCCCTGGGCTCCTGGCTGATCCAGGGGCTGCCCAACACATGTCTTCCTTGGGCCTGGTGGGCTGTCCCCTCCCTGATCCTCTCTGGGGCCACCTCAGCAAGCTCTTCCAAGGCTGTGCTCACTCCACGTGCCAGCCTCAGCCCCTATGTCCACTATCCTTAGCCCTGACTGCCATTGAACTCACACTCTTCCTGCCTCTGCAGGTGGTTGTCTGTCTTTCACCATCCACCAGGAAGTCTGCTCCATGAAGGCAGGGAGGGAACATGTCCTTCCTTATGTGTCAACTGCCTGAACCACTGAGGGGCCCCAGGGGATTTCCACATGCCCAGCTCACCAGGATACTCTTGTACTTGACGTTGTCCTCATACAGGCTGACACGGACAATGCAGCAGGGCCCCCCTTGCCATTTATAGAGCACGCGTGAGGAACCATGCATGTGGTTGGTCTGCATGGCCCTGGATTGGATGGAGGGAGATGAAGAAGGCATTCCTCCAGATGCTGATGTGACTACGGACGAGTTCTGTGATGGGGAATACAAAGATAAGCAGAAGGTCTGGGAGCTCAGGGCAGCCCTGGGCTGCTCTAGAAGCTCCTATCAGTTCTAGAAGTTCTTTAGCAGTCAACAATCATCAAGACCTTTGTGGATGGGGGTGGCAAACAGGCACAGGGAAGGGAGGGTGAGGGGAGGGCCAACACGGAGAGGAGGTGGGCATTCTCTTTAAATTCCTGGCCATCTTTGGAATCTGAGACATGGTCCAGGTGGATTTTACCTTAGAACTGGAGGCATCAGCTGTATGTATAGGACACGAGTCAGCTGCATCCCTGCTGCTGAAGCCTTGGCTCCACCTGTGCTGGACACTGGAGTGGATGGTGCTGACACCACTGGATTCAGGGACATGGTGGCTGGAAATGAGGGTCAGCTTACTTTGGGGCTTCCCCCAGATTGCAAACAAATCCCTACACAGCTCCCACTGCACCCTGCTAAATGCTCTGACTACCTCAGAGATCATGCAGCATCATCCAATTTCACAGAATAGGAAACAGGCCCAGAGATGTGGCAACTTGCCCCAGTCACAGGGTTGTTTTGGTATAGAGCTGAGATCCTGTGGCTAAATCATCAGTCTTCCCAAGCCCATGCTTAGCCTGATGGTTCCCTGAGTCCAAAGACAACCCGCACTTAATGCCCAGGACAGGGAAATCACTTTTTGCTCTAAAGCTTGATGCTTTCCGGTAGGTGTTTGGCTTTGAATCTCTTACTGGCCAACTGGGATGGGGGCTCTAGCTCCTGAGACAGGTGCTAGCTACAGCACAGAGTGGCAGCTGTGAGCTTCCCAGAGCCACACCTCATGTATCCCTCCCAGTGCCCACACAGCAACTGTCATTTACATGCCCCAGATGTCTTCAGGTAAAGGTCTTATGGTCAAATCTGGAACATTTGGTATCATCATAGCCAGAAAACACCAACAACTCCAATGGCCATAAATGATGAAGGCTTACAGAGAATGTAGTTTATGCATCAAATGGGATATTCTCAGCCATAAGACATAATGAAGTAGAGATACATGCTGGAACGGAAGGGGCCTGAAGAACATAATGGTAAGTGAAAGAAGATGGACACTAGTGGCCACTTACAGGATTCCATTAGTATGAAGGCTCCACACTGGGCAAATCCACACAGAGAAGATAGATTAGTGGTTGCTAGGGGCTGGGTTGAGGGTAGTAGGGGGGGAGTTAGTACTATTGGGTCCAGGATTTCATTTGGAATTATTGAAACTTTACTGCGATTAGGTAGTCGTTATGGTTTTATAACCTTCTGAATACACTAAATACTCTGACAATGGCTCTTTAAAAGACTAAAGTTATGTTAATTTTTTTTTAAAGATTTATTTTATTACTCTCCCCTTTCATCCTCCCCTCCTCTCTGTGTCCATTCGTGTGTGTTCTGAGGCTGCTTGCATTCTCCGCGGCACTGGGAATCTGTCTCTTTTTTTTTAATTAATCAGATAATTTTATTTTTTTAAGATTTATTTATTTCTCTCTCCTTCTCCCCCCTCACCCCAGTTGTTTGTTCTCTGTGTCTATTTGCTACGTGTTCTTTGTCCACTTCTGTTGTTGTCAATGGCATGGGAATCTGTCTTTTTGTTGTGTCATCTTGCTACGTCTGCTCTCCTTGTGGGTGGCCCCACTCATGGGTGGGCTGCACTTTCTTCATGTGGGGCAGCTCAATATGGGGTGCACTCCTTGATCGTGGGGTTCCCTATGTGGGGGACACCCCTGCATGGCATGGCACTCCTTGTAGCAGTGCTGCATGTGGTCCCGCTCACCACATGGCCTGGAGGCCCTGGGTTGGAACCGTGCACCTCCCATGTAGTAGGCAGGCACTCTATCAGTTGAGCCATGTCCATTTCCCTGGTGTGTTAATTATATCTCAATAAGACCGAGGTGAAGTCCATACTGGAAGTCCATAATGTAGTTTGCCCTGAGTGGGCCTGTACAGCTTGTGAAATAGACAAACACCTGCACATTCACTGCTGGGTTTAAGAAAGCCTCAGGGGCTTTCAGAGACTAGAGGATTGGGGAGTGGCCAGATGAGTGGCTCTGACCCTGGCTCTGATATTCACCCTGGATTGCATCTGTCCCCACCCCCTCCCCACCCTGGCTGGCCTCCTGGGAATGGCATCTCCCCTCATTTATTTTGTGTGGAGCTCAAAGAGTAACTTCTCCTTACCCTGAGCTTCTGTGCAAGCTGTTTGATTCTGTGAGTCTGCCACAGGGAAGAAAATGTCTTTGTGGGAATTTGTGAAACAGCAGGTGGTGACAGTTGTCAGGCACTACTGTACTGGTTGGTAAACTACCATGGCCTTGAGTCCCCCAAGCACCAGCCTAGACTCCCTGCCCCTTTTTTGGGACCCCAGGACCTCCCTATGATCTGTCACCTAAAAGGTTCATGCTTCATGGCAGGGGCCTCAGGACCCCGACCAGGACTGGTTTTCTTTGTCTTGACCAAGCTGCCTGCCTAGCTCCTTGTGTGCCTCTGCCCACTCTCAGCCTTGTCCTGACTACCTCAAAACTAAATCTGTAGCTGTGGGACTACAGAGAAAATCCATCCACAATTCAGAAAAACAAAGAAAAGAAGGTACTCTCAGGCCCTAAAATTTCTTAATCTCACACTGGTCCCTGATCTTCTCCTTCCTGCTCCCCCTGCTCAGGCCTTTAGGCTCTCCTTGGGCTGAGAGGCCGCTGACCAGGCAGTTCCTTCCCTGCCTCTTCCTCTCATCCAGCCTCCAGAACCCCAGGAGGCCACATCACTGCTGAGGAAATCCCTCCACACTGGGGTACTCTTGGCAGCAGCCTCAGTCAATCCCTCACCCCAGGTGTGACCCCCAATCCAGTCTTCCTGGGATTTCTGCTCACCCACCCCCAGCCTCACAGAGCAGTCTGGCCTGTGCTTCAGTGGAATTTGTTCTGTCTCTCCCCAAACAGGGTGGTAATGATGAATTCATCCTTGCCTGTTGCACAAATCTGGGGCAAGTTTTGTTTTGACAACACCCAGTGTGTCTAGGGTCTTTGTCTATTCTGATAGGCTAGGATGAAATATGCTGATTACCACCCCAATACAAGAAAGTTTACACACACAGTCACGTAGGACCATGGGGAACGGACAGAGAAAGGAGCCAGCCTTGCCAAGAGTTCATTTTAAAGAAACCTCTGTCCTCTCAAGAAAACATTGCACTGTTGCTATCTTAATTTTCAAGCTACTGTAAACCTTTTCTTTCATTTGACCCATGAACCCTGTGAAAAATATTTGGATAGACCTTCACTTTGACACATTGCTTTTTTTAAAAGCTGTTTCCAGAGAGCCCACTTATTCCTAGCAAATACCAAGGTCTACATTTTCTTTCCCATCTTACCTGTGAAGAAATGTGAGGCCCAGGGAATGAAAGAGACACATCAGAGTCTCAGCAGAGAGAAGAGGAGCTGCCTTGGGAACGTGGGCTTCTAAGCCCCAAGCTCCATTTTCCTTTTCCACCATAGAAATAGACGAGTGTGGCTCCCAGGCAAGTGTGGCTAAAAGAACCCAAATTTAATGTAGATGATTTCCGTTTTTACCATGCCTTCTTCTATCCTATGTTTAAAAAAGCAAAGCCATTTCAGGTCATTGTGAGGCCAGGAAAAATGAAAGAACCTAGTGGCCACACCAGGAAGTCACAGTTGCCAGGAAATAACAGGTAGGGGCATCAGGGAGCTAATTGGAAGCAGGAGCCCCACCAAGGTTGCCCTTTGGCCTACAGGTTAAAAAACAAGATGGCGTGGCCCTAGTGCTCACTCTGCTGGCCAAAGCCTATCCAAACTTTAACTGCTCATGTCTAGGAGGCACCAAGGCCTCCTGGGGATGATGGGTGGTTGTTTGCAGAAGGGCCCCAGAAAGACCCTGTGTCCCCAAGAAGGGGAGGGAAGGTAACTTAGGAAAGGAGTTTTCCATGGTCGGTGGAAGAAAGAGCAGTTGCATGTGTGCTGGAGGTGGGTTCAGTGGTCTATGTGGGTGGGGGTCAGTCCCCAATGCCCCCAGATGTTTCAAGGGTTGTGGGAAAAACAATGACCACTTCCACTATACAAACAATGAAATGTAACATTTTTAAGCACCTAAAGGAAGGGCGTGGCTAATAAACATGGCTTGCAAGCTGAACAGATGAAGGAGCTGAGCCAAGAAGTAAGGTGAGAAAGTCAGTTAAGAGAGAGAAAAGGTACAGTGTGGCAGGGAGGAGAAGGTGGGGCGTGAGAGGAGCTGAGCTGGTGACCATGGGAGACAGAGAAAAAGAGAACAGCCAGGCACCAGTCTCCTTGTCCCACTGTCATCTGCCCTATTCTTACCCCAGGGCTACAAGAACTAGTTTGCCTGGGCCTCTGCTTCTTGAACCAAATTACTGGGCAACATAGAATTTGACCAAGAGTGGGTGCCCAGGGACTTTTGAACCCATGCTCATAGGTGCATGGGTTTTCCAAGTGATCCTATCTGTGCATCTCCCTAAAACCATTGCTGACAATAAGACAAAGGTGGCTTCTGAGGATCAGGAGCTGTGATTCAAGGGATGCCTGCATCATGGAGGTTCCCAGGGTCTCTGCAACATCCCTAGTGTCATGTCTGATCCTGGACACAGGAGGAGTCAGCTTGGGACACAGAAGAACAGGTACTCCTGGCTCTCCACCTCCTGAGATTTGATCAGTTCCTTGAAATGTCATCACACTTGTCCTCATCCACTATGTCTGCCCTTGTCTGGAACCCTCGATGAAAGAGAAGTCAATAGCACTGAGATGAGCTTCCTCCTTAGTACTTCTCTTGCTTAATAAGACCTCACACTTCCAGACTGAATGTCAGTGCTGGAGGATCTCCTTGTCCTCCATTCATCAGGCATAAGGAATGCCCTCTGGCACATTCGATGGAACAAAGCTCATTTGTCACCTCTTCTAGGAAGATTTCCCTGGCATTCCACAGGCAGCATGAACAGTTTCCTCCTCCAAGTTCCCATAGAACATTTCAGGTACATTTATTAGAATACTCATGCCCTTGAATCATGGACAGATGTTTTCCTCTTGTTGTTCCTTCCTGTGGACTTCCAAGAGGTAGTCATGCTTTATCCATTCAAACCCCTCCTAGCCCTGGTGTACACAAGGCACCTGCTGGGCATTGGGATTCAGTGCTGAGTGGGACTGGATCCTGTCCTTGGGGAGCTCAGAAGCCATTGGGGAGGGATGTTTAGATTCCCTGCAGCAAGAACACCGAGTGAGGCCTCTGCTGATGGCAGGACGGGGTCCTGGGATCCATCCTGCTCCATGCAGAGGAGCCTACATGGAGCTGGAGCTTGGTCAGCCCTGGCTGAGGGCAAATGTGGAGGCTTGGTGGCAGTGGTAGCCTTAGATCTTGTTTAGGTTAACTCAATCCAAGACAGTGGTAGGGAAGGGACTACAACGAGTACTCCTGACCTCAGGTCTGTTGGCCACTCCAACATGATTGTTACCAGTAAGTGAAGTTATAGCTAAGCAATTCATCCATCATTTGCCTCATTTCTCTAGTCCTGCCAGGGGCCCACCATGTTACAGCCCAGAATCGGGAAAAAAAATTGGAGAGGGTTCTTTCTCCATGGAGATGACAGCTTAGAGATGGGCAGGCAGACCCTGCACAAGACATCACAAAATATCACAATATAGATACCAATCACTGATACTTACTGGGAGTTTAGGATATGTCAGGCACTAACTTTAAAGTGCTTGAACTTCATCATCAAAACAATTTGGAAGCCAGAGTGTACTGCCCTCTTTTAATATAAATAAGGAAGCTGAAGTACAGAGAGGTAAAGGAACTTGATCAAGTTCTCAGCACTGAGAAGTGGTACACTGAGGGTTTGAACACTCTGAGCCCCAGTTTTCTAACTTTATAAAGGCAGCATTGCAATGGTTAACAACAGGATTGGTTTAGCATCAGTGCTCTATAGTGATGCTGGAATTTCAATGCTCTGCGATGGCTGAAGTGGGCAGAGTCTTACCTCTGCCCTCTTTTTGGCATCCTGGGCCCTTTCATGTTCAGCTCAAGGGATTTTAAATAGTCAGACATTGAGTGAGTATAACTCAGTGGGTGACCACCTGTTCCCCATGAAGAATTCCTGGGTTTAATCCCAGGAACCTGACAAAAATAAAAATAAAAAAAAGCATTTGGTAAGCTTTGGGCTCTAAATAAAAGGGAAATCCTAGGCCTCAGGGCATGGCATCTGGGTCCTCCTGACCACCCTAAGGCCCTGTACCCCTGCACCAGATGGCTCTCACCCCTCAATCCTCTCCTGTGCCTCCCTGTTCCCATGACTGTGCTCCTGTGTTTCCCCACCTGGAATCTGTTCCTACCCCTGCCACCCTCCTTCTGGAGGCCACTATCCCGCTGAGCCCACCTTATCCCCAGGACCCTGTGCTGCTTCTTCATGCTAACACCCAGCCCAGTCTGACCATTGGCCATGGTAAGAGATGTCTCAGTTCATGCCTTCTTGTCCTCCTAAGTTGGTGGCCAGGATCACTGAGTACTCCTCTCCCACCAGCCCTGAGACTCTGAAAGAAACAATAAGGAGGACCTTGTCAACGGAAGGCCACACTTGCTTTCAGGGGAAAATCTGGCCTTTCAATTAACATCTCAGGTATTACAATTTTCCAACCTTCCTCAGTGACAGAAAGCTCTATGTGGTAGCCAGATTAAGTGCTTCTTAACATTTCGGTCCCCAAGGCTGCCTTCATACCATGGAGAGTACAGGACATTTCTTGTGTTTATTTTCTTTTCCCCAAGGCTGTGAAATCACCCTGACACTCCACCAGGTAAGCTGTTTCCTGAGGGACTGGTGCTGCCTGTCACTTGAACCTCCAGTGCTCCTTCCCCCACATGGCAGGGAAAGCTGCTCTTGAGCCTGGTCCTTCTCTTAGGGCAGACAGCCTGGCCTGGTCAAGGAGCCATTCTCATGGGTCAGAGTCAGGTCTCCAGGCTCATCAGCAATCCCAGGAAGATTTGGACCTGTGACCCTCTGTGGATGTGCTGGGCTCGATGAGTCTGGGTTGTTGATTAGGCTCTGCAGCAAAAACCTCCTCATCCTGGGCCTCGCTGAGACACGGGGTCCCAGGATGTTTCAGCACAGAGAGACCAGGGTAACTCAGTGAGCCTCTGCCCAATCAAAGAGGCTGTGGGCAGAGCTACCCGGAAAGACTTTGGTGTGGCAAGAAGACCTGGACAGGGTTGTCTGTGGACATGAAGTGGTCTGGAGGGATGTGAGATTGTCCCACAGAGCTGGGCATCTGCTGTGTTCCAGGACAGTGAAGACAGCCCAGATTATTGGTGTGCCCACACTGACAACAGGCTACTGGGTGGGCTTCCAGAGAAGACGGTGCCTACCCATGCAGTGTGGGCTGGGAATGGACATTCTGGAGCTCCAAGGAAGCTAGACATGATGCCCCTGAGAGCTTGTGCTGAGCTCCACTAGGAGGATGGGAGTGACCAGTTAGCAAGACAAGGACACATGGTTGGAGGCTCCCATGGCCAGCCTTCCTGGGAGCTCATTCTCCTGAACTTGTGGGGAGAAGGGCTCTCCAGCACAGGAGTGGGGGAGCAGGGGGAAAAGATATTGTGCTTGGGCCATCTCTGGGTTCCCAGGGAGGCCTTTAAGGGATCCATTTCTTGCTGTCCATCCCAGTGTAGTATTTACCTGCTGATTAATTTAGGTGCCAGTATGTGATGTCCTACTCAGGTTCTTCTCTCTGTGGCCTGATATCAAGATGTGACAAAAGCTGACTAGCACAGGGTTTGTGTGATAATGGCCCACAGACAGCATGCCAAACCATGCACTGAATCCCCAAATCCAGAGAATACGCCAGGCCAGGCTGTACCTCCCCAGGATTGCTCCGGGGTTGCTTCATCTCACATGACTGCTGTGCCAGTTGTTGCCACATGGAACCCTTGTCTTTACTGAAATATATTAAACTGACTTATAAAGAGTTGCAAAGACCAAAATATCCAAAGAACCATTAAAACTCAATAATAGGAAAACAATGACATTAGAAAAAGACCCTTCAACAAAGATTGCATAGAGATGGTAAGTGTGTAAGAAAAGATGTTCAACATCATGTGTCACTAAGGGAATGCAGATTAAACAATTCCATTCCACTATACTCCAGTCAATGGGCTGAAATCCAGAACTCTGGCAACAAACACTGGTGAAGACGTGGTGCAAAAGGAGCACTCATTCATTGCTGATGGGGCTGCAAAATAATTCAGTCACTTTGGAACCCAGTTTGGCATTTTCTTACAAAGCTGAATAGAGGCTTACCATAGGACCCAGCATTCATACTCGTTATAATTTCCTCAAAGATTTGAAAATCATATCCATGCTAAAACCTGCACAGGAATGTTTACAGAGGTATTATTAATAACTGCTAAAAATTGGTAGTGACCAAGATGCCCAATAATACTTAATAGATAAACAAAATGCACAGCTCTACAATGGGGTATATTTCTGCATTAAAAAGAAATGTGTTGTGAAGCCTCAAAAATCATGGAGGAACCTTCAAGGCCTGTTGCTAAATGAAAGTAGTCAGTCTGCAAAGGGTCAAAGCTCTGCATTTCCAACTATATGACCCTGTGGAAAAAGCAGAACTATAGCGACAGTAAAGAGATCAGTGGTTCCTGTGGTTTTGGGGGGCTGGGTGGGTGGATGACTGGGGGGAGCACAGTGCATTATTAGGGTAGTGCAATTAATCTGTAAGCTCATGGATTGCTGGATACATGGCATGATGCATTTGTCAAAACCCGTGTAACTGTTCACACAAAAAGTGAACCCTCATGTGAACTATGGGCTTTGGTTACAAAAATTTTATCAATATTGGTTCATTTCCTGCAAGTTAATATTAAGAGAAACTGCATGTGTAGGGGTGGTATAGAGGAACTCTGCTTTCTCGGTATTTTCCCTGTAAAGCTGAAAAATCTATTATGTTTAAAAGAAGATGTAGATGTAGGCACTCTCGGTTCCCTGGTGATTAACCATCTTTACTCCCTGTTAGCTGACCTGGGTAAGTCCAATGAACCAGAGAGTAGTAGTTCCAACTCTGCTGAGGCTCAGGACTCAGCTGTCACATGGATAGTCCAGAGATTCAAGTCTCCTGAGTATACATCAACCCTAGCACCAACCACCGGTTCAGTAAAAGTGAAAGAAGAGGCATGTGTAGTAAGGTCACATCTTAGTCCAACTCCAATCACACTCAGAAATACAAATTCCAATGTAGGGTTCACTGACATGGCACTGAACTCCAGAGCCATGTGCCATGCCCTGTGGGTCTCTGTAGCCCTCAGGAGAACCAGTACCTGGGGTTGTACCTACTTTGGCTGTCTCTGGGTTCTCACTGAGGCGTGAGTAACCTAGACCCCTCTGATGACTTCCCAACTCTTTTTTGGAGACTTTTAGTAATACCAACACTTTTGTCTTTGCCATTTTCCAATTTTAATTCAAGGTCAAAAAGCAGTTGTTGTTTTTTCTTTATTTTTTTAAAACATTACTTTAAAAAAATATAAGAGGTCCCCATGTACCCCCATCCCCATCACATCACCCCACTCCTCCCACATAAACAACCTCTTTCATCATTGTGGCACATTCATCGCATTTAATGAATACATTTTGGACACTGATGCACCACATGGATAATGGTTTACACTGTAGTTTATACTCTCCCCCAGGCCACACAATGGGCCATGGCGGGACATACAATGTCCAGCAACTGTCCCTTTAGTACCACCCAGCACAACTCCAAGTCCTGAAAATGTCCCCACATCATATTTCTTCTTCCCTCTCCCTACCCTCAGCAGGTACCATGAACACGTTCTCCACATCAGTGCTACAATTTCTTCCATTACTAATCACACTAGTTCCATAGTACAATATCAATAAGTCCACTCTAGTCCATACTCTATTCCTCCATCCTGTGGAAACTGGGATGGTTATGTCCACTCCATACCTGTATCAAGAGGAGGCTTAGATTCCACATAGATGATGGATGTAATTCTCCTGCTTGCAGTTGTAGGCACTCTTGGCTCCATATTAACTTCAAAAAAGATAATAAGGAAATTAAATTAAATAAAAAAAAAAAGAAGTGGTAGAAAGTTCCCTAGAGATATATTCCTTCCTAACTATTTTATGGGGAATAGGACCTCAGTGCCTGGGAGCCACTGTAGCTTGGAGCATGTTCAGGCCCTGGCTGTGGATAACAGGCTGTACCATGCTGTCCATGAGCACCAAGGCAAGGAGCCTCTGCAGCATGAGGATGAGGAGGGAGCCTGTGGGCAGTGGGAGCCGGTGTTCCCTAAGGCCCTTAGTGATCCAGCCCTGCATGTCCCTCACTGCACACCACCTTCTAACCTCCCCCCACACCACACAAAGGACTTGCAGTCTTCTACCTGGCTCATTTGCTCAGGCCATTTCTCCCCCATAGTGTGACTTTCCTTCCTTTCTGCTGACCTCCTCCTCACCCTCCCTGGTCCAGTTTAAATGTCAACACTGTAAAGCACTCATACCTACCCTGGGCATGGAGAGTCACTTGCAACTCTGAGACAGTGCTGCTCCTTGCACGTCCAGCCCCATGTTTCAGGAAAGGAGTAATGATTCCCTATTTTGGTTGGGATTCTCCCTCCAACCTGGATGTCCCTGGACAGTAGGGTCTAGGGCTGCACCTTGCTCACCTCTCCTACCTTCCTCCCCAATGACATGTCAATTACTTGAAAACCAACTTTCTCTAATCCTTGATGGTGAGTAGAATGCTCCACTAACTGTTCAGTCAAGAAATATTCCTCAAACCATCTCTGTGCCAGATGTGGGGCCAAGTGCTGAGAGCACAGAGCTAAACATGAATGTGAAGAAGGATGGTCCAGGACAGTTGAGCATATATGTATCCATAGACCAGGAGAGAAAATGGTCACAGAGAGACTCCCAACATAGAGAAAAAAAGCAAGTGCACCTGCTCCATGAGTCTCAGACTCGAATCTCCAGTATTCTCTGGCTCAGGTTGGGGATGTAATAGAGTGATTGTTGATGAAGTGGGAGGAAGGAGGAATGTGGAAATCTCATATGTCTGGAGGATAGCATGTGTGATGGGTGGGTACAGACCACTAGGATACTGAAGGACATTCTACAGCTCATGGACAGGAATGTCCATGGGCTCCTGAGGGAAAAATGGACAGTGTTGAGAAGAAGCATACAGATCAGACTTCTGCCTCCCCCATTGGACTCTTGACAGTTGACAAAAATGATTTTTTTCTAATTCCCCAACTTCTTGGAAGAGTTAAACCATGAGCAGCCTGCTGTGAAGCAGTCAGAATGCTGGTCAAACCCTCTGAAGCCAAAAGTGTAATCCCAATAAAGGGACCACTGTGCATCTTAGAAAAGTCCCTCCTTCCCACCATGGGCCTCAGCCTCCCCTTCTGTGCATAGCTGCCTGTGGTGGTTCAGCTCATGTGAGGACTTGGCTAGCTTATGCTGTGCTGTTGTGCAGTCAAGCAAGTACTGGCCTGTTTGTTAGAGTATTTTGAAGATTGAAGGTATCAGTTAATTGCATCTAGGGGTGATTACATTTACAATTAACAGAGGAGATTGCCTTCAACCATGAGAGGAGTCTCATTGAATCAAGTGAACACAGGGGAAGGAGCAGGTGAACTGCAGATTTGCAGGTCTCTGGTTAAACTACAATTTTGGAAATGTTCTTTTGGCAAATATGCAGGGGAGGATTACTGGTATAGGGTGTTGGATGTGGGGGGGTATAAAAGATACGGTGCACCTGCAGGGGGGTGTCTGTGGAATATGTAAATGTTCATCTTGTCATATTGTGTTATATCAGTGGGCAGTGCCTCACGCAATAAACAGGAAAATATTGAACTCCCATCCTGAGAGTCATGAAATGTTCTTTTAATCATCAAATGGAGATGCTGAAATTTCCAACTGCAACGTGAGTCTGGCTAACTTTACATTTAGTTCTAGCAATGTTTGCTTCATGTATTTTGAAACATTGTTATTTGGTATGTAACTATTTAGGATTATGTCCTCTTGATGATATAACCACTTTTTCACTATAAAATGGTCTTCTTTACTCCTAGTAATTCTTCTTATTCTGAAACTTATTTCATGTGATATTTTTTAAAAATATATTTTTTATTTTTTAAAAGATACTTAGATTTTATAAACCTTACATTAAAAATTAAGGGGATTCCTATATGTGCTGCTAACCACAACTCCCTCAACTGATATTAATTACTCTTTTGAGATTAGTATTCCAAAGTATATATATATATATATATATATATTTCTATTCTTTGGCTTTTACTCTAGCCACATCTTTTTACTTAAAGTGGGTTTCTTATAGATAACATATAATAAAAGGGACTTGCTTTTTTATCTAACCTGATCATCTCTGCCTTTTAGTTGGTGTCTTTAGAATTTAGAGCATCTGGCTGTTTTCTATTTGTACTTTTAGGTTTTCATTACTTTTGTCCTCTTTTGATGACTTTTTGGGGAATTGAGTATTTTTCCAATATTGCATCTTCTCTCCTTCATTGACTTGTTAGATATATCATTTGATTTTTTAGTGATAGCTCTAGGGCTTATAATATACATCTTTAACTTATCGCAGTCTATTCAAGTAATATTAACTCACTTTATAACTGGTATAAAGTATCAACTATTGAGCCCTTACAAGAATATATTTCCATTTTTCCCCTGCTGGTCTGTGTTCTACTGTCACCAAATGTTTTAAACCTCACTAGGTGGGTCAACAATGGCCTTACATCTAGAGCTATTTTGGCTCCTCTACTGAGGCCCTCTCCTTGATGTTGTGTGTGTAAAGAGGCCTTTGTGTGGGCTGCTCTGAGCTGTGTGGTTCCACATGAGCTGTGTGGACTGCTCTGCCTGCTCCTTTGAATGGTTTGTTCTCCATCCATGGTTGTTTCCTCTCATGCATGTACTTATCAAACACTCAAGGGGGACTCCTTCATATCTCTGGAGCTTTCACTCTGTCCAGCTCTCTTCTCAATGGCACACTATCCTGTGAATTCTAATCACCATGGCTCCCCGAAATTTTGAATTCTGCTCATCTCAGGGAGAGCACCAGGCTCTATTTGGTTCCCCTCTCCCAGTGCTATGGCCTAGAAAATCTCTCTAGGGCTCATCTTGTTTGTCTATCTTCTTTCACTGTCCTGTGCTGACTATTATCCAATGTAGGAAAACTGCTGTTCCATAACTTGTGTCCATTTGTAGTTGTTTAAAGCAACTGGACCCTGTGACTGTATTATGGCTGATAGAATCCTCCACATCCTTAACTTGTATAGGAAAAGCAAAACCATGCTAACAGCAATAGAATTGTATTTGTTTCTAAGTTTAAAATGAAAAGGAATAAAATACCTAGATCCACCTCCATGGCTGAATCCATTTTTAGTTTACTTAGATAAAGATATTAAAACAAAGAGGAAAGCATTTATAATCTTATTTGTTTAAAGGGGTCAAAACTTTTGAAATAATCCAGTTCATCTCCCTCATTTTGAATATGAGGAATCAAATCTTAGAGAAGTTAAGGAATTGTCAAAGGTCACCTTAATTCTGGGCCTAACAGGGAGTAGAACACAAGTCTCCCAACAAACAAGCCATTAAACCATGTTACTTCTGTCGTGCCCAGAAATATTATTATAATCACCATTTTCTTTAGCACTTTAAAATATTACTTAAACATCCTGACAACCTTAGTAGAATCAGGGTATGTAGAACTATTACCACCTCTTTTCAGTTAAATAACCTGATTAATGACTTGTCTAAGACAGCAGTGCTCAAATTTTGGGCTCTGAAGCTCCTTTAGGGAATCTGCTGGGTCAAAACAATTTTTAGAAGAGTAAGTTATCATTTGACTTTTTTTTTCTTATCATGTTGACATTGGCACTAATAGTGTAAAAGCAAAGATGGGTGAAACCCCTTGCATCTTAGCATGAATCAAGCCAATTACAACTAGGAAGTCTCTTTGGTCTTGCCCAGTGTTAACTTCCTACATCTCTGTGGTTTAAGATAGATTGCATATGGTCAGTATAGTAATTGTTTTTTCAAGGAATTGTTTTCTTGGGCACCTGAAGTTCCAATTTTATGTACTACAATGGAACTGACCACTGTGGAGTTAAGCCTATTTTCTGCATGTACTTGTGGATTGTGGTAATTAGGTAAACGACTGCTACTGGGAAATGAAGTAACTCTTTGCTTCCTCCAAGGGAAATTACATGCTTTGTATTAAGGAAAAGTATGTTTTTCAAAGCTGCAGTGGTGGGAGTAGGGGAAGGGATTGGGCAGAGGAGATTTGGGATGCTACTGGATGCTGATTCAGAGGTATTCTAAACTAACAGCAAGTCAGGCTCCTTGAGTGTTTGGGAGAGATGAGATGATCAACTCAGCCTGGTCTGAGCAGACAAATTTGGAGACTCACATCAACAGTAGCTTCGACTCTGACAAGGAATTTATATTTATATCATTTGGGGGATGGGCAGGGAAGCCCCAAGATCCTGAGCTGAGGCAAGATGGTCCAAACATACCTGACAGAAGTATTAGTTCAGAGGAAGCTGTTAGAAACTGTCTCCTGAAGCAGACAAAATGAATTCTAAATTGATATACCATCACTGATTGACCTATAATCATTTATTGACATTTACTGAATGACTAAAATTTTATGTCGATAAGGGATTTCCTGCTTTAAAAAAATTGGCCTTGAGATTTTGGTTATACTTGGGACCCAGAAGCCAGGTCACTTGGTCCCAAATCCTAGCTCAGCCATTAGCTGCAGGACCTGTGGATAAACCACTCTGTACCCTAGTTTTGTTATCCAAGAAATGCGAACAGTAATATTACCCACATCTCAGAGCTGCTGGGGGCCGAGATGAACTAGCTGATTAAGAGATTTCCAGTCCTAGACACAGGACCAGGTGTCACCAGGATTGTAATGTGGATGACTCATTAGACAGGAAGGGCAAAGGAGACACGGAGAGACTGTGTTTCTGAAGCCACAGCCCCGGAAGAGAGCTCGACTCCAGCACATACTGCAGTGATGCAAGAATGGCAAGCGCTGGCAGGCCTCCTCTCCTGTCCCCTGGGCATGTCAGGCCCACTTGTCAGAAGTCATCCAGCTCTATGTGGACCCACATAATGACTGTTTCTTCCAGCTTCTGTCCCTGCTTCTTCCACACCATAGTGCACCCCCTGGTTTTGGATGCAGGTTACCTTCAGGAGCTGAAATTGGAGTTGCATCCGCTTTTGAGCCCTTTCAAACATGCCTTCAGCCACCTGCTGGTCCACCCCTCTTATGACGGCATTGTTCATTCTCTCACAGGCTTTTGTGCAAGTGATCTGAGCTGCCTCTGCAAAAATGATAGCCACAGTCACACTACAGCAAAGACCTAGATATCTTTAGCATCAGGGAAAAATATGTGTGTATACATGTACATATATGTACCTATATACATACATATATATACCATTTCCACAGTGATGGAAATAGTTTAAAAATACAATGGCACAAGCAAATAACTCTCTCAATATTGAGATAATAACTATCATTCAGAAAATCTGTGCGAACTAAGCAGAAGTTTACAAAATCCAATCCCTCTCTCCTCTTCCACAATGGGGCCACCAAAAGAAAAAAAGGCTCTGGAAAGTGAATTTACATGTACTTAAAGAACGTAAGAATGAAGCATAGACTTCAGAATTTGGAGTCTAAGCAGCTGAGATTCAGCATGGAGAGGAGAACCAAGGAATCCAGATAAAGAAAGCAAGTAAAAGTGTTTGTAATTGGCCTTTCCCCAGGCCCTTGCAATTATTTTGACCTAAGACATGGGAGGACAAAGACTTTGAGGAATGAGGGCAGTAAAGGATGCTGACAGGCTGAACAGATAGCCCCTGAGGAAGCAGGGACACTGTTCTCTTGAGGCTGCACCTTCATAGCAGGAATTCAGTTCCTTCTGAACAGAGGTGCTGACAGACTAAGGATGTTGTCTCCCAGCCTCCCAGGATGGCACTTACCTGGGAAGCCAGGGTAAAAAAGGCCCTTTGCTGCAATTCCTTCTAGAGCAGCAGGTGGGTGTTCCTGTATGTGGCAGGAATTCCCCTGCCTTACATCATGGTTGATTGCCTCCAGGCTGTCTCCACTACTGGGCTGCAAGCTTTTCAGACCAGAAATTTGACATAAGACTCTATTAAACAAAAGTTCTTCCTGTAGCACCTCACACTGAGGAAGCATTTGAACTCAAGCATGTGCCTTAAGTGGGATGGTACTGGAACAGGCCCTTTTGGGTGGGGGCACAGGCTATTTCTCTAGTGCTGCCATGTAAGTTGGGCTGAGCCTGGAAGAAAGTAAGCCATGGACAGGAATTTTAGGGACTCAAAACTAAAACATGATACTTTAACTTCTTTCAGCTACTCTACTTTGGATGATATTGTATATCACTGGCAAAACTGATGGAGACAAGAATGAAAATGTTAAATGATTTAAATTTTTAAAAACTAAGGGTTCTCTGAGGATTCCAGCCTCAGGATTTACTGTCAGTTGTTTTCCAGTGGAACAAACTTGGCCTGGGTGTCCCACTTCTCTGTAGCAGCCTGCCCCTCTCCCCTACTCCTTTATGGCTTGTATTTCCTTGTTTATTTATTTGATTGTTTGTTTGTTTATATATCCCCACCCAACCCCCCATTGTTTACACTCACTGTTCTGTGCTCTGTGTCCATTCACTGTGTGTTCTTCTGTATCCGCTTTTCTTCTCTTTAGGTAGCTCAGGAAACTGATCCAGGGACCTTCTGGACTGGGAGAGAGGTGCTCAATCACATGCACCACCTCAGCTCCCTGGTTTGCTTCATCTCTTATTGTCGCTCCTCTATATCTCCTTTTGTTGCACCATCTTGTTGCATGACCTCTCCGCATGGGCCAGCACGCCTGCATGAGCCACCACTCTGTGTGGGCCAGCTCATGGTGTGGGCCAATTTTCCATCACCAGGAAGCTCCAATATTGTAGATAGGAGCCCAATCACTTGAGCCACATTGGCTTCCTGTATGGCTCATATTTCATAACTTCTCCTAGGAGAACTTTCAGACCCTGGAAACTCCTGGGGAATAAGCAGGAAGATAAATGGGCAAACTCCAAAATCCTTCTGGAAAGCCACTACTCAGCCTTGCTACCTTCTTCATTCTATAAAGAACTTATCTCCTGGATTAGGAAACTGTTTTCCACTATCATATTTTCAACCATTTCTTTTCCCAATTTCCATCATTTACTCCTGCAGTGAGTGCTTAAAAACAACTATGCAAGGCATCAGACCTGAACCAGAAGGGTTCCCAGACTTACAGAAGAAAACAGAGCAATATCTTAAGAGACATTAGTGGTTACTGTGGAGTAAAACAAACAAAAACTACCTTGTGGCCTTGAATATATTTCTAAGCAAATAGAAGGTAGATGAGACCTAACTGTTATCAAATGCTAATAATGTGCCAGGCAGTGTGACTGTCCTAAGCCCTTGACTTAAAAAAAGCTATGAAGTTGATGTAATAATTATCATTTTATAGATGAGAAAACTGAGGTTCAGAGAGGATTACTGATGTATCGAAGGACACACAGCTAATAAGTGACAGAGCCATATTTTGCCTATAAAATTCATCAACTTTGCACTACCCAGTTGTTTCTACTGGAAAGGTTGGAACTTGATCTATACTTTAAAAGACAGGTGACATTTAGGGAAGTGAACAGAAGGAACAGTTATTCACTATGGGGATAATATAGTGAACAAAGTTTCAGAGTATCCCATGAGCAAGATGTAGCATGTTGCAGAAGAGAGAGTATAGGTTTTAAAATCTAGCTCTCTACTTATGGCCTGGGTGACATTGCAAATTTTGTGTAATTCCTCCCAATTTCAGGTTTTTCTATATAAAAAGACAGAAGCCACTTAATTGGGTTATTGGGAGGATTTGAGGATGTAATTCTTATAAAGTGCTCAACAGAGAGCCTGACACATCACAGTAACTCTTTCTTTCCTGGCAGGCTGGCCACAGGGCAGGAAGGACAGGAAAAGGCAACTGGAGAGTCTTGAATGACACTCTAAGGATTTTGGAATTTATCCCACAGACTTCTAAACAGAGTTTGGGTGGCTATAGATAGAATGGCCAAGATGCATATAAAGAAACTGTCAGAAGAGCAGGAGTGGAAAATGTGGGTGCTGAGTAAGACACAAGTAAAGGTAGGAGAATGGATGAAGCAGCAGCAGGGGATTGATCACATGAAATCCCAGAGGTGAAGGAGAAAGGACATTGGGGACAGGAACTATACTTAGAGATTAAGAGATTCTGCTTCTATTAATGGAGAAAGATGATGTTGGGGGTTCCTCTGGCTTTGCCCAGGCTGCTTGAGGCGAGGGATTAGATGGACGCACAGCGGGCGCGAAGAATGCTGCGGAGATGGTGAATGGTGGTAACACGCAGTCTGCTTTATTGAGGAAGTGCTGGACAATATATATTGTGGGGTGAGGGGACGGGGCAGGCAGGAGGCGGCATGTGGGACGTTGGTTTGTCGGGGCTGGTGGGAGTTAGGCAATGTGGGAGTTGGCTGGTGGGGATTGGCTAGTGGTCGTTGGATGATGTGGCCCCGGTGAGGGGGAAGAGGGGGAGGCAGTAGGTCAGGCTTGGCGGTTAGGTGGGAATGGTTGAGAGGGCGTGGCTCACCCGAACCTCGGCAAAGAGCAGGCGGCCCGTTCGCCAGACAGGGAGGGCGGGACTCGCCCATGCCCCTGCGGAGAGCAGGAAGCCCATCCATTCTACCAGTTTCCTTGGCCCACTGCAGCTCGCCTAGATAGCCTCCCCTCAGAAAGAGACTGGAAGTCAGTGGAGGAGGGAAAGAGCGAGAACACAAGATGTTAAACCCTCCAACTCATGCCACCTATGTGAGCATTCACTGCGTCAAACACATACAGTGTCATCGTTGAGCCAATTTTCCTTTTCACATTCAGAGAAGGTCCTGACTGCCATGTGTTTGCTTAACTCCACTCCCTCCAACCAAAATACCCTGACCTGGGCTCAGATCCCTAAAAATTTGATCCCCTGCTACAAGTTTGAGATATTTGATAAGTAATGGGAATCATAACATGAAGCAACACCTCAATCTCTACTCTAGGTCAGCATGGGAAATATTTAAATAAACCAAACTAAGCAGGCCTTTGTGCTTTGCCAAACACCAAGCTTTCCTCAAGTTGCAAGCTCCTCTTTATACTTCTAGATCCAAACTACAAATTCTTAAAGGTGAGATTCTTGCCCAACGTTCTTCAGATGTTTGCTCACAAGGGAATGAGATGAAAGATCCTTTGCTTGAAAATGCCTCCAAATTGGGATCAATTTGGTCATAAATACGCTGAGTGTGGCTTCACTCAGATCTATTCTTGCAAGAGACCTGGAGGCACAGATGCCATTCTTCAGGCAGACAAAGCTCAGAGTCTGGTGAAAACCTTGGTTTCCTTTATTCCTTTACTTTTTTTCAAATTTCTTCAGTGCTCAGTAAAGAAGCAGTCAGTATTACTTCGTGGTTTTCTCCTGCCTGGGTTAAAGGCCACAGGCATGAAAAACAAAATACAACTCATTAAATGACTGAGTTTGAAATAAAAGGAACGACCATGAAAACTTTGGGTAAGTATGTACAATGAAGCTAGTCTGACCAATTTCCCAGAAGAGTAAAGGGCCATAAAATAAAGATACATATACAAAATTAATTACAGAAAGAAATTAATGCCAACCACAAAAATGTAATTACACTGTGGTTAACTTCACATTTCATACAAGGGCATCTAAATTAGTAATCCATAAAACAGGAACATCTTTCGCTTCCTCTTCTTCACTGTCTTTTTAGGTAAAATCTTCAGGACTTTGGGCTGACCACCCACAGATACAGGTCAAGAGGTCAATCTGGATTTCATCCCTCTCCTGCCCAAAGTCTCTTAGAGCACAGCTGACCTGCCCCACTGACCTTATCTCTTGGCCAGGAACTGTCCCTTACTCTTCTATTTTACCCAAGCCTAGGGGCTGGGTTCTTGTTCTACAGCTGTGGGAAGATGTCCTGGGACTGACTGGTCATTGCTGCAGTGATTTCAAGGCCAAATCAGTGGTTCTAACACAGTCTGGGGTCAGTTGACCTGGTCCAATTTTAATTTTAAAAAATCCATCTTCTACCAAAAGTCCACACACATTAATAATTGAAGTTGCATAGCCTTACTTCTTTTCTGGAATTACAGCCCCCACCGCTTCCTCCCAGGTGCTCCTTTATAAGCTGCTGCACAGTGCTGAGAGGGGCATCTACACTGGCTTCACCAGTTCTGCCACCTACTGGAAACAAAGGGCTGTCAGGTGAACTCTGTGTAGCAGTATGTGCATCCCATCTTCTGAATGTAGCCTATGTGACACTACCCCAAAGATCCTGTACATTTACATATTTTTTATCAGCTTCACCCCATGTGCCATGATCTCTGATAACAATGTATATTGTAGATAGAGCATACTTCTTCCTGAGAATGCATTTTCCCCTAGAATTTACATTGGAAAACCAACTCCTCTTCTTCAGTTTTAATTAGTATCACCAAGAACTTCCCATTCATCTGTAGATACCACTGACTAATAAGAATAATTCAAATGGTTACTGACTATAAACATATACACATATAAACAAAAAACTTATTATTTAATTAGGAAGAAGGCTAACTTTTTCATTCAAGGTATTAAATAAGGAAAACAGAAGGAATTATTTCTATGAGACAGTGGGCAGAAAGGACTGGGAAAAGTGGGATATAAATTGCCATTGAAGCCAAGAAAGTGGAAGGTGACCCAGGCCTCTTTTTTCAGAAGGCATGGAAGTCACGTTGGATCACATATAGAGAGAAACTGGGGTTTGAAGGTAACCCACAGGATAGGTGAAGTCATTTAAGGTTTTGGAACAAGGGAGGGACACAGTGGAATACAGGGTTTTGAGAGCAACAGTGTTCAGGGTGAACAGGAAGAGGATCTCTCAAAGGAAAGGTCTTAGGCTACTGCCTAAGTGGCCATGAGGAGAGCAGAATAAGGACTGGAAATTCATCAGGTGAAGGAGGATTGTAGAAGGATGGTTAGAGCAATTTGCTGACAATGAGGGAAACTAAATAAAATTAAGAAAATTTCAATTTGTATATTCTGAGGAAAAAGGATTAATTCGAACCACTGAAGAAATGGGAATATTTTTATATTTAATGTCCTCTGGGACATTATATGACATCTCACTCTATATCTAGAAGAGCAAATATTGAAAACTGCCCAAATGTCCACCACAGACTAAATTCAAGAGAATATTATGGAGTCACTAAAAATGATGTAAATATGCATAGGATATAGATTGGGGAAGGAAACTAGGCTATAAAATAGTATAAAATATGAAATATAAAGTATCTCCATAAAAACATTTATTAAAATCCTTTATCTATTCTTAAAAACTCTTTCACATACACACAGAAAACATTTCCTATCATCTGATAATATAATTTCCAGTGACATACTTGCAATTACTTTTCCCTATCATCATGTATGGACATTTAGAAACCTGTAATATGTGTACAAGGTACAAAAAGCTTAAAGTACTAAGCAGTATATTGTATAATATCTTTCTTCCTCCCTTCATTATTCCCTAGCCACCAAATCCTCCTCCCCATGGTTTCATGTATCCTTTCAGTTACACACATGTGGTGCATTTTCTATTTGCACAAATGATAATATACTCTATATACCACTCTGCTCCCTTTCTATATTCCTTGAACAATATACCTTAGAGATCTTCACATATGACATAGAATACTCTTTATTTTATTTTTCCTTATTTTTTTTAATGTTACATTTAAAAAATATGAGAGCCTCATATACCCCCGCCCCCTTCAGCCCACTCCTCCGACATCAAAAACCTCTTTCCTCATTGTGTCACATTCATTGCATTTGAGGAATACATTTTGGAGCACATGGATAATGGTTTACATCATAGTTCACACTTTCTCCCAGTCCACACGTTGGGCCATGGCAGGACATACAATGTCCAGCATCTGTCCCTGCAGTACCACCCAGGGCAACTCCAAGTCCTGAAAATGCCCCATATCATATCTCTTCATCCCTCTCCCTACCCTCAGCAGCTACCGTGGCCAGTTTCTCCACATCAGTGCTACAATTTCTTCCATTACTAATCACAATAGTTCCATAGTACAATATCAGTAAGTCCACCCCAGTCCATACTCTATTCCTCCGGCCTGTGGACCCTGGGATGGTTATGTCCACTCCCCCTCTATATCAAGAGGGGGCTTAGATTCCACATGGATGATGGATGCAATTCTCCTGCTTGCAGTTGTAGAAACTCCTTACTTTTTAAAAACAGGTGTGGCCATCTCAGGAGTCTCTTACTGTCACAGTAAACAATGCTTCAAGCAAGGGGGCTCTTGAGGGCTCTAGAGACATCTAGACACTATAGGCATGGTAGACAATCTTAGCACTTTGGCACCTGTCAATGCACCTTGCCTTGGAATATATGTTTCCCAATGTAACAGAATTAGACTCATTTATAATTTCCCTACACATGACTCTTCTGCCCTTTTTAGTTGAACCCATGTTAAGCACTATATTCATTAAGTATATATCCCAGGTACTTCAATCTTTGGTCTCTTTGAATGTCGGTGGAGCCCTGAATCTCAGCAGAGTTGCAAAATCTACTCTCCAGTTCACTGGACTTACCCAGGACACCTAACAAAAGGATAACATCCATACGCAATAAACACAGAGTATCTACAATGGGAAGCAAGACAGCTCCATCCCATCTGCCCCATGGATCTAAGCCCCCACTCAATCAGAAACAGAGTGGCCATCACCATCCCAACATCCTCAAGATTGAGGAATGAACAAACATAAGGGGGGAAAGCAATTATGGACTAATGTAGACATTAATTTTCGAGCAATGGAAGAACTTGTAACATTGCCATAAAGGTAGTGGCCACCACAGTTTCTGAGGGGAAGGAGAGGGAAGAATTGGTGCAACATGGATATTTCTGGGACAATGGAATTGTCCTGCATCACATGGCAATGACGGATACAGATCATTATACCTTCTGCCAAAACCTATAAAATTGGGCAGTGAAAAGTATAAACTATAATGAAAACTACACACCATGGCTAGTCCAATGCTTCAATATGTGTTCATCAATTGTAACAAATACACTACAATAACGAAAGATGTTAGGGGGAAAAGTGAGGGAGTGGTGGGGATGGATATATGGGAATCCCCCTATATTTTTGATGTAGCATTTATGTAATTTAAAGCTTCTTCCAAGAAATTGTATCACTGATGTGGAGAAAGTGTCCATGGTAGCTGCTGAGGGTAGGGAGAGAGAAGAAGAGATAAGATGTGGGGACATTTTCAAGACTTGGAGTTGTCCTGGGTGGTACTACAGGGGCAGATGCTGGACATTGTATGTCCTCCCATGCCCACTGGGTGGACTGGGGGGAGCGTAAACTACAATGTAACCCACTATCCATGTGGTGCAGCAGTGCTCCAAAATGTATTCACCAAATGAACTTATTATGTCACGATGATGAAAGAGGTTGTTAAAGTGGGAGAAGTGGGGTAAGGAGTATGGGGAGTATATGGGGCTCTCATATTTTTTTAATGTAACATTTTAAAAAAAATAAAGGAAAAATAAATAACATTTCTGATCCCTTGTGTTACAAACACGACTCAATGAATATCCTTGAATATCAAAATCTTTGCCACCTATGTGCAGAAAATATTCATAGAATATTTGGAACTAAGTCTATGTGCAGAAAGTATTCATAGAGTATGAGCAGAAAATATTTGTAGAAGTAAATGGGACAAAGACAAAGGATATGTATACCCTATATTTCCTTAGCTTTCAATCAATATAACAAAAATGCCCTGCAAACAGTGTACTAATAATTTACATTAACAACATAAAATAGTGCCTTTTTCCCCATTCTCACTAAAAAAAAAAAGAAAAAATTCAGCCCGGTGCAGCCGCTGTGGAAACCAGTTTGATGGGTCTTCAAAACATGACCTGGAAATTCCATTCTAGGTATATTCCAAAATAACTGAAAGCTGGGACTCACATATGTGTACACCAATGTTTAGGGAAGCATTATTCACAATAGTTAAAAGGAAGTGGAAAAACCCACATGTTCCCCAATGGAAAATGGATAAACAAAATGTGGTATATTTATACCAAAATGTTATTACTCAGTTCTAAAAAGGAATAAAGTTCTAACACTTGCTACAACATGGATGAATAGTGAAGACATCATGTTGAGTGGAATAAGCCAGACACAAAAGGACAAATACTGCATGATTCTACTAACGTGATGTGTCTAGAATAAGCAAATTCAGAGACAGAAAGTAGATTAGAGGTTGCCAGGATCTATGGGTGAGAAGAATGGGGACTTAATGCTTAAGGGGTCTTTTCTGTTTTGGGTAATGAAAAAGCTGTGGTAATGGATGGTGGTGATGTTAGTACATTGTACATGTAACTAATGCCACTATATTGTACACTTTAAAATGGCAAATTTTATTGCACCTATGTTACCATGATAAAGCCACATGTTTGTAGTGAATTAGGGATTTCCCTAATTCAGTTTAGCTTCACTACGGACATGGTAATAATCAGATGATATTATTTTATCTGGAAAAAATATTTCATCACAGTGTGGTGTGTTGATAGATCGATGTTGTTTGGGAATTCTGCATGTGTGCATGATTGTTTTATAAGTTTACAACTTTGTCATAAAAATTATATTTAAAAAATAATATTAGGGTGGTTTGGGGGGGAAACACACCAAATGTGAGAAAAGGACTATAATTAGTAGTAAGATTTTGACAATATTCTTTCATAATCTGTAACAAATGTCTCATGACAGTGAAAGGTGTTGGTGAAGGAATGATGTATGTGACCCCAGTATAATGTTATGCATATTTGCTTTGTAAGTCCACAACTTTTACTATACACTTATTTCTTATGTATGCTCATATAGAAATGATATAAACTAATAATAATAATATGGGGGTTGGGGAAAACACTTTGGTTAGTAATAATATTTTAACAATGGCCTTTAATCATTAGTTTAGAATGTTTAACAACAATGCAAGGCATTGGTGGTAGGGTGAGTTATGAGAGCCCTGTATGATGGTATCTATGTTTCTTTTGTAAGTTCACAACTATTACTATACACTTATTGTTTATGCATGTTTATGCATGAGTGGTATACTTCGATAATTTTTTAAATGAAAAAAATACATTGAGACTATTTTTTTAAAGCACAAGTTCCATAAGTTTGATGTTAAAAGTAAGTTAACTCTGTTGTGGTGACTTGGAGCTCTGTAACCCAGAAAAACAAGTTCTTAGAGTTAATCCATTCCTGGTGGTGTGAACCCTTGTAAAAAGGAACTCCTGATGTGGTGATTTCAGTTGAGGTGTGGCCTGAATGAATTAGGATGGGTCCTAATCTTATTACTGAAGGCCTTACAGGAAAACTACAGAGAAAGAGAGAGTTTGGGAAAGAAGCCAGAAGCTGGAAATCAATGGGACCTGGAAGAGAAAGGAGAAGAGGCAGCCATGTGCATTGCTCTGGGAAAGAAAAGCCAAGGACCAAGGATCTCAGGCATCCAGCGCCAGAACACCAAGATGTTCTGGCAGAGAGCACTACCATGATGACACCTCGATTTTGGACTTCTCTTAGCCACAAAACTCTGAGCCAAAAAATTCCCATTGTATGGTATTTCTTTCAGCAGCCAGGAAATTCAATCATGTATGAACTCTTCAGACACCTAGATTTAAGCTTCAAATTTTCTCAAAGAGACCATTGTTTAAAATGACCTTTGACTGGTAAGCTAAACAGAATTGATTGTGCCCAAATTACATTTGGAATAGTGCATAGAGAAGGGAAATGTAATTCTATAGATAGATTGGGAATATGTCATCTTTAAAACTATCCAACTTTGAAAAGGATCATACTTGCCCATCATGCTTATATCAACAGCATTTGCCGAATTCAGGAACACATGAAATACAATATCATCTTCCATGTATAACTGATGTATGGAACAGGAATGTGGACTTGTTATGCTACCCTGTTTCCATTTTTATTAAAATATATTATATTCAAAGTCATGATATCATACACAAAATTGTCAATTACATAAATATTATCCTTCATAGCTTTATTCTGACAATTTTTTTAAAAGAAATCCTCAGTGTAGTAGAAGTGGAAAGGTTTAAAGGGAACTATTCTAATAAAAATTCTGAATTGAATGACATCCATGGTGAACAAGGAATCGTCTGATTGCCATTAGTCCTAAGTCAGAAATCAAGACTAGACTGGAAGAGATCACTTTCTCTGAATGACAGCCGTCAAAGCCAATATGGGAAATGTATCTGGCACTCTTGATGTAGTCTGTTAAAAACAGCAAAAGGATGCTAAGGTTGGCCCTCACACCTGCTAAACTTCACTTTGTGTAGTTGCTGGGCTTTCAGAAAGAAAAAAGGAAGAAAAGAAACCTAGCTTCCAGATCTGTGTGGATTTACTTTATTTTTATTTAATTTTTGCTCAAAAAATGTGTTTTTGTGTGTGGGTGTTTGTACTTGATTATTTCTTGTTTTTTTTTTTCTTCATTTTATTTAATGGCTCATTACAATCTGACCACAAACAGGAAAAGTCTCCATAAAATAAGACTAGGCAATTTAAACTATTTTTTTGAGGAGTGGACTGTGTATAAATCAGTTTACTAGAATTTAAACTAACTTCTAGTAGTTTAGTATAGCTCTGCATAATATACTTTTATTACTCAATAGAAAAAATTACAGAAAGTTTCAAAGACAAAATTGAAAATAACTATGCAATATTCAGTGCATTGATCACAATAAATATTTCTTAGATTTATCACTTACTAAATAATGTAAGATACATTTTTCTCAGTTTTAATGTATATTACAGTGACCATCAATAGATAAAGCAAACATAAAAGAACACCTACTTGTGGTTCTCAATAATTTTTCAAACTCTGGAAAGATGCTGAGGACAAAGCTCGAATCCCCTTTCTATTTAATATTGCACTGGGAGCCCTAAAGAGAACACTAAGGCAGTAAAAACAAACACATGTACACATGTAAAAGAGACAGAGACTGGAAAGAAAGAGATAACATTATCTATTTGCAGCCAACATGTTTATTTATATCAGAATTTCTCAACCTCCACACTACATTCAGTCCAGAAAAAGTTTGCTCTGTGTAGCTTCCCTATGCCATGTAATCTCTTTGGTAGTATATTTACTCCCTCGCCATTAAATGCCAGGAGCATTCTCCAAGTGGTGAGAACCAGAAATGTCTCCAAATACCAAATATCTCCTGGGTCAGAAAATAACCCCCAGGAGCAAACCATTGGTCTTGCTATAAAAGCATTAGGAGTCTAACAGAATACCACTGGGAAAATATGTACATTTAACCTGGATGCAGAATAGAAAGTTAATACACAGAAAACAATGAAATTTGTATAGATTAGCAACAAGCTTTTGAAAACTGGAATTTAAAAAATATATTCATATTTGCATAAACATAAAATATTAGGAACAATTTAACAAAAACTTTTAAGATCAGTACAATAAAAATTATTAAGCATTGCAGATTAAATGAAATAATATCTAAATAAATAAGGACCTAAAAATTCATGAATCAAATTATTGTTTTCAAAATGCTCATTCACCTCAAAAGGATTTATATAATTAAACACAATCTCAACGAAAATCCCAGGAGGCATTTTTTGGGGGAATTGATAAGATATTTTCAAACTGTAGTAAAAATTAAAATGACCTAATATGCTCAACATGATTTTTTAAAAATAAATAATTTGGCGTTAACACAATATTTTTTTCACACTTAATATTTTAGTAATCAAGCTAATGCCATGACATAAGTTTAGTCATTTAAATCAGTGGCGTGGAATGGTATCTACAAATTAATGCAGACATCTGCAAAGAATTCATTTTAATAAATGCATTGTTCTGTAAATCAGTTTAGGTAGAACTGACATCCTAACACATGTAGACTTCTAATACATAAACATGGAATGTGCTTCCATTTACTTGGGTCTTTGGCTTCTGACATAGTTTGTAGTTTTCTGAATATAGGTGCTTCTCCCTGGTTAAGTTTATTACTAAATATTTTATTCTTTTAGTGACTATTGTAAAGGAAATTTTTTGTCTGACTTACTACTCAAACAGCTCATGAGTAGCGTATAGAAGTGATAAGAATGAATCTTGCTCCCTCTCAAGTTGTTTATTAGGACTAGTATCTTTGTTGTGTTTTTCTTGTTACTTTTTGCTTGGTATTTTTCATGTTTTCTACTTTAATCAATTCACTGATTAGCCTGAAATTAATCTAAAATTATAGAGAAGATTTGAACAAGAAATTTTTTTCAAGCATCAATGGATTTTTAAAATAATAATACATGGAACTTAAAATGATTATGAACAACATTAAAATGTCACAAACACAGGGAGTTTAGATTCTCTTCAGAATCTGGTAAAATGGAAATAATAATGAATGAGCAAACTGAAAGTCCCAACATGTATGGAAATTAAAATATAGTATGATAAATATCACAGTTCAGATATGAATTCAAAAAGGAATTCAGAAAATATGTTGGAAGTTATTTTTAAATATTATTCATCAAAATATGTTGGTTGCCAAAAATAAAAGGTGAAGGAACATTTCTAACTTACAATGCATGATTTAGATACAAAGAAGCAAAGCAAAGTGATTGCCAAATCACAAAATTTTCCAAAATTGATAGAAAACTAAACTCAAAGTAGATAAATATAAGGAGAAAGAAAACTCAAATTAGTGAAATGGGAGAAAGAATAGACAGGATGAATGGAAGCAAAAATAGATTCATTGAAAAGATTAATAAACTTGATAAAGGTATGTTATGTCTGATCAAGGAAAACAAAGAAAGAGGCATAAATATCAACATCAGAAATAAAAAGACATAAATATTTTTCAACAGATAAAATCGTATTTCAAATGTGGTGTGAATAGATTTGGAAATCTCAATGAAACAAACTCATTGTTAGTAAAACATTACCACATCTGGCAGAAGAAGAAATAGGAAGCTGAATTTAGAATTCCATTCACAATTTAAAATCAGAATCATGAACATTCCCACAGAGAAAATTTTGAGCCCAGATTTCAATACACATTCAAAAAAAGTTTTTAAAAAGGTTAAAATGGTAACACCAGCTGCACCAGAAAACATGAATTATTATAAAGGTATTTTTAAGACAGTATGGAGAAGAGCAAAGACCTGAATTGAAAAGGAGAGCAAAAGCTCAAGATATGTATTTATTCATTTGACTGTGACAAATGTGGCCTAAAAGCAAAGTGGGAGAAAAATATTTTCAATGCAGTCTGCTACATCATTTGCATACCTTAATTGAAATACTAATACTTGATGCCTACTCATATTCTATCCAAAATCAATTGCAGAACACAACAGAACACAAAATTCACAATCGGTAAGGGAGAATATAGTTGAATTGAACTAAATGTACATTCAAAAGTGATGTCATTGGAAAGATACATTTAAGAGTTGAAATGGCAATCCAGACAGTGAGGGTTGATATTTACCATACGTTGCCAACTAATGACACAAGTCTAGTGATAAAGTTATGAAATAGTTTCAAAATGCTTTTGGGATTATTTTTGCCCTTTGATGGAAAAGATGTACATTTCAGTATAGACAAAACACCTGAGGGGGAATCATTTCTTAAAAGTGAAAACAAAATCTAGGAATGATAAAACAGTTGTGTGTGTGTGTGAGTGAGTGATATAAAAAGTTTAAACCAGGAAGGAAAATATTTCAGTGATCTTACATAATAATTTTAAATGCTACCTCATAAGAATCTTTAAATTAATTACAATACAGCAATTATCACATACAGCATTTAATGATTTTTAAAATATAACTATGAGAAAAAAAGGAGAACCCATAAAAATCAAAATATCTAAGAAGATAATTTACAAAAAAATTATATATATATTTATGTTAGCATTAAAATAAAATGATAGTGAACAGTTTTTTCAAGAATCTGACAAACTAATAAAGTATCTCCACAACAATAAATTGGGATACTATTTGCAGTTGTTTTTTGACAATGTATAAAATATCTTGCCACTACGTGTGAAAATACCTAATGTATAAATTAACCATCTGGAATGTATATTCAGAAAAATAAGATATTTTCACAAAGATAAATGTTACAAAATCCACTTACACAAATAGTTACATTATCAGAAGATTGAAAACCATCTCATGTCTACACCAAAGTATCACTTTAAACTGATGGATGATACAGAGAATCAGGCCCTGTACAGCCATTAAAATCAAGTTGCATGTAAATATTTATTGATACATGACACTGATGCATAAGAATGCCAATTACTAAATAATTTTAAATCCTAGGATAACATTATATATATATGATGCAGTAAATGGTAAGATAACTTTCTGTCATTCTGATGGTTGTATTTCTATCTATTTTGGTCTCTCTTCTATATTTGTACTTTTATATGTTTACTTAAGAGCATAGCTATCACTTAGCTTAACGAGTGAGTTTATTCTATTTTCTTTATATATATATATATATTTGCCAATTTGGGATATTATATATAAAATGTGTCATACACTGTAGCAGTTTTATATGGTTTATGAATTCCAAAAATAGATATTGGACTATGTTTGTAAATGAGTCTATCCTTCCAGGCATATTAGAGTATATTGAATTCAGAAATTTAACTTTTACTTAAGCAATGATTAAGGCTTTGATTGGGCAATGTTAGCAGGATGTTGAGTCCCCATCCCTTTGAAACTATACTGCAGAGAAGGGAGTTTCAGTTTTGATGTTGGAGTTCTGATGTTGGTGTTTTGATACTGAAGTTTTGATCTGAGGCACGGGAAGAGAACACACAGGGAAGAACACAGGGGAATAGGGATTACTCCTTAGACACAGCAGAAGCTCTGAGGAGAGAGACAGAGCCATTCACCTGGTAGTCTACAGCTGATGTTGTGAAGAGAGCCCAGCAGCTGAACAGGGAGAGTAACACAGCGCTGGGAAGAGAGGAAACCAGAAAGCCAGAACATTGCCAGCATATGGCAACAGGCTATGATGAGGGAAGTACCTTATGCTTCATGGCCTAGTAACTGCAAGCTTCTACCCCAAATAAATACCCTTTATGAAAGTCAACAGATTTCTTGTATTTGATATCAGCACCCCTTTGGATGATTAATACAGAATTTGGTACTGAGGAGTGGGGAAGTGTTTTTGAAATTACCAAGATGCTGGAACAGTTTTATAAAAGGCTAAGGGGTATGTTTTGAATGAATTGTGAGATACTTGGGAGAAAAGACCCACAGTGCTTTGAAGAGACTGTTGTAGTAATAGAGAATCTAAAAAGACTTTTTATGAGGGCTTAGGAGCAAATGATAAAACTATTTTTGGAAAATGGAGGTATGGTGAACTTTGTTTTAAAGTTGCTGAGAACCAAGCAAGATTAACTCCTGATGTTTTATGGAAGACAGTATTTAAAGAAGACAAACCTGGGCATTTAGCTGAAGAACTTTCCAAAGTAAACTGGGAGAATGCAACTTGGCTCTTCCTTGCACCTTATGGCAAAGAAGGAGACAAACATAAGCTGAGGACTGAACTGTTGGGCATAAAGAAACCAGAAAATGACTGGAAATTCCAAGCCTCTAAAAATCAAGTGCCAGGTTATACTGCCCCATTTGAGGACATAACCAAACTCAGAACTTGTAAATCAGGATTGAAGATGCAGTTATCTTGGAAAGACTTGTGGAAAGTCAATCTGATGGCTTGGACCCCTGCTTTTTTTGCAGGCTAAACCAACAAGCTTATTGAGAGAGCTGTATGAAGAAAAACACTGTCAACTTGGATAAAAGTGACATGGTGAGGAGAGACTGAAGGAGAAACAGTTTTAAGAGAAAAATCATGGCAGCTGATTTCTTGAATTAAGTTGTTGCCTTGGGCAAAGAAAGGAACCCCACTCATGCATACAGAGTGGATGACTTTCAACCAGCTGTTGAAAAGAGTGGATATTCCCACCTGATGTTCAGGGAGAATTTGCAGCCTCAGGGCAAAGATGATGCAACACATTTTTCAAGGAAGAAAGCAGTTAAGGTCAGCACCCAATAGGCCTGAGAGGGGTGCACATTTCCCCATGGATTAGGGAAGACAGGTGGTCAACTCATTGCTCTGAGAGGATTGAGCATGTATGCCAAAAGTTAGGGAGGATGTTGCCTTCATCTCAATGTATTAAGGTGGTTAAGTCTCCAATCCAAAGATTGGGTAAGGTATGGCAATCATCCCAGTGCCCTTTGAGGATGAAGTCTGGAGCTTGGTCACCACCTAGATGCTTGGTTAAGATGGAACCAAGAAAATGGCCATTAGGCAAGCCTATGGAAAGTGTGGGTCCACATGTGACACCAAGAAGAAGAAACCATCATCTTAACAATTACCCTGAGACTTTGAAATCTAATAGAGGTTAGACTGTAGGTCCAGTGAACAGTAAAGGAACCATATCTCATGTTTTCCTCCCAATTTCTCTTTATGGTAATGAAATGTTTATCCTTTGCCCATTTGTGTATTGGAAGCAGGTAATGGTCTTTTAAAATTCAGAAGTCTACTGTAGATGAGACTTTGCCCCAAGGCATACTGAATTTATTGAAACTGATTGCAATGCGATGCTATACTTAGCATTGCTACTGATTTAAGCTTGTTTTAAAAAATATTTTAATGTCTTTTTGGAATTCAGAGGGTGGTGAGTAGAAGTTTGATATGGTTTATGAATTCCAAAAATAGATATTGGATTAAGTTTGTAAACTGTTCTGTACCTCCAGGCATATTAGAGTGTTTTGGGTTCAGAGGTTTTGCTTTTACTTGGTTAGGATTAAGGATTTAATTAGGGAATGCCAAAAGGGTGGTGGTCCCTTAACATTTGTTGGGCAAGGACTCACCGAAAAACTATGCTGCAGAGAAGGAAGTGACATATTGGTGTTGGGAGTTTTGATGTTGGAGTTTTGAGTGGGAGCCCGGGAAGTGAACACACAGGAGAATACAGGGGAATAGTGACAGCTTCTTAAAAACAGCAAAAGCCCTGGGGAGAGAGACAGATCAATTCACCCATAAGTTATTTTGGCTTTTGTCTCAATCATAAAAGAATCACATCTTTTAATATTTAATTGGTTTGGTTTTTAGATTTGCTGCATAGATCCAATCCATAATGCTCATGTTAGGTAATCCCTATCTCTATTAGTGCTATTTTCCCTTCCATCCAGTTTATACCTTTCTCCCCACATCTCACTGTGACCAGGTTGGCACCTGTCAGTATCAGCAGTCAGTTTGATAACTGGCAAACACCTACTGACTCTTTTGTGCTTCCCTTTTATCAAGTCTGAGACTCTGTGGCTTCACTCTGCTTCCCCTTGCAAAGACCATCCATGTGAGTGTGGTGGCAGGTTTAGGGATAAATTAAAAAACATTTTTTTGTGGCTATGGACGGTAAGGTTTAGGAAGTTCAGGGTATTCAACAAAAGACAGTCCCTCAATGATTGATCATTTTCCATCTCCCACATCAGGTATCTCTGGGCCAAGCAGGTCAATGTGGTAAGGCTGATGTGCATAGCAGTGCTGAGCCTCTGGAAGGCTCAATGAGACATTCTTGTTCAAGCTGTGATGACAGGGACCAGCATCTTTTTCTAAGGCCATACTTTCTCCTGTAGGGTTGAGATTCTGTGTCCTGTTCACAAGAAAGTTCTCAAAAAAAGACTCTTGACTAAAAATCAATTGATATCTCATCCAGAAAATCTTTATTATTCAAAGATGAAAAGATAATCAATTGAATTAACAGGGAATATTCCTCCATTTATTTAAGTCTTCTTTGCTTTCCTTTAACAGCATTGTGTAGTTTTCTGTGTACAAGTCATATGTATCTTTAGTCAAATTTATTTCTAATATTTTTTCCTTTATTTGCTTTTGTAAATCGGATTATTTCTTGATTTCTTCCTCTGATTGCTTATTTTTGTTGTATCAAAATGTTACTGATTTCTGTGCATTGACCTTATAACCTGTGACTTTACTGAACTCATTTATAAGCTCTAGAAGCTGTGATGTAGATTTCTCAGGGTTTCTATGTAGAGGATTTTGTCATCAGAAAACAGTGAAATTTTTACTTCTTTCTTCCCAATTTGGATGCTTTTCATATCTTTTCCTGGCATACATGCTCAAACATGTAGAAAAAGATAGATAAGAACAGTGATCCTGGTTACCTTGTCTTGTTCCCAATCCAGAGGGAAAGCTTTTAGGATTTCACCCTTGTATATTAGGTAAGCTGTGGGTTATTCATACACCCTTTATCATGTTCAGGAAATTCCCTTCTAGTCCTCTACTTGGCAGTATTTTTATAAGGAAAGGGGGCTGTACTTTGTTGACTGCTTTTTCTGCATTTGTAGAGATGACCATGTGACTTTTTCTTCTGATCTGTTCATGTACTATATTGCATTGTTTGGTTTTCTTATGTTGAAGCATCCTTGCACAGCAGGGATGAAAGCCACTTGACCATGCTGTATAATTCATTTCATGTGTTGTTGAATATGAGTAGCAAGTATTCTGTGGCAGATCTCAACATCTAGGTTCATTAGAGGGGGTGGTGTATAATTTTCCTTTCTGGTGGCACCTATATTTGGCTTTGGTATTAGGGCAAAGTTGACATTATAGAATGAGTTAGGCAATGTTCCTTCTACATCTATTTTTTTTTGTAAGAGTTTAAGAAGGATTGATGTTATTTCCTTCCAGAATGTTTGGTAGAATTCACCTGTAAAGCCATCTGGTCCTTGGCTCTTCTTAGTTTGGTGGTTTTGGATGACTATTTCAATCTAATTACTTTTCACTGGTCTGTTGAGTTCATCAATTTCTTCTTTCATCAAAGAAGGCAGCTTGTGTGGTTCTAGAAATTGTCCCTTTCTTCTAAATTACCCTTTTTGTTGGCATGTAATTTTTCAAAGGATTCCTCTTATGATGCTCTTTATTTCTGTGGAGTAGTGGTGATAATCTCTATCTTGTTTCTTACTTTATTTGCATCTTCCTCTTTTTTTTTGTCAGTCTAGCTGAGGTTTTGCCAGTTTTATTGATCCCTTTGAACCAGCTTTTGGTTTAGTTTATTTTTTCTACTGCCTTTTTATTTTGTTTCATTTAGTTCTGCTCTAATCTTTGTTATTTCCTTCATTCTACTTCCTTTGGGCTTAGTTTGTTGCTCTTTTTCTAATTCATCCAGGTGTGCAGTTAGGTCATCAATTTCGCTCTTCCTCCTTTTTTGATATATGCATTTATGGCTATGAATTGCCCTCTCAGTACAACTTTTGATGCATCCCATAAGTTTTGATATGTCATGTTGTCATTTTCATTTGTTTCAAAGTAGTTATAATTTCTTTTGTAATTTCCTCCTTGACCCACAGTTTGTCTAAAAGGATGTTGTTTAACTTCCATATGTCTGTGCCTAATCTGGTTCTCTGGCCTTAACTATTTCCAGCTTCATTTCCTTGTGGTCAGAAAAAATTATTTGTATCATTTCAATATTTCTAAATTGATTGATGATTATTCTCCTGCCTAGCATGTGGTTCGTCTTTGAGAATGATCCATGTGCACTCAAGAAGAAAGTATGCCAGCAACTTAATATCAGACTTAGATCCTCCAGAAGTTGGAGAGAATAGAGTTCTGTTGTTTTAAGACATCCAGTGTATAGTATCTAGCTGCAGGCCTATAAAACCAATACACTCAATAAATCACTATTTTTCCAAATGAACAATGCATTATGTTACAAATTTATGCATGGAAAAAAATCCATTAAAAGTGAATATTAACTCAGTGAATTTTAATATAAGAAGCAAAACAAGTTAAGAATCATATTTTTAGATTCCACATTGCAACTAAGATTTAAGCAACATCCTCTTGGCAAGTTAAAGTATATTATCAAAAGAGAAAACTACAATTATCTACAAATTATGTTACAATACTTCTCATTTTCCCAATACATACCTGTATGAGGCACGATTTTCTTCATATACTTCAACAAAAAATAAAATATTTCAACAGATTGAATGTAGCAACTGATGAGTTACCCATATCTCATTAAAAGACATTTAAATATTGCAAATTCTTACTCATTTTTTTTGAATAAAATATAGTTTTTTAAATAAAAAATACAATATTTATGTTCACATGTAATGGGGATTGTTTTTTCTTAGTGCATTAATAAGTTCATTTTTCTCAGTTTTCATATATATTACAGTGACCACCAATAGATAAAGGCAAAATAAAGAACACCTACTTGAGGTTCCCAATAATTTTCAAAGTCTGGAATGATGCTGAGGATATAAGGCTTAAATCCCCTTTCTAGTCAATATCTTACTGGAAGCCCTAAACAGAACAGTAAGGCAGTAAACACACACACATAAAAGAGACAGACATTGGAAAGAAGGAGTTGACATTATCTATTTCCAGCCAACATGATTATTTACATCAGAGTTTCTCAGCCTCCACAGTACATTCAGTCCAGAAAAAGTTTGCTCTATGTGGCTGCCCTGTGCAATATAATCTGTTTAGTAGTGTCTTTACTCCCTCGCCATTAAATGTCAAGAGATTTCTCCTAGTGGTGAGAACCAGAAATGTCTTCAAATGTTGCCAAATATCTCCTGGGAGGCAAAATAACTGCCAGTAGAGAACCACTGGTCTTTCTTTAAAATCACAAGGATTCTAACAAAACCACTTGAGAGTATGTACATTTAAACTTGATGCAGAGTAGAAAGTTAATACACAGAAAACAATAAAATTCCTATAGATTAGCAACAAGGTTTTGAAAGATGGAATTTTACAAATGCATTCATATTTGCAAATACATAAAATAATAGGAAGAAATTAACAAAAACTCTTAATAGCTGTACAATTAAAATATTAAACATTGCTAAATAAAGATCTAAATAAATGAGGACATAACATATTCATGAATCAAATTATTGATTTCAAAATACTCAGTCACCTCAAAAGAAATTTATATATTTAAACACAATCTCAATGAAAATACCTGGAGGCATTTTTATGGGAATTGACGAGATGTTTTTGAACTGTATATAAAAATTACAATGACCTAATATGCTCAACACAATTTTTTAAAAACAAAAAATTTGAATAAGTTAATACAATCTCTTTTCCACATGTAATACTTTAGTAATCAAGCTAAAGCCATGACATGTTTAGTCATTTCAATCAGTGGAGTGGAATAGAATCTACAAATTGATGCAAACATATGCAATCAATTAATTTTAATAAATGCATTGTTCTGTACATCAGTTCAGGTAGAACTGACATCATAACATATGTAGTCTCCCAATATAAAATCATGGAATGTCCTTCCATTTATTTAGGTCTTCTTTGGTTTCGGTTACAACATTTTGTAGTTTTCTGAATATAGTTCCTTCATGTTCCTGGTTAAATTTATTACTAAATATTTGATTCTTTTAGTGGCCATTTTAAATGAATTTTTTTCTCACTTCCTACTCAGACTGCACATTAGTAGTGTATAGAAGCACTCTGAATCTTGCCCTCATCAGGTTCGATGAAATTGTCTATTCTAGTAGCTTTGTTGTGTGTTTTTTTGTTACTTTTTACATGGTATTTTTCATGTTTTTTACTTTAAGCAATTCACTTATTAAACTGAAATTAACATAAAATTATATAGAAGATTTGAACAAGAAATTTTTTTAAATAACAGTATATGGAACTTAAAATAATAACAAAATTAAATGTCACAACCACAGGCAGGTTAGGTTCTGTTCAAAGCATGGTTAAATGGAAATTAATAATAATGAATGAGCAAACTGAAAAGTCCCAACATGTTTGGAAATTGAAATATATGATCATAAATATCACATAGTTCAGATGTGAATACAAAAAGGAATTTAGGTAATATGTTAGAATTCATTTTTAAATACTATATATCAAAATATGTTGGTTGCCAAAAATAAAAGTCAAAGGAAAATTTCTAACTTACAGTGCATGATTTAGAAATAAAGAAGCAAAGCTGTCAATCACAAGAATTTTCCAAAATTGACAGAAAATTTAAACACAGAGGAGATAAATATAAGGAAAAAGAAAACTCAAATTAGTGAAATGGGAAAACAAGAATAGTCAGAGAGGACAAAGGGATGCAAAGATAGGTTCATTGGAAAGAGTAATAAACTTGATAAGCATCTTTTTAAGACAAATCAAGAAAAACAGAAGCATAAATGTCGACATCAGAAAAAAAAGACATTTTTAAACAAATTTTTCACCAGATAAAATGATATTTTCAATTAAATATTTTCATTTAAAAATTTATCATATTTCAACAGATAAAATGATATTTCAAAAGTGGTGTGAATAGATTTTTAAATGACATTTTCATTTACAATTTTATTTTTAAATGACATTTCATTTAAAAATTTATTTTCGTTTTAAAATTTAGCATTTTTCAACAGACCAAATGATATTTCAAAAGTGGTGTGAATAAGTTTGGAAATCTCAATGAAATGAGCTCATTGTTAGTAAAATATTACCAAATCTGACATAAGAAAAATTAGGAAACTGAATTTAGAATTACATTCACAATTTAAAATCAGAATCATGAACATTCCCACAGAGAAAACTTTGAAGCCCAAAAGATTTCAATGTACATTCAACAAAAATTTTTCAAAAGGAAAAAATGGTAGGGAAACAAACCACTAACATACCCATAGGTCAGATGTATTAATTCCAAGACTTATGATGTACTCTTACCATCTCTTTTTATTTTCAAACTTTCGCAAACAAGTTTTTACTAATTTTTCACATATTAAACTTCAGCTTTCCATTCTCTAACCACATGCTATTGTCTCATGACATATTCTAGCAATTAACTCCAGAAATTTGCTCATTATATTTAGCTCATAATAGAGAAATTAAAAAAAAAATACTTGTCCTTTTGGACCTTGCTTGCTTGAATCACCATAATGTCCTCTAGATTCATCCATGTTGTCATATGCTCCATGAATTTGTTTTTTCTGACAGCTGTATAATATTCCATCATGGGTATAGATGCAATTTGTTTTTCCATTCATTGGTTGATGGACACATGGGTTGTGTTCTTCTTTTGCAATTGTGAATAACATCACTATGAACATCAGTGTGCAGATGTCTGTTCATGTCACTACTCTCACTTCTTCTGAATATATACCTAGTAGTAGTTTGCCAGTTGACATAATAAATCCATATCTAAGATCCTTAGCAACTGCCAATGAATGCACCATTCCACATTCCCAACAGTAGCAAACAAGCATCCCTATCTCTCCATATCATCTCCAACACTTGCAGGTTTTTTTTATGGTTATCAATTGTATTGACACATAATAATAAAGGATAAATTCATGCAAAGAGTACAATCTCTGGTATTCAGTGTAATCACATATTTGTGCATTCATCACCCCAATCATTCCCAGAGCACTTTCATTATTCCAATAATAATGAACAAAAAGAACCAATGAATACCTATCACCTCTCCGTGTCTCTATGCCACATCTGCTGTAAATACCTGTCCTTCTTATATTTCTCTCTAGTATACTTGCATTTAGATTTTGTAAAAACAGTTATATATATTCAATACCACCCATATTCATGTTTTACATGAGGGCTTACTATCTTATACAGATTCATGTTACAATTTTTAGCTTTCCTTCCAGTAATATTCATGAACTTGGGCTTTCCCTTTCAAACACTGTCATAAACGTATAATAGCTCTGTTAGTTACAAACATCATGATCTATTTTAATAATGTGGGTTTTTTTTTCCCTTTCAGCCTACAGCAAACCCTATACTATCTCTTGTAGTTCTGGTCTTTGGGTAACATATTCTACCAATGTTTGTTTGTCTGTGAAGGCTTTGAACTCACCCTCAGTTTTGAAGGACATTTTTTGCAGGATACAGAATTTCTTGGCTGGCAGTTTTTCTCTTCCAGTACCTTAAATACATCATACCACTTTCTTCTTGACACCAAAGTTTCTGATGAGAGGTCAGTGCTTAATCTTATCAAGTTTCTCTTGTATATGAGGCTTTGCTTTCCTCTTGCTGCTTTTAGGATCCCCTGTTTTATCTCTGATATTTGTCATTCTGAATAGGAGGTGTTTTGGGGCAGGTCTATTTGGATTTATTCTGTTTGGGGTGAGTTTTCCTTCTTGGATTTGATACTTATATCCTTCATGAGGGTTGGGAAGTTTTGGTCATTATTTCTTCAAATTTTCTTTCACCTCCTTTTCCATTCGCATCTCCTTCTGGGACACCAATAATGTGAATGTTTGTGCATTTTGCATTGTCATTTAATTCCCTGAGACTCTGTTTCATTTTTTCCATTCTTTTCTCTTTCTGCTCTCCTGACTTTTCCAGTTCAGAAGTTCTGTCTTCAAAATCACTAAGTCTTTCTTTGAGCAATTCAGTTCTGTTCTTATGTGCCTCTAATGTACTTTTAATCTCACCTATCCTGTCTTTCATTCCTATAAGGTCTGTTACTTTACTTTCCAGGCTTTCAAATTGCTCTTTATGCTCTCCCAGTGTTTCTTAATATCTTTTATTTAGCCATGTTTTCTTAAATTCTTTGAAATGATTTAGGAGAGTCTTGTGGTTATCAGTGATTAATTGTATTAAATCATGTATCTCTTCAGAATGTTTGATTACTTCTTTTGGCTGGACCTTCTCTTGGTGTTTCCTAGTATGACTTGTAATTTTTGGCTGATGTCTAGCAATCTGAATATGTTGGTGAATTTACTCTGATGAACAATTTCCCTATTGTCTACAGTCCTTTTCCCCCCACAGTTTTTCTTTGATATTTGTTTCACTTGATTCCATGTCTTTAAAATGCTCAGCTTAAGATATGAAGATCAGGCAAGGGCCTCACTAGTGGGGCACACATTTTCTCCCATGGTAGGACACAGAGAGAACCAAATTTTTGTCCATGCAATCTCCATACTGGCCAGCATATGGCACACATCAGCGCACCTTTGCATGGAATTGTTTCAGTCTGGGCTTTCCTGTATTCCTGTGTTGAATCTTCAGAGAAGAGATTCAAAACAGACTCCGCTGGCCCAAGGCACTAAAGAGAAGCACCGCAAGTTCCCCTCCATTTTCCCACAAAACAGCTGTTGGGGATGGAGATGTCTGTTTCCCTGCAATTGAGTTCAGGAAGCCAAGGATTTTATCCCCAATTAATAATATCTTGGTGGTGGGAGAGCAGAGCACTTCCTGCTTCACATGAGCTTAGTAACTAACTTTTGCCCTTCTGGCTTCTTGATCTCTCTGTCCCTCACCCACTTGAAAGTTGGAAGCTTTGGAGCAATGTCCTAGTCTGCTGACTCCCAAAGGAGGTTCCCCCAGGTAGCTTTTGACCATTTTTCCATTGTTTTTGAGACCATTGAGCTATGCCTCTTAGTTTGATGCCACCTTCCCACAGTTCTCATCTCCTACAGTTTTAAATTGAAATAGACTTCACATACCAGAAATTTCACCATATACCATATACCATATACATTGTATACATACCATATACATTAGTTTATAATAAATGTATAAACTTGTGCAGTCATTTCCATTGTTGGTTTTCAAAAAGATAATTATCCCATAAAGAAATTCCATATCTCTTGAATTACTGTACAGTTCCTTGTCCCCAGTCTCCTGGCAAAAATATATTCTATTTTCTTTATATATATATTTGCCAATGTGTGACATTATATAAAATGCTTCATACACTGTAGTAGTTTAATATTGTACGATTTCTGAAAATAGATATTGGATTATGTTTGTCAACTAGTCTGTCCCTCCAGGCATACAAGAGTATATTGGAGGGAAGTGGACTTGGCCCAGTGGATAGGGCATCTGACTACCACATGGGAGGTCCACGGTTCAAACCCCAGACCTCCTTGACCCACGTGGAGCTGGCCCATGCACAGTGCTGATGCGCGCATGGAGTGCCGAGCCACGCAGGGGTGTCCCCGCATGGGGGAGCTCCATGAGCAAGGAGTACACCCCATAAAGGGAACCGCCCAGTGCAAAAGAAAGTGCAGCCTGCCCAGGAACGACAACGCACACATGGAGAGCTGACACAACAAGATGACACAACAAAAAGAAACACAGATTCCCATGCCACTGACAACAACAGAGGCAGACAAAGAATAACATACAATGAATAGACACAGAACAGACAACTGGGGCAGGGAGGAGGGGAGAGAAATAAATAAATAAATAAATAAATCTTAAAAAATTGGATTCAGAGAATTTACTTTTACTTGAATAAATAATGATTAAGACTTTGATTGGGCATGTCCATAGGACGTTGAGTTCCCATTCCCTTGCAGAGAAGGGAGTTGGACTTTTGATGCTGGAGTTTTGATGTTGGTGTTTTGATGCTGGAGTTTCGATTATGGAGCCTAGGAAATTGAACACACAGGAGAAGAACACAGAGGAATAGAGAAAATTCCTTAGACACAACAGAAGCCCTGAGGAGAGAATCAGATCTATTTTCCTGATTTGTCTGCAGCTGAGCTTGACATAGCACAATAGCTGAGTGGGAAGAGAAACCCAAGAAGCCAGATCTCTTGGAAGAAGTCAATAGTCAACTTGCCCAAACATGTGGCAATAGGCTTTGATGAGGGAAGTAACTTATGTTTCATGGCCTGGTGACTGTAAACTTCTACTGGAAATAAATGCCCTTCGTGAAAGCCAACAGTCGATATTTCATAAAAGAATTTGGCTGGCTGGAAAAAGAAGTAAGGGCCAATGCTGAAGTGAAGGCAGAAATTCTCCTACTGACTCTGAAACCCCCAGTTCTGACTTTAAGTCTTCTCACTGATTGTGTGAGGAGACTCCCCATATTGCAGAAGACAATCTCCTTCTTTGATTATAGATATAACCCATTAATTATTGATGCAAATTCCATCCACAAAATGCCCTCAAAGTAACCAGCAGAGTAGTACTTGACTAAAGAACAGGACACTATAACCTCACAAGCTGAGGTTTAACCATCACAATCACAATTTAACCATCAGAATTTAACCATCACAATCTCTTTTTCTGGATTTCCTCTTTTATTTTGTGATATGTTGGGCAGCCCATGTCAAGAACCATCTATCTTGATTACATTAGCTTTGTAGTAAATCTTGAGTTAAGTAGAGCATATCTCTACCTATATTCATTTTCTACTCCGGGTATTTTTGCTTATTTGTGTTTCCTTTGTATATGTATATTTTAAAATCAGTATGTAAATTATGTGTTAAAAGGGTGGGAATGTGATTAGGATTCTCCAGTATCACTAATGGAAAGTGACATCTTAAGAATACTGAATGTATCAGCCGTAGAACATGATATAGCACGCCATTAAACTAAGTCTACTTTTATTTCTCTCAGCTACATTTTATAGCTATCATTGTAGAAGTTTTCTTCATTTCCTGGTAAATTAATTCCTGATGTTTATTGTTTTATAATACTTTAAGTGAAATTATATCTGCTTGTATTTTCTAATTGTTCATTTCTAGTATATAGTAATCAATGGATTTTTTTCACACAATAATGTATTCTACACCTTTTCTAAAATCATTTATTAGTTCCAATTTTTTGAGAATCATTAGCATTTTCTATGTACATGATCATTTAATATTTAAAGACAGTTTAATTCTCTTTTCCTGCTTTTATTTTATCTTGCCTTATTGATCTTGTTAGTTAGTTAGTTGATTAGAAGTGGCAAAGCCATCATATTTATATTCAATTATTTACCATTAGTTATGACAATAAGTGTATGGATTTTTTTGGTAAATGTCCCTTTTTCCAAAAGAGGAAGTTCCTTCTTTTTCATGTGTGCTAAGTGTTTTTAACTTGTAAGATGTTCAATTTTTCAAATGTTTTTTCTGCACCTATAGAAAACATCATATGTTTATGTTATTATTCTGTTATATGATGGATTAAATTAAGGGAATTTTTAATGGTAAATTTACTGTATTCTTGAGATAAACCGGCTTAGGAATGATATAGTATTCTTTATATTTATTGCTGAATTTGATTTGCTAGTATTTTGTAAAGGATTTTTGCATCTATGATCATAAGGCATATTGGTCCATAATTATCTTTCCTTTTAACTGTTTTTGTCAAGGTTTAATGTAAGTCTTTGCTGGTCTCCTAAAATGAATTCAGGTTTCCTTCCTTTTTTTTCTCTTTCTGAAAAAGTTTGTATGTTTGATATTACATTCTCCTTAAATGTTGGATAAAATTTACCATTAAAACCATTTGGACATGGACTTTCCTTTGTGAGAAGATTTCTGATATAAGTTTCTTTGATATAGTGTTGGCCCTCTTTTAATATCATATTTTCCCACCCTATAAGGTATGTTTTTCAAGGCCTTTATCCATTTTATCTAAGTTGTTTAATTTTTGGCATGAAATTGGCATGGCATTTGTTTAATATTCTTTTTATGTCTGCATGATCTGTAGTAATAGTAAATTTTATCATGATATTAGCAATGTGAACTTCAGTCTAGCTAAGAGCTTATCAATTTAAGATTTTCAAATAGCTAACTTTTGGCTTTGCTACCTTATTTGCCTTAATTCAAAATATTTATTTATTATTTCCTTCCTTTTATTCACTTTGTGTATATTTTTTTGATATTTTCTAATTTCTCAATTTCAAAACTTCCATGATTTCTTTTAAGCTTTTATCCTTATTAAGAGAATTTTCTCTTTTCCCTACTTTACCGGCATTCTAAAAATTTTCCTATAATTTATTTTCATTGTCATTTAATTCTAGATGGTTTATTTCCTTTATGATTTCTTTTTCAATCCATTTAATCCATGAGTTATTTTAAAATTTGTTACAAATAATGTCCTATTACTGAAGTCTCTTACAAGATAAGGAAATTCAGATAAAGAAAGCCACAGAAAGTAAAAACTTAAATCAACAAAACGCAGGAGAGAAAGAATAGATCAGGAGAAATCACCATGTGTCTTGCCATGGGACAAGTTAAGGACCAAAGCTCACCAGCAACCATCCCCAGAACACCATAGACTTGGTTAGAAAGAGTTGCCTTGATCATGGCTTTATGTGGACATTTTCCCAGTCTCAAAACCATAAGCTAATAAATTCCCATTTTTTTTTAAAGATTTATTTATTTATTTAATTTCCTCCCCTCCCCTGGTTGTCTGTTCTTGGTGTCTATTTGCTGCGTCTTGTTTCTTTTGTCCGCTTCTGTTGTCATCAGTGGCACGGGAAAAATTCCCATTTTTTAACTTGTCCTATTTCATGGTATTTATTTGGAGAGGCCTAGCAAACTAAAACAGATTTTGGTACCAAGAGAGTGGGTACACAAAAACACAGAACAATGTGCAAACAGCTTTGAAATTTGATCATGGATTGATAGGAAAGGCCTAGACTAGTTTGAAGAAACTGTTCTCAGGATTACGGATGCTAAAGGTAATTCTCATGAGGACTTAGAAGAAAATGATGATTGTGCTATTGGAAATTGATGGAAAGGTGATCCTTCTCTTAAAGTTGCAGAGATTTTGGCAGAATTGAGTTCTGATGTCAGCTGGAAGACAGAACTTGACAGGGTTAAACTTGAATATTTAGATGAGAAGATTTCCAAGGTAAGTGTGAAAAGTTCAGTCCGCTTTCTCCTTGCAACATATGTAAAATACAAGGGGAAATGGATAAGCTTAGAACGGAACTCCTGGGCACAAAGAAACCAGAAATTGATGGTTTGGAAAATTCTGAGTTTTTGGAAAGTAACTTCCTGGAGAATAATGTTCCATCCATGGGATTAAATGCACATGCCACCAGTTAGCAATTTCCGGGGAAGTCAGGATTGGAAATACAGTTATGCAGGAAGAATATGTGGAAAGTCCTTTTGACTGATGGTCTGGACCCATGTATTACATGCAAAATCAAGTTTTTAGTGAGAGCTGTATGAAAAGAACCACTGCCAGCCTGGAATAAAAGAGACCAAAGAGGCACAGATTGAAGGAAAAAAATAATTTCAAGGGCAGAAAGACAGAAGCTGAGTTTGGTTCTGAAGACATCTTCTTTGGCCAAGATAGTGGGTCCACCCATGTGTGTGGAAAGGGTGAGTCTGCCCTGGCACTTGGAGAGGGTAGGCCTTCCAATCAATTGTTCAGGAAGATTGCTACCACCCCAGTGTTCAGAGAGGGTGGAGTCTATACCATGGAGATTGCAGAGAGTCTGGCCACCAGCCCAGTGTTGTGAGTGGGTGGGGCCTGTGCCCGAGCACTTGCAGAGAGCCAGCTGCCATCCCATTGCTTGGAGAGCATAAAGCCTTCACCCCAGTGTTTGCGAAGAGCATGGATGCTCTACCAGCTCTTGGAAGGTGTGGGGTTGCCACTCCATCAGACCCAGTGGAAGAAACATCATTCTATAGATAAATTACAGACCTTGAAATCTACTACTGTATATCCTGCAAGGTTTTAGAATTGTTTGCAAACTGTGACCCCAGTTTGCCTTCCAGTTTCCCTCTAGGGAATGGAAATGTTTATCCTATGCCTGTCCTTCCATTGATTTTGATGAGATTCTAGACTAAGTATTGTTTCTGAAATGACTTAACACATTTGATACATTGTAATAGAATTAGTGTATTTTGCATATAGGAAACATGTTTTGGGGGGTCTACTGGGGGGAGTGTAGTATTCTGAAGCTGTTATGTATCACGGGAAAATCTGTTAAATTTATTCCATTCCTGTGGGTGTGTACACACTGTAAGTAGGACCTTTTGATGATGCTACTTTAGGTAGGATGTGACCCACCTCGATCAGAATGGATCTTAATCCTCTTCCCAGCATCCTTTACAAGAGGAGGAAATTCAGATACAGAGAGAATGGCACAGGAAGTAAAAAGCTAAGACAAAAGAAACCTGGAAGAGAAGAACAAAACCAGGAGACACCACAAGGTGGCTTCCATGTAACAAGCTGAGGACCTTGGGTCACCAACAGCCATCCCCAAAACTCCACAGTCTTGGGGAGAAAATATTGTCTTGATGACTTGATGTGGACATTTTCCCAGCCTCAAAACAATAAGCTAATAAATCCCCATTGCTTAAGCCAACCCATTTCATGGTATTTGCTTAAGCAGCCTAGACACTGAAACATTAAGCTTCTATCACTTTGTAAATCATGGAGATTTCTGCTGCAGCTGAGCATATACTCCATTCTGGTGAATGCTTCCATTGCAAGCACACATTCACACAAAAATGCGCATTCTCCAATTGTTGGGTATAGTGTAATTTGATAACCAGGTAGTGTCACTTGAATCTTTATATATACTTACTGAATTTATATTAAATATTTAAGTGCATTTATTTTACCTTTATTTTTGAACAATATTTATACATCATATAGAATTCTCTTGAAATTTAAAAGGTTTTTTTTTTTTTTACAGCAAGTTAAAGTATGTTCCTGCATTCCCTTTTCTTGCTGCAGTTATTGGTACAGGTGAGAACTCAGGACCATTTGTATTGTTGTTACATGATGTATAATGTGCTATTAAACTTTGTTCATTCAATTTTTAATTTCTTATTATAATTTCAATTCTAGAATTATGAGTGTGTTATCAATTAGCAATGTTAACCGGACTCAGACTTTGAATATAGTTCCAATTGAGAGCTTTATTAGCCACGCGGTGACTGTCTTATCCTACGCAGAGGAGAGAGCAGCCCCAAGTCTCAGGGAAGAGGTGTTTTTATAGCTTTTTAGAAGGCGGAGGGGGTTTACAAGCAAGCAAGCAGGCACAGAAGCGGAACACTGCGGTTAGCTGAAGCCAGTGTATCTATTTTTTTTTCTTCCAAAAGCCCCATGAAATTTATTGGCACTTTTCTTGTGGGCAGTTCTGAGTTATTTATTAGCACTCTCCTTGAGGCCACCTTAAGTTATTTACTGGCACTCTCCTTGGAGGCTGCCTTAAGTCATTTATCTATCTGAAGGCATTTGAAATTCCCACCTCCCAATGTAGTTCTATTCCTATTTTCCCAATGTGGCCTCACCCCTACAAGTGTTTTTATGTTCTATAATTTTGCTTAAAATTCCATCTATTTATGAATTATGTATATAATTTTAAATCCATGAATATATTTATACTAACTGCACTAAAGCTCTCGCTTCTTGATTACAATATCTGAGTTCCCTCTGCTTTAATTTCTATTGAAGATTTTTTTTTCTGGAGCATTGGGCACTTTTTTTTTTTTTTTTTTTTGCATGTCTATTGATTTTTGATTGAGTACTAAGCATTATGCCTGATATTTGAAAAGACTGCATTCTATGATGTTCCCATGAAGAGTGAGCTTTGTTTTAAGGCTGGACCCTTAAAAAACTTTCTATTCCTTTTTTAAACTTCTACCTGCTACAGTTTGCCAAACTTCCTATGTTCTCCTCATGCATTCACAGGTTAAGCAGATAGCCATATATTTAGGTAAAATTTGAATGCAGATTGTAGATTTTGGGGGTCCATTTTTTCTGTTGGCTTCCTCCCTCTCAGAATTTCCCTCTGACTTTCCTGTCTTATCTTTTAACCACAACTTTATCCTCTGACCTTAACCCAGTGAGCCTAAAACTTTCTGCCCTCAGAGCTGCACTCAGTTGGAGAGTGTCTTTGTCCAAAAGCCACAAACACAACATTTACATGTAACATTTCATTCTAGTTTCTGCCTACATTCTGTTGCTGGCTAGTACTTTCAAATTTCAAATAGATTTGCTTTCCTAGTTGTTTTTTTTTCCTCTGTGTTAGTGTTGGTACTAACAAGTTATTTTGTCATTATCCCAAAGGCTTTTTGTTAGAAGCTAGACACATTTTTTTTTGTTAATTGTCTCTTGAATGATTTCAGTTTATTAATGATAAATCTGTTTTATTTGTATTAATTGTTAAAATTTATCTAGTCTTATTTCTTATTTTAGTCTACCTGTGCATTTCTGTCTTTTATTGGTATGTTTTGCTTGGAGCTTCAGAATGATGGCTATTTGATGTAAATGTAATTACCAATTTTGTTATTTAGCTTCTTTAATATAGTGATGAGAGGACCAGAGTTATGAACAATCTCAGCAGTGAAATCTATACTTGTGTATCCAGTACCTCTGCATAGATTCATCTACAATGAAGAAGCATGTTGTAGGTGTCTCTGACCTCTTTCCTAGAGCTGGCATGCATCACATCAGGAAAAAGTTTCCCCCACTTACTGCTTGAGTTCACCACAGCATAAATCCCTTCAACTTCCTTTGCAATTATTTTGTTCAAAGTTTAAATGAGGTGTTATTTCCCATAAAATCATAAAATCCCCCATTATGTGTGTATAATTCAGTGAGATTTAGTAAATGTATACAGTTGTGCAACCTTCACCATAATCCAGTTTTGGAACACTTCCATTGCTCCACAAATCCCTCAAGTCCAGCTTTGCAGTCAATCCTCTCTCCCACCACCAACTCAAAGGAAATAATAATCTGATTTTCATCTCCATTGTTTCCTAGAAATTTCACATAAATAAAATCACACAATATGTGGTCTGTTCTGTCTACATTTTTTCACTTAAAATATTTTTGATATTCACACATATTTTTGCATCAGTAGTCTGTTCCTTTTTATTATGGTATAGTATTCCATTACAACAATATACCATAGCACCAGCTGATGGACACTTGGGTTGTTTCTAAGTTTGAGGTTTTCTTTTTTTAAATATTATTGCTCATAGTTTAATGTCATAAATGTACTAAAGGAACACCAGAGCTATCCTTGTGGTCTGATTTAGTAACTCCCATTACCTCCCCAAATTATAAGGTTTAGTGTGGGATTTTGATTTTGTGTCTAACAGTTATTTTCCAAGAATAATGAGATATTCTCAAAAGAATTAATAGTAAGTAGGTACATTCATTCACTTTTGTGGCTGAAATTTCTTGGGTTTAAACAGTGCCCTTCCTTCCCAGGAAGAATGTTTGTAACATTGTTGGTCTGAACATTTGTTTTAATATTTTATTATTTAAAACATTGGAATCTGTGAGGAGAGGAAAGTTACTAAATTGCTGTTTCTTGGAAAGTCCTTACTGCAGTTTTTCCTCAAATTTGATCAGCAAAATCTTTATGCCTTATTTCTCTAAAATGCTAAGATTATATAAATCACAGTCTGTTTCAAGTCTCTAATAAAACTTAAAGAATATTACATTCCAGTAAATAATTCAAATCACTAAGAAATTATGCATTGACAGGTCTAGCTCACACTATGGACAATTCACTTCCAGTATTACTACATACCTTCTTTCATATGGCAAAGAGTTGTTTTCTGACAGATGTACATCAAAGTGGTGGTTCAGCAACTCCAGAAAACATCCTCATCTGATTTTTCACTTTGGCAGAGAAATCTGGAAAACAACCTTTTTCTGACTCTAAGATCCAAAACCATTAACAATTGAATAACACTGCCTCAGATCACAGGGCCCACTGGATGGAATGGAGGAGAGTATGGGCCATGATGTGAACCATTGTCTATGAGGTGCAGAGGTGCCCAAAGATGTACTTACCAAATCCAATGGATGTGTCATGATGATGGGAACGAGTGTTGTTGGGGGGGGGAGAGGGGGGGTGGGGGGGTGGGGTTGAATGGGACCTCACATATATATTTTTAATGTAATATTATTACAAAGTCAATAAAAAAAAACACATGTCAAACTAGTACATGATGTTGACACTCAAAACTCAGAACAAATCACACCATGCATGATTTATATGGAGCAGAAATTGAAGGAAAATTAGAGTCTAGATTTTTCATGTAGAATTTCCAAGATTCACTTTTTCAGTGTTTTGCAGACTCCATCTATGCTGTGACATAGAAGTAATCATTGGAATAACATATATTTCAGAACACTAAGACATAATTTATATTCATCTTTTATCTCTTAAATTGTAATTTCTTGGGATAAGTGAAGTTTAGCTAACCATATTGTGGGGCAATGGAAGTGTTCTAAAACTGGATTATTCTGTCCTTCACCTGTGTGCCACAGAATAAAAATCACTACAGAAATATTATATGTGTTATAGTGGCAATTGCAGGTGTGATTTTTACAAAGGAAACATATCTTGTACTTATGTAAAAATATTTTCTAAAAACAGGATGCCATTAATGTGAGAGATATTAGTTCTTAATTTAGGTGTTTTATTTTCCCTGTCTAACCATAAAGCCGACTATAATGTCTTCTTCTTTTTCTGGTTCTCAAGGAAGAACATCAGTATAGATTTATGTATATATGTATATTTATAACTATACATAAATTATATTCCTTTGTAACTCATCTTAATAAAAAATGGAAGTATTATCAAATACAATATTTTTGTGTTGCAAAACTCCAAATAAAGCAAAAATATAATTTATTCTGAATTACTGACAGAATCATAGTTCGTTCTCAAATACCTCCTGCTTAAAGTGTAAACCTGTACTGTTCAGACCACATACACCATCCAGAGAATGCCTTGTTTGTTTCATTCTGCCTCTCATCAGCAGTCTCTGCTGCAGCAAACCCTTCTTAATGAATTTTCAGTCTCAAGTATTTATTTGGTCCTTAAAGAAAATTTAAGTAAGCCTAAAGGGAAAATATCAGTAACGCCATTTAGACAAAAACAAAAATGGATAAGGGCTTTTAAGTGTGATTTGCCCATTTTTCTTAAACTGGGAGATAACTGATGAGTTTGAGAAAATGAGGAATAAATTATCCTAGCAATAGTTAGAATCTAATTTGTGAAAAACTCCTTTCCACCATTTTAGTTCACCCCATATATCCAGATTATTCTACCTATACCTATATTGCTTTTTTTTTTTTTGCAGTTTACTGTGGAAGATAATTGAGCATGGCTTACATTTCTCATTTTCAATGCTTTGCAATTTTCTTATCTGCAGGTTAGAAGCTAGAAAATTAAAGCTACCTTTTCTATGCTATCTTAAAGATCAAGGTCCCCATGTGGGGAAGGAGTGGGGTGAGGGGGTAGAGGGTATATGGAGACCTAATATTTTTTACTGTAACATTAAACAAATTAAGACAAAAAAAAAAGAAGAAGAAGAAAAAAAAAAGGTCCCCATGTGGCCTAGCATCTACCAAACAGGAACCTTGAACCTTGCAACGTGAGCTCGCTCTTAAAGCACTTGCCCAGGGTGCACACATTGTTTTGACTCCCACTTATTGACTCACATTTCTTTTACAAGAGCAAGTCACCTGGCCTAGCCTTCATCACTTGTGTAGCATATAAATTGCCCCCAGGACAGGCAGCACATATCTGAGAGCAATAACATCATACTTTAAGCAGGAGAAGAGCACAATCTTATTTATTTATATCAAGAAATAAATTATAGGGAAACAAAAATGGAAGAGTGAAGCTAGTTAAGAAATGTTTCCAATGTCCAAGAAAGATATGATTTGTGGCTTCTACAGAGCATTTGGAAGTGGAGAGAATGTGGTGTGTTTTGGTGGTAGAGTCAACATGGCTGGCTGATGGATTAGATGCTGGGTATCAAGGAAAGGAATCATTCAAAGATGATGACGCCATGCTTTATTTAGCCAATTATGAAATAAAGCATGAACCCAAGAAAAGTTAGAATCCAGGAGTGGGGATTCACCAGGAAGGTGAATCAAATAATTCTTTCTCCAACTATGACATCCAAGGTACCAGGAGAAGACACATCTACATGATATGCCACCCCAAGCGTTAAGGAATATATAATACCTATGTTGCATAAATTGATCCAGGGCCAAAAAATATATGTAATTAGCATATTGTGATACTGATAATAAAACTTAAAGGAGAAAGCACCAATAAGGGGAAAATGCAGCCTATCTATAATTTTAATATAGATTTCTTTGAAAAATCTAAATTCAAACTTAGCAAATTAAAATCCAAAGATTCTGAAAATAATGCACAATGACCAAATATTCTGTAATCTATGAACAAAAGTGTGATGCAAAATTTAGTAAATCACTAAATATAATAATCACATAAAGAGTTTAGAAACATCAATCATATCACCCCTCTCTCTCCTAGGACATATACCAAAGCCTTTGTTCTTGGAATTTTTTCCCAGAAGTTTGGTCTAACAGGGCCATTAGGCTCAAAACAAGGCGATTCAATTACTTTCCACTCAATTTCTCCCAGTCTCTCTCTAGCAAGTAATTTATAACTCAGTGATCTCCAATCTAAGAGGTTAATGTTCCCCTGACTTTTCCACACAGGATTAATTGCCTTAGGGGAATTCCACAGACAAGGCAATGAGTGCTTTTGGATTGTTTCATTTAACATTTCTTGCTTCTTTTACTAACAATCACAGTGGATGAGAAAGTTGGAGATAAACACATCTTGTAAAAATCAAAGTCCACAAACTACTTACAACTAATTGGAGTTGTTTACTTCTTCATTTATTCACCCTCTCAATAAATATGTACAGTTTCTCTAATACATTCCAAACACTGTGCAAGGAAGTGGGAGTGAAAGTTCTTGAAGAAGTTCTTGAAGAATTTTTTATAGGTATATTACTTTAAAAGTCTATCCATATAAACATAGGGTAGATACATAAAGCAAAAAGAAAAATCAGTAACAAGGCACAAGTTAACTGAAAACAAAAATTGACATGATATTTTTGATTGATAGAAGTTTGGGATGTGATAACATAGCCAAGTGCTTGGCTGATCATCTTGTATGTGGTCCACATAAGTAAAACGTGGACAGAGGGTACTAAGGGTAGAAAACCGAGAGCAGAGACATTTCTCAATTTGTCTTTAGATCAGTTGTGGTTCTAGGAGGAAACAGATAGTATATACTTTAATTACGATTATTCATGGAGGATTTAATAAGGTGGCTAATTCCAAAGATGTAAAGAGGTGGTAGGGAAAGCACCTCCTGGTGGCAGGTTCTGGAGAAAGGACTGCAAAGGTGGCAGCAGCCTGAGACAAGCCAACAAAGAGGCAGTCTGGAAAAAAAATATCCAGCCCTCACCTTCCTTTTCCCCACCAATCCCCTGCTTGGCTCCCCATTGTCCAAATCCACCTACAAGTTAGAGCAAATATTAAATTACTTCAGATTAGCCCATTCAAAACAGAGAAGTAGAGCAAGTAGACCTGGAGGTAAAAAAGAGAAACGCAAGATATTCACCAAAGTCCTCTCAAAAAAGATGTAATAAAAAAAAAATTAATGTATAGCTAAGTACTATGATCATGAAATCCCATAGAGCAGCTGCATTATAATTCATTAGTGATGCTCTAAGCAGAGCCCATGTGGCATATAGTGTAGCTCTATGAATCCCCACAGATATGAAACAGCACAGGATACTGTTTCAACTCCAGGGATTCCACAGAGTGAATTCAGTCTCTCAGTCCTCTGCTTCCCCCTCACCCTGGAGCTAGAATTTGGAGATGCCCTCTTGGGACAGGAGCCCTCCCTTCAATTGCCACCAAAAAGCAGTTACTTCAGAAAAATCAGGCATGAGATCAAGCTGGAGAGCTTCTTCATGGAAGAGCTGACAGACCAGTGTGTCAGGCAAGAGGCCCTCTGCCTGTGCTCCTGATTCTGGACAAAGCAGCCGCCTCCCTGACACCTGGAGGTTCTGTGTTCAGACGGAGCCTCCTCCCTCCCCAGGGCCTTCACCTCAAACTGCGCACTCCGTGCAGGCTGAAAATGACGCTTCTGAGTAGGATGGGGACCAACACCGCAGCCAGAGGTCTCAGGTCAAGGATGTCCCCCACAAAAATGGTGTAAGTTCACCCCGCAGTCTGCCTTGGGCACAAGCCTACATCAGGTCCCCTGCTTTATGGGTGGAGAGTCATCATTTTTTTTTCAGTCCATCAACGTTTAATACATGTATTGATGTAGTTGGATTCAACTATAGCATTTTATAAATAGTTTTGTGCCTGTTCTTTCTGTTTTTTAAATTCCACCCTTCTTTTGGATGATTTAAATATTTTCAGACTTTCATTTTAATGTCTGTTGTTTTTCTATCCATACTTCTTTGCATTATTTTCTAGTGGCTGATCGCGGGATGGAATTACACAACTTCAACTTTTTGCCACCTAATAAGAGTTGATCTTAGACCATTTCTACTAAAATATAGAAACCTTTTAATTATATAGGTATAGTTAATCCCCTGCCATTTATTCTATGAGCTACATCTGCGTATGTAATAAACCACACAAGACAATATTATGACGATGCTTTAAGTAGCCATATGCTTGAGAATGAATTTAAGAATGAATATTCAATTATATTTACCATTTCTCATGCAATTCCTGCATTCTTGGAGATTGCAATTTCTCCGGTATCATTAACCTTCGAAGGGTTTTGGTTTTTTGTTTGTTTGCTTTTAAATAATCCCAGGCTGCTTGGGAGGGGCCCGAGTGGGCACAAGAGAAGGGGTGCGAAATTCAGTTTACTGGGGCGCTGATCCTGTCCACGTGACAAGTGCCTGGCCGACTGCAGCACTCACCTGGTTAGTGCAGCAAGCGCCCGAGTGGCTGCGCTGCGAGACCGCACCCTGGGGCCCGCCCAGCTCCGGAGCTCGCGTCCCACGCAGGGGCGCTAAGGCTCCTCCTCCCCTGCCAGCTCTGCAAGAGCCCCAGTCGGGGGTAATTTGAGCAACGAGTCCGCCCCCCCCCCCCCCCACCCCACGCGGGGCCCAGAGGCGGTTGCTGCGTGGTTAGACGCCGAGGCGCTCCGTCAGGCTCGCGGCGCCGCGTGCCCTGGGGGCGGCTCCGGGGGCTCCTGCCCTCCCCGCTCCTTCAGCCCGCGGGATGCGCGGTGGGGGTGCGGCTGTCAGCAGTTCAACAACTGTTCCTCAGCCTCCGGCGCTTTCTGAGCAGCCCCGGCCTTAGTCATCCCATTTGTGCGGGGCTGCTGTCCTCTGCTGGGTCCCTCCCGTCCCCTTCGGTTTCCCAGTGGCCTGGGGCGGGGGAGGGGGCGAGGGGCCAGGAGGGGAGCCTGGGCACGAGCACCTCCTGCGTCGGCCTCGGGGGCGCTCATCTCTGCCGAGACCACCAATTCCTTTTTGTTTTTTCCCTCTAAATCTTTGTTTTTAATTACACTTACATACTTCATGCTTTGCTGAATATGAAAGTCTGGGTGGGAGACTTTTTGATGGTTGGTCAGTTTGGTTTTTTCCTTGTAAACTTTAGTGATACAGTGAAACTGTCTTCTGGTTTCCATGGTTTCTAACAAATCAATTTTCCCCAGTTTATAATAGGTGTGGGTTTTTCCTGGCTACCCTCAAGATTTTGTCTTTATCTTAGGTTGGCACCAGTTTGACGCTTATGCTCTGGTAGGCTTTGTTGTTTCCAAATTCATCTAGTTTGGGTTTTGCTGAACTTTAATCTCTAAATTTATATCTGTCCCCAAATCGAGTCATTTTCAGGCTATTACGCTATGTTTCTGTCCTATTCTCTCTCTGCTCTTCTAGGAAACTTCCCAAATCTTACGTCACGTCATTAGAAATTGTCTCACAGGTCCCTGAGGTGCTGTTCATTTTCTCAAATATATTTTTTCTCTCAGATTTGAGAATTTCTATTGATTTTAGATTTTTAAAAAATATTTTATTATTCTCTTTCTTTAAAAGATACATAGATCACACAAATGTTACATTAAATAATATAAGAGGTCTGTTGATGTATTTTTAAGTTCACTGACTCTTCCCCATCTCCATTATTCTCTTAAAACCATTCAGTGAATTTTTATTACAGGTAATGAATTCTTTCTGTACTAAAATTTACTTCTGTTTTATAGTTTCCTTTTCTTTGCTGAGGTTTCTTATGTTTTCATTACCTTTTCCTTACCTTGCTTAACAGAGTATTGCCGTCAATATATATTTTTTATAGAAAATGTGTTTGCAATCTAAGAAAAAAAACATTACTTCACTTTTTTTTTATTGAATTACTAGAGGAATTTGGGCATATTTATGCAATTTATTATTTTTATCAATTAGAATACTTTGTTTTTTTTTAATTTGAAGTTAATGAAAATAGCTGGTGTGGAAGTGGGGTAGGTTAGGAGACGAGCATGTTTGACCTCTGATGGACTGATTGTTCCAGTTATTTAGTAAGAGATGGGATTTGGTTACTTATTAAGCATTTATATATTGAAAATAATTTTAAGTGGTAAGGACCAAGAGAGAGAAAAATGTTAAAAATATCCATTGAAATTGTACTTATAATGTAAAAAGCTAAATATCTAAAGAGATATAGCCATTTAAAATAATATTATATTTTTTAAAGTAATGTGAAGACACATGGGCAAGTTTTATATCGTGAAAAAAATCTAATGGGAAACGGATTTGGCCCAGTGGTTAGGGCGTCCGTCTACCACATGGGAGGTCCACGGTTCAAACCCTGGGCCTCCTTGACCCATGTGGAGCTGGCCCACGCGCAGTGCTGATGCGCGCAAGGAGTGCCCTGCCACGCAGGCGTGTCCCCCGCGTAGGGGAGCCCCACGGGCAAGGAGTGCGCCCCGTAAGGAGAGCCGCCTAGCGCGAAAGAAAGTGCAGCCTGCCCAGGAATGGCACGGCTCACACTTCCCATGCCGCTGAAGACAACAGAAGGGGACAAACAAGAGGCAGCAAATAGACACAGAGAACAGACAACCGGGGGAGGAGGGGGATTTAAATAAATAAATAAATCTTTTTAAAAAAAAATCTTATTCTGGGCTTGGCTTTTGGATGAGAAGCTCCCCGACCACTCATAAATAAATTCTTTTTTCCTTCCCAAAATTATTACTGAGTCCTGGCCTTTCCATATGCAAATAATTGAACCTCTCTCGACATCTATACTGCTCTAGACTTATATTTAAACCTTTGATATATGATGTGAATTATAACTCTAGAGCATACGTTTCTTTAAAAGCAATATGTTCCTTATTTGAAGGGTTTAATATTGTTCTGGAGACCTGCCAAATGCAACTTGAAGAACCAAAAATACTATCACTCATTTATCAAAATGTTTCAAAAACCTAAAATGAAGGCAGGAACCATGGAGATTCTAGGAGAAATTGTAGGAAAATATCTTAAAGACCTGGTGGTAGGTGGTGGATTCTTAAAGGAGATAAGAGGAGGATACAGATGGACTACTGATTTTTAATATATGTAGTTTTACTTAGCTGTACTGTAAAAGTTTGGAAATGTTTAGACTGGATGGTAACAAAGAGTGAGTAACAACTGGTTTATAAATGGGGATGTGGCTTAAAATGGCAGCATAGGGATGTAAATGTTAACTGACAGAATGCTAGAGAATAATCTAGGAACTGAATAGCACAGTAAACCAAGAGGTGGATGAGAATTGTGGTTGATGGTCCAAATGCAAGACTGTCCTTTGTGAGCTAGAGCAAAAGTACATCACTAATGCAGGGTCGTGGGAATGTGCAGAACCATGGGAAAAACACCACTGGAGTGACCTATGGACTGTGGTTAGCAGTAACAATCTAATATTCTTGCATCTATGCCAAAGAGGTACTGTGTTGATAATGGGGCAGTATGGAAAATATGTGCCAAATGTACACTCTGAATGTGGTAACAGTCAAGTGATACTATCTTATCTGTAACAAATGTTCCACCACAATGTGGTGTGTTGATAGAGGCATGTTGTTTGGGAATTCCGCACATGTTCCTGATTGTCTTATAAATTTACAACTTCATCATAAAATTTTTTAAAAATAATAATAGGGTGTATTGGGGGGAAAGTACACCAAATGAAAGATAAGGACTATGATTAGTAGTAAGATTTTGACAATATTCTTTCATAATTTGTAACAAATGCATCACAACAATATAAGATGTTTGTGGAGGGTTGATGTATGGTACCCCTGAATGACGTTATGCATTTTGCTTTGTAAGTTCACAATTTTTACTATACACTTCTAGCTTATGTATGTTCATATATAAATGATAGGGTGGGTTGGAGGAACATACTTTGATTAGTACTATTTTGAAAATGTTCTTTATTCATTAGTTTAAAATGTTTAACAACAGTGCAAGCTATGGGTGGTAGGCTGTGTTATGAGAGTCCTGTATGATTTTAGAGATGTTTGTTTTCTAATTTCACAACTATTAATATACACTTTATTGTTTATGTGTATTTATGTGTGAGTGATGTATTTCAATAAATTAAAATGTATGTATTAATATTTAAATAATAAAATGTTACACACAAAAGTAATGATCCCCATATGCCCCACTGCACACACATCCCACCCTTCCCCGCATTAACAACTTCTTTCATTAGTGTGGTTCATTCATTGCAACTGATGAACACATTTGGAGCATTGTCACTTATCATGAATTATAGTTTATATCATAGTTTACCCTCTTTCCCACTCAATTCTGTAGGTTATGGAAAGACACATAAAGGCCTGTATCTGTCATTGCAGTGTCATTCAGAATAATTCCAACTCCTGAAAATCCCCCATATTACATGTTTTATTCCCCCTCCCTGCCTTCACCTCCTCCAGGGGCCCCAGTATCCACATCAATGATACAATTTCTTCCATTGCTAGAATCCCGATAAGTCTATAGTAGAATACCAGTAAGCCCACTCTAGGCTATATTTTATTCCCCAATCCTGAGAATTCTGGGATGGTGATGCCCACTCCACCTCTAATTGAGAGGAGGTCTCATTCTCATATGGCTGATGGATAGGACTCTCTTCCTTGCATTTATAGCCTTTCTCTGTTCCTTGCTATGATGGTTGTCCATTCTCACCTCCTTGTTAGTTGTCCTGGGTGAGTCCAATAAACTGGAGAGTAGGTGTGGCAACTCCATTGAGGCCCAGGGTCCAGCTGGTAAAAGGGCAGACCAAAGATTCAAGTCTCTTGGATGTACACATATCAAATCCAGTGCAAACTATAGGTTCAAAAAAAAGGACAGAAGAGGCATGTGTAGAGAAGTCACACATGAGTCCAACACTCAGGAGCAAAAATTTGAAAGAAGGGCCCACTCATTGGTGTGGAGAAAGTGGCCAGGGTGGCTGCTGGGGGTAGGGAGTGGGAGGAAGAGATGTGATGGGGGGCATTTTTGGGGATTGGAGTTGTCCTGGGTGGTGCTGCAGGGACAGTTACCAGACATTATATGTCCTCCCAGGACCCACTGTGTGGACTGTGGCAGAGTGTGGGCTATGGTGTAGACCATTGACCATGAGGTGCAGTGATGCTCAGAGATGTATTCACCAATTGCAGTGAATGTCTCATGATGATGGAGGAGGTTGTTGTTATGGGGTGAGGAGTGGATGAGGGGGGTGGGGGGCATATGGTGACTTCATATCTTTTGATTGTAACATTAAAAAAATAAAGACAAAAAGAAAAAAAAGAAGGGCCCACTGGCAAAGCATAAACCTCTGGAGCTATGTAGGATGACTAGGATATGTGTGTTTCCAGAGCACTCAGGAGCCCCACTATTTGGGGTAGTATCTACTCTGGCAGTCTATGAGATCCTGATGAGATGTGCATAACTGTTACCTATGGGATAAACTCACGACTCGATTTGATGCCTCTTAGCTATATGAAATCATTTTTGTTTACCTATTTCCCCTTTTATTCAAGGTCCTTTTCCAGATGCAATGCTACTTGCTGCTTGGTAGGAATCCCTCAGTGCCAGGGAAGCTCATCCCTGGGAGCCATGCCCTACACTGGGGGGAAGGTAATGCATTTATACACTGAGTTTGGCTTAGCAAGAGGCCACATTTTAGCAACATGAAGACTCTTAGGAGGTAAATCTTAGGCACCCTAGAGTACTAGGCTAAGCTGTAATTTCAGGAGCAAGGGGTCATAAGAATAGTCACAAATATCATGGGCCCATCATGGACCATCTGTCTTTACTAGTCATTGTCCCCCACTTGGAGGATTGTTGCTTTTCCATTAGAAAATGTGACAGAACTCCCTAGGAAGGGTATTTGATATTCTTTTGGTTAGTATGTGAAACTCTACCCACTGGGACAATGTCCCATGAACATTTCAACACAATTACATTACTTATATGTATGCCCAGGTGAACTTCCTCCCATGTATCCCCCATTACTGACAACCCACCGCAATGATTCTCCACTGCCACAGTTGTAACCCTTCCGTGATCCCAAACTTCTTCAAAATTGAAGCGAAGAATATCACCAAATACAATTAAAAGGGAAAAGAAATAACAACGATAGGTTTAACCATAAGATATAAAACACATAACAATTTACAAAAACTGAAACTTAAATAAAATGAAAAATATTTTTAAAATTTTTTGATGTTTTGCCTTATATTGCTGTAACGTCAGTTGTCCTGTATGTACAGTCACATTTTCTTCCATTTCTTCCCCAGTGTCTTAGTTTTTGTTTTTGTGTTCAAAGAAGTATTAGGTCACAGTAAAGTCACCTACAGAACACTGGGGACTCCCATATATCCAACATCCTCCTCCTTTTTCCCCTTGCCATATTAATAACCTTTTTAAATATGGATAGTACATTTGTTACAACTGATGTACAAATACTGAAATATAGCCACTAACCATGGGCAATGCTTTATATTATTTCTACACTCTAGACCATACATTAAGTTTATGATGAAATCCAACATGGCCTGTATCCATCATTGCAAGATCATTCAGAACACTTCCATTGCCCCCTAAATACTCCCTCCTCCATCTACTCTATTCCTTGTTGCCCCTCCCCTCAGAGACCACCACACTTCGCTCCTTGAATGACAAGATTCACAATTAACTTGCAACAATTCTCAGGTCTTGTCACACTGTTCTGTCCTTCCCAATTAGGAAACTCCCATGCTCTTGAGAGACACCCACCCTTTTGAGAACATATTGGCCCTCCCCAGGATGGGATTTCAACTCCTCCTCGCTCATTATGTGGGTTTCCACCTAAAGAAACAATGCACTATGACAAAACACTCACTCACACCTTCTCTAGATGACTGCCCCAATTGTGCCCTGTCCCGAATGCACCCCCATTCAACTCCCTAAACCAGTAACCCTTCCTTGTCATATTGCTGAGAGGTTTCCCAATATTGTAGTTTCAACCACATACCCACAAATCCCCAGTATTCACCTGCTCCTTCTTCCAGCCCTCTCCCCAGTTCCATGGACTGTTCCCAACCCACCCTCTGCTCCTGTTAAACTTGCACCACCCAAAGCAATAGTATCAATGCACCCGTCAGATCCCTTGACTGCACAACTACTCTCTTCCACCTTATCATAGATTTCACCTACATGGGCATTGGGTCACAATCTTTTTCTCCATTTCTATTTCCTGTAAACCTATCTTGCAGACTCTAGCTCTCTCAGTCTGTTCAATTTGTTTAATTCCTATCAGTGAGGTCATGTAATATTCATCCTTCAATGCCTGACTTCCTTTACTCAACATAAGGCCCTCAAGATTCATCCATTTTATCCCATGTGTTAGTACTGTATTCCTTTGTACAGCTGAGTAATATTCCATTGTATGTATATACCACATTTTGCTTATCCATTCATCTGTTGACGGGCATATGGGTTGATTCCAACTTTTGGCAATAGTGAATAATACTGCAATGAACATTGGTGTGCATATATCTTTTTGTGTCCTTGCTTTCAATTCTCTTGTTATAGATGCAGCAGTGAAACTGCTGGATCATATGACAGATCTATAGTTAGGTTTTTGAGGAACCACCAAACTGTTCTCCACCATGGCTGGACCATTCCACATTCCCAACTGCAGTGCATAAGGGTTCCCATTCCTCCATATACTCTCCAATACTTTTAGTCCTCTGTTTTTTTAATGGCAGACAGTCTAATGGGAGTAAAATGACATCTCATTGTAGTTTTGATATGAATTTCCCTAACAGCTAGTGATGTTGAGCATCTTTTTGTATGCTTCATAGCCATTTGTAATTCTTCTTTGGATAAGTGTCTGTTCAAATCACTTGCCCATTTTTTAAATGGGCTTTTTGTCTTCTTTTTTTCTCCCTTCAAGGTATAGGATTTCTTTATATATGCTAGATATTAGGTTCCTATCAGATACATGGTTACAAATATTTTCTTCCAATAGGTAGATTGTCTTTTCACTTTCTTTATCATCAATCTTTTATTTTGTTTTTTTATTTTTTGTCTTTATTTTTTAATGTTACATTAAAAAAATATGAGGTTGCCATATACCCCCCACCCCCCTCACCCCACTCCCACTCCTCCACCCATAACAACAACCTCCTCCATCATCATGAGACATTCATTGCATTTGATGAATACATCTCTGAGCACCGCTGCACCTCATGGTCAATGGTCTACACCATAGCCCACACTCTGCCACAGTCCACCCAGTGGGTCATGGGAGGACATACAATGCCTGATAACTGTCCCTGCAGCACCACCCAGGACAACTCCAACCCCCGAAAATGCCCCCACATCACATCTCTTCCTCCCACTCCTTACCCCCAGCAGCCACCATGGCCACTTTCTCCACACCAACGCCATATTTTCTTCAATTACTAATCACAATAGTTCATGAATAGAATATCAGTAAGTCCACTCTAATCCATACTCTATTCCTCCTTCCTGTGGACCCTAGAATGGCCGTGTTCACTCCACATCTATGTCACTTTCTTGACAAACTTCTTTGAGGTGCAAACATTTTAAAATTTGATGAAGTTTCATGTATTAATTTTTTTCTTTTGCTGTTTGTGTTTTAGGTATGAAGCTCAGGAAAACATTTCCTATTACAAGTTCCTGTGGATGCTTCCCTACATTATCTTTCAAGGCCTTCATGGTCTTCACTCTTAATTGATCAATCTTTGACTGGTCTTGAGTTGATTTTTGTGTAAGGTGCACAATGGTGTTCCTCTCTCATTCTTTTGGATATAGATATCCAGTTCTCCAAGCACCATTTGTGGAAGAGGCTACCTTCTGCCAGTTGAGTGGGCTTGGTGGCCTTCTCAAATATCAGATGACTCTATATGTAAGGAACTATATCAGAACTCTCAACTCCATTTCATTAGTCAGTATATCTATCCTTGCGCCAAACATGCCATTTTGACCACTGTAGTTTTGTAGTATCTTTTAAAGTAAGGAGTTTGAGTCCTCCAATTTCATTTTTCTTTTCCAATGTGTCTTTGGCTACTTGGGACCACTTTTTATTCCAAACAAAATCATGGTTAATTTTTCCAATTTGGTAAAAAATGGTGGATTAATTTTTATTGGGATTGCATTAAATCTGTGGATGAGTTTGGGTAGGATGGACACATTTTTGATATTTAGTCTTCCTGTCCATGAACAGGGAATATTCTTCCATTAAGTCTTCTTTGATTTCTTTAAACAGTGTTATGTAGTTTTCTGTGTATAAGACTTTTACATCTTTAAATTTACTTCTTGGTATTTAATTGTTTCATTTACTGTTGTAAAGGGTATTTTTCTCTTGATTTCCTCCTCAGATTGCTCATTATCGGTGTACAGGAATGCTAGTGAATGTGCACATTGATCTTATAACCTGCAACTTTAATGATCTCATTGATAAGTTCTAGAAGCTTTGTTGTAGATTTCTCTGGGCTTCCTATATATAGGATCATGTCATCTGCAAATAGTGAAGTTTTGACTTCTTCCTTCCCAATGTGGATGACTTTTCTATCTGTTTCTTGCCTCAGTGCTCAAGCAAGTACCTCTAACACAACATGTTACACAGGAACATTGATAGTGGGCATCCTTGCCTTGTACTTGATCTTAGAGGGAAATATTTTGGGATTTCCCCATTGTACATGATGTTTGCTGTGGATTTTTCATATATACTTTATCAAGTTGAGGAAGTTTCCTTCTAATACTAGCTTTGGCAGTGTTTTTTTTTATCAGGAAGGGCTGGGGTATTTGGTTGAATGTTTTTCCTGCATCTATAGAGATGATCTTTTGACTTTTAAAATGTGATCTGTTTATGTGGTGTATTACATTGATAGGTTTTCTTGTGTTGAACCATCCTTGCATAACAGGGCTGAAACCCACTTGATCATGTATTATTCCTTTGATGTGTAGTTGAATATAATTAGCAAGTATTCTGTTGAGGATTTTAGCAACTAGGATCGTTAGAGATATTGGCCTATAATTGGTATTAGGGTAGTATGGGCATCATAGGAGCAGTTAGGAAATGCTCCTTCTACTTCTAGTTTTTGGAAGAGTTTAAGCAGGATTTTTGTTAGTTCTTTTTGGAATGCTTGCTAGAATTGACCTGCATAATTATCTGGTCCTGGGCTCTTTATTTGGGAGGTTTCTGATGACTAATTCAATCTTGTTACTTGTGATTGTTCTGTTGAGTTCATCCATTTCTTCTTTTATCAAAAAAGACTTCTTGTGTGTGTCTAGGAATTTGTCTGTTTCTTCTAAATTATTATTCTTGTTGGCGTACAATTTTTCAAAATATCCTCTTATAATACACTTTATTTCTATGGGGTCAGTGGTGATTTCCCCATCCTCATTTCTTATTTTGTGTATTTGTGTCTTCACTCTTTTCTTCTTTATTAGTCTACCGAAGGATTTGTCCATTTTATTGATCTTTTTGAATAATCAGCTTTTTAAAAAATATTTTTTCTAGTTCTTTTTTCCACCTATTTCATTTAGTTCTGCTCTAATCTTTGTTATTTCCTTCTTCCTACTTCCTTTTGGCTTAGTTTGTTGTTTCTTTTTCTAATTCCTCTGGATGTGTTGTTATGTCTTCAATTTTAGCTCTTCTTTTATGATATATGTGTTTATGGCTATGCATTTTCAACTCGGTACAGCTTCAGCTGCATCCCATAGGTTTTGATATTTGTGGATGGCATTTTCATTTGTTTCAAGGTAGTTACTGATTTCTTTTGTAATTTCCTCCTTGATCCACAGCTTGTCTAAGCTTATGTTGTATAACTTCCATATCTTTGTGTCTAATCTGTTCCTCTCCCATTACTGATTTCCAGCTTCATTCCATTGTGGTCAGAGTAATCACTTTGTATAATTTCAGTATTTCTGAGTTCATTGAGATTTGTTCTGCACCCAAGCATGTGGTCTATCTTGGAGGATGATCCATGTGCCCTGAAGAATCGATGTATACTGCTATATTTGTGTATAATACTCTGTGTATGTTTATTAGTTCCAGATCCTCAAGGGTGTTATTCAAAATTTTTGCTTTTTTTGGATTATCTGTCAAGACGTTCTCTCTAATGTTGATAATGGTGTATTCAAGTCCACCATTATAATTGTATAGGCATCTACTTCTGCACTTAGTTTTTCCAGGATTTGCCTCATGTATTTGAGGTTTCCCTTGTTCAGTGAATTAACCTTTACGATTGTTCTTTTTTCTTGAAAAATTACACCTTTTACTAATATGCAGTGTCCACCATTCGCTGTTTGCTTGTAAATTTGTTTTCCAGCCATTCATTTTCGGCCTTCTTGAATCCCTGGATCTAAAGTGGATTTCTTGTAGACAACATATAGATGGGACATTTCCTTATTCATTCTGCCAATTGTGTCTCTTGTCTGAAATGTTGAATCCATTAACAATTACAGTTATTACTGTCACGGAGTTATTTACATCAACTATTATTTTGCAGGGGTTATGTCATATGTTGTTTTTAGGTATTTTTAAAAAAATTTTTGCACTCTCTCCCCACTCTCTATATCCTGTTTTTTCCTTTCAACCTGCTGCATTCCCCTCAGTATTTCTCAAAGGGCAGGTTTCTTACTGGCCTACTCTCTTAATTTCTGTTTATCTGTGACTATTTTGAATTCTCATTTTTGAATGCCAGTTTACTGGATATAGAATTTTTGGATGAAAGTTATTTTCTTTTATCAGCATAACTTTGTACTACCAGTGCCTTCTTGCATCCATGGTTTCAGATGAGAGATCAGCACTTAACCTTATTAAGCTTCCCTTGTATGTGATGGTTCTCTTTTCTCCTACTGCTTTCAGTATTTTCTCTTTATCTTGAGCTCTGGACAGTTTGACAAATATATGCCTTGGAGTAGGCCTGTTGGGATTTATACTGTTTGCGGTATGATGCTCTTCCTGGACATGTACATCCATCTCACTAAATAGGGTTGGGAAGTTTTCACCTATTATTTCCTTCTGTCCCCTATCCTTTCTCTTCTCCCTCTAGGTTATCTATAATACATGTTTGAGCGTTTCATATTCTTGTTCATATTCCTAAATCCCTGATGGATTTTTCCTATCATTTTATATGTTGTTTTACTATCTTTTTGATTTCAGATGTTCTGTCTTCCACATCACTAATTCGTTCCTCTGTCTATTCACATCTGCTGTTCTACCTTTTCAATATATTTTTTATTTCTTGGATTGTGCCATTCATCACCATCATATCCACTATCATTTTATGTATATTTACAATTTCTTCTATGTTCTCCCACTGTCTTCTTAATATCCTTGAACTCTTCCTTCACTTCATTTAGTTGGTTCTATAAACTGGGTTTTAATAATATGGCTTTACTAAAAGAAAAAAATGATGAGTCTGGGATCACACATATATTTATGGAAATCAAATTCACTAATATCCTTTTTCATCTTAGAGTTCCACATTTTGTTTATTGTTATATAATTAACAGTCTGGTTTAACATAAATTAAACTTTTTTTTGTAGTTAAACCAAGGATATTGGTTGGTTGCTGTCATTGAATGATGTCATTATGAAAAAATTTTTCATAGAGTAAATGGTTGTGGAAGTTTGTCTACATTTTGTTGCCAGAAGGTAAGATGTCTTCCCATAATACCTAGGACTGTGAATATTATAGGATAATATACCCCTCTGTAATTATGCTGTTAATTGGAAAAATGCAATTTTACAGATGTGATTAAGATTACTAATCAGATGACATTGTGTCACTCAGAAGGGAGATTATGTTAAGGGGAAAGTAGTCAGTGAACTATTTAAAAGTAGAAAATGTACTCCAACTTGTGGCAGAAGAGAAATCAAAGTAAGTGTGTGAAGTCAACATGTCATTGCTGGTTTGAAGTTACAGGGAGTCAGGGAGCTATGTAAGGAAGAATGAGGCAATTTCTAGGAGTTAGGACATGGGGACTTCATATGCAGGCAAGGAACTCTTTTCTGCAATGTAAATGAGTTTCAAAGTAGATTGAAAATTCAGAAAATGTCAACATAATCAGCACACACTTAAACGCATTACCTAATAGCCCTGTCATTAGAAATACTCTGATTATAAGCAGAGATCTTCTCCATTCACATATTTATTTGTTCAAACTGTCATATGCTGCCTTCTGCCAGTGACCTCCTTGGGGGTATAAATTGAGAACCTCCCAGGACTTTGGGTTTAGGGATGGGAGGGGATATCCTTAGCTCTTAATGAGTGTCTACTTTGACTTCTCAAGGTAAAAGAAGATGGGAGGAGGCTGACAGTGGTGGCGTTTACCCACCCATTTCTGGGTTCCAGCACCACACCAGAGATCTAATTAAGCAGTTTCTTCATCATCTATATTTAGAAGAAATAAAACAAAAATGCATTAATACATTTTGGAACTATTCAAATCGAGGCTCAATATAAATGAGACTTTATCCTGCTCCTTCTCATCCTTTAACATTATATATGTGTGTGGATGGAGAACAGGCGTAAGTGGGGAGACTGGGATTAGAAAAGGAAATATCCCATTGAACTTGCAAAATCGGTAAATTTGAAGTAGCTTTTATAGTACATGAAATTTTGAGGAGGAATTTGGAGGTGATGGGACCCTGTATTGACACTTAATAATAATACAATTTCCAATGATGAGGAATAGTTGCCAGCTGCCCCAAGCATCCTTTCCCAGGCAACCAGATTTGGGGAGAAATGTACTGCTACCCACCTCTCCATGTAGCTTTGGTGGAATTCTATAGAGGCCCAGCTACTTTCCCTCCTCCACCTTCACATACTTGAGAACAGGAGGGTACTGGAAACTTCCTGGTCTGTGGAGCCTAGGCACAGAGCAGGTTGGGAGGTGGTGGTACTCCTGTTCACTGACCTGCCTCAGTGGAAATCTGACCTTTGCTCAATGTCCTGTGTAAGAATGCTAAACTACTTTTCTCTTCCACCCTTAGAGAGGGAAGACAGCTTAGTGTGAAAGATACAGGTGTATGGCTAAGTGTGGAGTTATCTGGGCCAGGAGGCTGTTGTACATCATAAGTCTCGGTTTGAAGTCTGTGTGGAATTGGGGAATGTTCAGTAAAGCAGTATTCCTTATCTTCTTCTGATTCCTAACAAGGGGAGTCCAAAGAAAAGGCATAGCAGAAAAAAAGTACCAGCCAAACCTAGAGGTGAAGAAGCACATGATATTTTCACTTTATACAAGGTATCACCAACAATCCACAAGTATTCTCTTTCCAAAATCTCATTGGGAAGGTACTTTAAATGTAGGTACACAAGATTAGACCTCAGGGTGGGGTCATGTGTCAATGACTATACCCACTCTGAAGGGGGGTCTGGAACAGGAGCTAGTTTTTGATGTTATCTGGATACAGTGCTTCAGTGTTTCCTTTTTTCCCTCTTTTATTCTTAAGGACTTCTTTATTTATTTATTTATCTATTTATTTATTTTTCCCCTTCCCCTACTATCCATCTCTGCTGTTTTTGCTTTGTTGTCTTCTCTTCTCATTTTCTGTCCTCTAGGATTCACCAGGATTCGATCTTGGGGACCTCTAATATGGAGATAGGTTCACTGTCAATTGCATCACCTCATGTTCTGGTTTCTGCTGAGCTTTACCTTTGATTCTCCCTTTTTCTCTTCTGATGTGTCATCATTTTGCTGTGAGACTCACTTGCACAGGGCACTGGCTCATCACACAGGCACTCATGCAGGCAATCATGTGGACACTGGATCACCACACGGGCACTCATGAAAGCACTGGCTTGCTATACCAGCACACTTTCCCTTCGTTTTCACTAAGAGGCCCTGGGGATGGAACCCAGGCACTCCCATATGGTAAGCAGAAGCTCTACACTTGAGTCACATCTGCTTCCCAGCTTAGGTGTTTCTTAAGGAGATATTCCTTGATGTATCATGGGCTGGGTGGTGTGGAGCCTAGCAGTAGGATAGGTGCTACATATGTATTTGGCATGGTTGTCATTTAACTTTGAACTCAACACTGAGGTCTCCCCAAGGAGTAGTACCTTGAGGTATGCAGTCACCTCTCCACATTATCTTCACAGTGGCTGGCTTGAAAGTTCAGTCAGGTGGCACTGGAGATAATGTTTCCTGTGTGGCCACATAGACACCTTATGAAAAGTGAAGCATAAATGTAAGACAAGGTTTTGTGTTAACTAAGTAGAACAAAGAAAATGAAGAGGGAGAAAATGATCAGCTGATGAGAAGGAATGTAGGTACCCTAATAAACATTGATTCTCTCACTCTCTCGCATACACACAAACACACAGCTCAAAGACTCAATTCATTGTGCCTGGCCAATGCTCTGAAGGGCACTTTGTTGCCATGTCTGTAGATTTCACATGGGATTTGGATTTTGGTTCAAGAAAAATGGGTGCTAATATTAAAATCTCACTTTCTGAGCAAGGAGAATTCTTCCCTTTCTTCCCTCCCTACTCTGTAAGAATGGCTTAGATCTTCTTGACATTATACTGTTGCCCCCACTGTGATTGGCTTGCTAAAAATTGATCTTTCTAAATTAGGTAGAACCATTTAAATCTCCCCTGATTCAGCCTCAGGACATCAACCACAGGTGTGTCCCATACTTTGCATAAAGATTACAGTGGTTTGGGATCACTGGATTCCTACTCAGCCCCAGGAACTCTAAAGTACAAAATTCACCAGATGGGTCATCTTTGTCCTTATCTACATTTTCTGGTTGAAGCTTGTACAGGGCCAGAAAAAGCAACTTCTTGCTTCATTTCCCTGTCTACAACCTCCAGTGCAAGGTTAAATAGCAATAGTTAGAATCTCCATCCTCTTGTTTTCATCTTAGTTTTCTCCTGCATTGGTATTTGTGGAATTTTGTAGGTGGGATTTATCTGATTTAGGTAGTTCATTTGGTCTGCTTATCTTGAATGGGTGTTGGATTTTGTTAAATGCTCTCTCTGTTGATACAATCAGGTTTTTTTTTACCCTTAATTCACTCCAATACTTTTGAAGATGAGGGGTATACAAGACCATTTATAGGGAAACAGACTTTGGCCCAGTGGTTAGGGCGTCCGTCTACCACATGGGAGGCCCGCGACCCATGTGGAGCTGGCCCATGCGCAGTGCTGATGCGCACAAGGAGTGCCGTGCCACACAGGGGTGTCCCCTGGGTAGGGGAGCCCCACTCGCAAGGAGCGCACCCATAAGGAGAGCCGCCCAGCGGGAAGGAGGGAGCAGCCTGCCGAGGAATGGCGCTGCCCACACTTCCTGTGCTGCTGACGACAACAGAAGCGGACAAAGAAACAAGACGCAGCAAAAAGACACAGAAAACAGACAACCGGGGGAGGGAAGGGGAATTAAATAAAAATTAAAAAAAAAATAAATCTTAAAAAAAAAAAAGACCATTTATAGTTCTGAGAGTAATAAAAGCATGGACTGGGAGTCCAAACATAATTGCTTCATTTGTTTATGCCTCAACTATCAGTACTTTTTAACTTAGATAGACACATTTGATTCCTTCATTCATTCAGCAGACATTTTAAAGTTCCTATATGAAGCTAGGTTTTTTGTGAAATTCAGGAATGTCATAGAAAAGAGGAAAGCAGGCCAAATATAATGTATGGCTTGTTTCTGTATGACCTGAGAGTTAAAATTGTTATCCAAAATTTAAAGGGTTAAAAAATAAAAGGAAGCATAGTATTTCATGCAGGAAAAAACTGTAGGAAACTCAGATTTCAGTGTCTGTATATAAAGTTTTATTGGAACATAGCCACACTCATTTATTTATGTATTGTCTATGGTTATTTTTGTGCTAACATGTCAGAGTTTGTAGCTGCAACAAAGACTATGTGGCCACAAAGCCTAAAATAATTACTGCCTGTCCCTTTACCAAAAATGTTTACCAACCGCTGCTGGTGATGCTTCAGATGCAGGCTTTATTTTGAAGTAACCTCAAGAAGGGGATGACTAAGAGCTATTCAAGACAAAGTAATACAGACGGTACAATAAAAAGTCAATGGCATTATCACTGTGTCCAGGAATGCAATGGAGTTACAAATGTAGACTACCTAGTACCACATCAAATGAGAGGAGTATTCCCCTGAAGAAGACACTTCTTAAATACAGAGAAAAAACTTCACCATGCAAAGTAATTCTGTGGCAGACATTTCAATCAGAACAAGTTGGGGAAGCAGGGAATATTATGGAATAAGTGGGTATTCTATCAGAATTAGGAAGAGTTATAAACAAACAACCAAAAAGGACATGGCAAAAAGTATGGCAGAAATATGATGATAAATTTGAGACGCCACATCATGAAAAGCATTTTGCATCCTTGAGCGGGATTCAATTTCATTTATTTTTGCCATAGGATCTGAAGTACTCAAATTACACGATCAGGTTTATAGGTTAGAAAATAAGTCTGATGGATGGATTTTTTTTTCAGCAGAGAAGATTTGAGTGATGAATTTGAAAGCAAATAGAAGTGCTTGAATACCTAACAGGAGGTGAGAAAATGATTATGGTAAGTGTTCTGAAAAATATTCTGTGAGATAATTAGATGAGATACGGGGGGAATATTGCAAGGTTGCTATAGAGAGATGCAAGTTAGGGAGAAGAATTTTATGGTGGCTGTGATTTGAGCATGCATAAAGTTATGCATGAGAAAGTAGAGTGGGAGCTGTTCACTCTGAAGAGTGATGGAGTAGTGAGAGAAGGAGATGTACTCTAAATAAGGTAGGACAAAATTGAACCAAAGGTGTGTGACCCATAACAACATCATATATTATGAACCACACCAGGCACTCACACTTTGATGAAGGAGGAAATGACAAGTTTATAGCAGGTATTCTCACAGATGAGGATGATCTATCATGATGGATGAAATGTATTTTTTAGTAATAAAGTGGGTTGTCTTGTAAGAACAAGGAGGTGAATTCATAGTGGGTTTGATGAGAGTGAGAATAGAGAGTGTTGGATACTTTAAAGAGAATGTGGCACTGGATGCTTCTCTTAAGGAAAAACTGATGTTAGCATCTTGAGTGAAAATCAAGTGAAAACACATCGCAACAATATCATGTGTAAAAGCAAAGGAGTAATACAGCTTTAAAAGACTAAAAATTTTGGCATATGCCTTAGTAGGCAAAATAGCAGAATTCCCAAGGTTTCAAGACAATCTTTGAATCTACATTCTCAACTAGAAGCCAAGTTGCTGGATGGGGGGCAATGCATTTTTTTTTCCTTTGATATTTTTATTTTGATTGGAGAATGACATGGGGAGAGAAGAGGTTGGAAATATGGATACAAATCATGTTACAAAATGCCTATATTAGAGTGAAGGTTTGAATTTTACTTTGAGGATAATGAGGACTCACTGAAGGAATTTAAGAAGGGACTTGGTGAAACTTGAGATTCAGGAAATTCACTCAATACAGAATTGTGGATGACATATGCCTGAAGACAGAGACTAATGCCATGGAGCCCTCTAGTGTCCAGTGGGAGTAGATGACTACATTGAATGCGAGTTAAAAAAAAATCACTAGAAGTAGAATAGAGAAGAATGGCGAAATGAAGAGATGTGTTGTTTCTGCTAACAAGTGCTCAATAAGAAAGAATACAGAAGTTCAGTATTATAAAATAAAACCATTTTATCATGCTGAAATATACCAAGGATCAGAAATGCAGAACAGGGAAGCAGACTTGGCCCAGTGGATAGGGCGTCCGTCTACCACATGGGAGGTCAGCGGTTCAAACCCCGGGCCTCCTTGACCCGTGTGGAGCTGGCCCATGAGCAGTGCTGAGGCGCACAAGGAGTGCTGTGCCATGCAGGGGTGTCCCTGCCCACATGAAGAGCTGACACAACAAGATGACACACACAAAAAAACACAGATTCCCGTGACACTGACAACAACAGAAGCAGACAAAGAAGAAGATGCAGCAAACAGACACAGAGAACAGACAACTCGGCGGGGAGATAAATAAATAAATAAATGAATAAATAAATAAATCTTAAAAAAAAAAGCAGAGCAGACATAGGAGGGATGGCTTTTTCATATCCAGAAAGTATGGTATATCTCAAATGACTAAGGGCTGGAATAACTTAAGTTAGATCACCACTTCCATGTTCGAAATCTACCACACATGGGAAAGTAAGTGCCTACATACTTTTCCTAAATGAAGTGCTGGGGATTGATTTCAGGATCTCGTACATGGGATGCTGGAGCTCAAATCCCTGAGCTACACCCACTCTCAGTATAATCTTGACATGATAGCTCAACTGTAATGCAATATTTAAGTGGCCTCAATAATTTTGGTCCTTAATTTCAATTAATTACTCAATGATTTCTAATGGGTACATTATAATCATTCATTAACTGCTTCAACTTTTATTTGGCAGCTGCTATTTCAGAAATTTCTTCCTCCACTTATTATTTCAGCATTCTAAAAATCATGCTGTATGTAGCTACATATACCCACAAGCACATTGATTGCATCTGTCTTTGGAACATATGATGCAAAATATTTGAATTATTTAAAAAGCATATATTTTGACCAAGTCCTGAATGTGTACAGAAGCAAAGTACAGAAACTTAGCATTTTGTATGTATCTGGTTGTTTGTAATGTCAGAGAGTATCAAATTAGTTTTTACCTGCTTGAGAACACCATTGACTTCCCAATTTTGATAGTACTATTAAAATTAATATATTCTTTCAATGATATAAATGTCTACTGCACAAATTATTGAATAGAGTGATTCAAGCTATGGTAAATAAATTTAACATTATAATACATTTTGGAACACATATCTTCTTAAATATGTAGGTTTGGCAGTTTGATATTATTTATGAATTCCAAAAAGAAATATTCTAGTTGTAATCTACTCTGTTTGTTAGGCATGATGCCCCTTTGGATATATTAAATTCAGAGGTTTCATTTTTACTTTATTAAATCATGCTTAGGGCTTTGATTCTACCATGTCATATAATGGCCTGGTGTAAAGGGAGGGATGGAATTTGAATTGTACTACATGATTTTGCAAGGATGGATACAGATCACATCAAACTTATCCAAATTTATAAAAGTGTATGGTTCGAAATGTAACACACAATGCAAATCATCAATAATGGTTAGTAGCAACGTTTCAATATTTGTGTATCAATTGCCACAAATATACTATCCACGCTAAGATGCTATTAATAGGAGAAAGTAGAAAACGCACAATGGGTAAATGGGAATCACGTATATTCTGTACGTGACTTTTCTGGAACCTAAAGCTTCTTTGAAAAAAATGAAAAAAATCTGACTCTGGGTGAATAAATGGAAACAAATGTCACTGTACATACAAGACAACAGATCTTAAGAGTGATGATAGCCATATTTTTTAAAAAGTAAATAGTGGGGCTCCTGAGGGCTCTGGAGACATCCAGACACTATAGGTAGGGCAGACAGCCCAGGAGGTTGGCACCCTGTCAGGGGGACTTACTTTGGAATTTACACTCCCCGGTGTGATAGGGTTGGATTCAGTTGTGTTTACCCTGCACATGGCTCTGTTGCCCCTCTATTTGAACCTACACTTAGTAGAATTGTTAGTTGCATGTCCAAGAGACTTAAATCTTTCGACTGTTCATGTGACAGTTTCGCCCTGAATTTCAACAAAGTTGTAATAACTACTTTAAGGAGAGTTTTAAGAGCATTATTGATGAATACAGGTAAGAAACTAAGAGTTCCATTTCTTTTATAGTCATTTTCATTCTGAACCACTGGAAAGACCTTTTCCTATATTTACTAATCAGTTTGGTAAATGCTCATTTAAAAATATGTGCATAATAATATTATTTTGGCTGGTTGGATTTCTCCTGTAATGGAATCAAATTGGTTTCCGTTTATAAAATGGGTCAATCTAAAGGAAGCTGCTAACATAGTTATTTCAACTTATTAGTTACTTTAATAGTTAACTCTGTCCACAGAGTTCCCCCTATAGCTATTATGTATCTTAAAGTATACTGTGACAATATTAAATAAAAATGTCCTAAACAGTATCTCACACAGATATTCCAATGACTTATTAAGTCAATGAACTAAAATTTTTAAATTATATTTGAATTCTGGATGCATATTTAAATACCAAATTGCAATTAAAAAATTAATAAACCCCACTGTCTTCTTAACCATATTTTAACAATTATAACTACTTTTTAAAAATGAGACTTCTGTAAAATTATGTTACTGGCAAAAATAATACTGTCTTGAATGTCTTAAGTCACTTTCAGACATATTTTTTTTTAATTTATTTGAATGGATATTACAGTTTTAGATCATATTTTTTAGGTAAGTTTATAATATACTAACTTTGTATAATAGATTCTTATGACAGAATAGGAAATATTTTCACTGTATAAATACAAAAAAGCTTCATATTTCACTTTGCAAAATATATTTCTAGATTGATTACTTAAGGCTCAGAATTCTTGAATATGAATTGTCTGACTTGGTAAATTTTTTAAAAAGATGCCTAGGAGTTGTTCAAGATATCTATGTTTTTCTCTGAGATTCTTATGAATTCTACAGAGTTGGAGACTTTGAAGACTGTTTTACGGTAAACTGGCGCTTATATACTAATCAAAATCTGAGAAGACTAACCAATCTGGAATAATGTAATTCATTTTAAGAAAGGACTGTAGCTTGTCAACAGTGTTGACAACCATAATTTATTCAGAACCAACCACAGTTTAACTGAACACTACTAGAAAACAGCCACGTTATTCTAATGAAACAAGGACTTAAATTTTTAAGGAAAGAGAACTTTTCATGAACAAGAAAACTATTGTTTTAAAATAATTCCCTCTGCTTATTTTTTTGTGAAAATTAAATCCAGTATGGAGAAGATAATAAACACATTAGATGGCTGTTAGTACATTACTTTAATTGGTTTTAGTATTTACTCTATGATCTAATTTGAACATGAATTTTATGTTTTGGTCTTTATGTTCTATTTATATTATCACAATGAAGAAAGATAGAACAGTAGAAGTATTCTAATGACATAATTAGAAAAGGTAGCATCACCTTGAAACAATATTTTTAAAAGATATATATATTTTTTTCACCCCGACTAAAGCACTTATTTCCATATTTGGAAAATGGGCTTGAAAACACAATGAAATCAAATTAAACTTTATATTCCATTTTTTATTTCAAGCCATGGATATACCATCTAAATATGAATTCAAAGATTCAGGTTAAAATTGCAAAGTAATTTATACATGTAAAAACATGAGTTTAAATGGAGTGTTAAAGGTTTATTATGGAAGCAGCTGTGGCTCAATCAATTGGGCGCCTGTCTACCATATGGGAGGCCCTGAGTTTGTGTCTTGGGGCCACATTGTGAAGGCAGGCTGGCCTACACATCATGGAGTGCCGCCCGGCCTGCAAGTGCCACAGAGAGCCGACTCAGCAAGGTGATGCAAAAAAAGGTTATGTAAAAAACACAGAAGAACGTGCAGTGAATGGATACTGAGAACAAAGCACAAAGCAAGCCACAAGGGAAGAGCATAAATAAATAAAATAAATAAAGACACACAGAAGAACACACAGCGAATGGACACAGAAAGCAGACAACAAGCAAGACATGAGGGGGGAGGATTAAAATAAGATTTATTATGAGACATGATACAGCTATACAAAGTGTTATTAAATTAATTTTTTAAAATTATAATTGTACATAATTATGTATTAGACTAATATCAGGATTAAAGATTACAACTAAATAATTTTTTAGTTATTTTCAATAATGTGGAATGGTAAAATACAGAGGTGAAATTAATATTTTAAAAGTAAACTGATGCTTTTTTTACTCCTTCACTAGAAATTTTATCCTCATGGGATGTAAGTATTTAGCATTTCAAAGGTCCATGGAGTTGGCAATTTCATTATTTTTCTTTCAAAGGTATTGTGTTTTTAATGTTAGAATATTAGTTTTAAAGTAACTTTTCTGTTTCATTTGCATTCTTCATAAACAAAGTACTTGATCTATTTATTTTACCTTGATATTGCAATAATTTATAATAACTCATGGAAATTAGATAGCACACAGAATTTTTAAGGTAGCAATCCCTCCTTAGAATTAGAACATTCAAAAGTCCAGGTCTCCCTCTCTCACCACTCTCCATTAACTTCATTTCCTACATCTCCTAAGAAACCCCCACCATTGTGCACTATTAAAGTAGACTACTTTTTGAATTTTTCCCTAAAATATTCCTGCATGTCTTTCCTTATATGTGCAATGGTATGAAGCTATATGGATCCCAGAAAAGTATGTTCTTAAAGTTAATCCTTTCCTGTGGGTATGGACTCATTATAAGTAGGAACTCTTTCTGAGTAGGATCTTAATTTAAATGTGACGCTCCTCATTCAGGTTGCATCTTAATCCTCTTACTGGAGACCTTTATGAGAAAACGGAATTTAGACCAAGAGAAGTAAGCCATGGAAGCAAGAAGCTGAAAGCCATGAAACCCTGAAGAGAAGGGAGACACCCACAGATACAGCGATGGACCTTGCCTTGTGGCAGAGGAATCCAGGATCGGTGGTAGCTGGTTGTATTGCCTGAAGATGCCTTGATTTGGACATTTTTCTCAGCCTTGAAACTGTAAGCTTGCAAACTACTAATTCCCCATTGATAAAAGCCAACCTATTTTATGGTATCTACATGAGCAGCTTTAGCGCTGTTCTTCTAGTTAGAATGTTCCCTAACTCCAAATATGAAACTACTACATATCCTTCTAGAACACACTGCTTCTTCTCGTTAGAATGATCCCTATCTCCAAGTATGAAAAATCATTCAAGGCCCATTACTAAACTGAAATTTTTTAAAAATATTAATTAATATATGAGAATTACAAAAGTTAAAACAATAGAAAATATCTAGGGAAAATTAATAAACTCTCTTCCCCCTTCTAATGTCTCAATTTAACATAGGCTTTCTACAGTTAAATGCTACTGCCAGCACAAAGATTTATTTCCTTGATCACATTCCAAGTATATGTTGTACTTTGTACGTGCAATTCATTATCATATTCTCTACGAATCTGGTTTTGCTTAAAAATTTGTGTTTCATATATTCAGCCATAACTCACTGAATGTACTGGGGCAAAGTGTGAACTACAGGGTAAACTATTATCATGGGGTGCAGCAGTGCTCCAAAATGTGTTCATCAAGTGAGATGAGTGTGTCACAATGATGAAAGAGGTGGTTGGTGTGGGAGGAGTGGGATGGGGAGGTGGCGGGTATATGGAAACCGCTTATGTTTTTTAATGTAACATTTTTTGAGAAGTATAGATCTTCAAAAAAATACCATTTACAAAAATGATGGGGATAGGGGATGGGGAGTGGGTTATATGGGAACCTCTTATGTTTTTAATGTAACATTCTTTGTGATCTATTAACTTCAATGAAAAAAATTGTTAAAAATTGCACACACTGTTTTAAAGAGAAAGAAAAGTTGTAAAACTCTCTGTACAGTAAACACCACTTCAAAATATTAATTATTCATATATATACACATGCATCATAAATGTATAAAATTAGCAATAAGGAAAATACTGGAATATACCCCAAAAATTGTGTTTATTATTTTGTTACCCTTTGTATTAGTCAGCCAAAGGTGTGCTAATGCAAAACACCAGAAACTGGTTGGCTTTTATAAAGGGTAATTATTTGGGGAAGGAGCTTACAGTTTCCAGACCATAAAGCATAAGTTACTTCCCTCACCAGGCTATTTTCACCTGTTGGGGCAAGATAGCTGCTGATATCTGCGAAGGTTGAGGCTTCCTGGGTTCCTCCCTTCCTGGGGCTTGCTTCTCTTTCCTCTCTAGGCGTACTTCCTGCGGCTCCAGCTCAAGGCTTCAGCATCAAACTCCAACTTCAGAACTTCAATATCAAAAAACCCTCAACTCTGTCCTTTGCCATGCCTTTTATCTGTGAGTCCCCACCCATTAAGAGGTGGGGCCGCAATGCCCTAATGACATGGCACAATCAAAGCCCAAATCATAACTTTATCATGCCCAGGTACAGACCAGATTACAAACATAACCCAATATCTAGTTTTGGAATTCATAAATATATCGAACTGAAACATCCTTATAATTCCCTGGAGGACCAGGGCCTTTATTTAAAGCTCACTGGCATTTGGTGTGTTCCTGAAATACCAAATAGGCTCAGTTTAGAAAAAGAGTCTCAATAAATATTTAAGTAAATTAATGAATTCTTGAATATGTTCATTTTAATATTTAATGTGTTAACATAATAAGAACATGAATTGCTCCCAAGAAAAATTACTAACTTACCATCACATCTTGGAAAAGGATAGTTCCAAATTCTGTTGATCATGTGCTGACAAGCGAGGGCCGGATGGCCTATTAAAATGTACCCAGGATAATACTCAAAAGATATTGATTGTCTGACACCATAATCTGAACTGATCATATACCCATTTTGAAACGGAGGAGGATCTGGGCAGTTATGTAACTCATAGTCTGAAATAAGCAAATAAATAAAATCAAATTATGACAATAAATTAATCTAAAATTTATAGAAAAAATATGATTACAAATAGCTTTTTATTTCTAAAGATAGGTTTTTAAAAACGAATTTTCAAATTAACATCTTGAAAAAACAAACAACACAGCAGGATTAAAACAACATGCATTTATGAAGACTTACTATGTCCTTTAGAAGTAATATGACGCATACCAAAAATGAATTTGACAATATTTAACTTAGAAAGTATATCGAATGAATTTGATAAAAAGTCAGTAATACAGAGGCTAATAAAAACGAGTCTATATGGAATGCCTGATACAAATATCCCTACTATTCCCTTTTAGTTTAAAAGTGAAATATAGGACCATGCTAACCAAAGTGCTTCTAAGGAGGAAATATATAGTTGTTTCCTTTTGTTTTTAGTTTGTCTGGTACATCCATAATAGTGAGATTTATTTGATTTTATTTCTTGAAAAAACACCTGTAGAATCACTAAGTTAGCAATTACCATCAGTACAACATTTTTATAACATATACTTTATTATACTTTATCATTACGTCCTTTGTGTGCTCTAAAATAAATTCTAGGTAAGATGATAGATAATAAATGTTACTTGCAATCTGTGTGATTCAAAAATGTATCCATAAATTAATAAAAGCTAGATAATCCATAAATTAGGTGCAATTTCCTGATGATCATATCATCTTTCAACTAACAGAGACAACCTGCAGACAATTTTCCCCTATCTACACTTGTACAGGGGAATGAAAATTTTAAGCACTAGAAGCCCACTGTATCATCTTTTAGAGTATGTTGTTACACACAAACGTGACAGAGAATTCACTTCTAATACAACAACGAAGCCACATTGTGCAGAACCGATTCCAGAGGAAACTGTGCTCAGCTTCTCCTTTCCTGTATTCCTGCTGAAAACAAATCAATGATTCTGAATCGCAGGCAACACACAATTTAAAAAGAACAAGAAGTAATCCATTATTTTCCTCACTATCAACTGAATGTAGAGTAGTAATATAAAGGATGCAAGTGACTGCTAGAGAGGCCTTTCATAGGGAGAATAAAGTAAAAAGGAAATTTTAATTTTATATTTAAGTTCTTTTATCAGGTGATAAACATTGGTGAAAGTGTAGCGTTGAAATTTTAAAATAAATGCTGAAAAACTTTATGCTCTTTGATTTGTGCCAGGCATTTCCCAGGGTTTGGAGTATAATTTTCTGCATGAATTACCTGACAAAATAGAGGCAGAAGAGTTGAGGATATGGCAAAAGGAAAAAAATAGCTGAATGTGCAAAATTGATGGACATATGAAAATGTCTAAGGCAGAGGAATATTAAGTAGTTCTTTAAGACTGAAATACAGAGTACGGGATTTGGAAATGCCCAGAAATTAGACTTCTGTTTTCCTGGAAGAGGAATTGGACTGCATATCATACTAAGTGGACTGGATTTTACTATAAAACCAATGTGGGAAGCGGATGTGGCTGAGGCAATTGGGCCCCCATCTACCATATAGGAGGTCCAGGGTTCGATGCCCAGGGCCTCCTGGTGAAGGCAAGCTGGCCCATGGGGCGAGCTGGTCCATACAGAGTGCTGGCCTGTGCAGATTACTGCCCCAAAGAGGAATGCTGCCCTGCGCAGGAGTGCTGGCCCATGTGGAGAGCTGGCGCAGCCAGATGATGTAACAAAAAGAGACAGAGAGGAAAGATAATAAGAGATTAAGCCAATCAGAGAACTGAGGTGGTGCAAGAGAATGATCGCCTCTCTCCCACTCCATAAGGTCTCAGAACTGGTTCCCAGAGCCGCCTAATGAGAATACAAGCAGACACAGAATAACACAGTGAATGGACACAGAAAGCAGACAGTAGTGGGGAGGGGAGGGAGGAGAAATAAATTAATAAATCTTAAAAAAAACAACCAACCAACAAAAAGAACAACGTGGGAGCCCCATGGAAAGATATTAAATAGAGCTACAAAGTGGACTTGAAATTTGAAAGATCAGTGTAGTTGCTGTTAGAAGTTTAGTAAAAACGTGGACATTAATTATCCTGTGGAGTTGTGAGGTTTTATAATTAATAGATTTTTCTTATTTAATAGCTCAGTGAAATGGCATTTTCCTCTTTATATTTAACAATATTTGATGCTAGTGAGTCAACTGGATCATTTGATTATGGAAGTATAATTTGCAATAATCTTTTGTGAAAGCAATTTGAATAGAGCTATAAAAAATCACTTACACCATTTGACCTAGTAATATCATCTACAGACATCTCTACTATGAGAAAAATTTCAAAGAAGAAAGAACTCAGTATTCACAGTTGTTAGTTACTACATATGTATTTGTTTTTTCATGTTTTCAAAATAATAAAGATACCATGCACCAGAACAAAAGACTAAGACGGTTAGACCCTGTGATGGTTAAGGCTATTGTGTCAACTTGCCCACATGTTTGGTCAAGGAAGCACTGGGGTAATTGTAATTACAAGGGCATTTATGGACTTTAGTCACCATTGAGTTTACTGCAGTGGTAGATCATAGATAGCTGGTTATAATTACATCCATCAGGGAGATTACCATCAGCAATGAGTGACACTTAACCCAATCCTTGAATCCGTTAAAAGAGGAAGTGATTCCAGCATGGAGAGAGAATTTCCTAGCTCATCTTTGGACAGCCAGCATCTCCCAGACCTCGTCAAGGATCTTCGTTGGGCTTCCATCAGAGCTCCTGGTTGCACTTTGCCTGCAGAACCTGGACTTGTGCATCCCCACGGCTGCATAAGAGACTCTGATAAATCTCTTACTATTGACAGATATCCCTTACTGATTCTGTTTCCCTAGAGAACCCTAACTAATGTCGACCCTTTCTTCAGTTAGCAGATTAGAAGAAATCCTGAATTTTACATTTCTGTTTTCCTTGATTTGTTTATTATTTTCATATCTTCCACTGTATAATGTCTCAGAACAAAAGTCAAGTAAGCAGTTGAAGAGAAACTGAGAGCAAGAAAGACAATAAATGGCAAAGGCTTTTTTCAACATTGTTGGATAATTCCTAGCATTGACTCCCCAAAGAACCAGAACTGAACAAAACCTAGTGTTAGACAAAGTCACACCATAATGGGAGTGAAGTCAATATACCTACAGGAAAGAACCGAAAAGTATCTGAAAATCACGACTCCACAACTCATTTTGTCACATAAACATGAGGACCTTGTGTAATTATTTCCTAATTGTTTCCAAAGTCACATCTTGATTGTACCATATCAAGATGGAATGAAGCACTTCCTAATCATCAAGATTGTAATGAAAATTAAATAAGTTAATTTATAGAACTTTATAAACTATAATATGCTATAAATGGAGTAGTTTTGTTTTAATTTCTAACATACCTGAATTTTATAAAGAGTTACATATAGGATGTATTCGTAATATGAAAGAGGGAACAAGTGTCTGAAGTTGAGAATTTACAGTAATAGGATGCCATTCTTCCACAATATCCTTTAGAATTAAATGAGTCGGTGTAAGTTTTATTTACAGAAAATCAGACATAATTTACCAACATTAGAATGAATTTTATGGTGAAGTTATATTATACTATGGAACTTCCCACAATTAGAAGGAGAAACGCTATATAAGAAATTATGCCAGGTCAATAAACATCATAAGCATAACTGTTAAAGAAATTTAAAGTACTAAAAATCATTTGCAAAAGGACAAGAGCTTTTAAGTCACAGTTATTTGAAAATGGAATTTGAGTTTACCATAAAGATGATACTTGCATAGTCTGTAAGAGTGAGTTTTCTGTTTTCACATCTTATAAGTACAGTATCCGACTGCTCGAATCCTCCGCATAATACAGGCCTTCAAGGAAAAAATCTAGAGGTGTCCAAAGGAAAAGAGTATTCAAAACCATAAGAAACGAGTCTGTCATACTAGAACACACCCTCCGCGTGATGGACGCGGTGGTGCTCTGCTGTCCCTGGCCGGGCCTGAGCCGCGCGGGACTCGGGACCGACATGGATGGGGAACGGGACCGCTCCCCGCGCTCTGCCCGCGGGGCCTGCCTCTTCCCCACCTGCTTGGCTGGTGCGGGGACGGGCAGGGGCGCGGATCCGGCCCTCCGCCCAGTGGCCATCCCTCGTTCGCCTGTCCTGGCTCTGTGTTCCCGCTCAGCCCCTCTCCGCGGCGGGGTGGTCTCGCTGTTGCTGCGGGAACGCGCCTCGCCGGCCCCTCCTGGGCCCCTGGAGCGCTGCGGGTTGTGCCTCAGGCGCCCGCGGCGAGCGGCGGCGCTGCTCCCGTTCCCGGCGTCCCCTGCGCGCCGCCGCAGGCGCCTTTCCTGTGTGTGCCCCGGATGACGCCAGGGGGTCGAGAGCAGTTACGGGCACTCCTCTGCCTGGGAGGGGGCCCGTGTGCGTCCCAGGGGCAGCGCCCTGGCCAGCTTTTGGCCAACTCGAGGGCTGTCCTGTTCTGCCCGAGTTGCCCCGAGGGGCCGTGTCGCGGGGCCCCCACAGACCTGGTGTTTGCAGGAGCTTTAGAGTTGGGCCTTCCCTAAGGAAATGCGCGAGGGAGGCCGGGAGCTGTGTGTGGTGCCTTTGGGTGCCAGGAGCGCCCTCGGGGTGCCTGTCGCTCTCCAGCCCGCTGCATCCAGTGGAATGGAGAGGGGCCCTCAGCGATAAAAAGAACACACCTCAAAGGCTAGAGTGGCATGCCTCTCGTTATTTGATTTTCTAAAGTTATGCCCTGTGTGATAAACAGGGTGCTTGGAAAATTATGCTAATAAATGCGGAAACAGGAAACATTAAAGCAGAAAGTCAACACAAACCTTTCTTTCCCTTTCTTTTTCTCTATTTCCCACACATACACGCCTTTTTCCCGTGACTCCATTGTGCTTCTCCCTAGGACAATCTCACAAAACACAAAGCCAGGCCACTATTCTCTCTTCAAAGCGCCAACCCAAGTGAAGGCCATAAAAACACCTCTTGAAAGCCAGGGCGAGTCGTCCGGGAAAGTGTCCACAGGACATGGTATCCCTCCTTACAAAATTGTTTTTTGACTAAAATTTTTTCATAGACTCATGTCACAAAAAGAACAAATAATTCCAAACTGTGTTTTAACGATCAACAAATTCCCTTCTGAGTTATACTCTGTAGATAAAATAAGCAGGCTTGTTCTCATTCTTGTATTTGCTTGAAAAATAATTATAATAAGAAAGTCCATTGGAGAAATGAGTCCTCTAATATACAAAAACAAGGCTAAGAAAGAGAAAAAGCGATCAAAAATGGCTTGCCGTTTCCATGGGAGGAGAATCAAATGAAATTATATTCAACACAACCTAACCATCATTGGATGGTTTCACTCCTGATTTAACGTGCGTTTGTGGTATTAATACAAGCACACGCACATACACTCACACATCACTCATGCATTTTAACAAAACTTAATACAATATTTTGTTAAATTTTGTTATAGAGTTTGCTGTATCGTTTTAGAACTGCAGTCATGTTCTCTTTAAAGCTAGATAAAACTAGAGCTGAAAGGTGCTGACCTATTTCTGCTAATATAATTAACCTCTGTCAAAGGGATCAATATGGAAGACTGCAAAGTCGCCTTCCAGCTTAAAATCCCATGATTCAAATAGCCATGGAATACTCTAATAGTTGAGAACATTGATGTTTTCCCTCTCTTTTAATGGCTCTAACACAATTTTCCTGTGTGGGAAAATATATGAGGAAGTGTGTCTATGTATGTGCAAGAATGGTTTTTATCACCTCTTCATTTATCGAGTGAAATAAATATTATTTATTGTCTAAGTTATAAATGCTGTTATAAATGGTAACTCAACAGAAATGGGTCTTGCTCTCATGAAGCTTACATTTTAAGAAAAACAAAAAATTATTTGATAATTATATGAAATAGTTTTAAGTTGTTTTAAAATAAAATAAACAACTGAAATAAAAGCAAAACCAGGTCAAAGGTATGCAGGGGTGGTCAAGATACCCTCTTTTGAATAAGTGATGTTTTAGCTGAGTTCTAAATGGAGAGCTGGTATAGAGCAGACAAAGACCAAGGAAGGATGGCTTTTCAGGCAGAGGAAGTACTATGCTGCTCACAAAAAGTCACTTACCTGGGATAAAGTGGAGAGTTCAAGGAGACAGATTTTTAAGCCATTTCCCCCAACATTTGTGTTCACAACCTTGCTTGCTCCTATGACAAGAGGTACCAGGAAAAAATAGGAGAGCCAATCAAACATGTTTTAGAAATAAAATAGATACTTCTTCAAAGTCCAGGACTCATTTCTTCATCTCATAAGGAGTATCTGCCAGGCAATAACACCAGAAATGCATGGCTTATTTCAGAAGTTTCTGAAGAATGTAAAAGGCCAAGTATTTTTTAAATTATGAATTATACACCTAGCTTATAGATCAGTAAACATTTTTAAGATCTTTGTGCCAACTTTGTTATTTAATGCAATAGTTCAGTATTTAAATAATGGCATGAATGTTTTCCCAAACTTTTGATACATAACTTCACAAATCACTTTTTTGTGTAAATATCTTTGCTGAATTTGTATTTATATAAAGGACCATTTTAGGAGTCTCAGGTGAAGTAACTAATAGTAATAAAAATAATTATTTAGTATGCTAAAATAGATAATTTTTGGAAGACGCTTATTATTTTTTAGAGTAAGTGCAACAGGTTTTCCATGACCTGTTTTGATATTTATCATCACCTCTAAAGATTGTGGCACATAGAAGGGTATGGTTTGGGAGAAGCTGTGGCTCAATCAGTTGGGCTCCTGTCTACCATATGGGAGGCCCTGGGTTCGAGTCCTGAGGGTTCCTTGTGAAGGCAGGGTCACCCACATGCTGTGGCCTGCAAGAGAGGCGGAGTGCTGCCAGGCCCAAAAGCGACACAGAGAGCCGACTCAGCCAGATGACCCAAAAAAAGGGAGACAAGCAAAAAAAAAAAAAAAAATCCGAAGAGTATGCAATGAATGGACACAGAGCAGACAGCAAGCAAGCCCCAATGGGGGGGAAGGGAAATAAATTAAAAAAAACAAATACAGACACAGAAGAACACACAGTAAAAGGACAGAGAGCAGACCACAAAGAAGCTGCTGCAAGGGGGGGGGGCGGGAAGGCAGTTATTTTTTTAAAAAGTGTGTGGTTTTTTGAGGTATAAATTTGAATTATATGTACTCTAGGCTTGAGGATGGGGAAGCACTCAAGCCTAGAATCCTCATCAAACTGTCAGAATCCTCATCCAAGCAAGGTTCTGTTCTCTACTCATCATGAAAGCATTAACCTGTATAAATTGATTTTTTAAATATGAAAAGTTTAAATTTAAGGAAAACAGCCATCAAGTAAGAGAATAAAAATTTAAAAGAAAAAAACTTCAGGTGAATTTGATAAAGTAGTTACCTTCTAGTGTACAGAGGTAAAAAGCAACATTTTCAACTGAAGTCTAACAACTTGTTCATAAATTTCTACATTCATACTTGGCAATTGCTACAGGTTTTCAAAAATGTTATTTAGTAAGTTGCATAAGATTTGTTGTACTATCATAGAAAATTGAAAGAGAATCATCATCAACAGAGAAATCTTCTTCAGAAGTCCAAAATCTTGAATTAGGTTTGCAGACCAGCTCTGTGATGTGAAATAGACATACATTCCCCCATATAATGCCTGTGGCATCTTGGATATATCACTTAAATTCCATGTCATCATTCCTTCATCTATGAAAGCACAATAAATATACCCTTCTTTTAGCAGAACTACTAGAATTAAATGTGATGTTAAATGCAATGAACCATGATTTTCATACATTAGTTCAATAAAACCTAGACTAGCCTGCAAGGATTCTCTAGTTTCTGATAGAATGTTACACAAATTAAGTTAAAACACTTGACCCATTTCTGATATAATCTCTTTGATGAAGGTAAACCAGAGAGAAATAAACTACTGCTTCTAATGTTAGAAATTAACGGGAAGGATTTTGAGAAAACTGAACCTTGGAACAGGAAGATGGCAGTTTATACAGTATACTAATTTGAAGCCCTACTTGAGATCTTGAAGCCGGGGTATCTGTAGAAGCTGAACCACGTATTGTGGTCCACAGACTCTCAAATCACACATGCATAAGCTTACCAGTGTCCTCATAGGCTGTTCTAACTTCCTTATAGAGTGCATTATGTGTCTTTTGTAACCAGAGGTATGATCCTGGCTTTCAGGTTTAAGATACATATTTTTTGCTTAAATGTTAATGCCTTGATTTGGTACCTATTTGGGAAGCCAACCAATATCGTTAAGAGAGCAGGCAATCCTAGAATTTTGGGACTAAGTAAATCCTCTTCTGGGAGATCTTTAACCAAATTCCTTGCTCACAATTGCAAGTACCAGTGTATCTCACATTTGACTAACCAAGCAGTGAGTGTCCAGTGTTATTTATACATTACAGCCTCTGCATTTTGGAGAAAGTATAAAGTTGACCCAGATGAACTGTTGAAGTCACTGAAGTCAAGGACTGTGGACTCACAAAACATTTGATTGTAAATATGCTGCCTGGACTCAGAATCTGTGATCTTAGCTGCCTCACAATTTTGGGTTAGACTTCGAAGAAGGACGGAGAATATGGATACCTGAAACTAGTTTGCAGGTGGTTAAAAAAAGAGAGGAAGCCCCTTGCCCTTGCTCCTTCAGTTAAATCAAGGTTGCTCAGGATATTCTATTGAAAAGAAAGAGTTATTCAGTTTTAGAAACATTTCAATTTCTTCTAGAAGTTACGGGTGTATCCATAAGGAGCAGTTGATACAGCCATACAATCAGTTAGAATGAATTCTTCAGTTACTCATTATACATAAAATCAGTTTAACTGCCTCTCCTTCCAAAAGGGGAAATGATATCTATAAACTACAGCCCATTTTCACATAAATCCAATTCATGCAAAATTCAGCAGTTTTATGATTGTTTTGAGGAATAAGTGGATTGAACATTGCCTATTATGTTTTTTTTTTTTTTTAAATTTTTTAATTTTTTATTGACTTTGTAATAATATTACATTAAAAATATATATGTGAGGTCCCATTCAACCCCACCCCCCCACCCCCCCTCTCCCCCCCCCCAACAACACTCGTTCCCATCATCATGACACATCCATTGGATTTGGTAAGTACATCTTTGGGCACCTCTGCACCTCATATACATTGGTTCACATCATGGCCCATACTCTCCTCTATTCCATCATGTAGGCCCTGTGAGGATTTACAATGTCCGGTGATTACCTCTGAAGCACCATCCAGGGCAGCTCCATGTCCCGAAGACGCCTCCACCTCTCATCTCTTCCTGCCTTTCCCCATACCCTTTGTCCATTATGTTAAGGTATTCAACTTCTCCAAATGCCAAATTACAGAAACTAAAAGGAATTCACAAAAATTTTTAATGTGACAAAATTTTTAAATATTATGAAAAGTCTAAGGGTATGAAAGCCCTATAAGAGTAAGGGAAGGCAGAGAATTTTATATAACTCAAGGCCGTTTGTAAATAGATATCCACTGTTTGGATCTGGGGAATGACTACTACTTACATCTATCTATCCTGAGCATAAATTGTGTCATGTTTAAATCATAAGCACTTAATGTGACTGCTGATGGGCTCATGTATCATCTTTCTAATCTCTATTATATTTGGTAACTATTATCTAATTAGTTGAAAGCTATCTTTACCTAATCATCTGTTTTACAATAATTGATTTAAAAATAGGGTACATAAACTTGACTAAGTTAACAAAGTTCTGTCTCTGCTATTTCATTTCTCAATTCTTTATAAGAAATTTAACTCAAGACAGCGATATCTACAACCATTTTTAACCATTTTATAGCGTAAATATAAGACACGACTTAAAAGCAAGGTGTAGAACACAAACAGTGTTTGGAATGACTAGAAACATTTGCATGATTTATGCATCGTCTTATAAGTTATGAATTATATCCTTAGCTTATTATAAATCACAAACAGAATTTAGAAATTTTAAGGTGACTTAATAATGAGTTGAATGTCATTTTGCCAATTTATCAATTTTATAAAATGATAAACACTGATAAACTAATTAAGCTTGAAATGTAAATATCAGATATGATATCCTAAATTCAAAAATATTTTTTTATTTCTTAAATTTAATCTGTCTTTATAACTGCCAGTTATAGAAAATCTATTATGTAAATAAAAACGAGTATTTTATAGGGACATCTTTTTAAAAATGTGAATAGTTAGAATCAGGTGTCAAATCAAGAAAACATTCAGTCAACCAACCAGAGGCTTGGCCTACTTGAGGATTCACCAATTCAATGCTTATGGGGTCAAGCAGGCCACTTCAAAGAGCAAAGCATTCCAGAAGCCACAGAAAACTTTTTAACTTTTAAAGTAAATGCTGTCCCACTCCGAAAGAAGCTATCACTCTGACACCTCTTCTGATTGTCCCCATATGTGAATGCTAAATCAATGTTTTTAGATTCCAATACCAGGAGAGAAAAAGGAAAGGTGAATCCATGTGTATTTCCCAACTGATGTGAAATCTAATTCTAAATACTCACAGTACTTAGCATATTGTACAAGCCAAATACAAAAACTTTTCTGGTCTAGATGATTGTTAAATAACTGTTTTTGTTTTTGGAGAGTGACCTAATTGGTAGCTTTTTAAACTCTATAGACATGGCTTTAATGAGCCAATTTAGAAAATATCAAAAGAAGTAAAACAAAATACATGTATTTGAACTACGGAGGTTACAAGTTATGTAAGATAAAATATAGTCTCAAAAATATGTGATAAACAATACTAGGATGGAATCTAATTTGAGTTCTTTGTGCTTTAAATAAGGAAAGAAAATTAAAATTTGAATGGGGTACAGCAAGTATTCAAAATGGAGGAGGTTTCTTGAAAGGATTCAGTTTTAGTGGAGATAGACATCTTAAATAGTAGTTCATGGTTTAAGACATATAATTATATATTTTTTCCATGGCTCAACTATTAAAATCATGCTAATGAACCAAGTGAAGATTACTATCTAGTGACCAAATATATAATGATGATCAAGAACGAAATGTTGAGCTTTTAACAGAATGTATTTAAATAGGAATAAATGCAGGACTGAAACTTATTGGAGAAAATAAAAAATTAAACAAAGTAGGAAGAAGTGAAGCCATATAGAGAAACATGAAAAAGAAGCATAGAAATAATAGTAAACATTATTCCATTTTAAAATTTTAATTCAAGAGCCAGGTTAAGGTAACATTACGGAAGAAAATTTTGTTGAAGTTGAAGCCATCGTCTCTCTTTTAAGCCTGTGATAGCGTGCTAAAGGATTTTGTTGTGTTCCAAAATCCATTCTCGCATTGAAGCAAATTTCTTTTCATTTAAAAATCCTTTAGTGACTTCACATTGCACCTGAAGAAAACCAAAAATCTGAGACCTGTGAATCTCTCAGACCTTATTCTCCGTTATTTTCTAGCCATATTTCTCTGTTCTTTGACTGCATCAAGCCTCTCTCCACCTGGAACACATCTCCCTTGCATTTTGCAGACTTGGCTCTTATCTGTCAATCTTAGCCTCAATTCTACTACTAATGAAATGCAGCTCCCCAGGTCTCCCCATCATTTTCTTTCTATCACCCTAAGTGCTTCCTTCATAGCGGGTACCAATAATATTGCTTTTATTTTGACACACTTCCTCACCCACGCCTGAGATTCTAATAGTAAGCATCTAGAGGGTCTCTTTGCCTGCAGTCTCCCTCTGTTTCACATACCTGCTTCCTGCCCCATACAAGTTCCTCATCTACTCTATATTTGATTAAGCTTAAATAAATGTGTTTATTACTATTTTAATTCCCTGTTTAAAAACCTTCAGTAATTTTTATTGCTTGTCGAGTCCAAAACCTTTTATATATGGACTCTTTTGGAAATTTAGTGAGTCTATTAAACTTCCCAGAACAATGCTTTTGAATGCTCCAAACAAAATTCATTAGATTGCAAAGGAAATCAATCATATTAAAATATAATGATTAAGGTGTGTTAAAAACCAAATATGGGAGGGGGCAAGATGGCGGCTGAGTGAACATCCCTGTTAGAGTCTTCTGCAGGGAATCGGCTGGGCGGCGTTGGAGACTCTTTGGGACCGGATTGTTTCGGGATTTTTGCTGGTCCGGAGGTGTCTGGACATCGATTTGGAGGGAAGGTAACAGAGAGGATTCGTCTGTGAAATATACACGGAGATCCCAGCTACCTGTAGAGGATTCCCTTCTTGGGTAGGCGGAGACGAGGCATCTAGCCCCGCTCGGTGGGGCTGAGCCAGGCCGGGCCGGGCCGCGGTAGCGTTTGGAGCCGGGCGGGGCCGGTGCAGGCCCCGGCTGCGGGCCGCGGTAGCGCTTGGAGCCGGGCGGGGCCGGTGCAGGCCCCGGCTGCGGGCCGCGGTAGCGCTTGGAGCCGGCGGGGCCGGTGCAGGCCCCGGCTGCGGGCCGCGGTAGCGCTTGGAGCCGGGCGGGGCCGGTGCAGGCCCCGGCTGCGGGCCGCGGTAGCGCTTGGAGCCGGGCGGGGCCGGTGCAGGCCCCGGCTGCGGGCCGCGGTAGCGCTTGGAGCCGGGCGGGGCCGGTGCAGGCCCCGGCTGCGGGCCGCGGTAGCGCTTGGAGCCGGGCGGGGCCGGTGTAGGCCCCGGCTGCGGGCCGCGGTAGCGTTTGGAGCCGGGCGGGGCCGGTTCAGGCCCCGGCTGCGGGCCGCGGTAGCGTTTGGAGCCGGGCGGGCCCGGGTCAGGCCGCGGCGGGTACGGAGCCGGGCAGGGCCGGTCCAGGCCGCGGTGGCAGGAGGTGGATGCCGGAGCCGACTGGGCCGCTGTAGCGAGCGGAGCTGGGCGGAGCCAGGCCAGGCCAAGGCGGCGTGAGGAGCCGGGCAGAGCCGGTCCAAGCCTCCGCGGCGGGCGGAGCCGGGCCTGCGGAGGGGTTTCTGTTTTTTTTTGGTTTTTTTTGTTTTTTTTTTTTTTGAGCATCTGCAGTACTGGGGAGTTCGTGGGCCCTGGGCGGCCTATTGGGGGTTTGTGGGAAGGGAGGTGCTTGCAGACCCATTTGGGCAGACAGACGGGGGGGTTTTAGGGCAAAGCGGGGGGAAGTTGTTGTTTTAGATAGTGTTGCAATTGTGACACGTGTGTACCTGTATCTCTCTTCTCCCTATCCGTTTCCCACCGTTTGCCCATCCTCTTTTTCTTTCTTCCTTTCTTCTTGCCTTTCTTTTTTCTTTATTATAATTAGTTTGTTTTTTTTTTTTTTTTTTTCGGTTTTCTCTTTCCCTCTTGTCCCTCATCTTCCACTTATTTTTACTTTAATTCAAGTATACAATAGGTGCTACAGGGAACACCTCACATTTGCTGGGTTTTCCCATCCTCCACTGCCTCATTTCTGTGTGAACTGATTTAGGCTACCTACACTATCCCCCTTCCCCTGCATCTTGATATCCACTATCATCTACTGTCTCTCCTATATTCCACCCCCCACCTCCCGTTCTTTGATCCACAAACTGTCTAACTCTTAATTTCTAATACCTTTGTTCTGTTTTCTGTCTATTATCCACTCTTGAAACTATTACCTTTCTTTTCTTTTTCCCTCTCTCATGAAAACAATAGCTGTGTAGTTCATACCATATTCCTCCCAAATTCAGTCATCAACTTCATAAAAGGTACTCTACCTACAGCTATAACCCTATAAAATCTACATGAATCTAACCTCCATCCTTCCAGATCTCATATTCCTGCTTTATTAACATACATCACCAATACAACTTTACACTTTTCCCTTGCTTACACAATTGCCTTTCCCCAACACTAATACTTTCCTCTAAAGTGAACTTAACCAACAACAAGTAACTAGAATAAGAAGAAAAAAGTGACAAAGAGAAGATATAACACCTGTGCAAAAATAACAACTAATTAACCTCCAAGAGCAGACAAAGAAGCTAAGGAACTGATTAAATTCGTCAAAATAAAGAGATGACCAGAAAGCAACAAAAATCTACGAACCAAACCAATAATCAGGAAAACATGGCTGAATCCAATCAACAAACCAATAATCACGAAGGGGAGCAAAACTTGGCACAAGCAATGAAAGATCTCAGAACATTTATCACCGACAAATTTGATGCAGTAATGAAAGAGGTTAACAACATGAAGACATCACTTGGAGGGGAAATTGCAGACATACGCAAAAACATAACAGATATGATGGGAATGAACACCACAGTTCAAGAAATCAAAAATACACTTGCAGCAAATATCAGCAGACTAGAAGAGACAGAGCAGAGAATTAGTGATGTGGAAGACAGTACATCAGAAATCAAACAGATAGTAGAAGGGGTCAATAAGAAGATAGAAAAAATCCAATTAGGATTTAGGGACCTGAATGACAATGCAAAACGCTCAAACATACGTATTATAGGCATTCCAGAAGGTGAAGAGAAGGGAAAGGGGTCAGAAAGAGTGTTGCAGGAAATAATGGCTGAAAACTTCCCAAATCTACTGAAAGAGACAGATGTACATATCCAAGAAGCACAGCGCACTCCACAAGTCATAAACCCCAACAGGCCCACCCCAAGACATATACTTGTCAAATTATCCAATGCTCAAGACAAAGAGAAAATCCTAAAAGCAGCAAGAGAAAAGAAAACCATCACATACAAGGGAAGCTCAATTAGATTAAGTGCTGATTTCTCTTCTGAAACCATGGAGGCAAGAAGACAGTGGTATGATATAGTCAAGGTACTAAAGGAAAAAAATTTCCAACCAAGAATACTCTATCCAGCTAAACTAGCATTCAAACATGATGGAGAGTTCAAAATATTCGCAGACAAACAGAAACTGAAAGAGTATACCAACAAGAAACCTCCCCTTCAAGAAATTCTAAAGGGAGTTCTGCAGGAAGAAAGGAAAAAACAGGAAAGGCAAAGTTGGAGGAGAGTATAAGACCAACAACAACAACAAAAAAGACAAAAAAAAATATACAAACAAAATATGACAAACACAAATCCAATCAAAATATGGCTAACACAAATAATTCCTTGATAGTAATAACACTGAATGTCAATGGATTAAACTCACCTATCAAAAGATTCAGACTGGGACACTGGATAAGGAAATATGACCCATCCATATGCTGTCTACAAGAGACACATCTTAGACCCAGAGACGCATGGAGATTGAAAGTGAAAGGCTGGAAAACAATCATACAAGCTAACAATAACCAAAAAAAGGCAGGAGTAGCTATATTAATATCAGACAAAATAGACTTTAAATGTGAAACAATTGTGAGAGACAAAGAAGGATACTACATTTTAGTCAAAGGGAAAATCTGTCAAGAAGATCGAACAATCATAAATATCTATGCCCCTAACAAGGGTGCCTCTAAATACGTCAGGCAAACGCTGGAAAAACTAAGTGAAAGAATAGATACATCTACAATTATAGTGGGGGATTTTAATACACCACTATCAATTCTGGACAGAACATCTCAAAAGAGAATCACCAAAGAAACAAAACATCTGAATAGTATATTAGAGGAGCTCGATCTAATAGACATATATAGATCGCTACACCCAAACACAGCAGGATATACATTTTTCTCAAGCGCACATGGATCATTCTCCAAGATAGATCATATGCTAGGCCACAAAGAAAGGCTGAACGAATTCAGAAAGATTGAAATCATACAAAACATTATCTCTGACCACAGTGGAGTCAAGCTGGAGATTTGCAAGGGAAAGAAGCCCAGATTTCACACCACGACTTGGAAATTAAACAACACACTCTTAGAAAAACAGTGGGTCAAAGAGGAAATCTCAAAAGAAATCAATGACTACCTTGAAACAAATGATAATGATAACACAACATACCAAAATTTATGGGATGCAGCAAAAGCAGTACTGAGAGGGAAGTTTATAGCCATAAATTCATATATCAAAAAAGAAGAAAGAGCAAAAATTGAAGAACTAACTGCACATTTGAAGGAATTAGAAAAACAACAACAAAGTAACCCAACAGGAAGAAGAAGGAAGGAAATAACAAAGATAAGAGCAGAACTAAATGAAATAGAAAATAAGAAAGCACTTGAACAAATAAACAAGACCAAGAGCTGGTTTTTTGAGAAGATTAACAAAATTGACAAACCTTTAGCAACACTAACAAAGAAAAAAAGAGAGAAGATGCAAATACACAAAATAAGAACTGAGAAAGGTGATATCACCACTGACCCCACAGAAATAAAGACTATCATAAGAGGATATTTTGAAAAACTATATTCCAACAAAAATGACAATCTAGAGGAAATGGACAAATTCCTAGAAACACATAAACAACCCATATTGACAAAAGAAGAAATTGATGATCTTAACAAACCAATCACAAGCAGAGAGATAGAATCAGTTATTAAAAATCTCCCAACTAAGAAGAGCCCAGGGCCAGATGGCTTCACAGGTGAATTCTATAAAACATTCCGGAAAGAACTGACACCAATCCTGCTGAAACTATTCCAAACCATCGAAACAGAAAGAACATTACCCAACTCCTTCTATGATGCCAACATTACCCTAGTACCAAAGCCAAACAAAGACATCACAAGAAAGGAAAATTACAGACCAATTTCTCTAATGAACCTAGACGCAAAAATACTTAACAAAATACTTGCTAATCGTATTCAACAACACATTAAATGAATTATACACCACGACCAAGTGGGATTCATCCCAGGTATGCAAGGATGGTTCAACATAAGAAAATCAATCAACGTAATACACCATATAAACAGATTGAAGGAAAAAAATCACATGATTATATCTATTGATGCAGAAAAAGCATTTGACAAAATACAGCACCCTTTCTTGATAAAAACACTCCAAATGATTGGAATACAAGGAAATTTTTTGAACATGATAAAGAGTATATATGAAAAACCTAAAGCCAATATTGTTTACAATGGAG